>NC_081372.1:41869386-42473601 GCF_030684315.1 Stegostoma tigrinum | reverse complement strand
ACAGAGAGGGCTCTGTCTCAGAATCTTTTTGACACTCAGAGCTGAATTGCTTTCTTCTTGTTGGAGGAGCACATAGTGAAACTTCTGTATCCAGTTCAGCTCTGCTGTCTCTGAAACTCTCCTGAAAGATTGACTAAGTCTTCAGTATTAATGGTCCGCCTCTGCTAAACAAAATTATAATGTACTGCAGTGGTAATTTCAATTTTGTGACCACTTGGTGGCATCAGTTAGTCAGCTCTTCAGATTGGAATTTCTGTTGAAAAAATGCAAAGTGATTGCCAAAGAACTATAGGCCCTTTGAGGTTTTGCCTATCTTTTATTGAGAAACCAAGGTGAAGGGCCAAGGCTTATGGTGCAGGACAGCACTAAGGTTCAAAGGATTAAAAGAGATAAGGGAAATCAAAAAGTAGCTATTAGGTGACACCAAGCTTGGGTTTTTTAGTTGGAGGCAGAAAAGATTGAGCGTGATAAGGAGATCAATAGGTTTAAGGTCCTGATGAGTAGGATACCATGCTATTTTGCACACTGTGAAGATGTCAGAAAGGTGAAGATTATTGGTTGATGAATTCACATAAATGAAAGGGAATATTTCAAAGGAAGACTGATTACATCTTTACTATTAGGATAAAAACAAAAGGATAGAGATGAGTGAGTGTGCAGAATACTGCAAATCAGTTAATAAAGATTCTGAGACCTTGGAGTGCAGATTCATAGCTCCTCGAAAGTGGAGTCGCAGGTAGACAAGATAGAGAAGCAAGTGTTTGGTATGCTTGCCTTCATTGGTCAGGGCATTGAATATAGGGGTTGGGAGATCATTTTGCAGCTGCACAGGACAACGGAGAGGCCACTTTTGGAATGCTGTGTGCAATTATGGTTTCTCTGCTATAGGGAGAATGTTGAGAAACTTGAAAGGATTCAGAAAAGATTTACAAGGATGTTGCCAGGTTTGGAGGGTTTCAGCTAATGGGAGAGGCTGAATAGATTGGGGCTATTTTCCCTGGAGCATCAGAGGCTGAGGGGTGACTTTATAGAGGTTTATAAAATCATGAAGGGCATGGATAGGGTGAATAGGCAATGTTTTTATCCACAGGGTGGGAAAGTTCAAAACTAGAGGGTATAGGTTTAAGGTGAGAAGGGAAAGATTTAAAAGGGACCTCAGGAGCAACTTTTTTATGCAGAGGGTGCTGCATGTGTGGAATAAGGTGCCAGAAGAAGTGGTGGAGTCTGGTACAATTACAATATTTAAAAGGTATCTGGATGGGTATACGAATTTGGAAGGATTAAAGGGATATTGGCCAAATGCTGGAAAATGGGACGAGATTAATTAAGGATATGTGGTCAGCATGGATGAGTTGGACCGAAGGATCTGTTTCCATGCTGTACAGCTCCATGACTCTATGACTCTGGTCATGTCATCTACTCTGGACTTTAGCTTCTTCTCTAATAGGAATGTTGGTATTGCTGACAAAACTAGTATTTGTTGCCCTTCCCCATTTGTCGTTGAGAAGATGGGAGAGAACTACCCGCTTGAACTGTTGCGTCCCAACTGGAATACTTACAGTGTTGTTAGGAAGAGAGTTTCAGGATTTTGATCCAGAAACAGTGAAGGAATGATGGTGGTGGAGTTCTTATACATCTGCTGCCCTTATTCTTAAAAGCATTAGATTTTGCTGTTTTGGAAGGTTCTGTTGAAGGTGGTGTGGTGAGTTGCTGCAGTGCATCTTGGAGATGGTACACATTTCCACCACTGCATCGCTGGTGACAGGAGTGAATGCTGAACCTGGCGGATGTGGTACTGACCAAGCAGATTTCTTTGTTTTGGATGGTGTTGTTCTTCCTAAATGTAGTTGGACCTGCAATCATCCCAGCAAGTGAGAAGTATCCCATCAGACTCCTAACTAGTGCCTTCTAGGTAATGGGCAGACTCAGGGACTCAGAAAGTCAGTTATTTATCACAGAATTCCTGAACCAGCACTTGGAATCACAGCACTTTTGTGCCTTGTCTAGTTCAATTTTCAGTCACTGCTAACTTAGCATGTTAACGGGGGAATGGGATTCAGTGATAAATATGCTATTGAAAGTCAAAGAGAGATGACAAGGTCCTCTTTTGTTGGAGATCATGATTACCTGGTACATGTCTGATATGAATACTATTTGCCTCTTGTCAGTAGAAGCTTGATTGTTTCTAGGCCTTACTGTATATAGACAGGTACTGAAGAGTTGTGAATGGTATTGGGCATCGTGTGATCATCAGCGAACATTCCCGATTCTGACCTAAATAATGGAGGGAAGGCTATTGATGAAGCAGCTGAAGGTAGTTGGGCCTAAGATACGATCCTGAGAAATTCCTGCAGAGATATCTTGGGATGGAGGTGGTCACACTCTAATAACCACAATCATTTTTCTTTGTGTGAGAAATGACTCCAACCAGGGGCTGTTGTGGTGTAGTGGTAGTGTCCCTACCCCTTGGTCAGAAGGCCCAGGTTCAAGTTTCACTTGCTCTAAAGATGTGACTTGGCAGGTTGACTAAACAAAAATCCATGATTTTAACTAATAGAGAGTATCCCCCTCTACCCCCCCCCCCCCCCAATTTTTATTGACTTCAATTTTGCTTGAGCTTAGTGACATAACCTTCGGTCAGATGCTACTTTAATGTCAAGGGTTGTTCCTTTCATCGCACAATGAGAGTAACAAAATTATTCAACCAGGGAAAGTATGTCTGTTTAGGTATTAAATTGATGTAAATAACATTCTTACCAGACATGCACCAGGAAATCACTCTCTCGAATGAGAGAACCTAATCATTTGTCCTTGACATTTAACAGCATTCCTATCACTGAATCTCCCCTATCAACATGTGTGGTTAGAAATGACCAAGAATTAAATATATAACAACCATTTATCATCATTTAAAGCCGATTTTGAGGCTTTAAATGGTAATGAAATTAACTCAGCTCTTATAATGCCATTTTGTGATTATTAATGGGTTGTCATCCACAAGTGATTTGTTTTAATTATTCTGTGATGCCTCATAATTCTATGTTTAAGGTTTGACATGATTCATATTTCCACTAAATTTTCCCAACAGTGACTGACTGATATTTGTGTTTCTTGTTTAAGTTTGAAACATAATTACATCTTTTTTTCCTTCTTTCTGCATCTTGATTTGGTAGATTTAATTTGATAATAAGTGAATAGGAAGAACTATAGCTAATGGATGACAATGTAAGCAAATTAAGTGATCATTTTGGATGCAAAGACAGAGTACTCCCCAAATAGTGGAAGTTGGAAGTAATGGAAGTCCAAAAAAGAGTCTCGGATATCCAGGTACATGGATCATTAAATGTTATAAATTATGCACAGAATAAAAAAGAACATCAATGGTAGAGAAACTATTGGAGAAAATTCTGAAGGAGTGAATTAGTATGTACATGGCATGGCATGAATTAATTAAGGATAGTCAATATAGTTTTGTCAGAGGAGGCCATGCCAAACAAATTTGAAAGAATTTTTTTAAAATGTGATCAAGTGTGCGAATGAGGGATGTTCAGTTGATGTCATTTACATGGATTTTAGCAAAATTTTTGACAAGGTACCACATAGGAGGCTGATTGAGAAGGTTAAAGCACATCGAACCCAGGCAATTTTTTAAAGATGAATCAGAAACTGGCTTAGTAATAGGGCACAAAGTGTAATGGTAGAAGGCTGTTTGAATGACTGAAAGCTGGTGTCCAGCAGTATACCACAAGGAACTACTAGGAACCTTATTGTTTGTTCTATACACAAATGATATAGATGAAAATGTGGGGGTGGGGAAGATATACGTTAGCATTTGAAGTTTAGGGAAGGTTTATTGGGCCAATACTTACAATCAACACATTCTTTATGTGGAAATGTGAGACAGGGTAGGCCTGTATCTTCTGGAGTTTAGACAAAGCAGAGATGCCTTACTTGAAATATGATGACCCTGAGGGAACTTGGGAACCCTGCAGCCCAATGGTGACAATGTGGACTTCACAAGCTTCAAAATCTCCCCTCCTCCTACTGCATCCCAAAACCAGCCCAGCTTGTCCCCACCTCCCTAACCAGTTCTTCCTCTCACCTATCCCCTCCTCCCACCTCAAGCCGCACCCCCATCTCCTACCTACTAACCTCATCCCGCCCCCTTGACATGTCCGTCCTTCCCAGACTGACCTATCCCCTTCCTGCCTCCCCACCTACACTCACCTCTACGGGTTCCATATTCACCTCTTTAACTTGTCTGTCTCCTCTCCACCTATCTTCACCTCTATGCGTCTTCGGTCCACCTCCCCCTCTCTCCCTATTTATTTCAGAACCCTCTCCCCCTCCCCCTTTTCTGATGAAGGGTCTCCGCTTGAAACGTCAGCTTTTGTGATCCTGAGATGCTGCTTAGCCTGCTGCATTCATCGAGCTCCACATTTTGTTATCTCGGATTCTCCAGCATCTGCAGTTCCCATTATCTCTGATACATTTTTTTCCTGAGGGTTGTGAGTCTTTGCAATCCCTTCTTCAAATGACAGCGGATGTGGGATCTTTTAATGTCTTAAGGCAACAGTAGACAGACTCTTGGTTACTGAAGAGATGAAAGGTTATCAAGGCTATACAGGAACATATAATTGATGTTAAAATCAGACAAGCTATGCTCTTATTCTATAGAAGTACTAGCTTCGATGGCTGAATAGCTACTCTTGTTCAAAATGAAAAAAAAACCTAATTGAATACTGGCCTTTATACCTCATAGACTGGAATAAAAGGGGGTAAGAAGTCAGTTAAAGATCACAAAAGGCTGATAATCTGCTCCTTCACCCATCATAGAATAAAATTATGAATCCACTTTACAACACCCACATTTTTAATTCCATTGATATCTAGGTTTGGTGCATTTATGTGCTATCTCAGTTTTAACGCTTAGATCCACCTCAGTAGCATTGAGCAATGCAGGAGATCATTCCCACTATCTAAGTAACAGGATTTGATTTTGAAAATATCTTTTTTCTTAAATGTGCTGACTCAGATTGGATTAGAACAAAACTAAAGTTTTCTGACCAATTAGAATATTATAGAAGGCGAAATGTGGTAAATATGTCAAGTTAGACTTACAGCTATTATTTAGCTTGACTTATAAAAGTACTAATTCTCAACTGCAGGCTGAGTTTCAGAAGACCAAACATCTATACTCACTTTCTCTCTCTCATTTCAATTTGAGTAATGCATTCATCCCTTTTTAATATTAAAATGAACAAATCACTTTTTTTCTTTAAAGTGGTAAGCTTAACTCTTAAAATAAATTCTACTGAACTAAACATTGAAAATGGGTTTTCCTGAGTTCAACTGTTTCCTGAACTGGGCTACATTGGTAACTAAATTATCAAACGCACCCATTAACCTCCAGAGCCCAAGATTGCATCCAGCCTATTAGAGATATTTATCTCGAAGTAAATAGATGACTCTGCAGATACATGTTTAACTGTTTGTTAACTCATCAGTTAAGCATCTGGGGAAATATCTGACTGAAAGATTTTCCCCTTGAATTGGTTTAAGGTTCTAGAGTGGTTTGATTGTTTTCCTAGATTATAAGTGAAGAACTTGGAGAACACAAATCTAACAAAATATTTGACAAAGTTTGCCTCTTGCAGTTAGCTGTCTCACACATTCGTCTCAATTGCCAGAGAGCCCAGAAGATATGGTCTGGAACTTATTTTGTGCAGATAGAAATATCAAAAAGAAACAAGATATGTAAACAAGGTGAGGAGAGCAGGGAACCAGTAGCGATCTACAGGGTAACAAATAAATGAGTTGCTCTAGTGGATTCCAATATGGTTTACATGGAAAGAATTCTGGGAGGCTAACAATTTCTCTGTGTTTTATCCTTGCAGACTGAGACTCATTCCAGATTTAAGGCAATTAAGGTCAGTGATTTCTTAAAGCCATACTGCTTTGTCTTGTTTCCTCTGAGATACAATTTCTTAAAGCTGTACCAGTGTGGCAGATAGAGAATGCTCCAAGACATGCATTATACACAAGATCCATTTTTTTTAATCTGTTAGAATTTAAAATATGGAATTTGAAGTTCAAACTTAGGTTATATATGAAACAGTTGCATGAAACAACTTGACTTTTCACTGACAAACACAGAAATACTAATCAAACAAAATGTGATGTATAAGGTGCTGTATCTGTGTCGGTGACCAAAACCAAAATCAAAGTGGTAGAAGGAAGGTGTAATTTAAAGGAAGAGAGTGGGGGAAGGAGGGAGTGAGTCATAGAGGTTTCTGTAATATATTTATTAATTATAGCCCAATGAGCTGAAAGCATTACTGCCAATGATGGAATGATGAAAACTGGGATATTCCAGAGGCTACATAGAACATAGAACATAGAATGTTACAGCACAGTACAGACCCTTCGGCCCTTGATGTTGTGCAGACCTGTCATACCGATCTAAAATTGGATTAGTGCAAAAATCTCTGAGTTTTGTAAGGTTGGAAGAGTTGACAAAACTTTGGAGTTGGGTGATCATGGAGAGATTTAAATGTGAAACAAAATTAAATTCAAATTAAAATCTGCCAGAACAGGAGCAAATGGAGGTCAGAAAATAAAGCATGAATGGGATTTAGTACAATTTGGAATCTGCGCAACAGATAATTCGATGATCTTAAGTTAACAGAATGAACACAGTGTAGGTCAGCCAGAAGATCATCATAAGTAGTCAAGTCTACAGGTAACAAAGACAAGGCTGAGGGTTTCAGCAGTGTATAAATTGAGGCAGGATAGTTGCATGTCACCAGCTGAATCAGCTTGAGTGTGCAGCTGGAAGAGAGATGAAATGGGGAACTTTGGCACAGAATATTTAGGAAGAGTCAGACAAAAAAAAAGCAAGTGATGAAAGGTGTTAGAATTGTTAAACTGTCTTGAACAATCGGAAGAGGAAGAGGATGAAGAAGGATAACATGACATAGAGGGTATCCCTAATGGCTTAATGAGTGATTCTGCAATTTAGGAAGGGTACAGCGGAGATTTTGAGATCTAGAAGGCAGGGAAGACTTCTATTCGATTTTCTCACTCACATCCTATAATGGTCTTTTTAACAGCATTGCTGGGATACATAGTGCAATATGAAATTAAATTCCTGCAATGATCACAGCAACAAGGTGCCATGTTTAACTTTCTTTCTAAATGTTTCTGTGAAATTGAATTTATATGTTAAGATTTCAATATCACTATTTATCTAAAAGCAGTCACATTTTGAATTCTGCTCAACTAAGAAATAATTTAGAACTTCATATCACAAATATGGACTTTTTGCATCAGTCTTATAACAAAGTAAATGTGGTATTCTAATTTGATCTCATTTTTTGTCAGTTGTTGAGTTTGGCTTTCAAGTTTCCAGAAATGAAATATCCTGTCTGCTTTACTAATTATGACTTTGCTTTGCAAAGACTGATAAGTATCCCTTCCAAACCCTTTAGTTATTTTGTCCCCCAAAACTTCAATGCAACCTGTTATTAAGAATCTATCTCACTTTAAAAGTCTCTACATTCAGTATATGTTCTTCACTTTTCCCTTTTGAAGCCCCATGAACAGATGTTAAAGCATTCAAAAGACACGCAAATCTTCATACATGATCAGGAAATGGATGGCATAAAAGGGTGGAGCGCCTATTCATTTTCCTCTTCTTCTGTCAACATGTTTTCTGTCTATGCTTGCTACTGAACCTGATGACCCACTCAGGAATGTCAATTTGCCTTGTGAAGGAAGCCTGGAGGTGGAAATCTTAGGCTCGTTAATAAATAGTTGGCAAATACAAAATGGTGAAATCTCATGTTGGACTTATGCCAACTTCATAGTTAAACTTATCAACAGGATGAATTAAACCTTGAATGCCAAAATGTCCTGGGGTTCAATTGGGTCTCATGTTTGTTTTGATATAAGTTAGACAGTCTTTTTCATTTTGTCCATTGAAAAAATAGGTCTCTATTAAACAACTATATTTTAAAATATTTGCATGCAGGTTCAAGCCTTTCAGCTGTATTGTAAATCTAGGAAGAAATTCCTAGAATTTAACATGTACCATTGCCCCGAGATTAAACAAACAAATTAATAGAATGGTACAGATTAGGTGGTTTACATAAGATGATCCTTTTCAATAATTCAATATTTTGCCTTTTAAAGCATTTTTGTACTAACATGATAGCTGTTTCCAGGAAATTTTTTATAAACATTTTTAGGCCGAGCCTTATAGGTTCCCTCGTGTGCAGGAGAGCAATATATTTAGAGGTTTGCCCACATTGTTTATTATCTAACATTATAGGAGCAAAACCTAGAGATCTAACAAAGATTTTTCACTATGATTCAAGCTTTTGAGCATGCCTGTCCAATCTTCCCGAAGGAGCACCTAATAAGGCAAAGTCAAACATGAATTGTTCACCTTAAGAGAATGTACAAGAAATTTTAATTAGTGCTATTTGTCTTTGCAAAAGATAGCAAAAATAACAGATAAGCAGACCTTGCCAATATTAGTGGATCAAATTGCTTGATAGAAACTAAATAGTTTTGATTTTAACATTGCACAATATTATAAAATGTGGTGATAGCAAATTGGCAGTGTGTTCTTCACCTGTCCTGATTTTTATTTATGTTGGTAACATAAACAAAAAGGGCTCCAGTTCACCATCACCTATTAATATCATACCTGTTGGCTTCACTTAGGCTTGCTGTTACAGCTTTCTGTTCGCAGATCTAACTGAGTAGGTTCCAAGCTAATTTTAATTCAGAGTTGGTGTTAGGTCATTGTGAGCGGATCAAAAATGAAATCGTCTAAGTTTCCTGGTTATTCCTATAATGCTAGAAATTGCACTTTCTACCCTGTTCACCCATTCTGGTTAATAGCTAAAATGAGATTTGGATAATTTCATGACAGTCTCCAGGGCAGGGATGAGGCAGCCAATATTTTCATACAGCTTTTCTTCCATGTTATTTTTGAATGAGGAACCAACCTCTGAATTAATCCAGTTGACTACTGATAAGTAATATTTTATATTGGTCGCCTCTTCAGGAGCAAGCATGTTAAATCAGAGAATGTGGCATATTAGATATGTGTTTACTCTGAGCAATGAGGGCAACAGTTTTCAGCATTGCCTTCTGTTTTCATTTCTGTAAATACTGCAATAACTGGCTTTAGTGAGCGGCCTCAATTAATAATAACCCATACAAACTTATGCTGATGTACATGATCCATGGTATTTCAGAAAGTACAAACTAAAACCATGATTGTATATCTAAGGCCCAAAGGAGCAATCGTCGCAAGACTTGAGCTGCAATAGTTTACTTTTCCCTCAGACTAAATATGTTTTTAAAATGCAAATATTTTCATCCATTCTGAATGTGTAGTTGACCAAGCACAATGCTCTCTCTGTTCGATACCCTGGTTATGTCTCTCATTGGGAACATTATATGACAGTGCCAAAGATTAGTTTATTATTTGTATGTCATGATTGTTCAGTCAACATTTTGGCCAAATGGCCAGTAAATGAAAAACAAACAAATAATATTGTTTCTAATCCTGTGAATATACAGACTATTAATGCTAGTTAGGAACAGTTGAAATTCAGGATAGAAGAAGGGGAATCACTCTTGGGGGTTCTGAGAAATAGTGGGAATGAAAGGAAGATTATGTATGTGGTCACGTGGGTGACAGAGGTAACACTTCAATATGAATAGGTTCTCACGTTTTGTTGTATTTACTCATGAAATGTGGGTGTCGCTGGCTGGGCCAGTATTTATTGTCCGTCCCTAGTTGCACTAGATTGGGTGGTGGTGGCTGCGTTCTTGAATCACTGCAGTCCCTATGGTGTAGGTACACCCACCATGCACATAGAATCATAGAATTACAACAGTGTGGAAACAGGCCCTTCTGCCCAACAAGTCCACACCGAACCTCAGAGCATCCCACCCAGACCCATTGCCCTGTAACCCACCTAATCTACACATCCCTGAACACTGTATGGGTAATTTAGCCTGGCCAATCCACCTAACCTGCACATCTTTGGGAGGAAACTGGAGCACCCAGAGGAAACCCACATAGACATGGGGAGAATGTACACACAGACAGTTGCCTGAGGGTGGAATCGAACCCAGGCGCTTGAGGCAGCAGTGCTAACCACTGAGCCACCATGCTGCCATATGCTGCCACATGTAGAGGAACTTCCAGGAGTTTGACCCAACAACAGTGAAGGAACGGCAATATATTTCCAAGACAGGATGGTGAATGGCTTGGAGGGGCACTTGCAGGTGGTGGTGTTCGTAGATAGATATGTTCACTTTTCATCACCATCTTTGTGAGTGAACGTTTGTCTAGCAGCAGCAGCAAGATGGAACATACAAGCCTAGCCATCTTTGGTCTACCTAATATTTTATGGTCCAAGACATGCAGGATGTGGAAACTGGAAGGTGATTCCTTCTTTGGTAACTTAGATGAAACTTTTCCACATTGCTTGTGCATTACAGTCATTAGTAAGATTGATTCCTGATGATGCATGATGTTATCAAGAGCACTTGAGTTCAGAATTGCTAGTAAGTAAATGTCTAAGGTTCATATACAGCACTTTGCGATCTCAGGTATCTTTCAGTTCATCTGTATGGGTGTACGTTTAAAGCTGTTGCATTTGAAGATTCACACATTACTTGAAAGTTAAGACCTCCCCCTCACAGAATAAAACAATGACCTTGCCCACTATGGGTGCATTGACAGCCATTTTCAGATTCATTGTGTTACTTACGCATCCTAGAAGGAAACAATGGTGGTGCTTCACGCAGTGAGTCTCAGGCTCAGCAAACCACCATCAGTGAACCCCAACATATGCACATTGCCTAGTTCGCAGACCTCCCCATCAACCCTATTGGCTCTGGACTTACTCATGTCCCCACCCAACCTATCTATCTAAATCTTCATCTCCCCACCTTACTCAACCAATCCTTGGGTATATTGAGTCAACATGTCAGCTTTGGTTGACCATTGACCCCGCACCACAGAATTTTGGATATTGCTGATTGTTGATGACTATTGTGTCATTATAGCAATGTGCCCACGCCCTTCATTAATCGCGACCAACAACATGATAAAGCTACCTGTCTCTCTGTTTACACTAAAAGGCAAGGCTAAACAGAAGCATTGTAAGCCTGTACATGCTGGTAAAAGGGTAAACATATAAATGTAAGGCAAGGCAAGGTAGAGATGCTGTGTGCACCTAGACAGGTGCAAAGTGAGGGAATTCTAAGATAGAGAGCAAGGAGCCTCAAGATTCACCCTGGTCTACGATATCCTGTGTGCAAAATGTCTTGTCAGGAGCAGCCCAATGAAAGGTACCAATAAGCTGCAAAGGACATTGTTCAAGTGCAGAATTGTACTGTAAGTGAATTTGGAATGAACCTTGAAGATGCAGTGAGGCTTGTATGTATTGGCTGTGGATGGTGATTGCATGCACTTGCTGCCCATGGAGTGTGCCTTGCCATTTTTATGCATCATGTACGAAGGGAGGTCCAGAACAGCAGGTAGCAGTTGAAGTCACCAGGTACGTGCTCAAACCTTGAATTTGGGACTTTGTACATCTAGTTTGCATCCAGTGGTTAGTAGCATTGTAAACTGTACACTAATGAAGCTAGATCAAGCAGTATTGAGATGTTAATGCACGCAGGTAGGTCTCTCACCGGTCAGTAACAAGAATTTTGTCTTGCCCTTCAATGTTGATTGGAAATGTAGATACATTGCTCTTGACATCAAGAAGGTCCTCACTGGCTATCTCCCTCAAATTTGCTGACTTTCTTGCTGATGAACATTGTCCAGGAGCTGGAAAGATTCTGCTTTCTATCTCTTGGTTTCAATTTACGTCACCAAACCCAATTTACTATCCTACATGTATAAGTAACACCAGAAGAGTAGTGTACCCTGCCAAGAAAATCTGAGTCTATGAAGGTCACTTGCATCAGAATGGCTACAACACAATGGAGAGCTGCTGTATCCAATTTACACAGTGCAGAACAATCTGGATCTGAACACAATAATTCAGTTGTGGTTAAAAGAAACAATGTTTGATCTTGATTTATGTCTCACGGCAAATATGTCATCTACCTTTAAAGGACATGGTCATGATGTCACCACCATATCATGGCATGTGAGTAACTGGTATAAATCGTACAGCTTCCATGTTACTAAGCTCTGTCATTTTGTACTAGGATACAGAGAAATGTGGTACAGGACATCTGAACTGTTTAGCTCGAGCAGAAACACACAAGTACCTGCAATTGTAATGCACATATACCAATGCCAGGTGCTGTAAGAAAAGTCCTTTGAATTATTCAGT
Organism: Stegostoma tigrinum; assembly: GCF_030684315.1. Classification (NCBI taxonomy): domain Eukaryota; kingdom Metazoa; phylum Chordata; class Chondrichthyes; order Orectolobiformes; family Stegostomatidae; genus Stegostoma; species Stegostoma tigrinum. The sequence continues at coordinate 42,461,221 of NC_081372.1, read as the reverse complement.
ACTATGTGACCAATGTCTCATCATTATGTTACAGGAGCTAACATAAGTATCACAACATGATAATGCCAGGCCATTATTATCTTGCCACGTCGTGTCATAATGACATATCATGTCATTTTGCGCAAACTCAACATGACTTCTTTGCATTGAACTCCAAGCCTTACCGGTATAGTCCAGGGTAACATATGCTTAAACTAGTCTCTTAACCTTTCCTGACACCTTCAGTGACTTATGCACTTCAACACCCAGGTTCCTCTGTACCTACACTCTCTTTAGAACTGTATTCTGTATTGTCTCTCAACATTATTCTTACCAAACTGTATCACTTCTATTTGTACACCCATAATCTCCATAACCTGGCCTAGTTCTTCTGAATTTCTATGCTTTCCACCCTGTTGGCTAAGGTAATAGTGCTGAAAAGGTTAATGTTGGCTACTGCACGAAGCTCCACCTACTCTGATGAACTTAGTACCAGTTTGGCTGGCAGTAAAGGCAACGAAGGATCTCATAGACTGAGACAAATGCACCAGGTCTCCCAATAACTTAGTAGCAGCATCTATCTTGCTAATGTAACTTGTATCTGATTGGTAACACGCAATAAATGACTCTGTCTTTCAGACAACTGCCTTATCTGATCACTAGTTAGTGGCAGCTAATTACGCCAGCTATAAACAATAGTTAGCATTCTAAAATCAAATATGACATTCATCATAATTCATTATAATTCCATATTGAGTACAATTCACAAATGTTCAAACTGTGCCCTGTATACTAAGAGTGAGTTAATTAATATATCTATATATATATCAGGAAGAACAGGAGATCTAACACTAGTCGCTGGAGAAATCCATTACAAATCTTCTAGCAGTTTGAAAACAACCAATTAAAATCACCAAATACAGAACTAAGGCTTGGTATTCAGGGCAGTGGGTTGGGGATCCAAAAGGAATTGAGGATCTCATTGCTGATTGTGAAATGTGCGCTATTCACAGACCTTAGTAGGAAGAGCAACTGATATCCACTCTATTCCCTACCATTTACGAACATTTGTGTTATGGGAGGTGGTGGGGTAGTGATAATGTCACTGCAAAAATAATCAACAAACCCAGGTATAACAAACTGTGGAGCTGGAGGAATACAGCAGGCCAGGCAGCATCAGAAGAACAGGAAAGCTGATGTGTTCTGAGGAAGGATCACCGGACCCGAAACGTTAACTATTTTTTCTCCTCCACAGGTGCTGCCAGACCTGCTGAGCTTTTCCAGCAACTTTGTTTTTGTTCCTGATTTACAGCATCGCAGAACTTTTGGTTCTTAAGTTGATATTTTGGGTTGGGACCCAGGTGTTACTCTGGAGAGATGGATTCAAATCCATAGCAGATGGTGAAATTTGAATTCAAGTAAAAACTGAAGTTAAAAGCTCAGTGGCAAGCGTGTCAATAGTCACGATGAAGACCCATCTGATTTACTAACGTCCTGTAGGAAGTTTGCCATCCTTCCCTGATCTGGCCTACATTTGACCCCAGGCCAATAGCAATATGGTTGTCTCTTAGTTACCCTGAGGGCAGTAGGGAATAGCAATAAATGTTCACATTCCCATGTATGAATATAAAAAAGTTACATTACCCTCTGTTTCCTGACACTCAGCTAATTTAGCTCCATGTTGCTATTGTCTCTTCTTCCCTATGATAATTAAAGTTGCAACTCTGTTGTGTGACATTGCATCAAATCCTTTTTGAAGTTCATGTCCCACATAAACAACATAATGCTAATTACCTTTCTCTGTAGTTTAAATCAAGCAAAGTTGGTTAACATGAGTTGCCCTAAACAAATCTGTGCTGACTTTTCTGAATTTTCCCAAATGACTATTAATTTTGTGTACAATTCTCATTTCTAGAATGTTCCCTACCATTGAGGTGAAAGTGAGTGGTTTGTGTTTGCTAGGCTGACCTTTTAACTGGCTCTTTAAAGGAGAACATACTTTGTCACACTCCTCTGCCATCTGCCCATAACCCTGCCTGTTCTTCCTTCCCAGAAATAATCAAATTTCCTTAAGTGCCTCAGTTAAACCTGCCTGCTTGGCAGCACAACTCAGCACAACCTTTGCTGTGGGAAAAAAGATTGCCCCCATTATTTCTTTTGCTAACTATCTTAAATATTCACTTTTCTGGTTCTCAATTCTTCAAATAAATGACGGCAATTAATATTCTATCATTAAATCACCTAATGATGCAAGATTGTGGTCCACAAGTAGAATTTCAAATATTAACAACTTTGACATACTGACAACAAATGATGCATGTACTTTCTATTACATATAGTAAAAGAAATGGAGATATTAATGTCAATGATCTAAGCCACAGAAGTTAGAACTGATTAGTAATAGTCCTGAGGTTATGAGTTTCAGTTACCCTTGGAGTTAGAAACTCTTGCAATTTATCACCTTGGAACACCAGCATTTATTATACTGCAAGTTGTATTCTAATGACAGGCATGAGCATGAATCAACTCCAAATGATAGAACAAAATGACAGGAAATTTCAACATGAGCATCTATTTTCCTTGCAGCTATCAACAAGGGTTTACATCTGGGAGCAGAGATGAATTGTTTACCTAGATCTACTATCTGTGCTCTAGATACAGAGAGCATTGCTGAAAATTAAGTGCCAGGATGGATGTTGTATAATGGAGATGATTAGACAATGGTGATTTGAAGTAAGATTTATGATGAAATAACATTGACAGTAAAAGATTTCCCTTGAGAGACTAAAATAAAATTCCCTTTTCCTTTTCTTGTTACTCCAAGATCATGCTGCCCATTTAGCTACAGCAAAGCTACTCATTTGCTCCCATCTTAAGAAGCTTGTGGGAAATGCCCTCTGGACTGTAAAGCCCATAAGGTTCCTACAAAATATTGCTCTAGCTAACCACTGCGGGAACAAACTCAGTAACTTGCAGGGATCTGGATGAGATGTTTCGGGCAGAGACGGTGGTTGGGGGTAATGCAAGAATAATAGTGGTAGGGTATGGAGTAATAATGTTTTAATCTCTATGTCCTTCTTTCATATATTCCTCTCATGGTCCATTCATCTTTAATTTCTATCGAAGAGCTGTTTGCTGCACTTAGGTCAGGTGCTGAATGGCCAAGATGAGGCTTTCCTTTAACGTCTTTAAGCTGGCAAACTGAGTGTGCAGGGCCAGTATGAAATAGATAATAACGTGTGAAGCTGGATGAATACAGCAGGCCAAGCAGCATCTTAGGAGCACAAAAGCTGATGTTTCGGGCCTAGACTCTTCATCAGAGAGCTCTGATGAAGGGTCTAGGCCCGAAACGTCAGCTTTTGTGCTCCTAAGATGCTGCTTGGCCTGCTGTATTCATCCAGCTTCACACTTTGTTATCTTGGATTCTCCAGCATCTGCAGTTCCCATTATCTCTGATCACAGTATGAAGTAGATTGTCTTAAGTTTGTGACTGAGTCTGTTGATCTATGCAGGTGACTTCTTTTTTCCTCTGAAAGTAGTGGTCAGTGTTAAGACCTGAGGTGCTGTGTTAGAAGGTGGATTTCGATCTTTTTGTAATGGCTTGCAGTGTGCCTCTGCAAAAGTGGACAGAACCTCACTAGTCCTCTTTATTGATGCCTCGCTACACTCTGCACATGTCTCCATGTTCCATGATGGGGTCTTTTCATTGCTCACCCTGTCTGCAACAGCTGTTCTTGCTTACTTGTCTGGCTCACCATGTGAAAACCTAATTGTCTGTTTCAGAGACCGCATCACAGTGTGGGTAAATGAGCTAGTGGACAGTGCACATGAGCCATGTAATGGTGCTTCCTCAGCGTGTGAGACCTCATGCGTGGAACATTCCAGCACCAGCTCCTGTGTTGTACTTGAAGAACTATTGGGAAATAAATGACATGAATTAAAATTAACAAGATTCAACAATTTACAGTGCATAAGACCCTTCTGAAGAAGGGTCTAGACCTGAAATGTCAGTTTTCCTGCTCCTCTGATGCTGCTTGGCCTGCTGTGTTCATCTACCTCTACACCTTGTCATCTCAGATTCTCCAGAATCGGCAGTTCCTACTATCTCTCACAGTCTGAGAAGTGTTGTGCAGAGAAGGCTGGAAAGTAATCATGAGAGAATTGTTACCTGAATATGCATGTTATTCACTTTTCCTGCCTTCATAAAGTTATTGAGCCTCTGTGACCCTGTATCACAGGGAAGGAGTGCACTCTTGATGCTCACCACTTCCATCCATGCCTGCTGGGCTTGAGAGGTTGGCTTCTTCTCCATGTCTGTTAGGAATAACTTAATAACATTTCTCTGAGCAACTTTACAGTCTGCAGCATAACATACAAGTACACTCTGGAGAGTGAGAGTGCGTGTGTACGTTTTATTTTTGGGGTGAAGACCATGGGGTAGATCAACTCTTGTCTTGCACTCATCCGAAATGGCAACCATTTGGTCTCTCATTGATCACTGTGGTCCATTAAATACTGAGGCTTCAACGGTTAGGTGTAACTTGTAATCATGTAACAAAGCGTGGAGCTGGATGAACACAGCAGGCCAAGCAGCATCTTAGGAGCACAAAAACTTACGTTTTGGGCCTAAACGCTTTTGAAATGTCAGCTTTTGTGCTCTTAAGATGCTGCTTGGCCTGCTGTGTTCATCCAGCTCCACATTTTGTTATCTCGGATTCTCCAGCATTTGCAGTTTTCATTATCTCTAATCATGTTCCTGTGCTTTGATTGTTCAGGAATCCCAGAGGTGGAATTCCAGTGTTATGATTCAGTTGAAAGTCCTGGTCCTCAAATACCCAAATTCCAATCTGCTGCAGAGATTCTGAGTGTTCAAATCAATCTCAATACATTCAGTGATCATTTTCCTTTCCACAATTATGGAAGAAGTAATAGTTCGCTGAGCCAAAGGTAGCTTGCATAATGGTTAGCTCTGGATGCCTGAACTTTAGGACCTCTGAAGCTGAATGATGAAAAAATGCAACACTGTGGTCTTTTTTTGTTTGTGTGTATTAAAATCTTCATTTGTAGTAAGGTCACAAGATGTATGTCTGCAGCATGGAATGCTCAGTTGGCGTAATAACTGTTCATTTTGAAACTAGATAACCTTTTTGCACTCCCTGACATGTGGAGTGATTCAGTAAATGAAAATGTAAACATGAGTTTGTTGCTGCAAGTTGGAGCAAGTAAACTCTTTAACACTAACATTGGCCAACAGTGTCTGCTTAAACCTTACTTATAATCATAGCTGTTATTTAGATTGCAACTCTGATCATATGGAAACAACAAAATACACTTTGGTGCTAGTCCAAAAGACTTGCTAAGTTTATTCAGGCAGCAATCTGTTCCGTACTATTAATAAATAATATCCTTTTAGCAGTAGGTTTGGATTTTTCCTGCTATCAAAGTCTTTCCTCTCTGATATTCTATTTTTGAAAGCAAAATGTAAGAATTCAACTATGCAGAAATTCATGCTGTCTGATTTTACATGTGGCACTTCAATATTTGCAATGTATCAACAGTTTGGTTACGTTTATGTTGAAGAATTTTTTCCAATTACATTATGATGCAATTCAGTTTTCAGTTTCCGCTCAAACTCTCTGACCTTAGGGTCGACATTTTCTCAGCTGAGCAGAGTAATGTCAGAAAGAAAATCGTGTCTTTACCAACCTCAATGAATTTACTTGCAATAGTTGCTGCTGGTAGGAAGATTTATTCCCAAATTCATTAAGAATATTGAGGTAAAGAATATGACCAAGAGGTTTGGATACAAGTATTTCTGGCCACAAAGCTGATGAAGCCTACAATCCTCTGCCTGATTAATAAAGCCTGTAGCTCCCCTGATGTTCGATTTCATAGAATCATAGAATTCCTATAATGCAGGTAGAGGCCATTCAGCCCATTGAATCTGCACTTCCCCTCCATCCCACACAGCCCCATCCCCCCATAAGGCTTTTCCCATGGCTAACCCACCTACCCTACACACTATAGGGAAAGGTACCATGGCCAATTCACCCAACCTGCAAATTTGGACTGCAGGAGGAAACTGGAGCACCTAGTGGAAAATAAAAACAAATTCCCTCCAGATAGTCACCCTTAGCTGGAATCAGAATCAGATCCTTGGTGCTGTGAGGCAGCAGTGCCAACCACTGGGCCACCGTGCCGCCCTAAGACTGGAAGCAAACAAGCTGCAGAAAGGAGCATGCGAAATAAGGAGGTGGATTTGCTGTAGCAGCACTCATGTAAGCAAGAAAAAAATGTATAACTGGGTTAAGAGATTTAAAGATTTCTTCTAGTTCTCAGTTGCATGTAAGTGTAGTGGTAATATTGGTCTGGTAACCCAACAGCCCAGGCTAATGCACCAGGAATACAGGAGCAAATTGAATTTAAATTCAATTAAGTTTAACTAATAAAAAAAAAATGGAATTGGAAGCTACTGTCAGTAATTTTTACCTGCAACTTTGAGAGGCATGGTGGCTCAGAGGTTAGCACTGCTGCCTTGTAGTGCCAGGGACCTGGGTTCAATTCCAGCCTCAGGTGACTGTCTGTGTGGAGTTTGCATATTCTCACTGTGTTTGCATGGGTTTCTTCTGGGCACTCTGGTTTCCTCCCCTAGCCCAAAGATGTGCAAAATGAGGTAGATTGAGTGTCTAGGGTATGAAATGCAGGGGTGGGATAAGGAGCTAGTCTGGTTGGGATCCTCTTTGGATGGTCAGTGTAGACTTAATGGGCCAAATAGCCTGCTTTCCATGTTATAGGAATTCTATTCTGTAAACTATCATAAAAGAAATCTCATTCACCAATATCCTTTAAGGAAGGAAATCTGCCATCTTTAACTGTCAGTCCTACTTGTAACTCCAGATCCACAGCCATGTGATTGACATGGAACCATGGTTCAATCAGAAATCCTATTCATGCCTTAACTCTAAAGGAACAATGAACCAGACCTAAGGCAACAACTTCAGACATCTTAGACTCTTCAGAGGTACCTAGGCATTCAACTTCAATTAATATTCATTCACAGAAATACTGGACTTCCCACTTCATCAAAACGCATTTGAACCTACTCTAAGCTATGAGGAGACCAATTCAACACAAAAGGGACAACAGAAACACAATGGATAAGACAGATTTGGGAGGTGATAATGGACCACACAGTCTGTATAATTTCCGATGAAAGGTCTAGGTTTGAAACATCAGCCTTCTTGCTCCTCTGATGCTGCTTGGCCTGCTGTACACCTTGTTATCTCTGTTTATTTGCTGACCCTGATCTTGGGGGGAGAGAGAGAGTGAGCCACCCCTGCAGCTACCAACAGACGAGGGATCCCAGACAGCTACTCTCCCAAGAACTATCTACACGGCTATCTCCCTCAAAACCTACCAATCCAGGGATGTTCCGTACCAGGGGAACTAATGGCAACTGACCATGGCCAGCAAATCTGACGAACTAAATCTCCAAAAACCACTGACACAACTGACAAGGCCTCAGACACATTCTGAGGTGAAAACCAGCTCACAAAACCACCACAAAGTAAGAAAACCCAAGTTCTCAAACCAGACTGAATATCGTTTGAAGAATTCAGTGAAGAACCAGCTACGGCAAGTGGGAACAGCCAGCTATATTTCAAAATTGTGTTTATCCCCGTTGGTAAGCCTACTTCCTCAAGACCCAAAGTGTCCAACCTAGCTAGCAGGGAGGGGAAGGTGGGTTGGTGACAGTGCAGGGAATCCCGGGATCAGGAAGTCTGATTAAAATGTCCCTGTTTGAAACTATTAGTTTCTAAAAGTAGTTAGCCTGTGTTAAGTTAATAACTGATTTAGTGTCAGTTTCACTGTTTTGAATTTGTCTTTTTAACTTAGTACTAGTTATCTTTGTTTTATTTCCCTGTTTGTTACTTTTTAAAAATTTATTGTGATATACTCACCTTTGCATTTAATGAACGCAGAGATTCTTTGCCCTGAAATTCCTGTCTACATTCCTAAGTTAAGTCCAGTGTCAGAACCAGGGATCTAGAGGTGATTCAAACCACCTAAAAATCAGCGGATTATTTATTGCAAACCAGAATCCCAACAATACCAACAAGACGAAAAAAATTAGATCTTGTCCTTACCACTCACTCTGTTGCAGATGCAATTATGTATGACAGTATGGGTAAGAATAAGCACCATGCAGCCTTGTGAAGATGAAATCCCATCTGTGCACTGAGCATTATATATGGCATAATCACTGTAAACAAAGGGATAGATTCAGAAGACACTTAGCAGCTAAAAAAAAAACTGGACATTCAGGAAGTGCTATCAATCCATCATTCCATCTTTACCATCAAGGCAGAGAATCAAACCAGGCTTAATGAAGAGTGTACAATGGCATGCCAGGAGTAGCATGAAGATCACCTAAAAACCAGGTACTAACCTGTTGAACTTACATTTACATCACCAAATAGTGAAAGTAGAATCATTGACATTTTATAGCCCAGAAAGAGAGCTACACTGGTCTCCAAATGAACAATTTGCCTTGTGCACAGCCCTCCCTTCTCCCAATAAACCATGTTATGAAATTAGTCTAAACGTGTATCAATATTTTGCTTTCACCACTTGAATTTTATAGCTGGGATTTTCATGACTAAAAACAGATTTTTAAAAAAAAACCACTGACTAAAAAATGGCTGCTGTGATGGAACGTGATAAGCAGGCTGCTGTGATAAACAATTGCAGGCAAATGGTACTAGTTTGGCTTGGGAAAATGGTTAGCATAGACAAGTTGGACCGAACGGTCCGTTTCCATGCTGTATGACTCTGTAACTCCAACCTTAAAATCCATGCCTGGTGAAAAAACAGCTTGAAACATCCACTGTTTACTGGGAACTCAAGGTCTACAAACTTCACCACTACTGAAGAAAACAAGACAACAGTGAAAGAGTTGGGACCAAGGTCCAAGACTAAAATGCCAGGGTCTTCAATAACTTTAAACTGGAATTGTTTAATTTCTTGTCTGTAATGACAGCCTTCCTCCACCTTTAAACTTTTAACCATGTTTGTTTCGTGTGTTTTTTTTATTCTATTGGGGAATATGTAATAAAATCCCTCTATCTTTCACTCAAGAAAACTTTATAATTCATTGGTTTCTTTGTTTCGATTTATTTAGTTAAGTTTTCATTGCAGAGTGATATTTGCATTTTAGTAAAAAAATTGTTGTCAACAACCAAGAACTTAATTGAAACATATAAAATAATCAGAGGGTTAGATAGGGTGGATAGGAGAGCCTTTTTCCTAGGATGGTGACGACGAGCACGAGGGGGCATAGCTTTAAATTGAGGGGTGAAAGATATAGGACAGATGTCAGAGGTAGTTTCTTTACTCAGAGAGTAGTAAGGGAATGGAACGCTTTGCCTGCAACGGTAGTAGATTCACCAACTTTAGGTACATTTAAGTCGTCATTGGACAAGCATATGGACGTACATGGAATAGTGTAGGTTAGATGGGCTTGAGATCGGTATGACGGGTCGGCACAACATCGAGGGCCGAAGGGCCTGTACTGTGCTGTAATGTTCTATGTTCTATGTTCTAGGTGTTTAAAAAGAAAAGAGCCATTCCTCAGCTGGTTGTAACTCCCTGAAAACTAACAAGACTGTTGGTGTGGGAGAGAGATAGTAGGAACTGCAGATGCTGGAGAATCTGAGATAACAAGGTGTAGAGCTGGACGAACACAGCAGGCCAAGCAGCATCAGAGGAGCAGGAAGGCTGATATTTTGGGCTAGGACCGAAACGTCAGCCTTCCTGCTCCTCTGATGCTGCTTGACGGACTGATGGTGTAGATGGAAACCCTGCTGATATTGAGACATCAGGCAGAGAAACACAATTGGCATGAATGCATGATCTCAACTCTGTCATTTGGAAGAATGGGAGCATGCCAGAAGATCTCTGAGTTAACATAATTGTGATCATCTTCAAGAAAGAAGGTAAGACTGATTGCAGTATTAGTTGCCCACTGCAGGGAAAAAATTACATTTGCAAAAATTCACCTCCATCACCTCCCCCAAGTGGTTGAAGAACTCCTACTAGAATCACAATGTTGATTCCACCAATCAAGAGGGCAATGACCATGGCTTTCAAAGTATGACAATTTAAGAAAAATGAAGAGAGCAGAACCAATCTTTACCCGTGGCCTTCTGCAACACCAAAACGGATTTTAACTCTTCCACAAAGTTAACAGCTTGCAGATGTTCATCACCACACTCTGCCTGCTGCTTGATGTAACAGAAACCCTGATCTTTACCAGTGATAATGGGAACTGCAGATGCTGGAGAATCCAAGATAACAAAGTGTGGAGCTGGATGAACACAGCAGGCCAAGCAGCATCTCAGGAGCACAAAAGCTGATGTTTCAGGCCTAGACCCTTCATCAGAGAGGATGATGATGAAGGGTCTAGGCCCGAAACGTCAGCTTTTGTGCTCCTGAGATGCTGCTTGGCCTGCTGTGTTCATCCAGCTCCACACTTTGCTACCCTGATCTTTACCAATGCCTCCACTAAAGATATGTGCAGCTAGGTTATGTGCAAACAGGGTTGTGTCATCACACCAATGCTTTTCTTCATCTTCATTGCCACAACACTCCACCCAATGTTGATGAAGCTTCCTGCTGCAGTGGATCCTGTCTACATGATGAGCAGGAAACTGATTGAGCTGTAGAACCCAGACCATCCCACCGACTGGCATGGAGCTGCAGTTTGTAAATGACGCTTGTGTGCAAGCACACCTAGAACATGAACTCTGAACCATCATTGATGTATTCACAGAGTTGTATTTGAGAATGTACCTTCAGTTAAACATCTAAAAGACAAAGATCCTCTATGTTACCACTGTGCAACACTACGCACCAACTATTAAGATTCATGACACATCATTGGACAACATGGATCAATGCTCGTACCTTGGAAACTGGGAGGTGAAGGCCTAGTGGTATTATCACTGGACTGTTAATCCAGAGACCTAAATAATGTTCTAGGGACCTGGGTTTGATTCCTGCCATGGAAGATGGTAGAATTTGAATTCAATAAATATCTGGAATTAAGAATCTAAAGATGACCATGAATCGATTGTCAAGAAAGAAAAAAACTGGTTCACTAATGTCCTTTGGAGAAGAAAACTATTATCTTTATCTGGTCTGGCCCACATGTGACTCCAGAGCCACAATGATTTGGTTGACTCTTAACTGCCTTCTGGACAATTCGGGATGGGCAACCAATGCTGCCTGGCCAGCGAAGCCCTCATCCCGTGAATGAATAAAGAAAAAAAAAGCCTCCTTTCAAAGTGGGCAGACATCCACAATAAAATTCAACATTGCCTCCAAAGTGCCAATGCAGCAATTGGCTGTCTGAGGAACAATTGTTTCATTGTGAAGACCTCTAACCCAGCACCAAGCTCATGGTCTACATGACAGTAATGCTCTTGTATATTTCGAAGATATAGACAATGTACAACTGTGTTGTATGAGACCCCAGGTGATGTTCCCTAAGTTAATTCCGTTAATAATTCAAAATTGCGACCCTTTCCCACGTAGTTATTAGGTGGAATTGTAGTGGCAACACTGGCTATCCAAGGCATCACCAGCAGTAACTCAACAGCAGAATAGACAGACTAAGGGGATCCTGCCTGCAACTGGTTTATAGACAGTGTTTTAAAAGGCTGTATTAATGTTGCTGCTAATCACATGACTAACATTAGCTAATAGATCTTTCAGCAAATCTCAGATGCTTTGGCTGGAATTGTCTCATATTAGTTCCTGCTAGAGTGACAGGACAGTTTTTAAGGTGGGAAGCTGACTCTGATTTACACACTTGGTCATTCCACTTTCCCAGAACAAGGTCATTGAATGCTTGTGTTGAAGTCCTCTGACCATTTTGGGAGGATAGGCAGGAAGATGCCACTGTGCCTCCCTATGCCAGCTCTCTCCACCTTCTTCTGATGTCTGTTGTAGTCCTCTGTTCTGTGTTTTGTTGCACAGGAGTTAGTACATAACTATTACCTTGGTCTTGCATGCTAGGGCAGACTGAAGGAAGCCTTCAGATCCGTCACTGCAATAAAACCTCATTCTGAGCAGGTAAATGGCCAAGGTCTTCTATAGGTATCCATTGTGGCCCAGAATCCAAGCACTGTCTGTGAGTATGGAACTGAGAAACATGTGACTGCCAAAGGGTGGATGACTCGGAGCTGTTCCCTGGAGGTTTGGCCCAGGCTTGTGTTATTCACTTCGGGTGGTCAAATTATTAGCTACACGTTGAGGGAATGATTGTCTGGCTCATTCCGATGATGCGTTGATCCCTACATTTTGCTGTCTATCACACTCTGGGCCTGTGAAAACCCTGAGATAAAAAAGAAATTACAGCAATTTGATTTTGATCGGCATTCCAAGTTGATGTAGTTGAAAGCAGATGAAAAGAAATGTTGTCAGTGATACTTTAGTGAGTTCAGATTGTGGTATTTTACACATCAACAACTGGAAAGGCCTGATGTAAAGATATTGAGCGCTGTGACGATTAAGGACAGTGAGAGGTCACAAGCTTTGCTTGGGTGGAGGTATTCTTCCAAAAGACTGCTGTGACTATCTGGCACCAGCCAGAACCTTTGCAGGTATAGTTGTTCAGAGAAACTAGGTAAGCTGACCTTTGGCCTATGCTGAGGGTATCACCTCCTTCAAGGTACATCATTGATGTTCCATACAGATTCGTGTAGCTGGGAGTGAGACAGCTGCTGCTGGGATTACTAACCGGACACTGCAGGCTATTTCCAAAGCTAAGCAAATGTCATCATTTGCATTTCATTTCTCACTGTCAGTGTGGCAACCATTGAGAAAATGGCTGTACCGGAATTGATAAAATTATATGGAAATAAACCTATCAAGAAGTTGATTAATAAAAGTGCTAGCAACAGAAAAATCTAGCTAAAACTAAAGAGAAAGTTGAAAATGTTACTGCTATATCCTAGTGCTCTGATCTTAATTCAAGATAAATAAAGACAAGATACATTTCATTTAGCTTTTTATATATAGGTTTGAAAGGTTCTTAAAGGATTAGTATTGAGGACTGTGCCAACTACTGCACACAATGATGATGTCATATGGACTAGTGGACAAAACAGCTTAGGATACCGAAGGAGTGTGAAATATCATCTGGTCTTCCTCACAGTGTTTGTAACAATATTTATCATTATCATCATAAACTGGAACATCTCAAACGCAACAAATGTTAGCTGCAAAAAACTTTGCTACTTAGGCAGTGACAGCAAGCTTCATCATGAGCAGCATTTCATGCAGTATAGTGAACTTGCTTGCCCATAAAATATTTAAAACAAAACTTCATAGCATAGTGTGATTCCTCAGAAAATTAACTTGTTTGGCCTTGAATTTTTGTTTTCCTCAAATCTGGAATGAACAGGTCAGAGGCGGGATCATTTGCTTTGCAGGGCAGAATCAATCAAAGATAAAAAAAAAACACGCAAGAGCAATGTTATTAAACAATAGATACGACATTGGTTCAGTAATATTGAACTTGCTCACCCTTTCCATTTAGTTTATAATCATGGAATGTTGACAAGTGAATGTTAATACGATCAGCAATGCTACTAAGGTTGTTGGTTCACAAGGAAAAGCAACATGAAACTTCGTCAATGATGTATACTAAGTTGGGAATATTCACCTGAGACAAAAATGCTCAGTGCACGTAAATTTCCACTTCAAACAATTGTTCAGTAAGCAGCACGTTACATGTTGGAAATCTGCTAAATATTTTTGCACAATGTCTATGGATAATTATAGATTTCTTATCTCTTCAGAATGCAAAAAATACAATATCAAAAATATTGGGTTTTCTAAAAAAAAGTGTTTATAATAGATAACATACATTATGATTGATTTTTAATAAAACTTACTTCATTGATACTGCATCTCCAGCTAACAGTTATTGTACGATACAAATAATTATAGAAAAATATGGAGAAAATCTTTCATGGAGGGGAGAAGGGGGCATATTGGTCTGTCTAGCTACCACGTTACCTGACCATTTGGGCAAGCGTGGGGATGGCTGCATGTTTTATTTTACATTGCCATCCACCTTTCAATACACCAATGGAGAGCTGTAAAATATACTCCATCAGTTTTGAAAAGTAAGCAAACTTGAGGCAGATATGTCACCAGAGACTTATGGCATGCTCTCCATTTTCTTGAAGGAAGTTTCGAGATGGCAGAAGCCATGGCCCACAATTTGTCATTCCTTTTTAAATATATACACTGATATGTGGTACTGGATGGTAGCCAAAATAAAAACCGAGTGAAGGCTCGGTAGTTTCATTTTATTGTTTGCAGGTTAACTCCTTGAATCAATTCAATTAATTCAAGAAAAAAAATCAGTGACCATTTAGGAAGGAAGAAATAAATCTAGGACAACCAGCTTGAATTTGATAAAAGCTAGTCATTTGATTTATTTAGGTTTTAAAGAAGTGAGAAATAACTAAAGGGAAATATGGGAAGATTGACAGCATAATGTGTGTATGTGCCTTTCATTGCACCCCCTTGTGTTTGATACTGAAGTGTGACATGCTGTAGAATGGCAGGGTTAGAGTGAGTACAGTATCTGTGAGCATGAGGTTGCATTGAGAAGATGGTGGTAGATTAGATTAGATTAGATTCCCTACAGTGTGGAAACAGGCCCTTCGGCCCAACAAGTCCACACCACCCCTTGGAGCATCCCACCCAGACCCATCCCCCATAACCCTCACACCCCTGAACACTGCGGGCATTTTGGCATGACTGATCCACCTAGCCTGCACATCTTCGGACTGTGGGAGGAAACCGGAGCACCCAGAGGAAACCCACGCAGACACAGGGAGAATGTGCAAACTCCACGCAGACAGTTACCTGAGGCTGGAATCGAACCTGGGTCCCTGGTGCTGTGAGGCTGCAGTGCTAACCACTGAGCCACCGTGCCGCCCATTCGGTCATGGTCTTCCTTGAAAAGCACAGGAGATCATTCATTCGCTTCCTGCACTGGGTCCTCCTGTGTTGATCACTACTTAAGGCACTGATCCTTTCTGCAACTGGCCTCAGACTATTCAGATCTGATAGGTTGCTCCTTCCCACCACCCAGGGAAGGAAGAACTCCTTTGTGGCCAGGATGACCTCGAGCAGCCAATCTCGAAAGACATTCCTAAAGGTAGGGGACCATTTTATGGCACATGACAAACAGCTTGTGGGAGTGGAAGTGACAACTGCAATCTGTTTTGGATTTCCTGGCTTTTAGTGAGTAAAAGAGTATTCGGATGTCCTTTAAATGTGATGCCAGGTCCTTCAATCCTAGAAGGTATCTAAGGTGATATGAATGTCTAACCAAATCTGCATTTGATTCACCGTTTCACCATTTAACTCACAATTGAGCTCAATTGCAAACAAAATGCACTGAGCAGCAATGATCACTTACAGAAAACCTAGCGTGAGGCATGCCAGATGTGACACCATTGAAAATGCCGATCACCATATTTTAACTCCACACAAAAAAACATTGCAGTCATACACTCATTGGAAAGAGTGTAGGGGCGTAAATACGAGGAGGCTAATAACATTTTAGTTCTGTCAAGCGGTAAAACAATACAAGAGTATTGTATTGAAGTTGCTACGAATTATCCCAAACCATTGGAAAGACTATAGGGGAAGTTGCGTGAGTAATTTTCATCAAGCCATTAAATAGGAGAAATTAAAGCCATGCAATGGA
The DNA here is from genome assembly GCF_030684315.1 of Stegostoma tigrinum. Classification (NCBI taxonomy): domain Eukaryota; kingdom Metazoa; phylum Chordata; class Chondrichthyes; order Orectolobiformes; family Stegostomatidae; genus Stegostoma; species Stegostoma tigrinum. Next base: position 42,445,446 of record NC_081372.1, on the reverse strand, counting down.
ATCTTACAAGAGAAAGTTGTCAGCTCTCGGGATTCTTAACGATGTGAAATCCTGGGGATGCCAATTAAGGGTGTCCTTCCACTGCTGATGGTATTTTACCAACAGAGGGAGTGTCCACACCAGATGGCAAGGTTACTAGGTAAACCCTGGTGATGTGGCTGTGGGATAAGGAAGTGTCACCTGCTCGAAAAGCCTATGCCTGGTGGAGATATTCTCAAAATGATGGTGGAATTGTATCACTGTAATCGGGAGGGGATCTAAGATATTGGAATTATTTTCCTTAAAACAGGGATGATTATTAGTGCAGGTCCAACTAAGGCATTTAAAGTCTTGTTGGAACGAAAATGTAAATTTTATTTTTGACTTGATCATCAATTTAACGTTATCAGAAACAAAGCAAATTGTTTCCTCTTTACCACATTGCTGTTTGTGGTTCCTGGTGTTCACAATTGGCTGTTGTACATCCTACAACAGGAGAGTGAATATTGCTATAAAACATATCGAGATTTGAAAAAAATTATATCAGATTGATTGTTTCTTTCTTTTACACCTAGCCATGAGCTTCCCTCTGAATTGCTCTAATCTTATTTGAACGTGTCAAAATGAGCAGTTTCTTGTGCACATATGCATCAATATATGGGACATTATAGAGCAATGATTTTGAACATATACAATCCGCAGAATGCGTGTCAATGAAATTCTGGACATGCATTATTTATTTTACTGGCTCTGCAGAAATTTTTTAAGAAGTAATTTCTTTTGTAGTGGAAGTTATTGTATGGGCAAATAATGCAGATTCTGTACAACATGGCTAAATTTGAAGTTATACACTTTGGTGTGAAAAAGACAGAATTGCAGGCTATTATTTAAATGCTGATATTTTGGAAAATACTGATGTGCCGATGGATCTGGGCGATCTTGTACATCAGTCATTGAAAGTAGATGGGCAAGTGCAGCAAGAAACTAGGAAGGTAAATGATATTTTGGCCTTCATTGTAACTGCAGTTATACAGGCCCTTCATGAGACATCAACTGGAATACAGTGTGCAGTTTTGGTTTCTCTATCTAACAGAAAGGATATACTTGTTGCAGAGGTAGTGCAGGAATGGTTCACTAGTCAGATACCTATGAGGAGAAATTGGTTCAACTGTGCCTGTATTCACCAGAATTTAGAAGGTTGAGAGGGGACATGATTGAAACATATAAAATTCTAACAGGGCTAGACAGACTAGATGTGGGGTGGATGTTTTCCTGGTTGGGTTAATCTAGAACCAGGGTCATAGTGTCTGGGTAAGGGATAAACCATTTAGCAAAGCATTACTGGCAAATAAAGACATTTTATTTATTTACCCTTAGGACCAGTCAGCATTTAATGCATGTCCCTAGTTGCCCTTGAGAAGGTGCTGGTCCTGTCTTCTGGAACCCTTGCTGTAGGTACACCCATAAAGCGATTAGGGAGGGAATTCCAGGATTCTTCACTTAAAGGATAGTGAACTTATAGAATTCCCTACCACAGGAGGCTGTGGAGGCCAAATAACTAAATGTATTCAAGAAAGTGGTAGTTTTGTTTTAGAATTTAAAAGCATCAGGGACTATGGGGAGAAAGTGCATTTTGGCACTGAACAGAGAATCAGCCTTGATAATATTGAAAGGAGAGCAGGCTGAAAGGGCTAAATGGATTACTCCTGCTCCTAGTTTCTATTTATGTTTTCTATGTTTCTAATGACAAATTAGGCAAGAACTTTGTCAAGCAGCCCAACAAATCTTGGCATTGCTTCTACATCAGTTTGTCACTGCCTCACTGCCTTCTCAGAATCTGGGCGAAGTAGCTTTGCTGTCAGTGCATGAGTTATGTACTTGACTTTAGGCATTGTTATTTAGTTTTGCTCAGCTACAAGTTCATTTGGTGAGTTCTCACTATGAATCACACTAGTCTCTGGTTATGGAATGTGATAGCACCTTGTATTGTTTCTCCACATCCACACAATTGCGTTCTATTGTCTATAATAGCTTCAGTTCTGGGAAGATTACAAACTATCTTGTGCTGTCTCCATTATTATTCTTGGAACAGCGGAAATGCTGAGTAGCTTGCATAGCCATCTGTGTCTCCCAAACGGCATCCAGAATGTAGGTAGAAAACTGTTGCTTTCAACCAGTGACTCATGACTCCTCAGATACTAAAGCATTCTACATTCAAATGCAACACGTTCTGGACAATGTTTAGGCTTGGTTTCACAAGTGGCAAGTAACATTCGTGCGACACAAATGTCAGGCAATGTTCATTTCCGGTAAGATACAATCTAACCACCACTGCTTGACATTGGAGGTTACCATTGACCAGAAATTCAACTACACTTGCCATATAAACCTAGTGACTGCAACAGCAGGTCAGAGGCTAGGAATACTGCAGTGAGTAATTCATCTTCTGACTCGTCAAAGCCTGTCTGTCATCTACAAGGCACATGTCAGGGGTGTGATGGAATACTTCCCATTTGTCTGTATGAGTGCAGCCAGTTTGACACCATCCAGGACAAAGCAGTGCACCTCATTGGCACTACAGCCATAAGCATCCAATCCCTCCACCACCAATACTCGGTAGCAGCAGTGTATACTATCTACAAGATGCCCTGCAGAAATTCTCCAAAGATCCTCAGACACCACCTGCCAAATCCATTACCACTTCCATCTCAAAGGGATAGTAGATACATGGCAATACCACCACCTACAAGTTTCCCTCCAAACCACTCACCTTCCTGACTTGGAAATATTCACTGTAGTTGGATCAAAATCCTGGAATTCCCTCCCAATCGCTTTGCGGGTGTACCTACAGCAAGGGTTCCAGAAGGCAGGTCACCAGCACCTTCTCAAAGGCAACTAGGGACGGACATTAAATGGTGGCCAGCCGGTGATACCCACGTCCTATGAGTAAGTAAAAAAAACTTCATTGTCCAGTAATGATCCTTTGCATGATTTGTTAAAGACAATTGCCTTGGCAAGTTGAGGCAACATTTCCTCAAAGGTTGGCATAAGGTAATGAGATATCTTCTATACTTCATTGAGATGATTTGAATCTGTGCATGGTATCAGTTTCCCAGGGCTTATTAATCACTAACATCCTGTCAACCCAGTCTGCATGAGTTGTTTCATACTTGATTATTCCCTTTTCTTCCAGGTTTTTTGTTTTGTCTTCAGGTTGGCTTTGAGGGCAGCTGGAACTTCTCAGCAGATGCTACACTTTTCTTACGCTCTCAACAACTTCAAGATGATATTCACCAGGAAGACATCCAAACCTGTAAAACAATCTATGAAATCTTCATGGATGTATTCCATAATCAATGACTCTGTGGCCTGCAAAACTTAGTGCTCAGGTTTGATTAATGTCTTTGATCAAGAATTCTGGATCTTCAAACTTTCCATGGTAGTTGGGCTCTCAGTTTTATTTGTCCAGTTGACATGAAGATTATTCCACCAATTAGCTTCAATTACAACTTTTACGGCTTTATTTTTGTCACCATCTTGAACTATTTTTCACAGGTCTGCCTACAGAAAATAATGGTGCCTAACTGTCACTTCATATTCACTTAATGTTCTCCTTCTACAGTCTTCATTCTCAAGATCACAAACTATTTATTGCCTTTAAACATCATGAGACTAACTTGTAATGATAGGGTCATTCATTCGAATCAACATCTCTCCAGCAGCCATCTTTATCGAATTTTTGTTTCTTCTTGGTGAATATTTGAATGAATCGCCATGCAGTTAAAGCGCTGCTTTTCCCCATGCTGGACATGCTTCATTTTCTTTTATGTGTTAACCCCAATGACATTTATATTCTGCCCTCCAGCCTTGATCTTTCTATTGGCTCTTCTGCAAACGTTTCTCCCTTTTCCCCAATCTGTTGCTTTCTTTCAGCCTGTTCTGATCCTCAGTGTAACACAAATCCTGATCTGTTCTCCCATTACTACTCCCAAGCAAATGATTGATAGTATCAGAATTTTTGCGCATCAGTGGTATTCTTGAGAATACATTTCTCCTCTCTTCAAGCATAGTTTCTCATCACATGATGTCTTGTACTAAAGAAAATTCTATCTCTGAGATCATTTTTTCTGTTGTCCAAAGTCACAGGATCCAGCTAGATGTATCAGCTTGGTCACATACTGATCAATCGTCTCCCTCTCCCCTTGAGTTCTGCTGTTGAACAAATGCCGTATAAACGTATAATGAATATGGGGTTCAAAATCCCTCCTGATCTTACTTTTGCAAAGCAATAAAGACAGTAATACAGGTGAGAATCATCATCATTGCAGAGTCCCTATCGTAGGAAAACTGGCCATTCAGCCTAGCAAGCCTACACTGACCCTCTGAAGAGCATCCCACCCATACCCACCCCATCCCTGTAAATCTACATTTCCCGTGGCTGACCAATCTAGCCTGCACATCCTTGGACACTATGGGCAATTTAGCATGCTCAATCCACTTAACCCACAAATCTTTGGATTGTGGAAGAAAGCCAGAACACCCAGAGGAAAGCTACCCAGACACAGGGAGAATGTGTAAACTCCACACAGACAGTGGCTTGAGGGTGAAATCGAACCCAGGTCCCTGACTCTGGGAGGCAGCAGCACTAACCGCTGGGCTGCTGTGCCACCCCAGCTTGTAGCACTCTTTCCCAGCACTGACAGCAGGCTTACAACTCTTACCTGCTCAGATTTTTAAATTAATTCTGTTCCTAATTCATAGTTTTACCACTGAGAGTGGAAATAAAATCCAACTCTGTATTAGATTTCTTCTTATTTTTATTGCAGTGTGGAATAGAAGTACAACCACTTTGATCTACCCAGCAAGACAGATTCACAGACTGTTGCCTTTTCTTTACTTCCTTATTAATGTCTCTTTCAATAATCAGCTCTCTGAAACATTTTGAAACATTTGAAAATCAGCACGTCTTCATGTGTATCACTCTGACTCCATGTTACAAGCGATATTTGTTTAATGGCTGCCACTGACTGCAGTCAAATGCACTTACAGCAGAGGAGGTCATCACATTACTGTGACATGCCAGTCAACACACTAACCTTATAATTGCATTTTCCAGGCTGAGTCCAAAAGGACAGCCTTATTTCTTGAAAAGGTTCTCCTTTAGCTAATTTATTTAAATATTTTGAAGCTCCTAATCATTGTTTTAGGTCGTTTCACAACCAATCGAAAAATAGCCATATTCAGTTTTGGGTCAAACATTTTCAGGTGTCCTTTAGACACAATGTGTTGTGTCCCAAATTGTTCCTTTGTTTACACCTGTAGAACGCCTCAAGGTCATTCTTCATTCTTCCATTATACTCTCTTTTATTTTCTGTATGTTTATGGGTATTGTTCTTTTGAGCTACTTTTTTTCATGCTGACCTCTAAATACATGATCATCCATGCCCTTCCTCCTCCCCATTTCCTGTTGTGGTGAAATGAAGCTTATCTCTCTACGGTTTACTCATTATTTCCTAGGATGTCAAAAATGTGAATCTTCCTTAACTCTCTTTATCCTTTCTTACATATGATACCACAATGGTGTATTTCTTATAAATAAGGCTTTCTGGTTTACGTTGAATTCTTTTTCCCCTCTTCAGCCCTGCTATATGTTGAATGTCTTGATTGTTCACCTTGGTTACTCATAGAAAGGTTTAACCATTCTTTCATGAAACCAATTTGATTAAATACATTTTCTCAATAAAAAATATCTGTCAAATTAGCCAAGAATAAAGAGTATTGATTTTAAAAATAGACTTTTCAATAAATTTCCCTTGATATATGTGAACTTTCCACAAATAATTACAGAATATATGGAAACATTTTTCAAAGTGATAAGAGGTCATTGAGTTCATTGAGTTCAACTCATCATTTGGAAATACATTTTAGCATTACACATCATCTTTTCCAGTTCACCTCTCCCCAGAATAAACCCAACAGCCTCTGGCTTTATCGTTAACATCAATGCACAGTTTCTACATAGTTCCCATGATCAGCATTTTGTCACATTTTTAAAAACCTATTACGAAAAGTATTCTGATCCACATGTCCACACTTTTGTTCAGATCAATTTAATAATTTAAAACTTGCAATATATGCTTATCATTATTATTCATTCATAGAATGAGGGTATCGCAGGCGAGGCCAGCATTTATTGCCCATCCCTAATTGCCCAGATGGCAGTTAAGAATCAGCCACATTGTTGTGGGTTTGGAGTCACATGCAGGCAGACCAGATAGTGATGGCACTTTCCTTCCCTGAAGGACAGTAGTGAACCAGGTGCGTTTTTCCAACAATTTGGCATTGGATTCATGGCCATCATTAGGCTCTTCATTGCAGATTTTTTTAAATTGAATTCAAATTCCACCATATGTCATGGTGGGATATCCTAGTCTATTAATTTCCATCAGGCACACAAAAATGCATTTTTAGAATTTATTTGGCATTGATTTCTGATGTTAGCAAAAATTGTGTCAGTGCATCGAAGTTTATCCTCACGATCTCTGACAATTTGTTTATAAAATATACCTTCAAATTTTTTAGGTATATATACATAATGGTACAATAAGTGCAATTAAAAATTATTGGTCATATTACTTCTACAAATTAATTTTTGAAAAATGATTTTGTCTTTTCCTGTCTTATGAGCAATTGTAAAATTCTTTTATCAAAAACAAGTTGTTACTCAGAGTATGTGTACTTTTCTGCACTGTATGACTCAGTTTCAAATCATCTACATTTATCTTTTGTTTGTTTTCAGCACTATGCTGATGTTAACCCAAGCAAACAAAGAAATCTTCCAGATTTTACAGGCAGTTTAACATCAAAATACTATCACTTTTCCTTTAATTCTAATGAAAAATTTATGTTCCACTCATCATTTAACTTTATGAAAGGAGGTTACTTCAGATTGAATATCCTGATGCATGCACCCTCATAACGAAATAGTTGAATCGGTAGTTCAAATTTTACAGTAATATTAAACATGAAATTGTCACGTTCACTATCATCACTTCTCTAAAACCGATAACAAAAGCCCAGAGGCTGAACATGCAGCATGAGACATGGAAATTCAAAAGTTGTTGTCAGTATTTCCACTCATTTCCAGAAAAAAATACTGTAAATGATCCTCCAGACTGCAATGAATTAGAAATCTGTGGAATTGGTGAGAACTTCTGTTCTTACACTGTTTGTCTCACTGGCAAAATTGAACTTGGCAAACTAAAAGAAAGACAAAAAAATTACACTTTTTAAAAATTAAGTGTATTTGTTTTTAGCCATATTCGAAATTCATCATTACTGCTTAACAGCCTCACTTTCTTGCTAATGGAGTAAATCTGTATGTTTTGAATGCCAAATTTCTCCATCATAAAAATAACCATATTTTAAAAATGTATTCATTATATTTTTATCTTTACCTGGAGGCCTTGTGTACGTCAAATTATTTATTTCACTATCTGTATAATTTTAAAATTAAAAGTGAAGAGATTCAAGTCTTTTTATTTCCTGGTATGCTTTCAGTGGGAATACAGTATTTCACTGTGAATGGTTGCAAACCCTGCTTGTTGATATCGATGCTATTGGATGTCTGGTAAGTTCTTTCATTTAGATGCAGACTTAAGATAGCATCGGGGAAGGATGGACTGTGGCAGAAAAATCCTCAATATTTTTGATCCACTTGTCACATGGGATCCATGGTGCCTCAGTAAGTTGGACACAAAATTGGCTTGGTCGTAGAAGACAGAGGGAAGTTGTGCAGGGCATTTTTCTGTCTGGAGGTCTTTGAGCAGTGGTTTTCCACAAGGGTCAGTGCTAGGATCTCTGTGGTTTATAATTTAAATAAATGATTTGAATAAAAATATAGGTGACCTGATTAATTGGTGGAGTTTGGATAATGAAGAAGGTTGTCAAAGTCTACCATGGATGATAGATCAGTTGTAAAGTTGGGCAAAGAAATGGTAGATGGAATTTGATCCGAACAAGTGTGAGGTGATGCATTTTTGAAGTCAAATACAAGAGAAAATTATACAGTAACGGGCAGGACCCTTAGGAGATTAATGTAAGTGGGATGCAAGTCCATAGCTCCCCGAAAGTGGCAACACAAGTAGATGAGTGGTAAAGAAGGCATACGGCATGCTTGTCATTATCAGTCAAGGCCTGGAGTATAAAAGTTGGCAAGTCCTGTCCCAGCTGTATAACACCATTGTTAAGTCACATTTGGAGTATTCCGTTGTTCCTCTGGATGGGTAGAAAACACACTGTGATTCAGGGAGTATTTCCTCAAATAATGGCAGAAGTCTATTTGCAAGGACATGTGCAAGTACTTTGCCAATAGTTAATAGAAGGGACATGCCTCTGTAATTCCTAAGTGTCAGCCTTGTCACCCTTTTCGAACATGTTCATAATCAGGGCATCACTGCGCTTGAAGGGGAGCTCTTCTTTGAACCAAATTTTCAAGAGCAAGATATGTATGTATTCATGGAGGTGTGGTTCACCCTCCTTTTACGATCTCTATAGGAATCCCATCAGGACCATCACGTCGGGATATGAATGTCAACAGGGCCATGATCGGCTCAGATAACTGCTGGACTGATTACCACCTTATCCGTTCCACATTGTCCATCAGACTATACAGAAAGAGAGGAGTTCAGAAGATGCAGACCCAGGCAAGATTCAATATTGAGAGACTGGGTGACATAGTCCCTGCACAACATCGACGAACCTATCTCAAGAATAGCCAGAGGACTTGGGAAAACATTGGAGTCTGCTCAAATTGACCATTTTCAGTACCTGTAACAACATCCACAGGTACAAATCTAGAAACCATCAGGACTGGTTCAATAAGGAGGACATGGAAATTGAACAACTCAACTCCAAGAAAAGCACAGCCTCTGTGACTGGCAGAATGACATCAAATGCAAGGCCAAAAGGAGAGCCAATGCCAAAGTTAAGGCTGATGTCCAGAAGAAGGTATGGAAGTTCAAAAACAAATGATGGGCTGATAAGGCCTTGAAAATCAACTACATGGAAGATGCCAGTGACACAAGAGGCTTCTTCAGTGCCACCAAGACAGTATACAGTCATAGCTACTGTGTCCAAACCCTCTGCGTTCTAAAGGCATACAAAAACTGCTCAAGGATGGTCAGGCAATAAACATTCACTGGACAGAGCATTTCCATGAACTCTCCAACTGTAATACTAAAGTTAAGTTGGAAGTCATCAAACAAATTCCCCAGACCCCCATGCAAGATGGCATGGGAAATGCCATAAAAAGCCAAAGAAATAACAAAGCTGCTGAACTATAATTCCATTAGTACTATTCCTCTCTCTTTACTTAACCAGTTAGTCATTAGCCATACTGAGTGGTGATTGTCAGTAGTCTATTTGACTGAGAGAATCATGGGCAAGTCAAACAATGTCCTTTCCAATGTTTGTATATGTACATTAGACAGGTATAGTAATTGTGTTCAGGAACCATCTTGGATCTCAACTTTTCCAGAATGTATGAGTTGTGAACAATTTGAGTGCTGTCAGTATATCTTAGAAAATAAGCCTGGTAACTTTCTGTAAAGACTGTAGTTCTGTTTTCTACAAACTATTACACACAACTTATCTTTTCTTCATATTATCTCTGCTGTAACCTAAGCAAATAGACTAATCTTTCCAGGCTTTACTGTTCGTTTAATGTACAAAAGCCCTCACTTTCTCCTTAATTCTAATTACATTAAACATTAATTATGCTCTATCTATCATCTAAATCAATTGGTATGGCAGATGATTTCATTTTACATTCATTGGCCTTTGTCAGTGTATTCCATAACCACAAACTCCAACTAAATGCCTGAATCACTCGATTTTTATTTGATCCCAGTCTTTCATAAGATCATTACAGCACAGAATGCTATTTGACCTATTCTGGGGGTGCTGCCCTTCTAGTATGTAATTTGGTCACTGTAAATGCCTGATTCATTAAAAAAAAACTAGGCCTTTCATTTTGCTTAATAACCTCTTCTATGAAACTTCATTAAAGGCTTTCTGAAAATCCAAATGCACTGAATTCAGTTGTTCTCCCTCAACTATTCTATCGGATACCTCCTCAAGAACACTCCAGTAAGTTTGTCAAACATGATTTCCACTTTATAAATCAATCCTGACTTTCTCTAAACCCCATTAGTATTTTGTACAGAACAGATCTTCCTTATTTACGGTGTTCTGATTTCCATAAATTTGAGTGCACAGATCTCCTCTCAGCTTCCTCTTCTCCTAGGAGAACAGTCACAACTTCTCCAAGCTTTTTCCAGAACTGAAGTTCCTCATCTCCGGAACAATTCAGTGAGTCTTTTCTGGATAGTCTCTTAAAGTAACTTGCCTGGATGAGCGCAATTCCAAGCTCAATACCATTTAGAACAAAGCACTTGTCTGATGCTACTCCAATTACCTTCAACATTCACTCCCTCCACCACTGATGCACAGTGCAAACAATATGTAATACTGTGGAATACAGTCACTTGTCATGGCTCCTTAAACAGTGCCTTCCAAACCACTGATACCTACCACCGTGAAGGGCAAAAGGCAGGAGATGTGTGAGTGTAGCATCAATTCAAGGAGCCTTACTGAATTGCTGCAGTGCAATTTGTATAGTATGCACTACTGTCACGGTACATTGATGGTCAACGAGTGAAGTATTAGATGGAGTGCCAATCAATGAGTTTATTTCGACTGGGGAGCTTCCTGATTGGAGAGGCAAGTGGAGAGTATTCTTTCACAGTCCTAACTTGGCCCAGTAGATGGTGGACAGAGTCTGCAGAAAAAAGGTGATTTATTTACTGCTTTTATTGCTACAGTATTTATACAGATGGCCCAATTCAGTTTCTAATCAATGGTAATACTCGAGATGTTGATAGTGAAGGATTCAGTGATGGTAATGCCGCTGAATGCAAAGGGGCCATGGTTAGATTCTCTCTTGTTCAAGATCGTTATTGCTTGCCAAATGTTACCTGTTGCTTAACATCCAAGTCTGGATCTTGTCCACATCTTGTACAAATGGACATGAGCTGCTTTGGGATCTAAAGATTGGCTAAACATTATGCAATCATCAGCAATGTTGCCCCGCTTCTGACCTTATGATGGAGAGAAAACACCATGACAAAATTTTGTTTTCTCTTGACAAGAAAACAAGAATTACCCAATAGTCAGTGATAATGGGAAGGGTCTAGGCCCGAAACGTCAGCTTTTGTGCTCCTGAGATGCTGCTGGGCCTGCTGTCTTCATCCAGCCTCACATTTTATTACCCAATAGTCACTATATTTTTCAGATTACACTTCTGCGAAGTACTGAAGATACTTTTCTATAATAAGGTGTCATATTGTTTAAGCTGTTGTTAACAAACACAAATTCTCTGTCCCCCAGTCCTTCCTACAATATTACTGTGTTGAAATGGAGACAGATCACACAATATTCGACTATAAATCATTGTTCTCATCAAAACAAAATCCCCACTGTTCCCTACATCTCTCCTAGCTTCTATAACCTCAGGTTTCAAAAGCCAAGGTTGGTATTGCCTCATTCCTACTGTCTGATATATGTTGTCTTCTCTTTAACTGTCTCCAAATTTCATGTTGTCCTGCACTCTGGGCCTTGGCCCTTCACCTTGGTTTCTCAATAAAAAAAAATGCGTTTTTCACATTCACTTAATCGTACTGTATAGTTTCATTTTGTGCAACTACATCGAATAAAGTGACATTGGACAGCATTGATTTTACAATAACTTTTTTTTATTATACACACGTTTTGTTCAATTTTTAAAAGTAAACATAAATTAAAACCTTGTGGTGTGAAAGGAAGACATACAGTTCATTGAGTTCATTTCATTTGTTTGGAAATGCATTTTTGCATCACCCATCACTTTGAGTTTGCTCCTCCCGAGAACAAACTGAACAGCCCCACTTTATATAATGTACTTTAACGCTTTGCTTTTCTGCAATTTGTACTATCACAACCTTGTCAAATTCTCTTTTGAAGGTCACCACAGAAAAACAATTAACTACACAGGATAGCATTTTCTTCTACAATTTCATTACTTTGCGCCCTTATTTCACTTGAGCTGAACTCATGCTTTTAAAGTTTACAGTGTATCAAATTCATTTTAACTTTAAGTGATTAACTCAAAAGTGCATTGTAGTAATTGTAAAAAGTCCTGTAAAGCACTTTTAATGCCTTCTGAGGTGATATTAGTAATGTTCAGTTTCAGTGAACAAATTATGTGCAACAGACCTGTTTCTTGGAAGTCATAAAGTTGGTTTACTGAAATATTTGACTTCTTGCTGTCCCAGAAAATAAGGTTGTCCAGAAATATCTCAAGCTTGTAAGTTCAACTGAGTAGGCAGCTACTAATGACTTTAATAGTTTTAACTTTGTAAAAATAAAACAGAAGATTGCAACAGATGGTAATCTGAAATTAAAACCAAAAATTGCTGGCAACAGAGGAGGGGTCTCATTGGTAAAAAGAAAAGGCAGTTTCCAATATTTAAGTGTTCCGATGTTGGCTTTGTACTCAAAGCCATTGTTTTCTCTTCACATTCTGTTTTATAATGCTATATATTATTAGCGGGAGGAACTAAATTGTTATGTATAAGTGTTTCAGGTGGAAAAAGAATTCACAATTTTATTTACAAGTATGTAAGAAAAACCAGTATAAACCAATTTGTTGCAGATATTTCTTTTGGAACTTCAGTGCTTTGATTCCTTCCAAGATCACCAAAAAAAAGTTGTGAGGAAGGGTCATCAAGCCCAAAATGTTAACTCTGATCTCTTCTTCACAGATGCTGCCAGACCTGCTGAGCTTTTCCAGCAACTTTTCTTTTTGGTCTATCTGTGACTCTGGGCCCGCAGCAATATCGTAGGCTCACAGCTGTACTCTAAGCTAGCCTATCATGCATTTAGTTGTATCAAACTACAAAAAGAAACATCAAAAATGAATAATACTGATTGCAATCAGAAAATACAATGACTCACCCTGCCCTGTCAACTCTGATAAGTCTTCATCACTAACATCTACACATTTGGGAACATGCACCAAAATTCAGAGAGCTGTCCTACAGACCCGTCAAGCGATAGTCTTACATCATCATACTCACTGAATGGTACTTTGCAGTTAATATGCCCCATCAACATCCCTGGGTATTTCCTATCTCCATGACAGAACTTAGCAAGTGTAGGTGCTGACACAGAGGCACACAAGCAGGAGGGAAAGGCCCTCGATGTTTTCAGCTTAGGATCCCATGAAGTCTCAAGGTATCAGGTTAAATTCTGCTTATTTGGCTGATCATGTCCATGAAACTATTGGTAAACGTGACCACTGCACAATTCTTGTGGAAACAAAGTCCCACTTTCACATTAAGAATATATTCCATCATGTTGTGTGGCACAATCATCATGCCAAATTGGACAATCCTCAGTCAGATCCAGCAGCTCAAGACTGGGCATCCATGAGGCGCTGTGGGTCATCAACAGTAGCAGAATCACATTCTAACACATTCTGCAACCTCATGGCCTGGGATATCCCCCACTCTACCATTACCATCAAGCCAGGGGATCAACACTGGTGTAATGGAGAGTGCAGAGGGCATGCTAGGAACAGTAACAGACATACCTGAAGATAAGGTGTCAACCTGGTGAAGCCACCAAAGAGGACTACTTGCATACCAAACAACATAATTAGCAAGAGGTAGACACAGCTAAACAATTCTACAAATAAAGGGTCAGATCTAAGTTCTGCATCCTGCCACATCCAGTCGTGAATGGTGGTGTACAATTAAACAACTTGCTGGAGGAGGACGCTCCACAAATATTCCCATCCTCAATGCTGGGGAGCCTAACACATCATTGCAAAAGCCAAGGCAACAGTCTTCAGCCAGAAGTATTGAGTAGATAATCCACCTCAACCTTCTCCAAAGGTCCCCAGCATCACAGATCTCAATCTTCAGTGAATTTAATTCACTCTACAGCATAACGAGGAATGGCTGAAGGAGCTGGATACTGCAAAGGCTATGGGCTCTGACAACATTCCAGCAATAGTACTGAAGACTTGTGGTCCAGAACTTGCTGCACACCTAGGCAGGATATTCCAGTATATTAATAACACTGGTACTGAGGCTTTAAGTGGGGTTTGTTCTGTACTGTTTCTCTTGCAGAGAGGTGTTGCCACAGTGGCACCAGAATGTCTGCTTCAGAAACAGTGGGTAAACAATTTTGAGCTCCCAAGTGTTTTGTTTAAAATTACACAAAAGAAGCATTAGTGAGTGGAATCAGGCTGACACAGACGCAGGGTTTTAGTTTTTCTTTCACTTGGTGATTGGAGCTGGCTATTGAAGCTGATTGATACAACTCTCTCTCTCTACTGCAGCAAAAACTTTGAGTTCTCTCTCTGCTGCTATATTTTTTTTGTTTCTTTTCAGTATTCCTTTCTCCTGGACTGGTGAGGAGCTAACACTTGAGGAAGCTTTGTTTTGCTGAATCTTTGGCAATGTCAAATGTGTTTATGAGATGCTACTATATTAGAACAGTTGATGATTAGTAGTTAAATATGATGTTATTTTATTAAGTATTTCAGAAGAGTTAAAGTTATGCCAATTCTGCTTTATTTTGTTTTATTTTAATTAGTTTGAATGGATTTAGTCTGGTCCATAATAGGCATGTTTCTGACAGTGGAAAATTGCCCAGGAGTGTACTGTACACCGAAAGCAGGACAAATCCAAATCAGCCAATCACCACCCATCAGTCTACTCTCGCCCAACAGTAAAGTGATGGAAGATTAACCAACACCTGCTCAGCAATAACCTGCACAAAAATGCTCAGACTGAGCTCTGCCAAGGCCACTCAGCTCCTGACCTCATTACTGCCTTGGTTCAAACGTGGACAAAAATGATGAATTCCACAGGTGAAATGAGAATGCCTGAGGTATCAAGGTAGCATTTGACTGAGTGTGACATCATGGAGTGCCAGCAAAATAGTAATCAATGGAAGTCGTGGAAAAAAAATCCTCTCTGCTGGTTTAAGTCATACCTGTCACATAGGAAGATGGTTGTGATTGTTGGAGGTCTATCATCTCAGCTCTAGGAACTCTGCAGGAGTTCCTCAGATTAATGTCCTAAGTGAAGCAGTCCAAGTTGTAGTACAGCAAGAAATGGACAATATCCAGGCTTGGGCTGATAAGTGTCAAGTCGCATCCATGCCACTCAAATGTCAGGCAATGGCTGTGTCCAATAAGCACGAATCTAACCAATTACTGTCACTGATTTCACCACTAACAACATCCTGAGGGTAAACATTGACTAGAAAGTGAACTGGACTAACCATACAAATACAATGGCTACAAGAGCTGGTTAGAGGCTAGGAATACCGCAATAAGTGACTCACCTTCTGACTCCCCAAAGCATGCCCACCATATTGCCAGTCTCAGGTGGGTAGTATGATGGAATACTCCCCACTTGCCTGAATGAGTGTGGCTCCAACAACACTCAATAACATTGCCACTATCCAGGGCAAAACAGCACACTTGATTGGTCCCATATTCATAAGCATCACTGAGGCTTTGGTAACAGTAGTGTGTACTATCTACAAAGTATCTATCTTCCTTTCGACTGTCTGTCTTCACCAAAGATCAACAACTTCCAAACATGTGACCAGTACTATTTAAGCAGCAGATTCATAAGAATACTACCTCAAGTTTTGGTGTTGCTAGTCTTCCTGTAAGCCACTTGCCAATGTATTGCCATTCCTTCACAATCACTGTTTCAAAATCCTGGAATTCCCTCCCTAACAGCACTGTGGGTCTACCAACAACAATTCCAAAAGGCAGCTCGCCACCTCCTTCTCAAGGGCAACTAAGGATAGGTAAGAAATGTTGGCCCAGCCAGTAATGCCAAAGTCCCATGAGTGAATAAATAAACCTGGTGAATTCTCTATGGCATCACCATTATCAATCAGACCAAATTGCCTATCAATCAGCACTCTGTTCCTGTACGGTATAAAATGTTATTCTCCTTTGCGTTGGTATTCTTGCAAATGGTCTGAGGAATACAAGAGGAAATGCTTGGGAGAAAAAGTTTTCTTTTTCAGCAAAACTCTTGTCTGTGCTATCTTAGGTTTTTACTCTCTGCCCCTAATGATAAAGCTCAGGTCAACATATGCTTCATTAAACACATGGTCAATCAATCATCCTATCTTCTCTCGTTTATCCTCACATAATGCTGGGTCTCTCTGCTGTTGCACTCCCTTTTGAATTGCAGTTGCATCTTTTCTGGAGTATAATGACCCAAAACTAAATGCAATGGCCAGAATTTTACCATGGGGATGGGTAGTGCTTATATAATGACTGGATATATTGTGACCATTCACTGTATGTTACATAGCACTGACACTGTGCAGAATGGGATAGAGCCAGAATACCTGCAGATCAAAATTGATTAGCACTGAATTATTGTGACCTCCTGCACCAATATTGTGCTCCACCACAATCTGCGACCACAGGCATATCCTTCAACCCACCATTACTACCAAGTCAGAAGATCTACCCGAGATCAGTGAGAAGAGTGGGAAAACATGAAGGTGAGGCAAACACTTACCTAAAAATGAGATGCCCACTCGGTGACGTTACAATATAGGACTACATACAAGTAAATGACAGAGGCAAGGTGTGACAGATGGAGCTTGGAATCACACGACTAATGGATCAGATCAACGAGCTGCATTACTAATCCATCAAGTAATGAATGGTGGTAGTCAATTAAACAACAAACTGGCATGTGAGGCTTCATAAACATCCCTAAGCTCAATGATACCAAAGCCTTGCCAATCAAGGCCAAAAAAGCTGATGTACTTTTAACCATCTGTAAACGGAAGATCCATTTTGGCTCCACCAGTAGATCCTGAGGCCAAACTGTGGCCAATTTCATTTATTGTGTCCAATGTTAAGAATACAGTGAAAATTCTGGATTCAGAAAAGGATAAGGACCCCGACAATATTTGGTGCAGAAAAACACCGTCCTAGCCCCTCCTAGCCCTGAACTCTTTTTTTCCATCTGCACCAGTAACCCTGTTCCCTCCACATTAGCTTTTCTATTACAACTGTGACAGAGGTGGATAATGTAGTTAATGTTCTTTCCACAAAAGACATGACAAAGCCAATTAACATCTAATGAGTCTCATTTATATCACCAGAAAATTTGTTAAGTTTGCCAGCATCGCTATGGTGTAGCACATATTGAGGAATAGCCTGCTCATCAATGCATAGTTGGGTTTAGCCAGGGAGACTCAGCTCTAAACATCACTGAAGCATTGTCCCAAATGTGGACATAAGAACTGACTTCCAAAAGTGAGAAGTGAATGATTGTCCTTGACATCAAGGCACTATTGGACTGAGTGTGACAGCAAGGAGGATTGAAATTCATTGCAAACAAAGGGGAAACTCTCACCGGATGGAATCATGCTTGGCATAAAGGAAGACAGTTGTTGTTGTTAGAAGATAATCATCTCAGCATCAGGGTATTGTTGTAGGAGTTACACAGGGTTATGTTCTGGTCCCAATCATTTCAGTTGTTTCATCAGAGACCTTCCCTCCAGTATAAGGTCAGACGAGGGGATGTTTAATGATGATTGCACAATGTTCAGCACCATTCACAACTCCTTACAAATTGAAGCAATCTGTGCCCATGTGCAGCAGGACCTGGCAACATTCAGACTATAATTGAAAAGGAACACTCATACCTCACAATAATGAGGAAATGACTTTCCAGCAAGACAAAATCTGACCATTTCAGTGAATGTTCAGTGAAAATACTATCCCTTAATCTCCCAATATCAACATCTTGGGTAACTAGAAACTTAACTGGACTTGTGTATAAAACTTCCAGTTACAAAAATAGTACAGTGGCTGAGAATTCTGGAGTGTTTCCTGACTCTCCATAACCTGTTCACTATCTACAAGGCCAAAGTCAATGATGAAATGTTTTCTACTTGTCTGGTTGAGTGTATCTCTGACAACACACAAGGAGCTGTGTGCAGTACAAAGTAGCCTAGACCCTATTCACCACCTTGACCGTACAGTCCCTTCACTACCAATACTGTTTGGGTGAAGTGTTGACAATATTCACCGCAATAACCCAGATGGCATCTTTTAGTAGCACTTTAACCCATGGCCTCCACTACATTGAACAAAATGAGCAGCAGATGCATGAAAACACGATCAATTGCAAATGTCTTTGTAGTCGTGCATCAAGCTGACTTGGAATTATATCAATGTTCTTCCCTGTCACCAGATCTAAATTCTGGCACTCCCTTCCTAACAGCATTATGGACATACTTACACCAGACAAATTGCAATAATTCACGAACATAGTTCACTATTGGCTTCTCCAAGGGAATTTGGGACATGCAACAAATGCTGATTTGCCAATGCTGGTCACACCCCATAAATGAACAAATTGGACATGTAAAACCAACATTGAAGTGATAAATAATTTTAGAAAAAACATTGTTCTCAAAGAAATCATATTTGAAGTTGAAAAACCACCAATATTCATTAAGAATTTGATTTGAACTGTTTTACTACTGCAACAAAGGTCTGTAAAAACACAAAGTTGATTGCTAGTTACAGAACTATTACATTTTAATAATTGTATCAATAAAATATAATTAATTTTGCGCAAGTTAGTTACTTTGCTGATGCATACAAAATACTACTGAGTAGAAAAAATATGGCAAAAGCTCAAAGAAAGAGGAGTGACTGCAGATAGCCAATTACCAGCTCACTTCTAAAGTGATAAGGTCGTTGACCGGATTGTAGATATTTGAGAACACCATGAGTTTTTGGAAGCGTTCTCATGTCCCTGAAATCTGTAATCAATTTTTCATAACTATCTAATCTGTCTGCACTCTTTGACATCTGGAGAACTGATACAACGCAACCATCTGTAATAAATTTTTAGCATGTAATAAAACCTAGATCTATGTATGCAGGACAGTTCCAGGAATTACCTTTTATCCTTGCTGAACCAAATGATTTTGGATTTCATTTATGAGGCAAGACCATTTACATCTGTCACTACATTTGCTGCTTAGCATACAGGTGCCCATGTATGGCAGCTTTACTAGGTTGTGCCTTATTCTGATTATTGGCTTGCCCTTATATATTCCACACCAAAACTGGATTGATTTCCAGGTTAGTTTTTTGATGGAGACTTAAGCAAAAGGTAAATCATGGTGTTACAGATTGGGGTGGCATTCTCTTGCTGGTTCACAATGCGTTGTGCATAATTGGATCTGTGATGCTACATTTGTCCTTCGTCTGTCTGATTTAGAACTGTAATAGTGTGACAGAGCATAATAGAGAGTTTCTTATTCTGAAGATGAGACTTTGTATTCCAAGGATTATGTGATGGACATTCCAATCAGTTTTGTTTTGGACAAATATGCCAGGCATAAGTAGGTTGGTGCTCAAGTAGCTGTTTTTTTAAAATTAGTTCTTTCATGCACTGATGCAGAGAATGTCTGGCATCTCTTCATGTTTCAGTAGCATCAGTACTTAGCAACTTTGGATGGTATGCATTGAAATCTCACATCCAGCTTTAGTGTTCTTCCTTCCCACCGTGCTTCCTCCATGTGATAATCATGGCATTTAGTTGAAGGATGGAGAAGAGAGAGGGGATGTGGGGCAATTTATTTTGTATTTGATGCCAGGAGAACTCATTTACACTTTCATGCTCCTACTTGGAAAAATTCTATTCCCAGCTACGTCATCCTGGAAGTGAAATGGGCAGGGGGCACTTGTTAATAATGGAAAATCTTAGGAGAGTGACATCCATTTTCACCTATCACTGACTAGATTAAGGCCAGCCATATCATGATCTGAAGCTTTTAACCTAAAAGTAGCATTAACAGAAAATAAGCTGACAGACTGAAGCCATGTGGCCAGCCACAAAGGAAAGCTGCAAAAAAGAAAACTGGAAGACGAAGGTAATCAGAACACAGTTGCAGCCAGAGAGAAAGCAGACAAGAGACAAAAAGAATAACGTAGAATTCCTGTGAGGACAAGCCGGCAAAGTTGTACGACAAGCTCATTTCAACTTTTGGGAGTGAGAAGAAATATAGAATTACAGAAAATCTGAGGAAGTAATGAATGAATGACTTAAAGGAAAAGTCATAAAATGTGGCATGAATATCTTAGGCCTATGAAAGAGTTGAGAGCCTGTATCAGAGAACTGAATTAAAAACTGGGTTTTATTCATTGGTTGGTTGCCAAGGAGCTCTGGAAAGGTACTACCTCATTGACTGAGAGAGAATTAGTTGACATGTGTTGTATCAATGATAACCATATGTGGGGACCTTGGATGGAACACATCTGTTAGTGGAACCAACTTGAGGGCCAAGTCAACTAAATTATAAAGAGTTACTAATCCAATCCTAGAATTAATACATTCTCATAACTTCAATCGATCTTTTAAAACATCAAACAAGCTGATAAGTTAGTTTAAAATGTCCTCCAAAAGAAAAACCAATCTCCAACAATGTATTTCTCCCTTGATTTTGAATTTAAGTGACACCTCAGGTTAATATTGCTCAGGACCTGAAATTAATCCAGATTTATCAAGCAGAAACAATAGTCTACTGCTGATCTAAACTAACACACCTTTTACTAGGATTCTGGATTATCTGTCGTGCTTATGGGTTTGAAAGGGAAATCATTTCGCGATAATTGTCAAACAAATATGTCATGATTATTAACATTCCATACGTAAGAACAACCAATAAACATTTGCAAAGTCATGTCCCTCTTTATGAATTAAACACTGCAGTAAATTCTATCCTATCTGCTACCTGAGAATAAGGTGTGTCTACAAGGAAAATTACCAATAAACTGCATTACAATGATATACGTTTATCTCTTTATTTGCAGGTTATTCATAACGTAGGAGTAATGAGCACGTCATGGAGTTTGAGCTCTTAGATAACCCAAACTAGTTTCAGTTTATTCTGTTAATTTCATAGTTCAACGAGGACAAGGTCATTCAAGGAATTTAAATGCCCATTGCTGTCTTACGTTATAACCATGGGAACATTGAACTTTTACCATTGTTTGAACCCCATGACATTTATTTGGGTTTCCCAATAATGTCTTTGCAAAGATTGACGCTCTACTGTAGTAGTGTCTAGGAAAACATAAAACTACAATCGTATAACTACATTTTTTCAAACAAGACAATGTTTTACTTTTTCATTTTTTCAATATTCTCATCACCTTTATTCAGGCCTTCTTTCCACATTTGTCATTCCATTAGCAAAGAGGATTGTTGTTTCCAGTTTTTGATATGACTGCTCTAAATTCAGTCAGTGTTAGTTGAAAATCAATGTCAGTCTCCTAAAACTTCCCTTTAGTAACAAGTGCCTCTCTCTCACTTCATTACTGGGGTGACACACCTGGGAATAGGACTTTTCTAAGTAGGAATTTGAAATCATAAATGACAAAATTATCCAGTCTGATTCAACATTAAACCACTGCCATTAAACCATTGCTGGTTTAGCCATAACTGTAATTCATACTTAAGTTATGAACACATACATTTCCAATGAAGTTGAACTGAGGCAGGAATAGAGATGATATTATAAAGAGAAGAAGCAATGTTGTGATCGTCAGGGTGTGTCCTCATTGTTAAATGGGAAATCAAGATGGCAACAACTTTATTCCCTCATATCACTGACTGGTGAGCATTTATTTCCTGTTCCCCATTGCCCTTGAGGAGGTGGCAGTGAGCTGCCTTCTTGAGCCACTGCCGTTCATGTGCTGTAGGCAGACTGACAATGCCCTTAAGGAGGGAATTCCAGGATTTTGATCCAATGACAGTGAAGGAACAACAGTACGTTTCCATGTCGGAAAGGTGAGTGGCTTGGAGGGGGACTTGCAAATCGTGCAATTGTTGCATTATAAATGTCAGCCCCACTGTAACCTTACTGCCAAATGATAGATCTATCAGAAGGAATTCCATGGCATGATGGATAGTCGAGCTGCACCTTTTTGAATCAGGAGGCTGGGGAAGGAAGCAATGTGGGAGGACAGAAATGGGGGGGTAGAATTTAATTGTGGCAGGAGTCGACCCTGACAAGACTCCAGGATGGTGCCATCCAGGTCCCAGAGATGCAGATGTCATGGAACAGCTGCATGGCATTCTGAAACAGGAGGGTGAACAGCAGAGATTGTGCCACATGTTAGGCCAAAAACAGGGAAGAAAGAGGAATGAGGCCCTGCAAGGAGTATTTAGGGAGTTAGGTTGGAAAATGAAAGGCAAAATTTCAAAGGTAGTAATCTCTGGATTCCTCCCGATGACACACAGGAATGAATTTAAGAACAGAGGGACTGAGCGGGAATGGATGTTAGGCAGTTGCATGTTCCTCCTGTAGAATATGGGAGGTAAGGGTCACCACTAGTGTCCCCACTGACTTCATCTGCAGTTTAGACTAGGTGGGATTGAGGTTCACAAGGAAGAGGTATTAGAAATCCTACAGAGTGTGAAAATAGAGAAGTCCCCTGGGCCGGATGGGATTTATCCTAGGATCCTCTGGGAAGCCAGGGAGGAGATTGCCGAACCTTTGGCATTGATCTTTAACTCATCATTGTCTACAGGAATAGTGCCAGAAAACTGGAGGATAGCAAATGTGGTTCCCCTGTTCAAGAAGGGGAGTAGAGACAACCCTGGTAATTATAGACCAGTGAGCCTTACTTTAGTTGTTGGTAAAGTGTTGGAAAAGGTTATAAGAGGTAGGATTTATACTCATCTAGAAAAGAATAATTTGATTAGGGATAGTCAGCATGGTTTTGTGAAGGGTAGGTCGTGCCTCACAAACCTTATTGAGTTCTTTGAGAAGGTGACCAAACAGGTAGATGAGAGTAAACTGGTTGATTTGGTGTATATGGATTTCAGCAAGGCGTTCGATAAGGTTCCCCACAGTAGGCTATTGTACAAAATGCGAGGAATGGGATTGTGGGAGACATAGCAGTTTGGATCAGAAATTGGCTTGCTGAAAGAAGGCAGAGGGTGGTAGTTGATGGGAAATGTTCATCCTGGAGTCCAGTGACTAGTGGTGTACCGCAAGGGTTGGTGTTGGGTCCACTGCTGTTCTTCATTTTTATAAACGACCTGAATGAGGGCGTAGAAGGATGGGTTAATAAATTTGCAGACAACACTAAGGTTGGTGGAGTTGTGGACGGTGATGAAGGATGTTGTAGGTTACAGAGAGACATAGATAAGCTGCAGAGCTGGGCTGAGAGGTGGCAAATGGAGTTTAATGCGGACAAGTGTGAGGTGATGCACTTTGGTAGGAGTAACCAGAAGGCAAATTACTGAGCTAATGGTAAGATTCTTGGTAGTGTAGATGAGCAGAGAGATCTCGGTGTCCATGTACACAGATCCTTGAAAGTTGCCGCCCAGGTTGACAGGGTTGTTAAGAAGGCATACAATGTTTTAGCTTTTATTAATAGAGGGATCGAGCTCTGGAACCAAGAAGTTATGCAGCAGCTGTACAAAACTCTGGTGCGGCCGCACTTGGAGTATTGCATACAGTTCTGGTCACCACATTATAAGAAGGATGTGGAAGCTTTGGAAAGGGTGCAGAGGAGATTTACTGGGGTGTTGCCTGGTAGGAGGGAAGGTCTTACAAGGAAAGGCTGAGAGACTTGAGGCTGTTTTCATTAGAGAGAAGAAGGTTGAGAGGTGACTTAATTGAGACATATAAAATAATCAGAGGGTTAGATAGGGTGGATAGGGAGAGCCTTTTTCGTAGGATGGTGACAGCGAGCACGAGGGGGCATAGCTTTAAACTGAGGGGTGAAAGATATAGGACAGATGTCAGAGGTAGTTTCTTTACTCAAAGAGTAGTAAGGGTATGGAACGCTTTGCCTGCAACGGTAGTAGATTCACCAACTTTAAGTACATTTAAGTCGCCATTGGATAAGCATATGATGTACATGGAATAGTGTAGGTTAGATGGGCTTGAGATCGGTATGACAGGTCGGCACAACATCGAGGGCCAAAGGGCCTGTACTGTGCCGTAATGTTCTATGCTCTATTTTCTAAAGTGGCCAAAGAACAGACACAACATTCTATCTGATCCTTTTCCCAAGTTGCCATGAATAGCAAATTCTTATGTGTGGTTGGAGAACTGCCATGTTCACAACTTTTAAGCAAATTATTTTGGTGTAGAAAAATATCCAAAGGGAATCGTCCAACTATTGTCCTCCACTCTTTCACTGAATGTACCAAATCTTGATGGATTGTAGATTGCCAGCCACCCTCCAACACTTCACACAAATGACTTTAGATTTGTGATCCTAGCTGATAAGTGTCAATGAACAACTGAATGATTGTGGAAATCACTGTAAAGCTGCCCAATCTCCCAATGGACATGCTTTTCAACAAGAGTAATTACATAGCCATCAGAAGTAATGACAATCATCACCTCTCTTATCCAATTACACTCTTATAAAGGCAAACCACACAAGGAATTTTATGATCTATAATCTTTAATTAATGACTGGACAATGTTAAAAAGATAAAGCTGTACAGACAACTTCAGGCAATATAGAAATTATCCAGCTTACTTGAGGTAAAATGGCTTGGCTGAAGCTGCTTTCAGACACTTTTGACATTTTTACCTTTTTAGATTAGCACAATATTTTTGGAACATAATGCTGGAGATCTAGAAAGTCTTACTTTTACTCATTTGTTCAGATTATTGCTGTGTATAGGAGTTCTCTGTTTAACTACTTTAAAATATCACAGGCTTCACTGTTCACACATGAATGGCAGTACTGCAACAATCACACAGGGCATGGAACAGACATAAGGTTTTTCCTTCTCAAATATTTCTTAATGGAAGATCCCATCATATTGAAGTTGTTGTTGAGCAGAAATTGAAAAAAGAATGATCTGATACTGTTGTAGATCAACAAACTGGGAGAAACTTGCTGCTGTAAACTATCCATAACAATAAAAGGGCAAAAGTTAATCATTCCTCTCTTTGAGACAGTTCCTCCTTTCAGTTAAGACCATGGCTGATATTGTACCTTTACTTGCCCAGTGTAATTGTATAGTCTTTGACTCTATTACAAAAAAGAGCTAATAACAGTACAACAAAGGAAAAGGCCCTTTGGCCCACCAATCCTGCACTGACACAGAAGGCTTTTCAAAACCCCAAAAACCTTTGGCCTCTGTACAGACTGTATCACCCTCTTCCCTACCTATTTGTATACCTGAAGATGCGTCTTTAATGTTCCTATTGTATCTGCTTCTATCCCACCGCATCTGGTAGCACGATCCAGGCACTTACTACCATTTATATAAAAAACTGGCCTTTCATATCTCCTTTAAACTTTCCTCATTTTAGCTTTAACCCATGTCTCCTAGTAATTGACATTCTACCCTTGGGAAAAGATTCCACGTGTCCATTCCATCCTTGCCTTTCGTTATTCTGTAAACCTCTATCAGGTCACTACTCGTTCTCCGACATTCAACTGAAAACGAACGGAGTTTGTCCAATCTCGCCTCATAGCTAATACCCTGTAAAACAGGCAACATCTTGGTAAAACTTTTCTGTATCCTCTCCAAAGGATCCATATCTTTCTGGTTGTGTGGTGACTAGAACTGTATGCAGCGTTCCAAATATGGCCTAACTGACGTTCTATACAGATGCAACATGACTTGCCCATTTTTATTCTCTGTGCCCAACTAACCAACAAAGGCTAGCATGCCATAGACATTCTTGACCACCTTATCCACTGAGCTGCCACTTTCAGGGCACTGTTGACCTGTACACCTAGATCCCTCTATACGTTCATACTTAAAATGGTTCTGCCATTTACTGCATACTTCCCCCCTTCCCTCATTCCAAAACGTATCACCTCGTATTTGTCCTGATTAGATTCCATCTGCTATTTCTCTACCCAAGTCTCCAGCCTATCTATATTCTGCTGTATCCATTGGCAACTCTCATTATTATCTGCACCTCCCACAATCTTTGTGTCATCCACAAACTTACTAATCAGACCAGCTACATTCCACTTCAAATCATTTATATATATTACAAACAACAGGGGTCCCAACACTGATCCCTATGGAACACCACTGGTCACAGATCTCTAGTTAGAAAAACACCATTCCATTGTTCCTTTCTGTCTTCTGTTACAAAGTCACTTCATTATCCATTTATGAGCTCACTGCAGATCCCATTGACTTCACTTTCTGTATCAGCCTGCTACGAGGGGCCCTGTCGAAGACCTTGCTAAAGTCTATGTAGACAACCCCGCCCTGCCCTCATCAACCAACTTTGTCGTTTTCTCAGAAAAGTCAATCAAAGCCTCCTCTGAATGAGGCCATGCTGCCTGTCACTATTAAGTTTATATATTTCCAAATGTCAATAAACCCAATCCTCAAGACTCTTCTCCAATCATTTCCCTACTATTGACATAAGGTTCACTGGCCAGGAACTTCCGCAGATATCTGTTGCCCTTGATAAACAAAGGAAAAACATTGCTCTTCTCCAGTCCTCTGGAACCTCACCTGTGACTAAGAGGATACAAATGTTTTGGTCCATGCTCCAGCAATTCCTTCCTCACCTCCCTCACTGTTCTGCAATAGACCCCATCAGTTCCTGAGGACTTATCAGCTTAATGTTTTTCAAAGCACCAACCCCTTTTTCATATCAACATATCTCCCTCTAGACTCACCATTCACCATGTCCTTCTCCTTTGTGAGTACCAATGCAAAGAATTTGTTAAGAACCTCAACTACTTCTTCCAGCTCCATGCATAAATTTCCTCCTTTGTCATCAAGTAGGCCTACGCTTTCCCTAAACTACTTCTTGTGTCCTATATGTATATGAAAAGTCTTTTGAGTTTTTTAAATCCTGTTTTCTAATATCATTTCATAGCCTCTTTTAATTGTTCTGACTCCTTGTTTAGGTTCTTACCCACTTTCTTTATATTCCTCAAGGGCTGTGCCTGTCTTCCTAAACCTTATGTATGCTTCCTTTATCTTTCTCACTAAGCTCACAATTTTTCTTGTTGTCCTAGGTTCCTGAATCTTGCCATCCTTACTCTGCACTTCCACAGGAACATGCTGGTCTTGAGGTCGAATTAATTGGCCTAAAAAAGGTTTCTCTCAATCTTGATTGCTCCAATTGTCCCAGGCTGCCACAATTTTTTGATTGTAGAATTGCAGATATGTGGTGCTTTGTGAGCAAATAGTGCTTTCTACTGTCCCTGCTGAATACCTGACTCAAATGCTGAGAACATCTTCAAAAACAGGAATTGCTGGAAAAGTTCAGTAGGTCTGGCAGCATCTGTTGAGAGAAATCAGAGCCAATGCTTCGGGTCGAGTGTCCCTTCCTCAGAACTCCGCAGCTGCTGCCAGACCTGTTGAGATTTTCCAGCAATTGCTGTTTTTGTTTCTGATTTACAGCAGCCACAGTTTTTTTGTATCAAGGATGTTATCTTGATTTTTTTCACTGGATTAGACAGTGTTGCTGTATATTGAGTACTGTAGCATTTTAAACACTAAGATGAGATTATTCATCCATCTTCTCAGCCCGGTACATACCAACTTCGTCTAATATCCTGATAACTTAATCAGCTAAGGCCCAATCTTACTTTGGGGAATTGTAGTCGATTCATTCCAAAAAACTGTTCATGCCTGGCCTACCAACACAGAAATCTGCCCTGTTCTTCATGCCTACTTCTTAATTCAATCTATTAAGACACACTTAGCTAAAGATACTTGCCAGGTACTAACAGCAGTGTTATGACACATCCATTCACGACAGTAGCGGAGGTTCCCTTTCACTGGCAGCTCGATGACTATTTCTTATCTCCTGTCTTCTGGGATATCCTCTGCAATTCAAACTGTATTGAACAGGTCTTAAAATGCTGCTTGTGTCAAGTTGCAACAGATCTGCTGGATCTTGTTGATCCCAGGTGCCTTCCTTAATCCTTAGGCTTTTTGAATCTCTGATTAGGCAATTTGTCCCAGACTGAAGTTCAAATGTGGAGTTGATTGCAAACGTCAAATCTGAATGTTGATTTGGTTTTGGGCTGGTTTATGATCTGGTTTACAAACTTTATGCTCAGTATAGCAATGACGCTTCAAGCTGAATCTTACCAGAAATTGACTGTCATTTTTATCACCTTTCATGGGTCCAGCGAGTGTTTTTGCCTCATTAACTATGTGTCACAGCCCTAATACACATCATTTGTCTGACACTATCCCAATTCTCCCACTCACTGGAAGCAGAAGTACTCATCACTGCCAGGACATCCTGGTCTTCCTGGCATTGACACTTTATTTGAAGCCAATGTGCACTGGCAGTCTGTAGCTGTTCTGCAAGGTTCATGACAGTTTTTTCCTTGGGGTGGCAAATGAGGGGATATTGATGCCCCACTTTACAAGAGATCCAGGTGGATGGGATGGTGCAGAGATAGCCATTTTCCTCCTCCAGGACCACCAGAGGAGGCCAGAACACTAGGCCCTGATCTAAGGTTGCCACCCAGGCTAGTATGGCCTCCAGAGGAATGCTGAGCAGTGCAGAAAGAAAGTCAATGACTTTCTCTATTCCAATGGGTAAGGATCACCATCTTCTCGCTGCAACCTCACACTCATTCTATTTCTGCTATTTTCCCTACCTCTCTCACTGTCACATGCATCATCTTCCCTCATAGTATGTTGTCCACCCAGTTCCCCCATGCCAGCAATCCTGCGCTGCCTCTGCCTCTCTTACTCACTCATTTGGGACTCCTCACCACCTTTCTCCTGCCTACACTCATACTAACAGCTGTACCGCCCACAAACAGGAGAGAAAGAGCTAGGATGGGTAATGAGATTTCTGACATTCAGACCCCCCCCAACCCTCTGCAAGAGGAAGATCCTAACTGTGTCCAAGGCCCTGTCCTGACAATGTGTGCTATCATTGAGTCACTGTGTCAGAACACCCTGCCCCATCTCCCTTGACTTGCTTACCCCATTTAGTCTGTGAGACCATGTCACTTAGCTGATGCTCGCAGTGCACTTGCTGTATAGGTGACTGGCACAAAGTGCAGATATGACTTTGACATAACATATTGCTATATAGAATTGTGTTCCCTACTTGAATGATGATTGGTTTTCTGTCTGCACTAAACAGCAAGGCAAGACAGAAGTACCTTGAGCTAGTTAGCTCTGGCTGAGGCAGAAAGCACTGCAGCAGCATTGCACCGTGAGGTTCCAATGCATTCTGAAATGCAGCAGTGAAGGGCTAATGCAAGGCCTAAAGGCAAAAATTTCAGAATATCCAGAATCAAACTGACATATTTATACAGAAATTGAAATAAAGCAAAATCAATATGGCTTTTGATGTGGGCATTAAAGGTAGAGAGGGGTCCTTTTGGCTGGACAGTATGTTTGCCACACTGAGTGGTGCCAACAGTGTGGATTCAATTCCCATACCAGCTGAGGTTATCACAAAGCATTCTCCTTCGCAAACTCTCCCCTTGCCTGAGACATAGTGACTCTCAGGTTAAACCACCAGCAGTAATCTCTCTGCTGCCCTCTTAAAGGAACAATGTCAGGAATTCTCCAGTTCTCTGGAGCTTCACCTGTAACTAAAAAGAACACAAAATTTCAAACAAGGCCCCATCCATTTCTTCCCTCAGTTTTTTGGGATAGTTCTAATCAGGTTTTGGGGATTTACCTGTCTTATTGCTCTTAATACAGCCAACACCACCTCCTTTTTTATAGTGACATGCATTAGAATATTAACATACCCCTCTCCATACTCAACATCCACCATGTCTTTCTCCTTTGTGAACTTCGATGTAAAATCATCAAGGACATCACCCATTTCCTCCAGATTCACAAACAAATTCTTTCCTTTGTCCTCAAATGGAACTATTCTTTCCCCAGACTACCTTTGCATTCTTTAAAGCTTTGCCTTTGCACCTTCTTTAATGGTGTCTCCAGGGATCAACTTAATCTGGCAGCTGACTTCCACAACATCTGCAACTACTAGTATCTCACGGCACCCATCATTGGACTGACCAGATCTAAAAGACCACCTTTTAGGTGCTAACCCGAAGACCAGAACTAGTCCTAGATGAGAAGAGAATGTCCGAATCAATGACTGCAGTTCCTGATACATCAGCCCATCTTCAAATTCCGAGGAACAGCTTATCCCAGCCTTATTGAATGGGTATTGCTGGGCCCCTCAGGCAATAGTTCAAATGCAATGGAAGACCTATGGATAGGGTGTCGTGAATCCTCAGAAGCATCAGAGGTAGATTTTTGTATTAATGTAAATTTAGGACTGTGTCTTGATGAGTCCCATGAAGAGTTTGATAGTGTTTAAATAAAGTCCAATTGTAGAGTTTGATAAATATTGCTTTTCTTTAATAAAATATTCAATAAAATTGTGTTGGACCTTTCCCTGACTTTTGATCCCTTTCTCTATCTCATGCCTGATTTACTAAGTGTTACTGCAAACTAGTCAAGGTTAGTAAGGGTACATTTACCCACCCTTCACATTACAACTTTGGCGCCATTGGGTAGGTGGGATAAAAAGTACCCGAAAGGATACTCCAATAAATCAGAACTCACCAAAAGAAAATCAAACTGACCAGAAGTTGGGCAAAACCAAGTGCTTACATTGTGAGTTATACAAACTATGGCTTTCGAGTCACAAGCCCCAGAGAGAAAGATAAAGTACATACGATAGTCAGTGGTAAGATTTGGGAGGAAACCCTGATGAAATATTTGAATAAAAATGGACTAAGTGAGTAAAAAATTGTGATAAACCAGCATCAGGTCTGAGATCTGAGGGCCAAAATTGTTTGGAGAAAGCACATTACTGTTTGGGAAGCACACTTTCAAAGACTTAAAAGCCGTTGTAATAGCTGGTCACATGGAACAGCTCCATGGTAAAGAAGTGGAGATCTAAAATTTAAAGAAGCATACTGAAGCAAGAGAGCAGAAATATTTAGCAGCACGTGCAAATTTGAGAAGAGGCTGGTCAAAAGAGAGAGAGAGAGAGATTGAGAGACACAGAGACCCTCAGGCTTATTGAGTAGTTCAAAGGCACCAGTTTAGGATTAGGGTGAATGAATTTAAAGTTCCTGAAGCAGGAGCATCAAAGCGTAGTAAACCGACTGCACATGGGGCAGTTCCAGGCCCAGTTTGAGAAGGCCCCAGCATGAACAGTGGGAGATCAGGAGTGTGATGCTTCCAGAGCTTGCAGAACAGACAAACTGTTTACAGGCGGTGAGAGGTACAGAAAATAAAGTCCACTTTGCCAAACTTGCCAGAGCAAGTGGTAACTTTTTCATGCAGATGGTGGTGCATCTATGGAATGAACTGCTAGACAAAGTGGTGGAGGCTAGTACAATTGCAAATTTAAAAGGCATTTGGATGAGTATATGCATAGGAAGAATTAAGAGGGAAATGGGTTAAATGCTGGCAGATGGGACTCAATTAATTTAGGATATCTGGTCAACGTGGAAAAGTAGGACTGAAGGATCTCTTTCCATGCTGTACATCTCTATAAGTCGGTGACGCTGTGATGGACTGAAATTGTTACTGTTGGTGCAGAAGTGCATGATGTGCACCTTGGACACTGTGGGACCCTGGGGAATATTGTCCATACCATAGATTGGGAGGATATAGAGGAGAAGACACACAGGAATGCCACCCTGCACAGTGAGTGGGAACCACCGCTGCCTCCCCCACCCCACCCCACCCCATCCTACCTTCCTTTCTGGAAGAACTTGAACTCCCTTCACACCGTCTAGACCCCTATCCACTGCATCTCCACAACCCACTGCTGTCTTAGCACAGCCTCCTATCCTAATAGAACCTACCACACTGAAGCAACCTGAACCCACCCACACTGCGCAGTTCAACAGCCTCCTCTTCCTGCCTCTGCTCCCGCTCCAATGAATCTTCCAAGCACCAGCTGCCAGAATGGTCAGAACAACAGCCCCATCATGTACACCAGTCCTTCCTCCATCACCCAGCTTTCCGAAATTGTTAGGAAAAACCCTGTATTCAAACCATTCACAGAGCCCAGACATTCTTTGATCACACACATCACCAAAGGGCCCTCCCTGAACTGGACAATATTGAAGCAGTGAAATTAATTTCACAACATCTGAGTACAGCTGTCCATTCCATGCTATCCAGTCCCCAGAATGTAGGGGGAGGCACTTTGGTGGGTATGAAGGAGGCAATCCTGATTGTGGTAGGCTACAGTAGATGGAACACTATGGCATGATTGAGCAAATGCAGGAAAGAAGAAAGGAGACCACCCAACTGCATTTGCCAGGTGCCAATGGGCACAGTTTACAGGAGACTTTGTTGGCAGGGATAGAACCATGCTAACACCCACACAACGGGCCAGCTGGACCTGAACTCTTGTTTCACATACCACTGAAAATGGTGTGAGAATTTTGGCGCAGCTGATGATGCCCACACTAGGCTTAGATACTTAGAAAGGTGACACAGGCCTCAGGGATAGAGATCCAGGAGTTACAGCACCCTAGACAGAGCAAGGGAGGCAAGATCAATCAGGTGAATGTGGGAAATGTAGCATCAAACCCTCCATACTCCAAACCAATAGGCCAACGCCCAGGTCCTGGGTGACAGAATAAAGGGAGTGACAGAAGCAGGAGAGGCTACTCCAGAAGTCATCCATTCCCATACACCCCTCCCACAGCGAGAGGTAGAATCCCACAGCAGGGAAATCCTAGGCAGTAGCAAACAAGAATGCTATAATGTTTGAAGTTGTTGGGCACCCCATCAGTAAGCACTACCACAGGAACAAAAACAGAGACCCTGTCCCTAGTTGCTAGAGGGACAAGTGAAGTTAGCCATGGTAGATTTACTGGGGGAGATGACACACTCCAAAGCATGACAGTGCCCAGACTCTCAACAGTGGGTATGGAGCCCCAAGTGAAATCGTGTAGGTAGACCCTGGTAACACGTGAGGTGGGAATCCACCCCATTAAATTCCCATTGGGCACAGGGGATCCAGAACAATGCTGAAAACATCTCACAATTTAGATAATACATGGTGCACCTGTAGGAAGGTCATCCTTAGCAGTTTTACAGGGCATCTGCAGGAGGGAGCAGAAATGGGCTCTATTGAATATACACTGGGGAGTGTGATTTGTCACCACATAGCAGTGTCACTGAGTCTCCATCTCGAGACCAGACACATCCTGGACCAGAACCTTACATGGAAGCAGGTAATAAAAATCTTGGAGAAGTTAGATTTGCTACCTTTATGAGATAAGCTGGCATCAGGTGTCTTTGAGTTGAAAAGATGCCTAGCAATAGCTTTCAGATAGTTAATTAGCATTTATTACAGCACAGTAAGAGTGCAGTTCACTCAAGTGCCCAGAAAACCTCTGGAAAGAGGAATTTCTCATTCAAACCAAATCATAGATTCAACTGCCGGGTACTAACAGATTGAAGATCTTCTGTGGCCAACAACAATGTGATATCATCACCAAAAATGTAAAAGAACAGTGAAAAAAAACACTTTATTCATGAGATTTGCATTCTTGATCCGTAGAATTTGTTACTTCTGGTTTCCATTCGTGATGTTTCCGCAGAACTGGTCTGTGTGTGTGTGTGTGTGTATGTGTGTGCGTGTGTGTGTGTGCGTGTGTGTGTTCAAAAGTTGTAGTTTAAGTCTGATAAGTTTGTTTATAAGAACCCTATGTTAGTCTCTTTTATCTCAGATGTTGGTTAAATTCAAGCAAATGAACCTCCTTAGTGATTAGGCTGGACATTTATACACGTGTGTCAACTCACATATTAGTGGGGCTTGATTATGAGTGCACTCTTTCTATTAGGGTTGTGACTTATAATTCCACAAATATGTTTACATTCTGGTGACTGACTATTTCACCAAATTCCCTTCTGTGTGACAAAACAAAATATGACATTATACACATATTCAGTGAGTTCAGTATGTCTAACAATGGTCCATGTTACACTAGTGCACCTTTGGAAGACTTCCAGTGTTCAACATGTCCGCTCTTCTCCTCACTAACTTCATTTGAATGATTTCATAGAACCTGCTGTCTGCATTGTGAAATCCACAATCTGTAAATGTAAAGCGATTTGCCAAGATTTTTGGATAGCAATGTTAAATTTATGTACTACTCCTGTAGGCAACAATAGGCTCACTGACTGCACTCATGTTTGCAAAGCTGTTCTACACAGTCTGTCCCTTCTACATTCTCACCATCCACTCTTATATACATGGCATGTTAAGAGAAAGAAGTAAGAAAATCTTGTAACAATGAACATGCAGACAATTATCCCAGCTTGCTTCATCCTTTATACAAGATTTTGAGATTTTTGCATGAACACATGGGCGTGTGGGAATACGTTGCTTAGGTGTGTCCAACCCAGATCATATGACATTGTAATAAGAAATGGTGCAGACAAGTCATAGATGACATATTTGGACTGCATATTATCACCCAATCATCACACAGGATGATGTGAAGACATAACACCTGACAGCAATTACACATCTAAAATATCTGGCACACCTCCATCTGCAATGACAATGCATTGCAGAGTGAATCTATTTCACCAAGTAACAATAGCTGTGTAAGGACTAGATCTAATCCTGTCATGCATCCTTTTATATGTTAAAAGAGATCCCATTCCTTCAATGATTGAGATGAAGGGGGGATTTTGGCGTACTGTTATATCGGCTATAAATTCCAGGGCAAACAGGCCTCAATCTTTAAGACAGGTACATGGCATTATAGCATTGACCAATTATACAAACATTGTGATTGCAAGTTGATTCCACAGTTTAGATATAATTAGATTATGCCGAGTGAATTTCCAGCTAGGGACCTATTGTTCAAAGTAATTGTATCTAATGGCTTGTTCCCCATTCCGTTGTCTGGGTGATTCCTGAAGGATCAGGAGTTTACCTTTTGCATTCCTCAAAGGTGATTGTCTCTGATGGGTTCTTCTAGACAGCCTGGCTACATTTTAATTGCTTAGGAAATTATAATCTATAATTGTAAAAATGTTAAAAAATCTCCTTCTAAGATGGGCAGAGCCATTTTTAAAAAGTACTGCTGTTGAGTCTTGAAAAATTCAACCAGTGATTTCAATTCACCCAATATATAAAGTCATTATCAATACAGGTCATGGCATTATAATATTGCTTTAACATGAGTAATATATGAAACATTTGGCAAAAACAGGCTGAATTCAAAAGAAAACATATTCATTAAATGCTTCTTACTAACTTTTAATAGAAAATTGAAAGACATTTACAAATCAACACATAGAAATCTCTTCAGTTGTGCAAAATTGCCCAATAATAGCAAAGACCCTGAGTTTCTAACTTGTTAGATTTTCTCCAAGTAAAACAAACTCTATTGAAAAGTGCATTGTTATAGTTGTCTAATAATAGGCTAACAGTTCTGTGACTGATTTTTTTTACCACTAGAGAGACAAAAGCATCACTATAAACTTTGATATGGTGCATTCCCATGTAAAGTAACTGAGTAATAATATTTTCAATTATACCATTGTCTAATAAGGTTTTTACCATAAAATTATTGTTTAATTTAGCGCAACAGAGATAATAGGATATTGTATAATGTGCCATTGTATTTCCCACTTGGTTTTTAATTCAATTGGATTGGATTTAATACTCCCTGGAGATCAACTGTAAAGCAGTGGGTGGCTATATCATGTGGCAGGAAAATATAAGATGAAGGTTCCACATTCCTAATTCTCCTTGATTAAAATTTCAGGGTAGGAAAGGTCAAGGATGGTCTTCCTACCGGAAACCAGTTGTGACTCAAAGGGAACACCTGAGAGCTGGTTAAGTTCCATATCTCACTGCCTTTGGTAGAATCCAGCACCTGGCCATGTGGAAAAATTGTGTCATAAACCCTTCTGGGTATGTTAGTTTCCTCATGGGAAATTTCTTCTTTCTTAGGCATCTTGAATGCAACAGATGGACCTGCTAGCAGAAATGCCAGGACCCTTGGAAAGTCACTGTGCTGTCCTTGACAATGGGTTTTCTGTATTTCCCCTCACTGGACCACCCTCAAGCAATATGACCCACTTATATTATTTGGAAGGTCCCAGCAATGATTCTGATAGGACTTTCCACTGCAGTGAGGGAAGTGGCCATGCCTTCTATTGGCATAGCCAAGACTGGAGAGCTATTAGCTGATCTCAGACATTCACTCCTCACTAGCAATCTGGTGGAATTTGCCCTTACTGGAGCCAGAAGAGCCTGTGGAGAATTTAATCCTCATGGTTCTCCCATAATGGTTGCAGTGAGGTTGCTGCCAACTCTCCAGAAAACTGGGGGGGAGGGGGGGCACTGCTGCAGCTTAAATTTTTGCCCATTAACTGCATTGGAACTGAGTATTGGGC
Source organism: Stegostoma tigrinum (assembly GCF_030684315.1). Lineage (NCBI taxonomy): Eukaryota > Metazoa > Chordata > Chondrichthyes > Orectolobiformes > Stegostomatidae > Stegostoma > Stegostoma tigrinum. The sequence goes on along the minus strand of NC_081372.1, from coordinate 42,408,931 downwards.
AGAGCAATATGATACATCCCATTTTACATGATCAAAAACTAATTTCCACACCTCTTACATGTTTTGTGATTATGTACATTGTGACTCTCTGCCAGTTAATCCAGAAAAACTCCCAAGAGCAAAAACCATAATTGCTGGAAAAGCTCAGCAGGCCCAGCAGCATCTGTAATAAAATGCAGGATCAGTGTTTCAGCTCCAGTTCTGAAGAAAGGTCACTGGACCTGAAACATTGACTCTGCTTTCCCTCCCACAGACGCTGCCAGCCTTGCTGAGTTCTTCCAGCGATTTCTGCTTTTAACTCAGGTTTTCAGCAACTGTGGTGCTTTATTTTTGTTTCTCAAGAATTTTGTTTTTTATGAGCATTGCCAAAGTTGGTGAACAGAAGCTGAGATTCTAAACATGGAATAAATTCTAAGGAAACAAAAATAAAGCAACACAGATGCCGAAAATCTGAATCAAAACGGAAATAGCTGGAAAAACTCAGCAGGTCTGGCAGCGTCTGTGGGGAGAGAAAGCAGAGTCAACGTTTAAGGCCCAGTGACCTTTCTTCAGAACTGGAGCTGAAACATTGACCCTGCTTTTTATCCAAAGATGCTGCCAGACCTGCTGAGCTTTTCCAGCAACTTTGTTTTTGTTGGCAATGCTCATAGTGGATAGTTGTTTGCCTTTAGCTGTCAGTATTATCCAAACAAATGCCTAGTTTCTGGACATACAAATGTTTTTCACTTTAGTTACATTTCAGAGTTAAATTGGAATAGTCAGACATTTTCAGAATATCAGAGTTCCTTCTGGTTGCTTACATATTTTGAGAAGGTAGCATTGAGGCCAACCATAATTTATGTCTTAACTTTAGATGGTATATTAAGCATCAAATGTTGGATATTAGAGTTTTTAACTTCACCAGCAAGGGCTACTGCCAAGCAAAAACGTCTAGCAGTATAACTTACTGCATTACTCAATTTCTTATCAGAGCAGCCTTAGATTGAAAATGTTGTAAACCTTTGTGGGTCAGTGAATGTGTTGTAATCCTTCCATTCCCACAACATTCTTCTGGCCTCGTAATGCCTTTTTTCATTGATTATAAAATGCTGAGCTTAACAAGAGTGTAGGTTGGGCTGTGCTCTCGAAGAATCACAGTGCTCCTGAAAAGAAAAAGTATTGTCTGATGCAATAACTATACATAACAAATAAAGAAATGAATGTAAGACCAGTTTTCCAAACATAAATATTTGGCACTTTCCGGTTACATTTATTTGTTAGACTTAAGTCATTATGTTCTTTTTTATAAACCATTTACCTTTTGCTCCAATCCCCTCGTCTCAACAAACTCTACATTTCAAAAGGTAGGATGTAAAACCTGCCGCATCAAAGCTGTTTTGTGACAATTGTTGCCAATTTGGATTGTAACTACATTCACAGAACCCAGCCTGACCAACATAAGTTACTTAACAATAGTCCTTAACGCTTTTATTAACATTAATGCGCTGCATTGAGTTTATTGCCATACAATATTCCTCAGAATGCTAGCATGTTAGTTTTTCTCTGCTTCACACTATAGAAGTCAATTTCTATTCTGCCACCCGGGCAGTAACATGGTGCAGGTGGACCTGCACGTTGTAGAAGGTAGATGAGAATATCAGGATTTTCCTGGTCATGTGGTGATGTCTCCCAGATGCAGTTCCACAGTCAAAGAAATTTCCAACTGTGTGACCCAACACAAAGAAATTCAGCCAATTTAAATAATTGAAGGTTCTGTTAAGGGTGACTTTTCCAGATTGTCCACATTTTGCCGGCAATGGAGACCCCCACCATGCCCAGTCAGTTTGGGAATGTTCCAGCTTCCTGGGAAAAGTCTTTCTGTGGATGTGCCAGGGGCCATAGGAACAGGGCCCTCCATCTACGAAACAGAGCCTAGTGAGTGGGGAAGGCCATGCACGTAACTTCAAATGGACATCTGGAGGGTCCTGTATGAATGGTTCCTTAAATTGCTCCCCCAATCACAACCAGTTTCAGCCCTCCCCACCCATCTCAGTCAAATTACCAACACGGCTCCGGAGCAATCAGTTTTCTGATAAAGCCAGCATCATCATCACCCTACCCATTGTCCTTAATCAGATGGCGAGTTCAGAGACAACCAGCTACAAAGGTTTCCTGTAGGAAAGTTGCTCAGCTAGTCTTAAGTCTTAATCTTAGAAGTCCACACACATCCTTGACCCAGAATTGCTCCTGACATTGGTGCCCAAAGCCCATACGTTCTAGTACGCCTTTGGCCATAGAAATGGGACCAAAGCATTTGAATCTTAAAACTGAGATAATAAAATGTGAGGCTGGATGAACACAGCAGGCCCAGCAGCATCTCAGGAGCACAAAAGCTGACGTTTCGGGCCTAGACCCTTCATCAGACAGGGGGATGGGGTGAGGGTTCTGGAATAAATAGGGAGAGAGGGGGAGGCGGACCGAAGATGGAGAGAAAAGAAGATAGGTGGACAGGAGAGTATAGGTGGTGAGGTAGGGAGGGGATACATCAGTCCAGGGAAGACAGACAGGTCAAGGAGGTGGGATGAGGTTAGCAGGTAGGAGATGGAGGTGCGGCTCGGGGTGAGGGGAAGGGATGGGTGAGAGGAAGAACAGGTTAGGGAGGCAGAGACAGGTTGGACTGGTTTTGGGACGCAGTGGGTGCCCCCACACCTCCTCCCTCACCCCTATCCCAGGCCCCAAGATGACTTTCCACATTAAGCAGAGGTTCACCTGCACATCTACCAATGTGGTATACTGCATCCACTGTACCCATTGTGGCTTCCTCTACATTGGGGAAACCAAGTGGAGGCTTGGGGACCACTTTGCAGAACACCTCCGCTCGGTTCGCAATAAGCAACTGCACCTCCCAGTCGCAAACCATTTCCACTCCCCCTCCCATTCTCTTGATGACATGTCCATCATGGGCCTCCTGCAGTGCCACAATGATGCCACCCGAAGGTTGCAGGAACAGCAACTCATATTCTGCTTGGGAACCCTGCAGCCCAATGGTATCAATGTGGACTTCACCAGCTTCAAAATCTCCCCTTCCCCCACTGCATCCCAAAACCAGCCCAGTTTGTCCCCTCCCCCCACTGCACCACACAACCAGCCCAGCTCTTCCCGTCCCCCCATTGCATCCCAAAACCAGTCCAACCTGTCTCTGCCTCCCTAACCTGTTCTTCCTCTCACCCATCCCTTCCTCCCACCCCGAGACGCACCTCCATCTCTTACCTACTAACCTCATCCCACCTCCTTGACCTGTCTGTCTTCCCTGGACTAACATATCCCCTCACTACCTCACCACCTATACTCTCCTCTCCACCTATCTTCTTTTTTCTCCATCTTCGGTCCGCCTCCCCCTCTCTCCCTATTTATTCCAGAACCCTCACCCCATCTCCCTCTCTGATGAAGGGTCTAGGCCCGAAACGTCAGCTTTTGTGCTCCTGAGATGCTGCTGGGCCTGCTGTGTTCATCCAGCCTCACATTTTATTATCTTGGATTCTCCAGCATCTGCAGTTCCCATTATCACTGAATCTTAAAACTGTTCCTCTGGGCAATGGAATCATAGCTCATCACAACAAAGATGAGGATTGGACAGTTTCTTTAACACAATGATTCATATAACATTTTAAATGAAGATAAAGCATCCTAAAGTTCTTTGTAGGAATGTTATCACACAAGATTTGACAGGGAGTCACAAAAAAGAATATTCTGAGACGTGACTGAAAGGTTAATCAAAGAAGCAGAATTTAAAAGGGAGGAGAGTAACTGGTTTCCTTTGCCAAAAAAGTTGAATTTAAAAGTGATTTGCAGTGATCTCATGATATCATTTGACAGCACTGGACAGAGAATCTTGAAAAATATTAGGAATAAACCAATATATATCATTTGAATGTAATCCAACAGTCAATTTTCAGCTGCAGCATCAGCACACAATACTGAAGGGCAGGAAGAGGGGAAAACCAAAGCAACAGGGTCACTTATACACTATTTCAAAACAATGATTTGATAACAATTGTAAATGCACCTCAACGTCTGTGGAACGCCACTGGGATTTCACGATTAGGCACCAGTGTCCCAGAATGCAATGTTTCCACAGGATCTTCATCAGTTGCCACTATTTTGTACCTTGGCACTAACTGCAATAAAGGTTACAAAACCTTGGTTAGAAAAATCTGTGACTCTGGTTGAATGATGCACTTGAATGTGGTTAGCAGGCAATGGTGATGCCCAGCTCACAAGACTTACCCAACAGAGGGCCAACTGCAACTGTAGCTCAGCCAGCCGCCGACCTATACACATCCTTTTCCCAACACCAAATGGCACATGTGCAAATGGATTGATTGTATGCCTAGCCTGTAGCCATCGTTCAGGTTTAAACTGCATTCCATCATCAAAATATTCTTCATTGCATCCCAATGCATGACTGTTTATCATTAAAATGGTCTGCAGGAAAAAGAAATGAAGCCACAACTTTTTTTTTTAACAGACGTGTGATCAATCTGAAAATGCATCTATTTAACCCACTCAAACTCAAGACTTATGCTTCCAGGATATGAACAATCAATTGCTCTTACATTTTTACAAATAGTAAAATTATTAAAATAGTAATACTACTCTCCAGCAGTATTGGCAAATAAAAAGAAAGATTGTGGCCTATTTCCCTATGTGCAATTGTTTCTCTGTTTACCTTTCACTATCTAATTCCACTAGTTTATGTTGATGTATCTTATCTTTCGCTATCTAATTCTTTCAGTTTATTTCTATTTGTCTGCTTAAGACAGAGTTACATATTAAACATGATTTTGATCTTAAAGCACTCTAAATAAAAGCATAGCAACAATTTGGCAATAGTTTGATGATTTAGCAGAAGCTACTGCCTGGCTACATAAATCATGATTGACTTAGGTAGTCGCTTGAAATAGTACTTCAACTAGATAATTGTCAAGTGACAACCCAGCCCACTTGGCACCACTCAAAATCAATTGTAGGAAGTTTATTTGAACACATAATCTGATGTGAAATCTCACTGTGCTACTGAAATTTTGTTTGAGATACTCATTTGTTGAATGCAGGGGTCAAAATATATGTGTAATAATGGGAACTGCAGATGCTGGAGAATCCAAGATAATAAAATGTGAGGCTGGATGAACACAGCAGGCCCAGCAGCATCTCAGGAGCACAAAAGCTGATGTTTCAGGCCTAGACCCTTCATATGTGTATTCTTTCTTGAGAGCTCCTCTTGAGATTTTCAGAGGATTTTTTTGTTGTTTATAGTCATTCTTCCTGAATTTTCCGGGTTCCTTTCTGTCATTAAAGCCTTTTGTTAGATGATGAATTCATGCAGTAATAATACATTCCATACCTGAGCTGACATTTAGGGTATTTGACTCACACAGAAGCAGGTTTGGAAGAATTCATCTGCGTTCTCGATAGATAAGCTTGCATTTTTTTTATTTATGGATTGTGGTTGTCATTGGCTAGCTTAACATGTATTGGCATGGAGGAGGTTGTGGTGAGCTGCCTTCTTTAATCCCTGCCATCCATGGGGTGTAGGAACCTCCACGGTACTGTTGGAAAGGAGCCTCAGGAATTTTATTAAGTGGCAATGAATGAACAGTGATATAATTCCAGCTCAGAATGACACATGGCTTGGGGTTGGTCCTTCTAGGTTGGTAATGTTCCCATGCTACTCCTGCCATTGTCCTTCCAGGTGGTAGAGGTCACAGGTTTGTTGATGAAGGAGCACTAGTGACTTAGTGCAGTGCATCTGCAAATGACACACAGTGCCGCAATTGTGATCAAAAGTGGAAGGAGTGAATGTCGAAGTGGTGGATGGTGTCCTAATCAAGTGGTGTTGAGCTTCGGAGTATTGTTGGAGCTGCACCCATCCAAACAGGTTTGGAAAGTATTTCATCACACTCTTGACTGCTGCTTTGTAGATGGCACACACGATCTTGGGACAAAGAAGGTGAGTCATTTACTGCATAATCCCTAGGCTCTGACTTGTTGTTGGAGCCACAGTATTCATATGGCCAGTCCAGTTCAGGTTTTGGTCAATGGTAACCCCAGGATATTGACAGTGGGATATTCTGTGATAGAAAGCTCATGAGCTGGTAAATAGATTTCTCTCTTGTTGGAGTTGGTCATTGCCTGGTATTTGTATGGCATAATATCTTGCCATTTATCAGCATAAAGCTGGATGTTGTCCAGATCTGGAATTATCCCCATTAAACATAAAGCAACAACACACAGGGAAAGCATTAATTTCCCAGGTATCAAAATGTTTAAATTGGTGTAACATAACAGGCATATTGGCAAAAAATGTTTTCTTTAGAAAGTAACTGACACATTCTTCTGTGCCCTAAAAGCCATCAACCTTAATATGCTTCCCATAAAGTGGTGAGGTCTTAACTAAATTGTTGCATGTTTATCTTTGACACTGTCATTGCAACTCAAGTAATTCACATTATGTGAAATGCTTTGAGATGTGATCATATATAAATGCTAATATTTAAGAAATAAAAGTGTTCAATATTAAATTATCAAAGTCACAGTGTTCATTACGATAGCATCCATTACACATCCCCTACAGAGTAGTTCATGAGTTTCTGCAGCCTTACCGTATACTCTCCATATTCATTTGTAAGGAATCGATTATCTCAGTGACTTAGGTTTTCTTGGTTCCCAGTTAGCTGAACCTTCCAAATGCTGAAAAACGTAAATGTGCTTTCTCCTGATTACAGCCATTTCCCATTGCAACCTTTTGCAGTCCCCCTTCCTAATGTTTGCAGCTTCTCTTTGCAGCCTCACTTCCCATCCATTCACCACTCCTAATCCCAGCCCTACAAGCCCACAGTCTTAGTGCCTTACACCCTCAACCCAAAGGTCTCCATTCACCTTGAACCTGGCAGCCTCACCACCTTCTGTGGCTTCCGAGCTGACTTCCTTTGCCTCTATACCCTCTTTCACTGCTGCCATTCACCTTCTCCATGTTGCTTGAACCACAGACTGGTTCCTTTTCACATTTGCTGCTGATAGGTGCCTGTGACTATAGGCATAGCTGATGAGAGGTTTTTGGTTTGAATCATTCCTATTGATTGGCCCCATTTTCTCAGGCATTTTAGAGTGTGTTTGGATAAGTTAATGAAACGAGTACTCCTCAGCTTCTTCTGGTTCAGGTGAACGTTAAAGATCTCTTAATGCTGTTCAAAGAAGAGAAGAACTGTCTTCTGGTGTCCTTGAAAAATATATGCCTTAACCCAGCAATATTAAAAACAATTCCCTGGTAACTATATCATTCTAGTCTGTTCAAAGTACACTTTGTTAGGTCTAAATAACAGCCATTCAGCTTCAAATGTAATTTATTATCTGAATGTTTTTGGGATGAAATAGATGCTGTCTTTTGCCTAGTATCATAATATGAAAAGTCCATCAAACTATGGGATGATGAATAATTTAAGATGTTGATCACGTAACAACAAAACGGAGCTTTGTTATACTTGCAGTTTGTATCTGAAATGTCATGTGATACTTACTCCCTTAGGTAGCAAGTAGTCACCCAGAACAGTTTCCTCATCCAGGGTGCGACTCGTGAAGGGCACAGAAGGTGTAATCCTAAACAAGTATTTGGTATTAATGGTTACTTTAATGCGGCATTTTGTTATTGCAGAATATTTAACAAGATTGCAAACTTCTCTATAAACATCTTTGTTCATTTAAAAAGCACACACCAAGTTAATTGGAATGATCACTTTAGTTATATAGGATGGAAAGATATGTACAATAGTGACGTGTAATAAAGATATTACATACTTAATATTTCTGAAGAAAATAAACCTAACTGATTACAATAGGGCAGATATAATAGCAACATATCAGTATTTCAGTTCTGGACAATTTATCAGTAAAAAATTAACAACTCATGTCTCATTCTTAAAAAGACACTGAAGTAATAAACTGTAAATTTGTTGGTTCCACTGTAATCCAGCAATGTGATTTACAGTGCATGCTAAAGAATGATTGGATTATTACAGAATTGTTTGCTTTCGGAATTTTGTATACTTCCCAATCTTGGCCAAACCATATAACAAAAGAATTGAGAGTTTGTCAGATTGAAGAAAGCTGTATCGTAAATATCATTCTAAAAATGAACGGTTACTTATTTTGACTGGGATTAGATGCATGATATAAGCAAACAACAAAAATGCAGGATTGGAAATGACAATATTAAGCTCAGAACTATGAAATACAAACATCAAAATCTTTTTTAAATTTTCTCATGGAATGTGTGTGTCTCAGGCTGGGCCAATATTTATTGCTCAACCCTATTTGGTCTTGAGAAGGGTGATAATTAGCTTTTATTTTGAAGCACTGCAGTCCATTTTGAGTAGGTATAATGAACAGTCATCTGGTCAACAAACCTCATAGATTCCTTTAGACAAGCCTTTAGGTAAGGCATTTTCTTAATATCTTCTGCAGTTGGGACCTGGTCTTTACACAGCACGGACAACACTTCTTTGTGAAGTTCTTCTTGTGCCTTGGTATTGCGAGAGAGATTAAAGATAGCCCAAAGTAAACTGTTGGCTGTCTGTAACATAAGATAGTTTAAAATGTTAACAGCTTTTTTGCAGAATTTTCATTCGATTGCCTTCAGTTAAATAAACTGTTACCATTTACAGTATTTGTACAAAGCCTTTTCTTCACCTAGAATTAAAGACACATATAATGTCATATATGAATAACATTGGGAGAAAGAAAATTTGTAATATAGTTTTTTTCACAAAATTTAATAATTCCAAATTAATTGACTTAAGATTTGTGGAAAATCTTGCAAATCTTCAATATCATGAAGGTTAATTCAAAATTTATATCTAAAGTTTCAACAGTTACGGGAAAATTATGGGTTTAGAACATAGAACATAGAACAGTACAGCACAGAACAGGCCCTTCAGCCCACAATGTTGTGCCGACCATTGATCCTCATGTATGCACCCTCAAATTTCTGTGACCATATACATGTCCAGCAGTCTCTTAAATGACCCCAATGACCTTGCTTCCACAACTGCTGCTGGCAACGCATTCCATGCTCTCACAACTCTCTGCGTAAAGAACCTGCCTCTGACATCCCCTCTATACTTTCCACCAACCAGCTTAAAACTATGACCCCTCGTGCTAGCCATTTCTGCCCTGGGAAATAGTCTCTGGCTATCAACTCTATCTATGCCTCTCATTATCTTGTATACCTCAATTAGGTCCCCTCTCCTCCTCCTTTTCTCCAATGAAAAGAGACCGAGCTCAGTCAACCTCTCTTCATAAGATAAGCCCTCCAAGTTCAGGCAGCATCCTGGTAAACCTCCTCTGAACCCTCTCTTTAGATCAAAGTTCTACAATCTGTCATATTGTCATGAGTAATAGGACCATTGTGTGTGAATTTTGGCTCAGCTGATGATGCCCACACTAGGCTTAGATACTTAGAAAGGTGACACAGGCCTCAGGGATAGAGATCCAGGAGTTACAGCACCCTAGACAGAGCAAGGGAGGCAAGATCAATCAGGTGAATGTGGGAAATGTAGCATCAAACCCTCCATACTCCAAACCAATAGGCCAACGCCCAGGTCCTGGGTGACAGAATAAAGGGAGTGACAGAAGTAAGGGAGGTTATCTGTCCCCATACATTCCTCCCACAGCGAGAGGTAGGGTCCCACAGCAGGGAAATCCTAGGCAGTAGCAAACAAGAATGCTATAGTTGTGGGCAACAAGCCATGATGTTTGAAATTGTTGAACACCCTGTGATATAGTCATGATTAATAGGACAATTTCACAGCTAACAAGAGGAAAAAGCTCTATGGATCTCCCATCAATGCTTGAGGTGTCCAGCATCTGGATGCAAAAAACAAGACTGAAGACTCCTAATTTTCAAGGTGAATGAGGTAGTTACAAGGCAAAATTTCTTTTAAAAATTTTCCATTACATCTAAGGCTTACCCAGTTCAATTTTTGAGGAGATCTCAACGTGGATGGAAAAGTGACTCTGTCATTTAGTAATGAAATATAATGAAATGGCAGATGAATTGAACAGATAAGTTGTATGAGCATTTTTATAATGGAAGAAACACCCCAGATTTATCTGTAAATGAGGAAATAGAATGTAGGCAGGAACTCAGGAAAATTACAGTACCATGGAAGTAGTATTACACAAATTGTTGGGGCTGACAAGTCCCTGAGTACTGATGGAAGCCATCCTTAGGTCTTAAAAGAAGTGATTGGTGAGATACAATGGTTTTAATGTTCCAACATTCCCTATTCGCAGGAAATGTTTCATTAAATTGGATGATAGCAAATATAATTCCTTTATTCTAAAAGGTAAGGAGAAAGTAGGAAACTACAGGCAATTATTTTAACATCTGTTGTCAGGAAAATATTTGCGGCTGTTTTTAAAAACATTATTATGGCTTTGGGAAAAGGAAATCATGTTCAACCATTTATTGGCATTCCTTGAAGAAGTAACACATTGTGGATAAAACATGGGCATACTGTACTTAGATTTCCAGAAGGCATTTATTAACATGCAACATCAAAGGTTATTGTGGAAAATACAAATGTGTGGAAATATGAATTAGGAGCAGAAGTAGATCATTCATCTCATTAAATCTTTTCATTCACTAAGATTATGGTTGATCTATTTCCGTTCAACATTCCACATGCTTTCTATCTCCTGCAACCTTTGATTCCCTGGCCTAACAAAAATCTACCTACCTCCACCTTAGAAGTATTTAATTTTTCATAGAATCATAGAATCCTTACACTGTGGAAACAGGTGTTTTGGCCCAACAAGTCCACACTGACTCTCTGAGCACCCCACCCAGGCCCACCGCCCTGTTACCCACCTAATCTACACATCTCTGAACAATACAGGCAATTTAGCATGGCAAATCCACCTAGCCTGCACATCCTTTGACTGTGGCAGGAAACCGTAGCAACCCGGGGAAACCCATGCAGACACAGGGAGAATGGTTACAACCATTTAGATCTGGAGAGTCCCAACTGAAAGATGTTTTTTGACCCATTTTTGTCCTAAAAGGGTGATACCCCAATTTCACAACAGTGTCCCTAGTTCTGGATTGTTCAACAAGAGTAAACACCCACGTCCACTACGCAAGACCCCTCAAGACCCGATGAAATTCAATCAAACCATCCTTTGCTTTTTGAAACTCCTTTAAAAAATAGTCCAATCTGTCCAATCTTCCCTCATAAAACAGCCCAGCCATTCAAGGTATCGGTATAGTAAAGCTCCTCTGAATTCCCTTCAACACAATTACATCCTCCTTAAGTACAGAGACCAAAACTGCACACAGTATTCGAAGTGCTGTCTTACTAATGCCATGTGTAACTCAACCATAACATCCTTTTGTTCATGTAAAATTTATCTAGTAATAAATGATAGCTTTCTATTCGTATTCTTATTCATTGCTGAACCTGCATCGTATCTTCTTGTATCTCATGCACTTGAGCAGCTACATCTCCCTGCACCTCAGAATTATGCAGTTGCTCTCTATTTGAATAATGCTGGTTTTGTTCTTCCTGCCAAAGTGAATGATTTAACACTTCATACTCTACCTGTAAATTTTTTGCCCACTCACTTAACCTATCTATATCTGTCTGGTCCTTGTTATTTCATCTCATGAACAACACACCATACATTGTGATCAGAGATAATGGGAACTGCAGATGCTGGAGAATCCAAGATAACAAAGTGTGAAGCTGGATGAACACAGCAGGCCAAGCAGCATCTCAGGAGCACAAAAGCTGACGTTTCAGGCCTAGACCCTTCATCAGAGAGGGGGATGGGGAGAGAGTTCTGAAATAAATAGGGAGAGAGGGGGAGGCGGACCGAAGATGGATAGAGGAGAAGATAGGTGGAGAGTTGTGCCATTTAGTGTCCAAGCCTTCAATCCACTCAGGTAAGTGTTTGATATAAACTTTAAAATGTTGAAAGCCACCATAAACCTCTGCAGGTTCCCACTAATCACATCCTGAAATCAAATTTCAGTTTCACCAGATGCCATGCGTGAGGTTTGGACCTATGTCCTAATGCATTTGCCTTGCCATTGGATTATTAATGCAATGCCATCACTACTAGAGCAGTGTTTCCCTGTATGTGAAAGATTACTATATTGACTCGGATAGAAGGTTAGCTAGCTGACAGGAAACAGGGTAGGCACATATGGATCGTTTTCTCATTGCAAAGATGTAACAGTAGTGTGCCAAAGGGGTCACTGCTGGGGCCACAACTCATCAGTTTTTACAAATTATTTTTGGCTGAAGATAACAGAGGTACAGTTGTTAAATTTGCAGACTAACCAAAGCTAGGTAGGAAAGAAAGTTGTGAAGTGACATAAAAAAGATAGAAAGTGATAAAGATAGGTTAAGTGAGCGGCCAAAGATTTGACAAAATGGGTAAAATGTAGGAAAATTGGCTATTTTAGAAGTACAGATAAAAATGAAGCATATTATTCAAATGATGAGAAATTTCAGAGCGCCAGAATCTAGATGTCCTACATAGATCGCAAATGGCTACAATACAGGTTCAGTGAGTAATTAGGAAAGCTCATAGAATGTTACTGTTTATTGTGAGGAAAAATCAATACAAAAACAGGGAGGTTTTGCTTCTGTTATACAGGGCACTGGTGCGAGCACATCTGGATACTGTATCTAGTGTTTGTCACCTTATTTAAAGAAGGTTGTGAATGCTTTTGAAGTTGTTCAGAGAAGATTTACCAGACTAGTATCTGAAATAGGCAAGTTGTCTTCAGAGGAAAGTTTGGACAAGCTAGATTTTTAGTCCAGAGGTGACTTAATTCAAACATACAAAATCCTGAGGGTTCATGACAGGTGGGATATGGAGAGGATGTTTGCTCTCAAAGGAACATCAAAAACTGGTTATCCAAGTTCAAAAATAAGGAGTTGCCCATTTAAGAGAGATGAAGCAAAGAATTCAGAATTCTTTTCGAACTGTCTTCCTCAAAAGTTAATGCAAGTAGAATGTTACAAGATTTTTAAGGCAAAGGATAGATTCTTGATGAGCAGAATGGGTTGGTGTCAGAGGGAATATGGAGATTAAGTTACAACCAGATAGAAGGTCCAAGGGGCCAAATGGCCTACTCTCGCTCCAAACTCATTTATATGTTCATAGGTGGCTATTGGTCTTTTCCAAACAGGCTGGAACCTCAACAATGTGCTTATGCTCATCTTTTCGTGGACTGGGCTCTGTGCCTCAGATGGATAAAATTCAGCTTTCAGAGTCCTAACCATTAGACATTAAACGGACAATTAGCATCACTCTGGAACTGTTTTTCTAAGCAATTCCTGTGGGACCGAAACGGTCCTCCTCAAAACACAACAATTGCTGGTCCTTCCAGAGCTTGCTCATTCGCCACTCAGAGACCTGGTCAGCTTCTTGAAGAAGTTGTTAGATTTTTCTTTGACAGACTCCCAACACAAACACAGAGGGCTAAAATTCTCATCTAGCATTGCCATCTAACTGAGTCTTTTTTTTCTAATGAAACCTGACCATGGTGTTACTGGGTATATTGGATACAAAGTGTGACTGACCTACCCCCACTGTCAGCCCAATGTGCACAATAACTGTCCATCAACTTTAACAAAGTTTCCTTCACTTAGCATCAAACTTTCTTCTGATTTAATCTGTTCAAATCCCCTTGAAATCGGGGAATCAAAACTGAAACGAGAAACTCAGAATGTCTGGCAGCATCAATGCACAGGCAAGGTTCACATTTTCAGTCCAGTATGACTCTTGTTCAGAACTCAGAATATTCTGACTCTAAGGTGAAAGTGTTATCACGTGAGGTAAGTTGACACTTAACAACTAAGATTGTAACCAAGTGCATTCTCTTAGTGCAGCTCTGAGCTGCATCTTTTCAACTACTGCATGTAGACTTCTGTCAGAATATTACCGTTTCTACTCCTCCAATCTGGAGCTCTGTGATAGCTGCATATAATTCTTTTCTCGATAGTTCACTGCCATTGTAGATTTCTGAGAGGAAGTCATTGGCTGGACAGGCTGAATGCCTGTTCAATCTTCCATCAATGTGGCACTTTGCTAAAAAAAATTACACACAAGAAAAATTAAAATGATAAATAATCAAGCAAGAAAACAGTTGAGCAAAATATCCAAATTCAAATCACTGTATGAATCTCCAAGCGTTAAAGCAGTTTGTAGTTAGCTTCAGTCATGAGCTTGAAATATTTTGTGGAAGTAGCAAATTCTTCATGCAATTATCCTTTGGAGAACCTAAACTCTTTTCTTTTCAGTTCAGATATTTTCTTAGTAAGGTCACTTTTAAACATGGACTTATTCAAATACATTTATCTCTGGCTGATTACGACTTCACAAAGATAAAAGACAGATGCTGTTGTTTAATAATTTCTATGAGATATATTGAATAAATAACTAATATAACTGCAGTGAATGGCATTGATTAATGGTCTTAAAAAGCAGGCTGTTAATTTTATAAAATGTATTTTTGGTTAGAACTGAGTTACAAGAATCTGAATTCTTGAACAACCCATTTGGATTCAGACTATTTGTGTGAGTGAAATAAAGACTGTTTTTATTTGGTCTTGTTTATTGCTTTTTTGCCCTGCTGACCTCCTAAATGTTTAACATCTACTTGAGATGACAAACAGGAGATCATCTGAACCATCTTACTCAAACAATTCTGTTTCGTAAACAATTACCTGAGCACGTAATAATTACCTTGAAAAAAATAAAGGTTTTGTTTGATATAGCTGTGGGAGAGAGTTCAGAACTAAGGACCATAAAAGTAGGATAGTCTACAATGAATCAAATAAGGAATTCAAGAAAAACATTTTAGAAGTATGGTTCAAAAGCAGAACCCGATAATTTGTGAAGTAGTTAAAACAAATAGAACACCAAAATAGCATTTTGGAGTGAAGCTAGTCAAATTAATAAGGGGCAAAAAGGAAGCAAAGCTTGGATTGATAGAGTTAAATTAATTAAATTCTCAGAAGGCTTATGTGGACTATTAGCACCACATAGACCTGTTGAGCCAAAAATCTTGTTTCTGTGCTGTAACTTCTATTTAGTTATACATAGCCATATTGGATCCAGTCTCCCTGGATGTATGTGGATCTCAGATCCATTGGGTCTTTTCATAGGCCTACACACAGTCCTGGCAGCATCCAATATACAGCTCTGACTTCCAGCCCTCAAGAATTTCTGCCCATGCTTCCTTTTAAATTCCAAAATTCATTTTAATTCAGTGTCTTTAGCATTTTTATTTCATTGTAATGTTTCCTTTAATTTCATCACAATGCTTAATTCCTTGAACACAAGTGAAGGAATGTTGTGTATTTCAGTGATTTGCTTCAAACATGGTGAAATCAATAGTTTTTTATGTACAATAAACAATAATGCGGGTCATTCATGAGGTATCAGCTTTATCAGGTGCGATATTAGCTTTTTGGAAACTGCTGTTTAGAATTTGTTTGTTTTTGAGTTTGAAACAAGTACTACTAAACCGTTAACAAATTGGCTCTTTCAGTAAATAAGGTTAAATAAGATAAAATTAGAGACAACAAAATTGCAGAAGCTGGAATCCAAGGTAGGCAAACAGAAAGCTGGAAGAACACAGCAAGCCAGGCAGCATCTGGAGGAAAGGAATAGTCTTTAGTCCTGAAGAAGGGTAATACCCAAAACATTGACTACTCCTTTCCTCCAGATGCTGCCTGGCCTGTTGTCTTCTCCTGTTTGTCTATCTTAAAAATAAAATATTTGTCATATTACTTTGACAGAACATAAGCAAAAGAAATATTTGCAAAGAATCTGATGGCTACAGGTTGATAAGTTAGAAAGCCAAACAAATATACTTTGATGTGTTAATATCTGTTACAGTGCCCATAAGTCATGCTGAAAGTGCTTTATCTTCAGCTATTTTCACTCATGACATAGGAAAGTGGGTGTGTCTGTCAATAGTGCCTCGAATGAATAAGCTATGTGCGCAACTTGAGTTACATATCACTGTCAGTTCAGCGACCTCAGTCACTGTCTCATGTTAACCTTAGACTGTTACAAATACTTGGCTCCAATACCTATCCAGGTCATTCAGTTTACTAGTTGGATGACTGATCCAAGAGCATGCCATTCCAGTGAAATGGCATTGGTTCAGCAATCAATCACATGATCCAAAAAAAAGTGGCTTTAAATCTCTTCTTTATCGACTGAATAAATGAATACCTATGACATTTTAAAAATATTTGGGTAAAATAGTTATTAAATTAGACACTAATTGATTCTTTGGCAACATCTGATGTTTTCTAACTGTAATGACTTCTAAATATCATTAACTATTTGATTGTAACAAAACTTTTACTTCATTGAAGAGAGACAGAAATCAAAACTGAAAATTGTGGGTCAGCGACTTACTTTTCAAGCTGTTAAAAAATAGTCCATGTTACAAAAAAGCATTATGATGCACATAGTGAAACGTGAACTAATTGTGGCTGGTCAGCAGAAATTTTGAAAGTGTAGATCATACTTGGCTAACTCAGCAGAATATTTAATCACTTGATGGGCCAAATACTCCATTCAGTGTTATAACAGTCTTTGTAATTTTTTTTAAAGCTGTATGTTCTTCAGGAACCAGTCACATAGTAATTTGCACATGATTGAAGAATGTTTGAAGACTTCAAATCTAATTCTGATGATTGAATAGAGGTCCCTTCTATTAGCCGAACAGATCCCACATGCGAACTTAATTTGTGTAATCTAAATGGAGCTCCCGATCACAGTGGACTTGCTTTAAAGATTATAATATCTTTTCATCCCAAATGCAGAAAAGTTTTCAGCAGCTCTGTTACTTTTACTTCCACTTCTGGCATCGACCATCCTGATAGGTTTTTAAAGTGAGCATATTAAAAACCACCTGTGTGGTACAGTCCGTTCTGATAATCATGTGTTCTGGCAACACAAATTGGTTATAACACGGCTGATGAATAGAGAGCTCTATTTCTAAAATGCAAACTTGTGTTGGCGATAACACAATTCCACTGGTGCGCGGAGGAGTACATGCAGACATCACATGATTGTTTTGTTGGCTTTGCCCTGAGCATGCTCAATGTTAGCGCCGAAAGGGTCTCCATGCCGGTATGACATGATCAACAGATCAACCTCAAAACCTCCTCCACCGTCAAGTCATCTTGACATTTCTTCAAGGTAAGTGTTAAATTTACTTTCGTTTCATTATTATATTTGAATTAGACATTTATTCTATGCTATGTTTTGCTTTAGGCTTTTGAGTGAATTTGAGGGGTTTTTTTGGTGGTCTGCCCCTAACTTCACTTTTCCCATTGGCCCCATTATTTCTACAGCGCAATTTTCTATAATGCACTGTTGTGCAGGAACACAACTATCATGTTATAGCAGAACCAACTGTAGTTTTGTGCTGCAGATTACACACAAAAAGAACTGAAAAGCTTCAAAAGTCATTTTTGATTTATCACGTTGCAATTGGTGTAGCTATTTACATTGGCAAAATTGGGAAGCAACAGAATGATGATGTTATGGGGTAATATGCTTCCAAAACAAAGCAATCCTTTTCATAGCATTTACTATAGAATTGTGTCTTACAGGTTTCTAGTTTATTTTGGGTAGAGCTTCAAAACAGTCTGAGTGGAATAATAAATAAATAAAAAGTGCTGCTCTCAGATAACTGCTTTGACAAAAGATTCAGCTTTCTACATGCTGCTACAAATATTAAACTATCAGCACATCATACTGTAAGAAATACAGAGCAACAAGTTCAAAAAACACTATTGCTTCATTACCAGTCTGTTAAATGTGAGTCAGTGAAGGGAAAAAAATTGCCTATTTTCAGGTATAAAAGCTTTTCCTACTTGCAAAATATGAACCTCACCAATAAAAAATAGGTTGTCTGCAAGACAATGCCCAAGAATAACAGAGAAAGATATTTCCATCCCATCAATCTGTACTAAGGTATGAAATGCAGTTTGACAGCAGGTGTTATCATCATCTCCTTTCTTTCAGAATATTAATATATCAAATTTGAAACAGCCTGAAAGACAAGAGTTCACACAAGAATGCACTAAAATTTGACATTCTAGGTATTCATAGCTATTCAAAGGTTTTATCATCCCTGAGATTAAAATATTAGCTTTTCAGTGTAGTTTGTTTAAATGTTTTTTGTTGTAACTTATATTACTAATAGGCACCTTAATCAGGCATGTACCTGTTTTGAATATATTATCCCAAGCTTCTGTGTGGTCCTTCCATGTCTTTGTGTTTAAACGCTTATGGAGCCCAACTGGAGTCACCATCATTTTACCAAATGTATTCATCATCTGAGACATACAAGAAGGCTGGTCATTTGCAAATTATATACAGGGAGAAGATAAATGCATTCTGAAGAATGAAATTAGCTTCTCTTCATTCAGTTGTATTGCAGCATGTATTTCAAGCGTAAAATTCCTGTTTTTTTTAAATACATATTTTATCTGTGTCAAACTTCTGCAAAATATGCTTCTTCCAGTAAGAAAGATGGAGTAAACAATTTAGTCAGGTGCTTTATTATGTTAGACGTCACAGCCAACAGTGTTATTCATATAAAATCATTTTGAAATCCCACTTATTTTAGGGATGCACATAAATCTTGATTGTTTCATTGCATTTTAAAATTCAGAATAAAACACAGAGCATGAGCAATTCATAACGTTCTATAAGGTTCTATAAGAAGAAATAAAAATGAATGTTTCACATGTGGGCCTTTCAATAGAACTCTGAACCTTTTGTTTGCTTAGTCTTTTGTCATTTTTTCCATTTTATCACTGCAATTGACAGCAAACTTTTATCCAATAAATATACAGGGATGCTGCAGAAAATTACACTTGTTTTAAAATGTTATTTTAATTAGATATTAATTCAGTAATTTTAATACTTTACACATTTATATAACTTGTTAAAAGGCTGCAAAAAATGGTATCCCAAAGGACTAATTAATCATTCATCCTCAACATATTTATTGCTGTGTACTTACAATTTTAATTGCCTGAATGAAGTTCAAAGATTCTTCAATGACATTTTGTTCCAGAAGGCCAAATCTTTTATCATACAACACCAAGCAAATTGCTATAATTAGAAAGTTAATCATAAGCATATAATGCAATTGCCAAACAAATCACAAAATATATACAATATATTAAATTTTATACCTTCTGTATTTTATACCTTCTGTATCTGTATGTTTTATTAAATAACTAAAAACAGTAATTTGGAAACAAATATTTAATTCAAACATATACTGATTCTAATTTATGACAGAGGATTTACAAACAGGGCAGCACGGTGGCTCAGTGGTTAGCACTGCTGCCTCACAGCACCAGGGACCAGGGTTCAATTCCAACCTCGGGTGACTGTCTGTTCTTCCTGTGTCTGTGTGGGTTTCCTCTGGGTGCTCTGGTTTCCTCCCACAGTCCAAAGATGTGCAGGGTAGGTAGATTGGCCATGCTAAATTGCCCATAATACCCAGGGATATTTGGGTTAGACATGGGAAACACACGGGTAGAGGAAAAGGGTCTAGGTGGGATGCTCTTCAGAGGGATGATGGGGACTTGTGGGGACAAATGGCCTGTTTCCACACTGCAGGGATTCTATGATAAACACACCATATCTGAAGAGTGGAAAAATGTAATGCCATATGGGTACTTGTCTTCTTTTAAGTGTATTTTCTCAGATTCCTGGGATCGAGTGAGGTCATAAGTTTCCCCCAAATAGTTTTGGCAACCAGAGTGAGGGGCAAATTGGAAGAGTTGATAACAATGATCTTTCCCTTCCATTTCTATCATTCATCTCACAAAATTTCTTTTATTTTGATACAGAATGGTGCATGTAGTGTTCGGGAGATCCTGTTTTCAGGGGCATCCGGAATGAAACAGGCAGATTAATGTTTGGGGAGGGAGGGATGGAATTATCAAACTGAGAGTGGGGTCTCTACTTCAAATGCTTACTTATTCATCTCTTGTGGCTAGAAATCTATTCGAAGGTTCACAAATATGCTGTGTGTGCATCTCCTCCTTATCACTTGGTTCTCATTGGATTATAGGTTAGAACCCAAGATTAGAGGTCTACAATCAGAGCACATATCTCTTTCACCACTTTCATTACTAGTAAGAAAACTTTTAACTAATAAAACATTTTAACCCCTTACTGACATGTCTAAAACAGCATTGTGTGTAAACTTACAAAATTGGGATTCTAATTCTAAATGAGCAAATAACTTTTGTGTCCATTTCAACATAAATACTGTTGGTGTTTTATTTACTGAAATGCATATTTTCAGATATATTCCTACAAAAGTGAGTTGAAGTGCTTAAATGATCTTAATCGAATTACTCTAATGTTTGAAGTGGATTTTATTCCAATACTGGTGAACAAAACCGCAAAATGGAATTTACAGAGATAATGGGAACTGCAGATGCTGGAGATTCCAAGCTAATAAAATGTGAGGCTGGACGAACACAGCAGGCCAAGCAGCATCTCAGGAGCACAAAAGCTGACGTTTCGGGCCTAGACCCTTCATCAGAGAGAATTTACAGCCCTGTTATCTACGCTCTTATTTTCAATGCGTTTAGCGTCGAAACAAGGGCTTACTTTCAAAGGACCATTTGTTCAGTTCCTGGTATAAATCGTTGATCTTGCCGGTCTCATCGCGGAGCTTCTCCACTCTGTCGACGAAATCTTTCAGAACCTGATAAATATTCAGCAAAACAAAAACGGAGTGAACAAATATGCAAAGCAGGAGTTCCTGGAATGCACGTTTTGGGGAACCACAAGACCTCCTATTTGACCGTCTGATAGCTACATTTTTGACTTGTTCTATTCCTCAATTTACAACACAATACTCATTTTCCTGCAGAACACACAGCTTCTGCAATGACCGAGAAAACAAAGTGTGGAGCTGGAGGAGCACAGCAGGCCAAGAGGAGCAGGAGAGGGGTCGGGACATTTCAGATTTTTTCTGAAGAACGGTCCCGACCCGAAACCGTCGGCTTTCCGGCTCCTCTGATGATGCCTGGCCAGCTGTGTTCATCCAGCTCTACACTGTGTTATCTCAGACCACAGCATCTGCAGTTCCTACTATCTCTTTTACAACGAGCGCCCAGTTTTCTAGTGAGAAGTCAGTCCAGTCATTTAGGGCATACGCTTTCCACAATATCAACATTTGGAAGGCTTCTCACACGGAAACAATTTTGAAACAATTGTGAACCCAGTTACTTTTCTAAGCAGACCCACCTGTCCCGCGCACCTTCTTACTTACTTGCCTTGTGCGGACTGATTCCTTTGCAATGATTCTTCATACGTTCTCTAGTCACCAAACTGCAACCCTAGCCCGGACGCTGTGGCAAGGTTTAACTGTATTTTTAGGCGCGTTTGCCGAGCACATAACGGCGCTTTCCAACGATGCCGAGTACTGATCGGCTGCTGGATCTAAGTGCAGTGAGGCAAACAGCCAACTCAGTAAATTTCAAGGAGATCAAAGCGATCCCTTTGCATACACCGATACCTGTTTGCATTGGTCGAGAGCTATGGGATGTTGTGTGCTCCTGTGTCAATATTTTGAACTGCGCTGTTAAAAGATGTCGTATTTTCTAAAGAAAACCACCCGAGCCTCTTACAGAACCCCGTGAGATGGACAGCTCTCGGTCTCCATTGTTGAACGAGTTTGTGTGAAAGCTCAGCCTTGCCTGTTCACTCGTCAGCGCCGCGAGAGGGAAGATTTTATATAAACACCTCGGTATCCCGATCAGGTTGTGTAAAGACTTAAGTAAAAGCGTGTGACGCACGCTGAGGTCAAATATCTTTACCCCGTTGATTCTTCCGTCCAGTTTTAATACTTCTGTTGGCTTCATCAGCTTTTTCTGAAAGATACTCCTCACCCTTTGCCAATCTTTGCCTTCCCTTAAAGGACAAAAAAAATGATGATTGCCTCGGTTACGTCTGGAAGACAAGGATTTATATGCGCGATCTGTTAAAGTTAGTGGATACGTTTTCAAACAAAAACGTACACTGAACATACTAATTAGCAGTGTCAGAATAAACGGCCCGCGTTTGCAATGATGCAGCTTCTCAGTCTGATATTTCGTTTTGGCAAATATAAAATAGTTCCAAATGTGCGCTTTGTGTAATTTCTAACGTAGCGTGCTCAATGGTCGGGATAGCCCGTCTTGCCCCAAGTCCCCCCATCCCCGCCCCCCGCAGCCCCTACCGAACTCACAGTATAAGCAGCCCGTACGCCTCGTCCCTGTAATCCCGATAGGCTTTCCACGGTTTGATCTCTAAGCGCTGAGGGTAATTACTTTCTTTGCGATAAAGAGCTTCGAGAAGACACGGGGCCCCAATGTGAACGGATTCAAAAGGACCCAGCTTCATCTTAAAAATTTTCCCAAATTTCTTGTGAAATTCCACCTGCAGGAAAGCATACAATACGCGTTTAGTCAGACTGTCACGTTCACCTGGTTCATGGGTGCAATGCATCCCTCTCCGATACTATCGGTACCTGCCTCAGTTTAAGAACACATATTGATCAGTTAAGCTTTGATTTCAACTTATTTTCTGAAATCAGGATAAATTCTCACTGCACGCCCGTAGCTGAACCTAACGCTTGTTGCATCCCTCCGTTTACCAGTGTTTTGTGCTGCTTTTGGAGTCCTCCTTTCCTGATGATCTCTAGTAGACTCCCCAGTACAGGCCAGTTCGTGGGACCGGGGATAGAATTGTGCCTACACGGAGCTAGAGCTTTTTCTGAGGCACTGCCAGCAGTAGAAACCGGAATGCTGCCTTGCCATTTGCCCCCTTGTCTTAAAAACTGCAGAAGCATTCTGATGTTCCGGCTCTGAAATCTCATTTCTTTTCTTGTCGAATCTCAAGTGTCAAACGGGCAGCAAGAAATTAGCAGGTTCTGTGTGAGGCTTCAATCTCCTTAGCAAATTTATAGAGACAGCGGCTTGTGTGGCTCCCAGTCCCCAGCGAATCAGAAACCGCACCTGCTTGGTGTGGTTGACAAGCCCCTGGTTTTCTCTCTCTGTAAACACACGGGGTGCCAGATCAAACTGTGGAGTGATCTGCAGCCGCTGCGAGTTGGATGAGTGTGCCTCGTTCAATCGCGTCAATCGCTTAAGGCCAGGGCACTGCGATCCGGCTTCGTTTGAACAACAACCTCACAATTAGGGAATCGCATTTGTAAACAAAAGTCAGCATGGAAAAAGAAAACACGCTGTCCAAATAACTTCAATTCTCTTTTTGTTTTTTAGAAAACGGAACACCAATCAGTTCAACACAGTTGGGAGTAACAGAATCTTAGCTGATCACTTCTGTTGTAACGCGAAAGCTGATATGCACACATAATCCGTAGAAATGTTACATTCCTGCACTCCACCGCCTGACAAATTCCTGTAAAGAACCCGAAATACTTCTCTCTCCCGCCCATCCAGTTCTGAGGAAGGGTCTCTGGATTCAAAGCGTTAACTGTTACTCTCTCCACAGAGGCTGCCAGACTTGCTGAGTTTCTCCAGCAATTTCCGTTTTGTTTGTAATCTTCCCAGTTCCTTCGCGTTGTCTTAACGAAGCATTCGTCCAGGAGGCCGCTTCATAGAAATACGAAAGGAGCGATTGATGTTGAACACCTCCATGCGCTTACTTTTCCAATCTGATTTGTAACTATGTGTATTTTTTTACATTTAAATAAAATCGAGCCCCTTGTGCACAGTTCCGTACATTATAACTTGTCAGTTAAACGCAACTGCAGGTAACTGAGGCTGGAAGGTTAGTGCGAGATCGACAGAGTTCTCTCTTTTGAAGGTGCCAGTTTTCAGGGTGACACATATTAACCAAAAATCCCACGGACCTATTCAACTGCAAAATCCGTGGTACAGTTCCTAAAATGTGACAGAGTTGGATCTCTCTTTCTTTTAACTAGTTCTTTTAGAGCAAACAGAACTGCTCATTACTGGCACTAAAACGAAGGACTGCAAATGTAGGAAACAAAAGACAGAAATTGCTGGAGAAACTCAGCAGGTCCAGCAGCATCTGTGGGGAGAAAGCTGAATTAACGTTTCGGGTACAGCGTCGCGTCTTCAGGACGTTGACTTTGCTTTCTCTCAAAGGATGCTACCAGACTGGCTGAGTTTCTTCAGCTATTTCTGTTTTTGCTCATGTCTCATTGTTGGCTTGAGGGACTTACAAGATATAGCGAGATTTGCTTACATTAGTAAATAATTGACTTTTACTTTGGGATGTGAAAAGTGTTTTCCAAGCAAATTTCTTTTCTTCAAAATAACTTGGATTTCCAACTTTTTAAGAACAAATTTGATTACCTTGATCTTCACTGTTTTCCATTCTGTTCCTATTGCTTTCCCTGCTATTTCTCCCACGCTTTCAGCACTCCCCATCCCACCTCTCCGCACCATATCCACTTTAAACGCTTTCAGTTTCTTATTACAACTGAAACATGTTGTTCCTTCTTTAAACAATTTGAGGTCTACTTTTTCTCCATTAGAATCAGATACAAGGTCCTCATTTAATCCCATTGTTCCTTCATCAAGCGAAGCACTCTCAAACATGAGCACAATCTTATGGGTGTCACAGTGGTTAGAACTGTTGCCTCAGAATGCCAGGGACCTGGGTTTGATTCCAGCCTCAGATAGCTGTGTGGATGTTCCCCCCACATCTGCATGGGTTTCCTCCAGCTGCTATGGTTTCCTCTCAGTCCAAAGATGTGTAGGTTAGATGGATTGGCCATGCTAAATTGCCCTATGGTGTTTAGGGATATGAATGTTTGGTGAATTAGTGATGGGAAATACAGGGTTATAGGGATGGGATGGATCTGAGTTGGAAGCTCTTTGGAGGTCATTTCTCTTATATTGATGCCACTTTTATCTCCAACCTAACAGCTGCTGTCATCTTACCCACCTCTCATGCTGTTTCATACTTTCATTTGTTTCTCAGATTATTTTTTATATTAGGATGGAATGATTAAACTTAGCAAGTAATTACCAACAATTGACTTTGGGGGTCAGTTAGCTCAGTTGGCTGCAATGTAAAGTGACCCCAGCAAGGAGGGTTCAATTCCTGCACCAGCTGAGGTTACCATGAAGGGCTTTCCTTCTCAACCCTTCCCCTTCCATGAGGCAAAGTGACCTTCACATTAAACCACCATAAGTCATCTCTAACAACCTCATCCACAACCCGAGCTACAGATCTTGGCCAATACTTTAATCAAGTGATGGCTTTTTGTGTGAATTCTTTACTGTTAAGTGATCATTTTCAATATCTATCAATATTTATGCTAATCAGTATCAATAACTTAATGGATAGTGGCTGTCCAAACTAAGCAAAATAAATTACTTGATTTTCTCACACTGCAAATATATTTAATCTGTTGAAGAAATAATGAATATGTGCTACAAGAGTTGGAAACGTTTGGAAATTGATACAGTTATAACCTTTCACAAAATATGGTATACTTTATATATATCTATTCAAACTAACTGTTAGTCAAACTAACGTATAGTTAAAGTCACCAGAGTTCCATTCTTTAGAGAGTGGATCTCATACATAGACAACACATTTGTCATTATTAAACGCAATAAATTAGAAGAGACCCACCACCTCATCAACAGCATATTCACAGTGGTTAAATTCACAAGGGAAGAAGAAACCATCAATCAACTTCCATTTCTGGATGTTAAGGTAGAATGACTGACAAACAGGGAGCTCCAAACCTCAGCATACAGAAAAGCAACTCATACAGATCAAATCTTCAACTTCCACAGCAACCACCCCAATGTCCACAAACAAAACTGCATTAGGATACTATTGAAACAGGCCAGGGCACACTGTAACACTTTAGGATTACACCGGGAAGAAGAAGAACACTTGTACAAAATCCTCACCTTCAACAGATATCTCGTCAACCTCATCCACAGATGCCGACATAACAGACAGCACCAGGAGGACAAAGTATGACCCAACAAACTGACCACACTTCCCTGCATCAGGAACACATCGGAATTGTCCACAAGACTTCTAAGACCAATTATAGTGGCCCACAAGACCATGACCACTCTATGACAAACACCTACAAGGATTAAAGATGCCATTCCTACAATATGCAGAATGGACATGGTTTAAATTGGACAAACAGGAAGGAGCTAGCCACTAGAATACATGAACTTCAGCTAGCAGCAAATCAGCATGATGAACTCTCCTTAATATCTGTCCATTCAGACAATGAAGGCCATCAGTTGAACTGGGACAAAGTAACCAGAGTAGCGCCAAATATAGACATGCACAGGAATTCCTAGAGGCATAGTTCTCCACCTGTACTTCAATCAACGAACATATAAAATTGGACCCCATATATTAACTCATACAGATGAAAACCAGAAATGACAGAACTCACCATAATGGACCGGACAGTATAAATTCCAAGTGGAGTAGAATGACATCGTTTCATCGGATGCTCCACTGATGATGTCATCTGGCATGGTGATGAAACATCTGAACAAATACAAGTCAGCTCAGTGGGCAATTCAACAACATCAGTCATCACTTGATTTTTCTAAATTTAACAGTTTGGTAGCAGAAGCTATACACAAGCAATCAATCATATTGTCCAATTTAGTTTCAAACTAGTTTCTGTCACCATCAACATCTCAGGTCCAGCTTAATATATGTGTATAAATATAGCAATGAAGAATGTAATAAATATAATACATTTCTGAAAGAAACAATAAGGTTAGGCTAACAGCTAAATTATTGCTTCATGCTGTGGATTCAATTGTTTTTGGAGGATTTCCCATATGCCAGTAAAGACATGTCCTAGCATTATTTTTTATACATGAACTGTAATCTGAATGGAACCTTCTGGAACTGAATTCTGTTTGGAAAATGAACATTAAAGCAGCAAAAGATTGTCACCCAGAAAATCCTGTACTGAGACCAACTGGAAGGGATTTCCTGACCCAAATCATTTTTTTTACCAGAAACAAAAGTTATTTTCTCAGGCTCCCAAGGTGAATGTGTGCATACACTCATGGGGAGGCACTGGCCTCGTGTGGTATTATCACTAGACTATTAGTCCAGAGACCTAGCGAATGCTGTGGCCAACGGTGGAGTTTGAATGCAATAAAACCTAGGAATTACGAGTCTAATGATAACCATGGTTGATTGTTAAGGAAAAAGTACCCATCTGATTCATGAATGTCCTTTGGGGAAATAAACTACTGGTCTACATGTGTCCTCTGGCAAATTAAGGATGGGTAATGAATTCTGGCATAGCCAGAGACACCCACATTCCATTAATGAACATAGTTTTAAAAAACACAAAAGTGCAGATGTTGGATTCTATTTTTCTAAAGGGTCTGTTGTCTGAGAGACATATAACAAGTGCAGAGACAGCAACACAAAATGCTGTGACATCTACATTTTTAAGATCTAGAGATTGCAATATGATAGGCGCTCCAAGCATTTTTTTTCAAGCCCACCAGTAGAGAAAACCAACCTCCTTTAGCAAAGCTGCAGGTGAGGAAGGCTTGTGACCGGTTAAAAATCTATCACTTCATGTATATCCTGCAATGATTCTGACAATACCACTATGGCTAATGATGCCAGCTGGACTATGCATGAGAAATTAAAAAAAACTTCATCATGCCTGTACTGTTTCGTTTCCAAGATGAACAAATCACCTTGTGAAACATTCTTTTGTTTATAACTTGTAAAAATGCACTATTCCCTTTGATTGCAATTCCCTTGAAAGCATTTCTCTGCATGAGTGACTGATGTAGCATTAGGTTTTTCTGGGTGAATAGATAATTAAACAATCCTCTTTATTTAAACTGATGAAAGGCCTGCTGCTGATTATTAAATTACCCAATACTCAGGAGAAAAGAAACACACACATCCTCCTTTTCAAAAACACCCTTATTAAAGAGAGTCAGAGAAAGGAACAAGGGTTTCAATTCTCTCCCATTCACGTTTGTAACATTTTCTGTCCACGACATAGAACTTAGAACAGCACAACAAGTACCTCAGTCCTCGATGTCTTACAGGCCTATTATCCTACTAAGATCAATCCCCTCAGCATACCCTACATTTTATTATCCTCAATGTGCCTATCCAAGAGTTGCTTAAAAGTCTCTAAAGTATCTGACTCCACTACCGCTGCCAGCAGTGCATTCCACACACCCACCACTCCACCAAAAGGAGTGCCATTATTTAGATGAAATGTTCAACAAAGGACCCTCTACTTGTTCAGGTGATTATATAAATCCACTGGCACTATTTTGAAGAAAAGCAGTGAAGTTATCCCCAAGGCATGGTCACTACTTATTCCTCAATCAACATGTTCCTAAAAAAATGGACTTTCTGGTTATTACTATGATGTGGAAAATTAAGGGATTAACAGAGCTGCTGGAGATGAAGTCATTTTAGTTCATCAGTTCAAGATATTTGGCTCTTTTATTTAATTCTGCAACTTCTAATAAATGCTTATCCATGAGAATGAATGCCCAAAGATAAGGGTGAGGCCAGCAGTGATGCAGACCGAAAATGTTTTGAAGGTAGCATTGCTTTTGTTCTTTTAGAATTATACTTAAGTAATGTTCCTTGCTGTAGCTGAACTCAGAGCTAAATTTTTCAGTGTTAGATAGCTTTCAGAATTGAGAAAGAGGGAGAATGGCTCAAATGAAAGGTCATAACCATTGAGTCTTGCACAAACAATTCTTTCATTGGAATTTCAGCAAGGAGTGATGGGCTGACTGGGTGATAGGCAACAGAAATGGCTTTGGATGGGAACAACAATGTTGTCATCCTGATGGATCACTTCAGGTTTCTGTTTCATGGAGCTACAGGCAATCTTCTGAGGTGGTGGTTAGGCAATCCTCACGGTCTATTGGAGACGACTTTGATGGAAGATTGAGACAGCTTGGATGTTCCTATGAACAATGGCATTCCAAGCCACATTACAAATCTCTGAGCTTCTAATGCAACACTCAACGATCCACAATGCAAACATTTACATTGCAATGGGAGCTGTGACTTTCACTATCAGATGGTGTTTCATGATTCATTCCACAGACATACCAACATAAGTGAGCATCAATTCTAGTTGGAATGAATGAGCCCCAAGCTGTGCAACATATTACATATTAGGTTAGTGTTATACTCCTCAGGCTCCTTGACAATGTACACATCATTTCCGGCAGGTTTTCCAGTGCAATAGTATTTTGTCATACGCACCTATCAATTTGGCTCATCAAAATCTTCATTTAAATCATCTGGAGCGGAACAAGTCTGTCAACTTGCCTTCTGCTATCCTTCCTTCTATTTCTGGCATTAAGGCAATGATAACAGTGTTTGATCACATAAAAATTCTTACTTTATCCTAACTTCTAAAGTACATGCAGTGTCATTCATTGAGCTGGTAGCTGAGAGAGTAATATCAAGTGACACTGTTCCTTCATATTCAATATCTTATCTCTCTTTCTTCTCTGATTGGGAATATTCCAGTTCTTGTGTACTTGAAATGCAAAGGAATAAGGGTTTGGTTGTGTTGAGGGAGGCTAGAAAACCATGAATGCATGCTCACACTACTTGTAGCATGACAGTCAGAAGAAACTGAAGAGTAAGGGAGAAATACAAGCAAGAAGGACAATTTGCTATGTAGATGTTTTCAATCACTTACAGGTGCCACTTCCCATAATTGCTATATTTTGCATTCATGCCTGCCAGAACTATCTTGGATGACCTAGGTAGCTACACTGCCAACAATCCTTAATGGAGTTAGTCTAAATTACTGATACTAAGTGGGAAGGATGCCCACTTAGGGTCTTCAGCAGAAGATAGGATCAATCGTTATAAACATAATAAGTTTATTAGATAGCATTTATTGGCTAGTTATGGAGCATCTGAGATCTATAAATCCTAAAGACAGCAGGCCATAGAGCAGGCCATTATGCTAACAAAAAAATTCTGCTCAATGACTTACAGACACCTGAATAACTTAAAAAATTGTCAGCACTATCTCCTTCACAAGTATTAAAACATGCCCTCCTTCAGTTCTTTTCTGTGATCTTCTAGAACATAGAACATAGAACATTGAACATTACAGCACAGTACAGGCTCTTCGGCCCTCAATGTTGTGCCGACCTGTCATACCGATCTCAAGCCCATCTAACCTACACTATTCCATGTACGCCCATAAGCTTGTCCAATGACGACTTAAATGTACCTAAAGTTGGCGAATCTACTACCGTTGCAGGCAAAGCGTTCCTTTGCCTTACTACTCTCTGAGTAAAGACACGACCTCTGACATCCGTCCTATATCTTTCACCCCTCAATTTAAAGCTATAAATGTTATAAATATCTGTTATACTCCAGCATTGCCTGCAAGGAACAAAGATGTATATGAGTGAATGTCTTGAAATGTGGTTGGATGATTTGACCATCATGTTTGTATACTTGACAGTTTGAGTGAGCGGTGTATTGTGGGATGAAATTTGCAGCAGTGGTAAGTGTGTGATAGTGAGTTTTTAATTGAAAGGTTGAGTTTTGGTGGCCAGAGATTCTTGGAAGATTGATGATAGGAGCATGGTGAATTAATTAGTGGTTTGATTTGTCATCCATTGGAAAGATGTCATTTGAAGATGGCAATGCTTGCTGGTGCCCAAGAGCATGCATATTAGCAGCGATTTTTTTAGTGTAGTCAAAGAGTGACAAATGCCTAATAATGAAAATCATTTATTGGAAGAGTATACCCCTAAGAGAAATAAAGTCTCAAGGTAAAAGTTTATTTTAACTTTCAAAAATCAGCTAATTATTGTGCATATACATGTGCCCATGTGCAGCCTGAAATAATCAGCGGTGACATGCACAGTTGGCGATCATCATCAGAACAGTGTATTAGGAAGCATATAATTTGCAGATTGAGTTCAATCACATCACAGCTCACCAGTCTGTTCAGCTTCTTCCTGTATTGTCCATTTTTCTGAAGCTACAGTGTTGGCATTGATCTCCTTCTCTATTTCTACCCACTGCTTCATGAGCATTTCTGGAGATCCTTCTACCCACCTGCAAAAATTGCCACGAGATAGCGAGGCGAGGAACAGGGAGTGGGCGTAGCTTAACACGTGGCTGCACAGCTGGTGTAGGAGGGAGGGCTTCAGATATGTAGGCAATTGGGATGCCTTCTGGGGAAGGTGGGACCTGTACAAGAAAGGCGGGTTGCATCTGAGCTGGAAGGGGACCAATGTCCTGGGTGGAAGGTTTGCTCGAGTAGTTTGAGAGGGTTTAAACTAGTATGGCAGGGGGGTGGGAACCTGAGCTGTATACCGGAGGTGAGAGTTGATGCAGGTGAGGCAGTAGCAAGAGGTAGACCAGCTAGTGGGAAGGATTTTCCGGGAAGGAACCAAGGGATCAGTTAAAGTGTGTTTGCTTTAACGCAAGGAGTATCAGGAATAAAAGTGATGAACTTAGAGCATGTTTCAGTACCTGGTGCTATGATGTTGTGGCCATAACAGAGACATGAGTTTCTCAGGGGCAGGAATGGTTGCTGGATGTTCCAGGGTTTAGAGCATTTAAAAAGAATAGGGAGGGGGGGAAAGAGGAGGGGGTGTAGCACTACTAATCAGAGAGGGTATCACAGCTACAGAAGCTTCCGTTGTCGAGGAAGATCTGCCTACCGAGTCAGTATGGGTGGAAATTACGAACAGCAAGGGAGTAGTCACCTCATTGGGGGTTTACTACAGGCTCCCCAATAGCAGCAGGGAGATTGAAGAAAGCATAGGTCGACAGATTTTGGAAAAGTGCGGACGTAGTAGGGTTGTTGTAATGGGTGACTTTAACTTTCCCAATATTGATTGGAACCTCCTTCGAGCAGAAGACTTGAATGGAGCTGTTTTTGTAAGGTGTGTTCAGGAGGGTTTCCTAACTGAGTACGTTGACAGTCCGACGAGGGGAGAGGCCATTCTAGACTTGGTGCTCGGAAACGAGCCGGGGCAGGTATCAGATCTTGTGGTGGGAGACCATTTTGGTGATAGTGACCATAACTGCCTCACATTCTACATAGCTATGGAGAAGGAGAGGATTAGGCAAAATGGGAGGACATTTAATTGGGAAAGAGGAAACTATGATGCGATTAGACATGAGTTAGGAAGCATGTGCTGGGAGCAATTGTTCCATGGCGAAGGCACTATAGACATGTGGAGACTGTTTAAGGAACAGTTGTTGCGAGTGATGAATAAATATGTCCCTCTGAGACAGGCAAGAAAGAGTAAGATAAAGGAACCTTGGATGATGAGAGCGGTGGAGCTTCTCATCAAAAGGAAGAAGGCAGCTTACATAAGGTGGAGGAAGCTAGGGTCAAGCTCAGCTCTAGATGATTACAGGCAGATGAGGAAAGAGCTCAAAAATGATCTGAGGAGAGCCAGGAGAGGGCACAAGAAAGGCTTGGCAGAACAGATTAGGGAGAACACAAAGGCATTTTACACTTATGTGAGGAATAAGAGAATGGTCAAAGAAAGAGTAGGGGCAATCAGGGATAGCATAGGGAACTTGTGTGTGGAGTCTGAGGAGGTAGGGGAAGCCCTAAATGAGTTTTTTGCTTCTGTCTTTACGAAAGAAACGAACTTTGTAGTGAATGAAACCTTTGAAGAGCAGGTGTGCATGCTGGAATGGATAGAGATAGAGGAAGCTGATGTGCTGAAAATTTTGTCAAACATTAAGATTGACAAGTCGCCAGGCCCGGACCAGATTTGTCCTTGGCTGCTTTGGGAAATGAGAAATGCAATTGCTTCGCCACTTGCGAAGATCTTTGCATCCTCGCTCTCCACTGGAGTCGTATCTGAGGACTGGAGAGAGGCAAATGTAATTCCTCTCTTCAAGAAAGGAAATATGGAAATCCCCGGCAATTACAGACCAGTAAGCCTCACGTCTGTCGTCTGCAAGATGTTAGAAAGGATTCTGAGGGATAGGAATTATGACCATCTAGAAGAGCATGGCTTGATTAAATGCAGTCAACAAGGCTTTATGAGGGGCAGGTCATGCCTCACAAACCTTATCGAGTTCTTTGAGGATGTGACTAGAAAAGTTGATGAGGATCGAGCTGTGGATGTGGTGTATATGGACTTCAGCAAGGCATTTGGTAAGGTTCCCCATGGTAGGCTCATTCAGAAGGTCAGGAAGAATGGGATACAGTGTAACTTAGCTGTCTGGATACAGAATTGGCTGGCCAACAGAAGACAGCGAGTGGTAGTAGAAGGAAAATATTCTGCCTGGAAGTCAGTGGTGAGTGGTGTTCCACAGGGCTCTGTCCTTGGGCCTCTACTGTTTGTAATTTTTACTAATGACTTGGATGAGGGGATTGAAGGATGGGTCAGCAAGTTTGCAGACGACACGAAGGTTGGAGGAGTCGTTGACAGTATAGAGGGCTGTTATAGGCTGCAGCGGGACATTGACAGGATGCAGAGATGGGCTGAGAGGTGGCAGATGGAGTTCAACCTGGATAAATGCGAGGTGATGCATTTTGGAAGGTCGAATTTGAAAGCTGAGTACAGGATTAAGGATAGGATTCTTGGCAGTGTGGAGGAACAGAGGGATCTTGGTGTGCAGATACATAGATCCCTTAAAATGGCCACCCAAGTGGACAGGGTTGTTAAGAAAGCATATGGTGTTTTGGCTTTCATTAGCAGCGGGATTGAGTTTAAGAGTCGTGAGATCTTGTTGCAGCTCTATAAAACTTTGGTTAGACCACACTTGGAATACTGCGTCTAGTTCTGGTCGCCCTATTATAGGATAGATGTGGATGCTTTGGAGAGGGTTCAGAGGAGGTTTACCAGGATGCTGCCTGGACTGGAGGGCTTATCTTATGAAGAGAGGTTGACTGAGCTCAGGCTCTTTTCATTGGAGAAAAGGAGGAGGATAGGGGACTTAATTGAGGTATACAAGATAATGAGAGGCATAGATAGAGTTGATAGCCAGAGACTATTTCCCAGGGCAGAAAAGGCTAACACGAGGGGTCATAGTTTTAAGCTGGTTGGAGGAAAGTATAGAGGGGATGTCAGAGGCGGGTTCTTTACACAGAGAGTTGTGAGAGCATGGAATGCGTTGCCAGCAGCAGTTGTGGAAGCAAGGTCGTTGGGGACATTTAAGAGACTGCTGGACATGCATATGGTCACAGAAATTTGAGGGTGCATACATGAGGATCAATGGTCGGCACAACATTGTGGGCTGAAGGGCCTGTTCTGTGCTGTACTGTTCTATGTTCTATGTTCTACACCCTCTTTTCAGCCATATGTATGTTGCGTTGAAAAGGTGTAGGCTGTCTGTAACCACTCACACTGTCTATCTAGATTCTGATGTATGCAGCCAATGAATAGTGTATATAGCATGGCTGCACAAAACAATCATTTCGAACTGAGAATGATATAAATTTAACAAGCAGCATGATAAATGAATTTAGTTTAATTGTGTGTTTGTGATCCCCACAAGCAATTTTGAGATTCTCCAATTTAATCCCAGAATGCTTTATTTAGATTTAATCATAAAAAATGTGTAGAATTCGATGATTTGTCAAGGTATTAATTCGGTGGTATATGCTATTTAATAAATGACAACAGAAGTCTACATGAGAGTTGCATGTTTTGATTGGTTCCGCGTGGGAAGACAAAGTGGATTTACAGGTTTAGGAGACGTTCACTCAGGTCAAAATTGAGTCACTGAGTTCTTTCCAGTAAATTCTACTATCAGCAAATCTCTTTGCCAAGAGAAGTTTGTGAAATTATTGTCAGCGTCACTACCAAAGGCATAATGAACCAGATTGCCCTCCATGAGTAGGCTTGTTCTATTTACTCACCAAATGCAATCAACAAAATCTGATCTTTAGATTTGACTGTTGCCAGTGAGCTATAAATTCCTGGCCCCGGTATCCTAGACATATACGCATTTCTGATACACTGGGGATTAGAGATAATGAACTGGATTTCAACTTTCTTTTTAATTTTAATTATTTTAATCAACCTGTTCCAGCATGTTACGACACTCTGCTGAGCAGGTTAGACTTGAACTTTGGCCTTCTTGCTCAGAGAGAGGGACACTGCCACTGCATCACAAGACTTTCCATCTCTTTTTTAGTGCTGTGTCAGAAGCATGACAAATAATCCAGAGATTTAAGGCTAAATTTTCCATTTTTCATTAAGTTTTGGTGTGGGTGGATCTGACAAATCACAGACTTGTCAGACATCATTGGTTCTTGACAACTCAGTAACACGTATAGATTTTAAAGAAAGAGAGCCAGTGGCATGGTGGGGGAGAAGCAGGAGGCTGCTTGCTTTCAGATAATCACTTCTTAAACCTGCGCAGAATTGATTTGATTTACTCATTGTCACGTGTGCCCTGTTACAAGACACAGTGAAAAGCGTATAGTTTTGCGACTCTCTGGCGCCATGTGAAAGCATTGAAAAATAAACTGAAACATAGAATGTAAAGGCAGAAAAATGAAGAAATAAAGAAAGTGTCTAACTTTACAGCCCTTCTTGCTAAGTGGTCTGTCATCAGCCAACAGCCATGGGCCAGGTGGTCAGGCAAAATTCCCCTTTGCCATGCTGCTGGAACAAAAGTCTCCATTTGCTGGTGCTGTCTCGCCTCTACCAACGTAACCAGCCCCATCTTGGCAACAAACTTGATTACAAAACCGGAATTGCAAAAAGGCAGGGATAAAGGAAACAATGCCAAAAGAAACAAGAAACATCCAGGTATTATTTAAGCCTTACCTCCATGCAGACACCTGGAGTTTCGGGATGAGCTCAGTGCTTGCTGCTGTTGACACTACCACCCCCGGACTCCTCCTGCTGCTGCCACCGTTTCTGATTCTACAACTACCAGTGCCACAGCCGAATCCTGGAACATGTGTGTACAGGGCCTGTTCTCAGGCCCCAATTGCCAGATCCCTCACTGGATCGTACAACATGCTTGAACAGGGCCTGCCTGCAGCCTCCAGTTGCCAGATCACTCACTGGCTCCTAGAGCATGTTTGGTTAGACCTGCTTTCAAGCCTCAATCACTTGATCACTCACTAGGTCGTAGAACATGCTCAGACAGGGCCTGCCTGCAGCCTCCAGTTGCCGGGTTCTTTTACTTATTTAACGTCTCACTGAAGCAAAAGACTTTCAACAAAAGGGGGGAGAAAAGCAAAAGCCAAAAGTAAGAACAAAAGAAAAGCAGATTGAAGTGAATGAGTTCAGGAGCTCACACATTGCACAGCTACTCCACTGCGATCCTGGGAATTATTTAAGATTATGGAGAGTAACAATGAGCAGGGGGAAGACTGAGGGTTTCAGTGTAGCTGCTAGGAGTGAATAGTGCTCCTCGCTGCAGTGTGAATAGGTTGCATAAAAAGGGAGGGTGAAATGTAGTTGGTCTTGCAGTGTTACAGAGTCGTCATCACCAGATCTGACATCACCAGGGCTTGGTCTTTGTGAGGCAAGTGGACTTTTGAGAGGAATATGAGGCAGTTAAGTCCACCTCCAGCCCTATCTGCTTGGCCTGGCTTGCTGGAGCTCTTCCTCTGACTGGAGGGTAGAGTATAGCCCACATGTCCACTACAGCCTCATTCAGGCCTGAAGATAGAACTGAAAATTGTGGGCAGCAAAAGGATTGATGCCCTTCCCATTCATTCATTACTAAATGCAATGGCTGTCCTTTGCCATTTAACTTATCCATTTATGCCTAGCTCCTGCCCATGCTCAATACCTAGTGAACTCTACTCAATGCCAATTAATGGCTGACACTCTGGATTAAATGATATTGTTCCTTACTCTAAGATTAGCTACTAAGCATGTGTGAAATGAACTCTAATATAGTGAGATCAGATCAAATGGAACTGATGCCTGGCTCCAGTGTTTGACTTTTCTTTCCACCTGCTGTATACAGTTACATTCAATAAATTCACTTTCCCCACTGCTATCTCTTCCAGGTGATTGGGCGTGGCTAGGGGAGGGTTTCTATTTAATTTTGGGTCTATTGATCCGCTCATTACAATCAGCCAGTGTGGTTCTCTGCTCTGATCTCTCTGCTTCTTTGAGGTGAATTCTTATTGGAAGGGAATGGAAATTTAAAACTCATTAATCAGAATCATTGCACAAAAACTTTCATAAGTAACCTGTATATTAAGTGTCCATACCCACTTAGCAAAATCAAGGTGCTTAAACCCTTCAAATTATTTCTGAATGTACCATTCCGTGAAAGAACAAAATTTGTAATGGTAAGCTCTTAAGATAGGCTTTTTACTGCCTCATAATCAGTGGTACTTTCCTCAGGCATCAGTGTGTGCATTTTCCCGGTAAGCTTCCTGTGCAGTGATGTGTGACCAAAAGACTGGTCGCTTTAACTACTGTGACATCCGCTTGAAAGAGATAATGAAAGTTCTCCCTTTGCCTCCTCAAACTTATGAATTAAATGACTACACATGCACACAGATTAAAATACGAGGTCAGTATAAAAAAATTGACATTTTAAAAAACATTATATGGATCAGTCTCTGCATTGGTCATGAAGAGCAGATGCAACAATGGGTGGCACTAGTAGCATTGACATTAATAGTCAAACAGTAAATTTTTGAGTTCTTGGCTTTGTAGGCTAGTTTAAGTTCCTTTGCCCTGATTTCTTTTTTAATGAGTTTGGAGCACTTGGAGTGAGAGTTATTCTTCCTTCATTTACTTGTGAAGCAGAGATGCTTACTGCCTGTTCTACAGCAAATGGACACCCTAACCCACAGCAGCATAATAAAAACACACCGTTGTGTTTCTGCTTGCTTTTAATCTATGTTTGTATATTCCTAGAAAGGGAAACCATCAAAACTATTTGCAAGAAATTGCTGTCTACCCAGAGTTGGGATGGAGAGGTGGGTTGTTTTGGTTAGGATAGTCAACCAACTCATTATCTCCAGTCTCTCTCTTGCTTCTTGAAGTTTCTTTGACATGTTAGAGTGTTACATTCCATCAGACCTGCACTGTATTTTTGCCAGCCAACCAAAGACATTGCACATTGTATCAGAGATAATGGGAACTGCAGATGCTGGAGAATCCAAGATAGCAAAGTGTGAAGCTGGATGAACACAGCAGGCCAAGCAGCATCTCAGGAGCACAAAAGCTGATGTTTCGGGCCTAGACCAGAGAGGGGGATGGGGTGAGGGTTCTGGAATAAATAGGGAGAGAGGGGGAGGCGGACCGAAGATGGAGAGAAAAGAAGATAGGTGGAGAGGAGAGTATAGGTGGGGAAGTAGGGAGGGGATAGGTCAGTCCAGGGAAGATGGACAGGTCAAGGAGGTTGGATGAGGTTAGTAGGTAGGAAATGGAGGTGCGGCTTGGGGTGGGAGGAAGGGATGGGTGAGAGGAAGAACAGGTTAGGGAGGCAGAGACAGGCTGGGCTAGTTTTGGGATGCAGTGGGGGGAGGGGAAGAGCTGGGCTGGTTGTGTGATGCAGTGGGGGGAGGGGACGAACTGGGCTGGTTTTGGGATGCGGTGGGGTAAGGGGAGATTTTGAAGCTGGTGAAGTCCACATTGATACCATTGGGCTGCAGGGTTCCCAAGCGGAATATGAGTTGCTGTTCCTGCAACCTTCAGGTGGCATCATTGTGGCACTGCAGGAGGCCCATGATGGACGTGTCATCTAAAGAATGGGAGGGGGAGTTAAAATGGTTTGCGACTGGGAGGTGCAGTTGTTTATTGCGAACTGAGCGGAGGTGTTCTGCAAAGCGGTCCCCTAGCCTCCGCTTGGTTTCCCCAATGTAGAGGAAGCCACACCGGGTGCAATGGATGCAGTATACCACATTGGCAGATGTGCAGGTGAACATCTGCTTAATATGGAAAGTCATCTTGGGGCTTGGGATAGGGGTGAGGGAGGAGGTGTGGGGGCAAGTGTAGCACTTCCTGCGGTTGCAGGGGAAGGTGCTGGGTGTGGTGGGGTTGCACATTGGTTATTTTGTCTCTGTAGCAGCCCTCATTTGAAAACATATTTTGGAATAAAGGACTTAAAATGTCTGTCATAATTTAGAGTTGCAACCTGTTTCATTACATATTGCTGCAAACATTTAGGTGCGTGTGTTAAAATACTGATGTTGAAGAGGCCCACTGTTAAGACATGGACACGATCCATTGGGATCCTGGCCTCAGAATGAAAATTCAACTCTTGGGATTTACATAAGATACATCCAGTAAGTAGGTGGCTCGACCACTTTGTTCAGCTTATATAAATATTTCCAGGAAATTTTCATACCAAACAGAAGAGTTGCTAGGTAATTATGAGATACATAAATGACACATAATTACCCACAAAACTCACCCTATGGCAACATACATTAATATAATGTGTTTTCATAATGGAATTTCCCAAAGAACTTTACAGAAGAGGTATTTGCCACTGAACAGCAAATATTTTAGAAGCTAGGGGATGTACCAGAAAATATTGTATGAAAAGGGTAAATTTTGAAAAGTTTTATGAAAGTTGAACAAGAGTTTATAGAGATTTCAGAAGGAGACTTGAGAGAGTTGATGATGAAATAATCCCACAGAGGCCAGTATACTGTCACCAAATCACCCTTTATTTACACATGGAGAGTCCTTGACACTGATCCAGCTTCCTCAGAGCCACCTCTCCGAGACAACAGAACCTCTGGCACTCCTGTTTATACCTGTCAGCCCGGATCCCTGATTGGACCTGTTTGACAGCGAAAATCGGAGAGCCCATATTATAGTGTCATAGAGTTGTATTGCATGAAAACAGACCCTTCGGTCCATCTCGTTCTTGCCAACCAGACATCCTAAATTAATGTAGTCCCATTTGCCAGCATTTGGCCCATATCCCTCCAAGGCCTTCCTATGCATATATCCATCCAGATGCCTTTTAAATGTTGTAATCGTACCAGCCTCCACCACTTCCTCTAGCAACTCATTACATACACACACCACGTTCTGTGTGAAAAAGTTTCCCCTCAGGTCCCTTTTAAATCTTTCCCCCCCCTCACCTTAAGCATTCGCCCTCCACCAAGCTGCAAAATAAGGTTTACCATTTGTTTATAATGCCCAAAAAGGCAAACAGACAGGTTAGGCTTCACAATCTGTCTGACTGGTTGCCCATTCACAAACTGGGCTGTTTTGATAATTCCTTCTCCTTCCAGCCTTCTGATTTCTGCCTCTACTTTTGCCCACAAGGCAAACAGCATGGACGGATCTTGCAGAGTCATGGAATTGCTTCCTGGTTAACATGCAAGGGGGCCTTGGCTCCTTTGATAGGCCCCAGACCTGCCTGAGAAATGTCCAAGTATTTAATTAGGACTTCAGTCAGGCAGCCATTTTCTAATCAAAAAGTGTTGTGCCAATCTAAGCAAATCTTTTTCGTCCAGTTTCACACCAGTAAGCCTTGGCCTGAGCCTTTTACTATAACTAGTGGTAACTGAACCAACTGCTTCTCATAAGAGACTGGAACCAATGTTGTACCCTTAATCTGTAGAGGTTCCCCGATGTATGGTCTTAGTCTAGCTGAGATCTTGCGCAAACTTAAGAGTTGGAGTCCAAAGCAAATTTTGCTAAAGACTGATTCTGTAGTCACTGAAATGGTCAGGCCAGTATTGACCTCCATTACAACCAGGTGACCATTTAACCGGAATTTTATTTTGATTGGTTCTGATTTGGATGTTGCTAAGTAATTTATCTGTTCCAAACTAGATGTAGATAGACTTTTCAGGGTGTGCACTCTCCTGGATAGTGGCTGATGAATTCTCTTACTCAATTTAGGTTTATCGTGGGCAATAGGGTTTCCATGTATCTGTAACCCTTGTTTTTCTGGTCAGTAGAGATTACAGCTTTGGATGTGCTTTTGAAGAAGCCGTGGTAAATTCTTGCAGTGCATGTTGTGGATGGTATGGGCTGCAGCTTCAGTGAACCAGTGGTGGAGGAAATTAATGGTTAAGGTTGTTGGATTACATGCCAATCTCTTGAGGTGCTTTATCCTGAGTAGTATCAATTCTTGGATTGTTGGAATTAGACTTATCCAGACAGGTGTATGGCTTTCCATTACTCTCTTGACTTGTGCCTTGAAAACATTGAAACACATTAGGGAGTCAGGAAATGACTCACTTACTAGCGAGTACACAGTCTTTAACCAATGCTTATAGTCACTGTATTCATATGGCTGGCCCAGTTAAGCTTCCAGTCAATAGTTACGCCAAGGTTATGGGAGATTCAGTGAAGGTAATGCTGTTGAATGTTAAGGAGAGGTAATTCTATCCTCTCTTGCTGGAAATGATCATCACCTGGTAAGTTGTATGATGTGAATGCTACTTTCAAAGCCTGACTATCATCCAGGTTTCATTGCGTGTGGCCACAGAAAGTCATTTTCTCAGGAATTATGGATCAAACAGCTTTAATAAAAAATCACCCTCATGACATGGGCATTGCTGGCTGGGCCAGCATTTATTGCCCATCTGTAGATATCCTTGGAACGGTGATGGTTAGCTGCCTTCTTAAACTGCTGCAGTCCACATGCTGGACTGCAATGTTGTTCAGGAAGGAGTTTCAGGATTTTGACTCAGTGATATTGAAGAAAAAAAGCAATACATTTCCAAATCAGGATGGTAAGTACGTTGAAGAGGAACATGCACTTGGTGGTGTTGCCATGTATCCAGTGCCCTTTTACTTCTGGATAGAAGTAGTCATGGGTTTGAAATGTGCAGTCTCAGGAGCCTTGGTAAATTTATGTAATGCATCTAACAGATGGTACACACTGCTGTGACTGAGCATCAGTGGTGGAGGGACTAAATGTTTGTGGATGTGATGCCAATGAAGTGGAGTGCTTTGTCCTAGATGGTGTCAAGCTTCTTGCCTATTTTTGGAGCTGCACCCATCCAGGCAAGTGGAGAGTATTCCATCACTTTCTTGTGCCTTGTACATGGCAGACAGGCTTTGGGCAGTCAGGAGGTGAGGTATTCACTACGGGATTCCTAGCCTCTGATCTGCTTTTGTAGTCATTGTACATAGGTAGTGAGTCAGGTTCAGTTCCTGGCCAATGGTAACCCCAGGATGTTGATAGTTGTGGATTCATTGATGGTTATGTCATTGAACGTTGATGAGCATAGTTAAATTGCCTCTTACTGAAATGTTACCTGCCACTTTTCAGTCCAAGCCTGAATACTGTCCAGGTCTTTTTGCATTTGAACATGGATTGTTTCAGTATCTGAGGATTTGCAAATAGTGCTGAACGTTGTATAATCCTTGCATAATATCCCCACTTCTGAATCTATATTTGAAGAAAGGTCACTGATGAAGAAGTTGAAAATGTTTGTGCTGAGGGGACA
Organism: Stegostoma tigrinum; assembly: GCF_030684315.1. Classification (NCBI taxonomy): domain Eukaryota; kingdom Metazoa; phylum Chordata; class Chondrichthyes; order Orectolobiformes; family Stegostomatidae; genus Stegostoma; species Stegostoma tigrinum. The sequence continues at coordinate 42,366,456 of NC_081372.1, read as the reverse complement.
GCTCAGAGAAACCTCTGCAGCAATGATCTAAGGTTGAGATGTGTGGCTTCCAATAACCACAGCCACCATTTTTTTTCCAGGGATGATTTTACCTTGTGCAAAGTTTTTCTCCTGATTCCCACTGTCTTTAATTGTACAAGGCCTTCTTGATACCACACTTATTCAAATGCTGCATTTCTATCAAGGAGAGTGACTCTCACCTCACTGCTCAAATTTAACCAGCTTTTTCATACTTGGAATATGACTATAATGAGGTCTGGACCTGAATGATTCTGAATAGAAAAACCTCATAAATGGTGAATAGGTTATTGTTGGTTAGATGCTGCTTAGTAGTATTAACAAAATCTTTCACAACTTTCATTGTCAAAACCAAACTGGTAGGATAGGAACTAGGAGGAATGGGTTTATCCTGCTTTAAATGGATGGGGCATACCTGGTAGATTCCACTTTTCTTTTTGGCAATCTCCTGCAATTCCCTATTTGAATCATTTCCAGACTGGTTTCTGTCCTCTCTAATGCACGGAGATTTTCCCAGTAAAAGATAACCAGAAAGACCGCAATCTTGGACATTATTCACAACTGACCAGTTTATCTTTGCTTTTTCTACATTGAATGAAGCAAAAAGCGGTCTGGCATTAGGTCGACCACAAACCCTTCAGTCCATGGGGTGGCATGGTGGCTCAGTGGTTAGCACTGCAGCCTCACCGCACCAAGGACCCGGGTTTGATTCCAACCTTGGGCAGCTGTGTGGAGTTTGCACATTCTCCCCGTGGGTTTTCTCCGGGTACTCTGGTTTCCTCCCACAATCCAAAGATGTGCAGTCTAGGTGGATCAGCCATGCTAAATTGCCCATACTGTTCAGGGGTATGTGGGTCATGGGGTTGGGTCTGGGTGAGATGCTCCAAGGGGCGGTGTGGACTTGTTGAGCCGAAGGGCCTGTTTCCAAACTGTAGGGAATCTAATCTAGAATCACTCTTGTCCCAAACGCACACACAGATTTAAAGACTAGGAAGTTGCAAACTTTAGTATTTTTTAACAATGTTCTCACATATACGACTGTCCTGGTCAAAACATGGCTCTTTAACCTAATGAATGCCCTCAATCCTTAGGACTGGTCTACAATTGTAAAAATTTGAGCGATCGTTTTATTTCCCAGTTAGTTCTTTAGACAATTTGCTGGTTACAGCCTAAAAGATTGCTACTATCAGACACTCACACAACAAATACATGCAAAATTATGCAGGAAATGTGCCTGTTATAAATATGGATGAATGTTACGTTGAATCTGGGCTAAATACATGCACAAAAAAAAAGTTGTGGCAGTCGGGAAAACAGTTGAAAGACATGAGGTGTCGTGTACATCATTTCCCCAGGATAAAGGGCATGCCCCAGAGTTAGACCCTTTTTGTAACAACTGGATACTCTCTCTCTCCCCCGAGGACAGGCGGAAGTCTCCCACAGCCGCTTCCGTCGCGCTGGGTAGCCGGCCGGGCTCAGTAGCAGCCTTTCAGCCTATTTGTTTGTTGGCAAATAATATTTTTTGTTTCTGTGAAGGTGTGTTCGGGGGAGCTGCCGGGGTTGCACGATGAACGCGGGCGAACAGAGCGATGGTTTCGCCCCGGTGCCGTGTGAGTATGCCGCAGTGCGTATGCAGGGGCTGGGGCGGCGGACGCAGGGCCTGAGATCAGGCCCAGAGCAGCGCGCGCTGCCGAGGCCAGCCCCGGAACCTGGGTAGCGAACACCCCGCAGCCAGGCTCTCAGGAGGCAGGGGGAGACTGAATACTCAGGTTCCAGGGCTGGGATCTAGTGTCTGTCATAGACAAAAGTCAGGGGCTCCCCAAATGCGCTCAACCCCTGAATTTAAAGAGCTTCCTAGCTTGACACACTTTCAAATTGAAGCCTTTTGAAGACATGGCCTTGTATTTAGAGACTTGAACTTAAAATGTGGGGAATTTTTAAAGGTTTCGGATCAATAATTCCAGCCGCTTTTCCAGTGCCTTGTTTCTGTTAAGGTTACAAAATTCAATTGTGTAGCACTCCTACTTTTGGTGCTCACACCAGGTGCTTGCACAAATGGTGAACCATCTCTGGTGCATCATTGCATATGCACCAGTACTATGCAGACTGAGCAGAGTGTGATTATTGTGTGGTGCTGAGTTGAATGCCTTCTCATAACAGCTGAAGTTGCCTTCAGCAGCAGGAACGATACCAGCATTATTCTTGTAGAGTAGTCACAGTTTTAAGATTAGTAACTTGCTGGCTCATGCTCTGCTGGTACATATGCTTGGAGGTTTATACTGTCGCTTAATTTTAGTCAAATCTGCAAAATGTGGGTGGTACATGGTGAATGGTTTTCGCTTCACAGATTCTGCTTAGAACACTTGCTACTGGCTTTTGGCTGCTCCTATTTTTAATATGCTTGGTGTGCTGTGTGAATAGGGAGGAAGGATGATGGATCTTTGGGAAGCACTCTCCTAGTCTGAGTACAGCAAAGAAGTACATGTGCGACCTTTTCCTTTTTTAAATTTGTTCATGGGATGTGGGCATCACTAGTTCAGTCAGCATTTATTGCCATTTGTAATTGTCCAGAGAGCAGTGAAGAGTCAACCACGTTGCTGTGGGTCTGGAGTCACATGTGGGCCAGACCAAGTGAGAATGGCAGTTTTCCTTCTCTGAAGAACGTTAGTGAACCAGATGCGTTTCTCTGACTATCAACAACCGTTTTGTGGTCATCGTTAGAATCTTAATTCTATGGTGCCTTGTGTGAACAGATCTACATCTCTGGGCAAGGTGAGGATGCCATTGCCCATGGCTGCAGAGATAATGACAGCATTGAAATAATTTGTATCAAGTTCCTTAGCATTTGGATCAAGCAACACCTCCAACTGATGATTCAGGGAAATATAATAGGTAGTATTGTATATTTCCTAAGCGTGCAGCTTCACCAAGACAGTTTTTTTAAATTCATTCGTGAAAGGTGGGCTTTGCTGACCGGGCCAGCAGTTGTTGCCCACCCCAAGCTGCCCTTGAGAAGGTGGTGAGCTGCTTTCCTGAACAGTCTTGGAGGAGAACTTGCAGTATGTGGTGTTCCCATGTAACTGCTGCCCTTGTCCTTCTAACTGGTCGTAGTCATAGGTGTGAAGGTGCTTGTCAAGTAGCCTTGGTGAATTTCTGCAGTGCAACTTGCAGAACTTCATACTACTGTTGCGGTGCATCAGTGTTGGTACGAGTGAATGTTTGCAGATGCGGTGCCACTTGATGGAGCTGGTTTGATGTGTCTTGGACAGTGTGAAGCTTCTTGTGTCATTGGAACTTTAGTCATTCAGTAAGGAGTATTCCATCACAATTCTAATTTGTGCTTTATAGATGGATAGGCATTGATGAGTTAGTAGATAAATTACTTGCTGCTATTTTAGATTTACATGGCTAGGCCAGATGAGTTTCTGCTCAATGGTAGCCCTAAGGTGTTGATAGTGGGAGAGTCAGTGATGGTTATGCAATTCAATGTCAAGGTGTGATGGTTAGGTTCTCTCTTAGAGGAGATGTTCATTGTCTGGCTCTTATGTGTTGTTGCCAGCCCAAACATGGGTATTGTCCGCATCTTGCTGCATTTGGACTATTTCACCATCTGAGGAGATGCAAATGGTAACCGATGGTAGCTGTCTGAACATACTTGATGATAACCTGAACATGCAGGAATCCCATCTGAGCATCATTACAGCACTGGGCCACTGAAAGATCTCTGCTTGTTCTGCAGTAGAAGATGGTTATTAGCCATTGCTAATGGGGATGGGGGGTTGGGAGGGGTTTAAATATGGACAATGGGACATAGTTCCAGGATTCCTGCTCCTATTTCCATTTTTGGCCATAATATGACTTCAGGATAAGCAAGTCACCATGCAACGAACCTTCATTGTGGAGATGGATGTTTTACATCCCTGCAATTTCCAATATTTTGGGCCCTTTCAGTCAGAAGACTAATGGGACTTCAGAGAAAACAAGAACTATAGATGAATCCAATTGTGGAATTCTTTTGATGAGCATATTTAAAAGGTCTTTCTAACTTTACTGTCATAATCATTTCCTGTATGATAAATTAGATATGCCCTTAATGTAGTGTGCTAATAAAACTTTATTCTTAAAAGGCAAGTTGTCATTAATTTGACCTGCATTACTAACATGCATTAGTATGCTTTGTCCAATAGTTAAAGTCCATTTCTGCATTCGGCATTATTAAGAAGTAGACATTAAAGAGTCATTGGACTGCTGTGCTTACGTCTGCATATTGATTTAAAATCCCGAGATCTGATTAGCCTTCAACCCACTCTCCCAGCATCTACCAACAGTCCTGTACTAACGCTGCAAAATCTTTTGAAATGCTCATAAAGTTGTTTAAAATACACAAACACACATTTGAAAAAAGGATAATCCTGTTAAATTTCATTAAATAATTAAAGTAAACAAACAAAACATTAAAGAACCACTTAAAAGAAACAGCAGGATGGAAATTTGCAATTCTACCTCCAGGATGATGCTCTGGGCCTATAGCTTTGAAAAGAGGCAAATGTTTTGGTCGCATTGTAAATATGACAAGTATGTTAAAAAGAAAAGGTGAACCTAAGAATTGTTTTGTCTGTAGAGAGAGGGACGTGGGTACAAAATGACAATGAGCAAGTTTGGGATTTTAAGTCAGGAAGTCATTTCATTAAAAATAAGCTGTTAGTACTCTGAATGGATGATTGGATTAGATTGTGAAGTTAAAATCTCTGAAATCTTTTTAGAGGCACATTGATTGATAGGAAGTGGACAACTGGAAGGGTGAGTGACCTAGATCAGTGGCCACTCTTACTTGTACAAACTTACAAGTAATGCTTTATGTATGAACATGTAAACCAAATGGGTGGTCAGGCTTTTGCCTTCATAAAAAAATGTATAAATTGGACGAATAGGACCTGTTCATCACATATTGTTATGTGAAGCAGTTAACTTTATCTATTTAGGACACAAACCAGCAAATACATTGTGTATACAGGTAGGTTTTCTGGAATGGTATTTGAAATGTTTGAAATACAGTTTGATCAGTATCTAAACTAGAAAAACATGAGTAGAAGTCCTACTATAAAATAAAACTCATGCATTTAGCATTCACATTGTCCTTGAGTCACTTGTAAATTTACTTCTGTTACAATTGCACATTTGTGCAGTTCTGGTCTTTTATCCTGAGATAGAAGTAATCATATGTTTGAAACTAAATTCATGCCAATCCTGTGTCCTACTGCATGAACTTTTTCTGGGTCATGAGATCTATATTTAATGCAACATTTGAGTGGTTAATCTTTTTATAAAAAACATGTCCGATTTTACTGGGATGTGTGAGTGATAATGGGAACTGCAGATGTTGGAGAATCCAAGATAATGAAATGTGAGGCTGGATGAACACAGCAGCTCCAGCAGCATCTCAGGAGCACAAAAGCTGACGTTTCGGGCCTAGACCCTTCATAGGCCCGAAACGTCAGCTTTTGTGCTCCTGAGATGCTGCTGGGCCTGCTGTGTTCATCCAGCCTCACATTTCATTATCTCCAATTTTACTGTTTGCAGAGCTGGATGAACACAGCAGGCCAAGCAGCACTAGAGGAATAGGAAAGCTGACGTTTCGGGCCTAGGTCCTTCTGATTGTGCTGCTTGGCCTGTTGTGTTCATCCAGCTGTGCACCTTGTTGTCTTGGATTCTCCAGCATCTGCGGTTCCTACTATCTCTGAAACAATTTTACTGTTTGCCTGGATTGAAATGTTTAGGGATGAGCTATCAAGCTGGGCTTGATTTACAGAGTTTTAAAGACCCTATGACATACTGTAAAGCAAAACAATAATTCCTATTAATGCACTTTCCCTAAATTCCTGCTTTAACCAATGTCACCAAAAAAAAGGACCCTTCTTGTGCATCGCAAACTGAAATTTCTGGAGAAACTCAGCAGGTCTGCCAGCATCTGTGCAGAGAAAGCAGGTTCATGTTTCGAGTCCTTCAGAGCTAATGGGAACTGACTGTTCTTCATAGATGCTGCCAGACATACTGAGTTTCTCAGCAATTTCTGCTTCTGTTTGTTTCAGATGTCCAGCATCTACATTCCTAGTTTTCTTTGACTTTAGTCATAGCCATTTTTGACATAGTATTGTTAATTTAAATTGTGTTTAAGAAAAGTAATTTTTAAATGTGGTGCTATGATATAAAGGACACTGTGGGACTGACATTTCAAAGCAGGGAAGGATACCAGCTCACTCTCTGACCTCTTCAAAGTTGCATGGCAACGTCTGAAGGGAAGATTATTAGCTCCGAGATAATGGTAACTGCAGATGCTGGAGAATCCAAGATAACAAAGTGTGGAGCTGGATGAACACAGCAGGCCAAGCAGCATCTTAGGAGCAGGAAAGCTGACGTCAGCTTTTGTGCTCCTAAGATGCTGCTGGGCCTGCTGTGTTCATCCAGCTCCACACTTTGTTATCTAAGATTAATAGCTCCCTCTGCTGTCATAATGGGTACTTGCACAATAATAATGTGGAATGAGTGAAAAGGTCAAAAGAAATTCAAATTCTACTCGTCACATTTATTGCAGTCAATTTCACATTTACTATGAATGCAAAGTAACAGTTTGTTAACATTTTTAAAAGGCTTACATATTGTATAGTTTCATTAATGACATGGTTACAGTGAAATTACTTTCCAGATATTTTTACTTTCAGAAGCATAGCTTTTTTAAACTTCTTGCCTCCTTTTCTGAAAGCAGTGATTTTTTTTGGAATATGGCTTCACTTTGGCCACATCAGTACCTTCACCAATCCTTCATGTCTAAACAATGACCTGTTGTCTGTTTAGCTTAGTGCTCTGCCTGGTAGTGTCAATAGAACTTTGCTGTGCATACTTACTGCAAAACATCTGATATATTTTAAGAGGAGACAAGACCTAGTGCTATTATTGTTGGACTGTTAATCCAGAGAGCGAGATAATGTTCTGGGGACCCAGGTTCAAATCCTGCCAATAATTATCTGGAATTAAGAGTCTAATTATGGCCATGAATTCATTTTCAATTGTCTGAAAAAACCATCTGGTTCACTGATATCCTTTAGAGAAGGAAACTGCCATCCTTACCTGGCCTGGCCTACATGTGACTTCAGACCCACAGCAAGGTGGTTAACCCTTAACTACCCTCTGGGCAGTGCATGCTGGCCTAGCCAATGATGCCCTTATCCTGTGAGTGAATGAAAAATATGTATTTTGTCTGTATTATTCTTACCTAAGCTGGACAACAGATTACACATTACACTGAAGAAGCATGGCCCAGATTCACTGCCATATTTTTGTGAAAATGTTGTAATTCGCCTATTTTTAAACGTAATTTTACATGAATGCTGTATTAGAATCTAAACTCTGGCATATGGTTTAAAATATACCCTGAACCAGGACACCCTAAACCTTAAATCTCAGACAATTACATCTCATTGTGATAGTAGATTTTATTTGTGGCGGTTTGGAAAGACATTTTTTTGAAGCCAGTGCTTCTCTGATGGATTTGTTTGTAACATCATGAACCTATCAGTGTGCCCTTCTAACAAGTTTGTTTGGACCCATTTAAGGAGATAATTGGTGGTGTTAACGATTGAAATTCTCAGTGACAGATTTGGAATTCAACAAGAATTCAAACACTGGAATACCCAAGTTATTAATTCACCAATAGAAAGATATGAATAGAGGGCAATCCTCTGAGATGGATTGATTGCTGAACAGGAGAAAGCAGAATTTATGCCATTGGTGAAGCTACGTTGATATGATGAGGCTCGAGCAGCAGAATGCCTTGGGCTTCATTGATTGCAGCTTAGGGTGACAATAGTATTTCCAACATTACAACAGTAATGACACTTCACATCTATGACAGTTAACAACACAACTTGTGTTTTATTTCAAGTGGTGAACAGAAAATAACTTCCTGAAATTCTGCTTTAGAATTCGAGAGAAGTGCAAGATTTTGGGGTGAACTTTAACAATAATTGTTGTAACCTAAGTCAACTACAATTATAGGCCGGTTGAAAATTCAATCTAAAAGTTTATAAATCTAGATTAATTATAAATCCCATTTCAGGTACAAGAATGTTTTCACACATTTTTCAGAATTTATTAAGTTCACAACTAGTGCCAAAACAAACTTAATCAAAGCAGTAGTTTTTCAGTCAATGCCATTCATGACAATGGTTGACTGGGCACAAGTCTCTTAATCCATTCTGTTGACTGAAGTTGTTCTTCTGTCTATGGTATTTCTTTTCTTGTGCACTGAACCAATAGTGTCTCCACTTGTAAGGTGGAAAGAGAGAGATGTGGAGGTGTAGCAGGGTGCTCTTCGAAATTAAATGCCCGGTGTGTAACAGAAGCAAAGAAATCAAATTATAACTTTGGATGTATAACCAAAGGAATAGATTGCAACTCAAGTAATAAAAAAAATCACGTAAGGCATGACCTGCCCACTGTTTGAGTACTTTGTATATTTCTGATTGACTTAATGCTTTTCAGATGTTGGAAGTGGAACAGATGATGTGTAGTACTTGTACATTTTTAACTGAAGGCTAGACAATGAATGAAATATTACTCAGAATAAGTAAGAATGTAGAGTTGAGGTTAAAATCAGGTCAGCTATGATTTTATTGAAGGGCGGAGCGAGTTCAAAGGGCCAAGGGGCCTGTTCCTGTTCCTTATTCATACATTTATATGATAGTCACTACGTTGCGGCAAATATGTGCTAAGATCTGAGATAACAAGGTGTAGAGCTGGATGAACACAGGAGGCCAAACAGCGTCAGAGGGGCAGGAAGGCTGATATTTCGGGCCTAGACCCTTCTTCAGAAATGAAGATCTGTCTTGTATTGTTTTCATTTTTTAGTGTAACATTTTAATGTAATAAAATTGACCAGTTATTGGCATGGCAGTTTTAATATTTATTCAGATGCAGCCTGGGAAAAACAACCAATCTGAGACCTAGTTTTTTTTTTCGCTGGTTGAGGCAAACCTGAGCCACAAGGAGAGATTAAATACTCAGGATCTAGATTTATTGTGAAGAACAAGCATGTCATTTTATTCAACAATTCAAGGTCCTTAATGGAATATCTACATTGAAATCGAAAATACTGCTTTCTGAAGTGTAAGGTCGCAGCCTTAGGATTGCTGTAAGGTACTCCATCCTCAGGTTGTATGAGTTTCTGGTAGATTTTGCTGCAACTAGTGCAGTAGGGGGAAAAAAAACTACCTTGTATTCCAGCAAGGAGGGGCTCTTGTTTTAAACCCAATGTAGTTTATTTCATGTCAGCAACTAGACCCAAGTTACGTTAGTCTGATAGATGTTGCCACAGAGACTGAAGAAGACTCAGATGGTGGGTTTCACTCCTCCAGAACCTTAAATGGTTCTCCCACCAAGTCTGTGTGACATCGTAACAAAGGGTGGTCCTTAAGGTGCTCTTAAGCATTAACCCTTTCAGACCCTTAAACCTTATCAACCCCCAGGATCATTTCATGACGAATATTTTTACATTTTTGTCTATAATTACATTTACCATACACACTATCGCATCTCCGGCCAAATATATGACTTAAATTTCACAAATTCAGCTGGTTTGGGGATTTTGCTGTTCTCCAAGTTTGTAATCTCTTCTCACTTGGTAGAGTGGTAGATTTTGGGCTGAAGTCTGAAAGTCCTTTGAGGCTAAAGGACCTTTTTATCATTTGTATTTCCTTGACTAAGGATATCTTTCCTGCTGAAGCTGGCAACTTACACCATTGTTATGTCTGAAGGACCTTTTAATCTCACGAATCAACATCATGGAGGATGCATCTGATGAAGGGTCTAGGCCCGAAACGTCAGCTTTTGTGCTCCAAAGATGCTGCTGGCCTGCTGTGTTCATCCAGCTCCACACTTTATTATCTTGGATTCTCCAGCATCTGCAGTTCCCATTATCTCTGATCATGGAGGACACTACCCTGTTGAAACAGGGACTTGCTCTAACGCAATGTCTGGAATCTCTGGTCAAGGCACTTTTCGGTTTATACGGTATTTGTCAAGAAACAGATTTTTATTCTCAGTCTGCTGGAGGGCTGCATTTCTAACTGTTTAAGTTGTTGCTCGGCTTGGACGCTTTCACTCGCTTTGGCGAAACCAAAATGCTCGCTTCCTCAGTTGTACTTTTCGTAGGTTGCTTCTTGCTGGACATGATCTCAGTCACTGATACTGAAGGTATTGTTGGGGCCATACAGAAAGAAAATTTTATACTTCAACTAAACATCTGACATTAGGCTTAAATTTATCATTGCTTTTTGTTTACCAAGCTATGTTGCACCCTGAATCTTTCCCTGAGCTAAAGTGGGTGATGCTACACAGTGGCTGTGCCGTTTTACGTGTTTTGCAGCAAACTTTGCTGACTCTTGCAGTTTACACACTTCAGCAAGGAGACATGGCTACAGAAGTAATTTAAAATGAAACTGCTACCCAGAAGTGTCACAGAGCCAAAAATCAAGCATTGAAGGGGTAACTGAGAAGCCGATAAAACATTTGTTTTCTGCACCAGCCAGTTGGACTGCAGTTTATTCTGGCCCTGTGCTTTCCATATTCCCACATAAGATATATTTTTAAATTACCAGAATCATTGATTTGGCTTTTTTTTTTCCACATGGCCCTGTTTCTGTGTCCATATTTGTGATTCATTAAGGGAAAAAAATTGAACACCACTTGTGTTCAAAGGGTTATTTGATTGGAGCAAGATTCAGGAGTCAGAGCTTTCGTGCATCTTTTGAGTAAACCAGACATGATGATGTGGGAAATGGGAAGTATTGAATACTCTTATATTTTAACTTGGAAACCGGAATCTGAGTATAACATGCATAAGCATGAGGGTTTTGTTTGTAAAATACGGAATTAAAACTAGAGCAGCTTATTCTTAATGTGAAACATGCCTGCAAGAATTTCACCAGTATCTCTCAGAATATTGTTACTTTGAGTTACATTATAATGTTCATGACAATAAAAGTTGCTATAAAAATAGTCAAAAATAGTAATTGTGCGCTCAAAGAAGCATACCTCATGCATAGGATTAAAAGTAGTAATGAATAATAAATCTGAAAGATTCAATTTAATTTCCATCAATAGGTTTGCAGCATTTTCTGAGTTCAGTGCTGATTAAATTTGCTGAGTTAAAATATTGAAACTAATTACTACTCTGACTTTAATTTAAATGAAACAGTCATTGGAATAACTAATTCTTGACATTCTGCCCGAAAGGGATGCAAAAGAATTGGAAAAGGTGCAGGACAAAGAAAATCCACCTTCACAGTACGATACATAACTTACATACCAGATACAGAGTAAAATAGGCACTGATAATATTGAGTGATAATGGGAACTGCAGATGCTGGAGAATCCAAGATAATAAAATGTGAGGCTGGATGAACACAGCAGGCCCAGCAGCATCTCAGGAGCACAAAAGCTGACGTTTCGGGCCAAGACCCCTGATGAAGGGTCTAGGCCCGAAACGTCAGCTTTTGTGCTCCTGAGATGCTGCTGGGCCTGCTGTGTTCATCCAGCCTCACATTTTATTATCACTGATAATATTGAAATGATTTGAGGTAATTAGTATTAGCTCAGAATCAGTACTGGAGAACCATAACAAATTAACATTTGGCGAATACTCAGGGTCTGATGGTCTACTTTCTTGTGTTCTCAAAGAGCTAGTTGCAGAAATAATTTGGGCAATAGATAGGTGTTTTTGTAACCACAGAAAGGCCTCCATCTGGAGTGGTGTGGTGTCTCTTTGGTGGCAATGTCAAGAACGTCACTGAGCTGCTGCAGAGCACTATTTGAGAGGAGGAAGGTGAACCCATATTGGTACAAAGCTCATGGGCAAAAAGTGATATGGTCCTGCAGTCAGAATTTAGGGAACCAAGCAGGAAATTAGAAAGAAGGACCTCCAAAAGAAGAAATGGATGCTTCACTTGCACTACCATTCAAAAATAAGTCTTTAGCAGGTAGACAAAACAGATAAATACAGTGCTGGAAATGTGTTAATGATTCTCAGGACATTGGGAGTGACTCTGTGGAAGCTGGATGGGTTGCGCCTAAGCAGAGCTGGAGCTGAATTCTTGGTGGAGCATTATGCTAGTCTTATAGGAGAGGGTTGAAACTTGCTTGCCTTGGATATGAAACCCAGTGATCATAAGAGAGAGAAGTGCCATGGTCTACAGAATACAGGAGAGATATATAGCTCTCGAATGAGGAATAATGATTTAGTTGGTGGGGCCAGCGAGAGAGAAAGTGAAGTCTAAATCGGGGTTATTGTGCATGTATATGAATACCTAGATTACTATAAGCAAGACAGGTACGCTATAGGCATAAATTGCCATTGGAAATATAATGATGTTGTATCTATGGCAGATCTTACTCAAAGAATGAATATTAAATATTCCTGAATACAATGTGCTCAAGAAATGGTGAGGGATGGGTAGTATTGATTAAGAAAAACATTGTAATGCTACAGAACGAGGATGTCTCAGTGGAATCAAAGACAGAATCTATTTGGGTAGAGCTAAGAAACAAAACATTGATTAATATTATTTATGGTCAACAGACAGTAGGAATGGTGTAGAGGAACAAATTTACAAGGTAATTACTGAGGTGCAGAAAAAAATGTGTTCAGGAAGTTTTCTACAATATGTTTGCAGATGAATAAGAAAGGAGACACTGATCGAACTGATGGTTAAGACTGAAGTGAGTCAGGTGTCAGAACATTTAGTGGACAGTAATCATTGTGTTTTCAGATTTAGGCTGACTCTTGGAAAAGGGAAAATAATAATCCAGATTAAAATGGTTAATTGGGAGAAAGCCAATCTCACGCCTAAGCCAAGATAAGTGGGAATCAAAAATTGGCAGGAAAAACAAGAGTTGAACAGTGGGCTACCTGAAAAGGAGAGGTATTTCAGGCACAGTCAAAGTATATTCCCTCAAAAAGGAAAAAGGTAGGACAAAAACAGAGTTTTTTGAATAACAAAAAATTAAGATAAGCAAGATAAAGTGTGCAAACAACAGATGTCAGGTAGAATATTCAATTGAGAATCAGGCTCAATATGGGAGGTTCAGAGGGGAGTTGAAGAAGCAACAAAGAAAAGCAAAGGGAGAGAATGAAAAGATGCAGCCAATGTAAAAGGGAATCACAAAGTTTCTATAGTCACATAAATAATGAAAGAGCTGTAAAATGAGGGTTAGGGCCATTTTGGGACCAAAATAGGAATCTACCCATGGAGGCAGAGGGCGTAACTGAGATATCAACTTAATACTTTACATCTGTTTTTACCAAAGGAACAAGATGTTATCCAGACTATGGAAATAGAAGACGGAATTCAGACTCTAAATGGATTTAAAAATCAAGAAGCAGGACTTAAGTACGAGAGTAGATAAGGCACCATGAACAAATGCGCTTAAGTCATTACTGATGGAATAAAAGGGGCAGTGAGAACATGGATTTGGAGTTGGCTAAATGCCAGTAACCAAAGAGTAATGGTGAGTTGATGTCTGGATGTGAGTTTGCTTGCTAAGCTGGAAGGTTCGTTTTCAGACGTTTCGTCACTTTTATACACCTACCCAGTCATGCAAGCCACTCCGGGTTACCCAGGGGGTACGTACACCAACTACAGGAAAAAAAAACAAAGCAAAGAAAATACCCCGGCAGTCGTCACCCCGCACAATCTCTGTTGGCCCCCTGACCAGTTGGGGAAGGCGCCATCTGCGCCCAGTTACCAGATAGGGCCCTCTTTCTATTCTGGACGAGGGGTTTCATACGGTGGTCTTTCCCCACCGCGCCTTGGCGGCGGCTGCCCCAAGCTTTAGCGCGTCCCTCAGCACATAGTCCTGGACCTTGGAGTGCGCCAGTCTGAAACACTCGGTCGGGGTCAGTTCTTTCAGCTGGCAGACCAGCAAGTTGCGGGCAGACCAAAGAGCGTCTTTCACCGCATTGATGGTCCTTCAGGCGCAGTTGATGTTGGTCTTGGTGTGCGTCCCGGGAAACAGCCCGTAGAGCACGGAGTCCCGTGTCACGGAGCTGCTTGGGACGAACTCCGACAAATACCACTGCATCCCCCTCCAGACCTCCTGCGCATAGGCACACTCCAGAAGGAGGTGATCGACAGTCTCGTCCCCCCTGCAGCCACCTCGAGGGCAGCGTGCGGTGGTGCAGAGATTCCGGGCATGCATAAAGGATCTCACTGGCAGAGCCCCTCTCACTGCCAGCCAAGCAATGTCCTTTTGCTTGTTTGAAAGTTCTGGCGATGAGGCATTCTGCCAAACGACTTTGACAGTCTGCATGGGGAACCACACGATGGGATCCACCCTCTCCTTTTCCCGAAGGGTCTCGAGGATACTATGTGCTGACCACTGCCTGACGGCCTTGTGGTCAAAGGTGTTTCCTTTCAAAAATTTCTCCATGAAGGACAGGTGGTATGGAACGGTCCAACTACTCGGAGCGTTCCACGGCAAGGAGGCCAGGCCCGTCCTTCGCAACACCGGGGACAGGTAGAACCTCAGTAAGTAGTGACACTTGGTGTTTGCGTACTGAGGATCTACGCACAGCTTGATGCAGCCGCACACAAAGGTAGCCATCAGGGCGAGGGTGGCGTTTGGTACGCCCTTTCCCCCATTTTCCAGGTCTTTGTACATGGTGTCCCTGCGAACCCGGTGCATCCTCGACCCCCGCAAATGAAGTGGAAGATGGCCCGGGTGACCGCAGCGGCGCAGGTCCAGGGAATAGGCCAGGCCTGCGCCACATACAACAGTATCGAAAGCCCCTCGCACCTGACAACCAGGTTCCTACCCGCGATGGAGAGGGAGCGGAGCGTCCACCTGTTCAGCTTCTGCCTCAGTTTGGTGACACGCTCCTCCCAAGTCTTAGTGCACGCCCCAGCTCCACCGAACCAAACACCCAGCACCTTCAGGTAGTCTGTCCTGACGGTGAAGGGGATGAAGGAGCAGTTGTCCCAGTTCCCGAAGAACATGGCCTCGCTCTTACCCCTATTGACTTTGGCACCAGAGGCCAGTTCAAACTGGCCGCAGATGTCCAACAGCCTACTCACCGACCGACGATTGGTGCAGAAGACGGCGATGTCGTCCATGTACAGGGAGGTCTTGACCTGAAGGCCTCTGCTGCCTGGGATAGTCACGCCCTTCAGGCTCATGTCCTTCCTGATGGATGCGGCGAAGGGCTCCATATAGCACACAAACAAGGCAGGAGAGAGCAGGCAGCCCTGCCTGACTCCAGATCTGATGGGAAAACTGTCCGATTCCCACCCGTTGATCAAGACTGCGCTAATGGTGTTGGTGTAGAGCAGCCGGATCCAATTGCGGATGCCCTCCCCGAGCCCCAATTTGGAGAGAATGTCCCTCATGTAAGCATGAGAGACCCTGTCGAAGGCCTTCTCCTGGTCCAGGCTGACGAGGCAGGTGTCCACCCGCCTGTCCTGCACATAGGACGTCGTATCCTTGATGAGTGCGAGGCTCTATGATGTTCCTGCCCGGCACAGCACAGGTTTGGTCAGGGTGAATCACCGACTCCAGGACAGACCTGACCCGGTTGGCTATGACCTTGGCCAGGATTTTGTAGTCACATTCAATAATGAAATGGGACGCCAATTCTTAATTTCTTCCCTCTCCCCTTTCCTCTTGTAAATGAGGGTGATGATGCCCTTCCTCATGGACTTGCACAATTCCCCTGCCTGAACCGCACTATCGTACACCTCCAGCAGGTCCTGGCCGACCAGGTCCCACAGAGCGGAATACAGCTCGACCGGTAAGCCGTCGCTCCGGGGAGTCCTATTCCTCTCCAAGGACTTGAGGGCTCTGGTCAGCTCGTCCAGGGATATCGGCCGGTCCAGCCACTCCCTCGTGCCGTCGTCTAAGACCACCGTGATAGACGACAGGAACAACTCGTAGGCCATGCTGTCCAGGGGCTTCGCGTCATACAGTCCGGCATAGAAGGATCTGCTGATCCTCAAAATGTCGGGCCGAGACGACGTCACCGAGCCGTCGTCCTCCTTCAGCCGGCTAAGCACAGAGCTCTCTTTGTGCACCTTCTGAAAGAATAAATGCGAGCACGTCTCGTCCTGCTCCACGGAGCGGACCCTGGACTGGAAAATTATCCTGGAGGCCTCCGCGGCAAAGAGCGAGGCTTGCTGGCCCCTCACCTCGCAGAGGTCCTCCGTGACATCACCCCCATCAACTGCAGAAGGAGCAGGTTCTGCACCCTTTTCTGGAGTCGCGACAGCTTTCCCCACCTCTCTCTCGCCTTCCGAACACCCTTGAGGACAAAAAACCTCTTGATGTTCTCCTTCACCGTCTCCCACCAGTCGCCTGGAGACTCAAAGAGGGGTTTCACGGTTCTCCAACCGGCGTACTCCCTCTTAAGCTCCTCGAGGTTCTCTGGGGTCAACAGAGGCGTGTTGAGCTTCCACGTCCCCTTGCCGGCCGGCTGGTCGTCCTGTAAGTGACAGTCGGCCAGCAGGAGGCAGTGGTCAGAGAAGAACACCGGCTCGATGCCGGTGGACCTGACCGAGAACCCGTGACACCAACAGGAAGTCTATCCTTGAGCGAATAGACCCGTCTGGCCGCGACCAGGTGTGCCTCCGCTGCGCTCCGTGTGCAGGGGTGCTGAAGACGTCGAACAGATTGGCGTCCTTCACCGTGCCCATCCGGAATCTGGACCTGATGTCCAGTTGAATCCCCCCACCCGCTGTCCCCACGCCGGATCTTCCGTCTGCATCGATGATGCAGTTGAAGTCTCCGCCCAGGATGACCTGCCTGGACGTAGCCAGCAGGTGTGGAAGCCGCTGCAGGACGGCCAACCGCTCATTCCATACTGCTGGGGCGTACACGTTGATCAGCCTCAGGGGAACGTTCCTGTATGTGATGTCAGCCACTGGGAGGCACCTCCCCCCCACCACCTGCTGAACTTGAGAGATGGTGAAGTCGCGCCCCCACAGCAGAATAGCCAGGCCCGAGGAGCGACAGTCGTTACCCCCCGACCAGATCGAAGGCCCACAGGTCCATGCGCCGGACCATTCCCCATACCTGCCGAAGTGCGGTATCCCGCACTCTTGCAGAAACAGGAGGTCCGCCCTGACAGTGGTCAGGTAGGCCAACGTGGACACACATCTTGCGGTGGACTTGACATGCGCACATTAATGCTCGCAACTCGTACCCCCATTGTGGGCAGTGACCGCAGTACCCTCCCCAAGTCCAAGGTCCAGCCCCTCCATCTGTCCCTTCATGCCCATTGCCCGGGCTCAGGAAACAGTCCGTACTGCCTTCTGAGTGGCATCCCCCCGTTGGGGGTACGGAGGCATGAGGGTCCGACTCTGGGTTAAGCTGGGGACGCGCTGTTTCCTCCTTCCCGCCTGGAAGTTCCTTGGGGCTCTCCAGTGCCCCAGGGGCACGTGACTGGGTGTCGGAGGGAGCCTCAGGACGCCTCCCGTCACCTGGAAGCGTGGTGCAGCTTTCCTTCTCCTTGGAGATCTTTAACTTCTTTTTCGGTCGGGCCCTCTCCGAATCCCCCTCATCAGAGGAGCTCTTATAGCCCCCCTGTAGCTGCCTCTTCCCGCCTGATGGTTGCGGTTCCTGGGCCCGCTGACGCACCTTCCTCCTCGCTTTTCGGACCGTCGTCCACTCCCCTGGGTCGCCTGTTGCCGCCTCCATCGACTCTGGGTTGTCGGGGGTGAGCGGAGCCTGCAGGGGCGCTTTGCTGGCCTCGGGCCCATCCTGCGGGGCTGGGCCCTCCTGCACGGCCTGGCCCTCCTGCACATTAGTGGTGTCCTTGCTGGGCCCTGGTGCCTTCCTCTCCTCCGGGGGGGCTGGCCCCACATTGCCCCTGCCGGCGACCTGGGCGTAGGTGGTCCCCCGCTGCGGGCATGCCCTATAGAGGTGGCCCGCTTCCCCGCAAAGGTTGCAGCTTTTTTCTTGTGGGCAATCCTTTGCTAGGTGTCCCTCCTCCCTGCAGTTCCTGCAGATGGTGGCTTTGCAGTCGGCTGCCACGTGACCTGACCTGCCACAGGCATGGCAGACTTTAGGTTGCCCTGCATAGGTCAGGTCGCCCTTGCTCCTGCTGATCGCGAAGCTGGATGGTGGGTGTACGATGGGTGTACGACGTTCCCGTCCGCGCCCATCCTCAGTGTCACCTTGACCTGCCTCTTACTGGTCCAGATGCTAAAGGGGTCCATGATGTCAGTTAGGTCCCCTTCCACCTTCACGTACCTTCCAAGGATGGTCAGGACATCAACTGCTGACACATGCGGGTTGTACATAGAACATAGAACATAGAACATAGAACATAGAAAAGTACAGCACAGTACAGGCCCTTCGGCCCACAATGTTGTGTCGTGGAATAATCCTAATCCAAAAACAAAATAACCTAACCTACATTCCCCTCAATTCACTGCTGTCCATGTGCATGTCCAGCAGTTGCTTAAATATCTCTAATGACTCCGCTTCCACGACTACCACTGGTAAACTATTCCATGCGCTCACAACTCTCTGGATGAAGAACCTCCCTCTGACATCTCCTCTATACCTTCCTCCTAACACCTTAAAACTATGACCCCTCGTGGCAGTCAATCCTGCCCTGGGGAAAAGTCTTGAAACATCCCACCCAGACCCATCTCCCTAGCTGCATATCCCTGGGCACTATGGGACAATTTAGCACGGCCAATCCCACCCTAAGCTGCACATGCCTGGGCACTACAGGACAATTTTAGCATGGGCAATGCACCCTAACCTACACATCTTTGGACTGTGGGAGGATACCAGAGCACCCAGAGGAAACCCGTGCAGACACAGGGGGAGAATGTGCAAACTCCACACAGTTACCCAAGGGTGGAATCGAACCCTGTTCCCTGGTGCTGTGAGGCTGCCACCCTGCTGCCCCTCAACCTCACAGCCTGTTGACTGTCCCTCAAATATGATTAAATGAGCACCCTCTGCCATTCCCCTTCTTGGATTCTGAGGGACTGTTCCCAGCCGTATACGACTGGATCATTCAGAAAAACAATACAATCAACAGCAAACATACCCTTCCCAGTGTGAGTGTGACATATAGACAAGGTGCGTCAGAAGGTATTTGGCACGCTTGCCTTCATTGCTCAGACCCTTTGAGTATAGGAGATGTTGAGGTTTTACAGGATGATAAGCCTCTTCTGGAGGACTGTGTACATGTGTACAGTCACCATACGGCTCCTCTGCGCTGGCATCACAAACAGCGGGACAGCGGTCAATATAGAGAGGGGGCCCTCACCTCCTTTCTCCTTTGAAAACCTCCAGGAAGCGCTCGCAAAGCTTGGCACTCCTGAAGGTCACATCGTAAAAACCTCCTCCGGGGAAATCCTGCAGGCGGTAAATGTCCGCAGCAGCGAACCCACAACAGTCCAACAGGACCCTCTTCACGAAGAAGGTGTGGTCCACAGGTGCACCTTCATCCACCTTCTTTATGGAAACACGGATGGTGTTCCGGACCCCCTGACCTGGGGCACGAGCACTTGCCGCTGCCATCGTTGCAGGTTGGCTGCTCCCCTGAACCAGCATTGGGCCGAAGCCAGCATTAAGATCCAATGGTTGCAAGGGTGCACAGCCAACCTGACGTCCTCCTTTCACCTCCAACACAGCACTCTCCTCCTCTCAGTCCACAAAAGAGTGGGTCTTTATTTTGTTCCGGATGTGAGCTGGTTCACTGAGCTGGAAGGTTCGTTCCCAGACAATTTGTCACCATTGTAGGTCACATCATCAGTGAGCCTCCAATGAACCGCTGGTGTTATGTCCCGCTTTCTATTTCTCTGTTTAGGTTTCCTTGGGTTGGTGATGTCATTTCCTGTGTTGGTGATGTCATTTCCTGTTTTTTTCTCAGAGGATGGTAGATGGGCTCCAAATCAATGTGTTTGTTGATGGAGTTCCGGTTGGAATGCCATGCTTCTAGGAATTCACGTGCGTATCTCTGTTTGGCTTGTCCTAGAATGGATGTGCTGTCCCAGTCAAAGTGGTGTCCTTCCTCATCTGCATGTAAGGATACGAGTGATAGTGGGTCATGTCCTTTTGTGGCTAGTTGATGTTCATGTATCCTGGTGGCTAGGTTTCTGCCTGTTTGTCCAATGTAGTGTTTGTCACAGTTCTTGCAAGGTATTTTGTGAATTGATGTTGTTAGACCAGAGGAAATTTGTGCAGCAGAGTTCCCCAGTGGTTAGCATTGGGACCTTACTGTTCCTGATATTAATGACTTAAAGTACTGGACACTTCTTCAAAGTTTGTGGACAATACAAAACGTGCAACCTTTAATAACTCTGAGGAGGATAGTCTAGAACTTCAGAGGGATGGAGAAAGTTTATGGAACAGAGGCAAAAGTGGTAGATGAAGTTCAGCACAAAGACTGAGATTTCATACATTTTAGTTGAAAAACATGAAGCAATGACATAAATAAAGGACAATTCTAAGGGAACAAAGAGACTCAGATGGATATGTGCATTAGTTATTTGAAGGTAGCAGGTCAAGTTGTGAGAGCACGGTTAATAAAACTTCCAGTAGCATAAGCCTTATTAATTAGGATGTAGAGTACAAGAGTAAGGAGATGGTTTTGAGCCTATGTGAATCAGCAACTTGGTCTCATCTGAAGTGTTGCATCACGTTTTCAAGAAGGGTGTGAAGGCATTCGAGAGAACGAACAAATGATTCATCAGAATGCTTCCGGAAATGGAGAGTTTTAGGTATGAAGATTAATTGGGGAAGTTAGAACAGCTTTCCTTTGAAAAAGGAAGGTTAAGGATATTTGATCGAGTCATTGAAAATCATAAGAGGCCTGCACAGAGTTGATCATGATAAACTGTTCCCACTTGAGAATGAGAGGAAACTAATTTAAAGTATTTAGTAAAATAAGGAAAAGCAACATGAAAAAAACAACATTTTTATGCAGTAATTGGTTAATGTCTGGAATACATTGCCTGGAACTATGGTAGAAGCAGATTTGATTCAAATATTCAAGAGGAAATTTGATGATCACCTGAAAAGGAAGGTGGACAAGATGATGGAGAGAATACATAAGAATGGAACAAAGTGAATCACTTATTTGGGGAGCTTGTGTAGTTATGATGAGGCTGAATGGTCTGCTTCTGAGCCGTAACAATTCTAAGTCTGTAATAGTGGGTGCACTGGTTATGGTTTTCTAAAATATGCCAGATTCAAGAACAGACCCCGTAGATTGGAGGACAATAAATACAATAATGAGCAAATTAGTTCAGATGCTGGAGTCTGCACCTTAAACAAAAAGTGCTAGAGATCCCAATTGGGTGGTGGGGAAGGAGGTTGCTGTTCGGGTGGTGGTGGCGGGGACGTGGATTGGGAATGCAAGGTTGTTTTGGGGGGCAGGGTGTGGTAGTGGTGTCGATGTCATCTGGACTCAAAACTTTAGCTTATTTTCTCTCCCTGGATGCTGCCTAACCCGCTGTGCTCTCCCGTTTTCCAGTTTGTTTTCAGTGAATGTAATAACCCTATTAAAGTAACAAGGGAGAGAAGAAAATGGAACTGCAGGGCAACTGGCCTGCAAACGGTCATCAGAACATTACTAGCTTTAGAAAAGAGGGATAAAAATTTGTTATGCTGTGCTCTAATTCTGCCTTATCTGTAGTTTCTCCAGGGGCCACAGTGTTGGTAGAAGTAAATGCGGATATACACATCTGCGGAATCTGCAAACAGCAGTACAACACTCTGGATACCTTTGTGGCTCACAAGCAAAATGGCTGTCACCTTGGGACAACTGCAGGCACCAGCTCTGTACAGTTTGTGGCAGAGGCAGCAACACCTGCCACCCAGACTCAGACTGCTACAAGTATGATTACCGCACAGACACAGACCATCTCAGGTATGTGAGAGACTGCCAGATCCTTTTAGTGCATTGATTTGATTTACTAGAAGAAAAGTGATGGTGATTTTTTTTTTGAAACTACATTAGCAGCACTTGTTTGAAGTACGGTCACTGTTGTAGGTTAAACTGTAATTACATAGCTGGGTGAATTTGAGAAGGAAATTATTTAAGCTAATAAAGGTCAGCTTTCCATGTAAAGGAAAGGTACAAAGTTAATAGCGTATATAGATGTTTTCAATTGCATAATCAACCAGAAAATTACTTAGTTACTTGATCTGGCATGTTTGAGGGATGAAATTGACTTCTGAAAGGGAAGTTTTTGGAATGGGAAAATATATCTGAAATCCAAGATTTTCCACAGAATAGTTGGAAACACATCAAAAGTATCTCGACTGTGGGATATCGGTGTATTTAAAATTCTGATATTTGTAAAGCAGCTAATATTTGTTGCTTTAAGTTACCGCACCACAAAATAATAGGGGGAATGGAGTTCCAGTAGTGGGCAAGAAAGGCTAGCACGCTTTAGCAACAATAAGAGATGTTGCGTGCAGTCTACATGTATTTTGATGTTGCTCATGTTACTTGGAATGAGCTGACAGGAAGAAGCTACGTGAGATGTACCTTAAGTCAATTGTGCAAATTCTTGTTAAACAACAGAAATAAAACTGTAGATGCCTGGCTGTAAGTTTCAAAACAATAATTAATTAAAATGGCTTAGGGTTCTATAACTACAAAAGCATGGTGATGCCCGGCAACTAAATTATGACAGTAAATTCGCTGGAAACAATTTGCTGTTCTCTGCATTTCACATTTACCACCCTGACTATGAGAGAAATTAAGGTTATCGGTGTAGTGATGCAATGCAGAATAAGAAGTAAAGAATCAAGAATAGAAGTTGCTGAAGAACTCAGCAGGTCTGGCAGCATCTGTGGATAGAAAGCAGGGCTAATGTTTCAAGTTTAATGGTGTTTCTTCAGAATTAATAGTAGCTAAGAAAAGGTAATATGTATGGTGAAAACAGGAGGTTGGAGGAGAGAAGGATTGACTGGATTGGCAGAGATGGAGTCTAGAGAGAAAGAGAGAGAATGACAGTGCGACAAAGGAATGGATAATACTATACCTGGGAGTAAGAGACGTTAACTCCTCTTTCTCTCTGCCGAAATTACCGGACCTGCTGAGTTTCTACAGCAATTTCTGTTTTTGTTTCAGGTTTCCAGTATCGGTCGCTCTTTATTAAAACATAAAGAAGGTTGTCACATATTATAATGGTCAACATATGACAGATGTGAAGCATAAAGCAATGGAGGTTTAGTATCTGAGTTAGCTAATTTTAGCTGACACAACCAGGGGGTTACTGTCACCCACCTGGATTAGTGAGATTGAAAATTCAGCCAGGATCCTCACTTCCTCGTCAATAGCTCTGATGGGATGTGTATGAAGGTAAATGTTGATAAAGGCAGCATAAGCATTGCAACTCAGTGGGTGGCATATTTGTCTAAGCAGTTATTAAGGAACCAATGGAAGAATGTTTGATGTGAAAAGAAGTTTTGCCTTTTGTTTCAAACACTTTCAGAGCAAATACAGCATAAAGCTCTCTGTGCTTTGTGAGGGTAGCATTCATCAAGGATTTTTCTTTTAGTTCATAGAATGTTGCTTCTGACAAGTGTGCCTTAAAAAAGAAAATTGGAATGTGGTTGCTATAGCCATAACGTCAAGGAGAAGAATGATCTGGAGCCAAGAATGATAAAATGGTTACAGCACATTAGCTGATCATGTCCATGCTAGTTCTCTGCAAGAACATCTCTGCTTGGCACACACTCCTGCCCTTTGCCTATATCCCAAGTGATTTTGTTTTTTTTTGCTCTCTTTTTGGGTGTTTATGGAGTTTCATTTTTGAATGCCGCAACTGAATCAATTTCCACACATTCTCCAGTGATGCATAACAGATCCTAACCACTTTCATTAAAATATTTTTCATGTCTTTTTTTAGCTTCTTTGTCGCTCACCTTCAGTTAGTGTCTCTGCTTTGTGACTACTCCACCAAAGTAAACCATTTCTCTCTGTCTTCTCTGCTTAGAAATGATGGTAGCCTCTCTCAAACCTTTTCTCTCCAAAGAGAACAATGCCATCTGATCTAATCAATCTGCTAACTGAGGTCCCTCATTCCCAGAACCATTCTTGTAAAATCTTTCTGTACCCTGCCTAATGCTTCCACATGCTTCTGAAAGTGTGTGGTGCCCAGAATCAAAACAGTACTCCATTTCAGGCTGAAACAGTATTTTATGACAATTTATCATAACTCCCTTCTTATTGTACTCTATCTGCAGCTATAAAACCCAGAATTCAATATGTCATCTTAACCATTTTCTCAACCTGTCCAGCCACTTTCTTAGCGCTCTTGGTTCCTGCACCCTTTCAGAATTGTGCTGCATAGATTATGTTGCCTCTCCTTAATATTCTTGCCAAACTATATTTTAATACAATGTAATACCACACAGGAACAGGTTGTTCAGCCTGCTAAGCTGTGCCGATTCCTACTCCTTATTGAGACCCACTACTTATTGCCCCTACATGGCTTCAATCCCTTTGTTTGCCTCCTGTTCGTGAGATTATCAAGATATGCTTTAAACGTTGCTAAAGCGCCTAATTCCACCACCTCCAGTGGCAGCGTGTTCCGGGCATCCATCACTCTCTGTAAAAAGATTTTCCCACACTGTTCCCCTAAACTTTTTTCTCTCACTTAGAACCTGTGCCTTCTTCTAGTTGACCTTTCCACCCTGGGAAGGAAACCTCTGACTATCCACCCTATCAACATGCCACATTATTTTGTTGACCTCTATCAGGTCACCCCTCAGCTCTGTCTTTCTAGTGAAAACAATCCAACTTTATTCAACTTCTCCTCATGACTAAAACACCCCATCAGGCAATAAACATGTAGACTTTCTCTGTACCCTTTCCAAAGCATCCACATCCTTCTGCTAGTTAAGCAACCAGAACTGCAAGCAGTGTTCCAACTCTGGCCTAACTAAAGTTTTATACAGCTGTAACATAACTTGCCAACTTTCATATTCGATACCACGACCAATGAATGCAAGTGTATTGTATGCCTTCTTGACTACTTTGTCCACCTACATGGCCACTTTCAAGCATCTGTGGATCTATACACCCAGATCCCTCTGCATGTCAAGGCTGCTAAGGGTTCTGCCATTTATTGCACCTGAATATAATCTTCCAAAATGCATCACCTCGCATTTGTCCAGATTAAACTTCATCTGCCCCTTCTCTGCCAAAATCTACAATCTATCTATATCCTGCTGTATTCTTTGACAATTCTTATCACTATCCGCAACTCCACCAATTTTGGTGTCATCTGCAAACTTACTAATCAGATCACCTACGTTTTCCTCCAGATGATAATATATATATTACAAACAACAAAAGATTCCAGCACTGATACCTATGAAACATCACTAGCTCCTGATCTCCATTCTGAAAAATCACCCTTCCACTGCCACAGTCTGTGTTCCATGATCAAGTCAGTTCTGTATCCATCTAGCTTGAACACCCCAGATGCCTTGAGACTGCACCTTCTATACCAGCCTACCATTATTAAATGCGTTATGAAAGTCCATGTCGACAACATCCACTGCCCTTCCCTCATCAATCATTCTTGTCACCTTACTTTACACTTCTTTGTTTTAAATTTAACTGCCAGATGTCTGCTCATTCTGCTAGCCTTGAAATGTATCACCTGATCTCCCAGTTCACAACGCAGTTATCCAGAAACTTTGAAATGGTGCCCTGTGTATCCAATGCTGATCATTAATATTTCCTTGAGAAAAGCAGTGGTCCCTATAATGACCCCCAGGAAACCCCATTGTGTACTTTCTTCCTGCCTGAGAAACGCTGTTCTCCATTGCTCCATTTCCTGGCACTTAGCCAATTTTGTATCCAAACTGTCAATGTCCCTTTTACTTCAGTGGGTTTCAACTTTGTTGATAGGCCTGTTATGTATCATGTTCGCAAATGTCATTTGGAAGTGCATATAGATGACATCAACCACATTACCCTTGTTATTCCTCGCTGCTAGCGAAAGTATATTCAAAGTACCACCGCTCTGGATGACATTTAGTTTGAATAATCATTGTACTGTGGGTTCACCAATTTCTTTTAAAAGATCAGACAGGGTAACTTAGATGTCATTTCTGTTCTGGTCATTAATATGTTAGCATCAAGATGGACAGCAAGAGCTTCTTTAAATACATAACAGGAACGAAGGAAGACAGTGAACAAAGGCCATGGAGAATGAAGTTGGGGAAGTAATAGTGGAATAAATGCTTTGCGTCAGTCAATGCTGTAGAAGACACTAATAGCATTCTAAAATTGATACATATTCAAGGGACAAAAGAGGGAGAGGAAATAAATACAATAACTATCATTATAGAAAAAGTGTTAGGGCTACTTGTGGAGCTAAAGACCTATTTAGACACGTGAACGGGCAGGAAACAGAGAGATATGGACCATGTGCAGGTAGACCGTATTGGTTTAGAATGGCGTTATGGTCAACACAGACATAGTGGGCCAAATGACCTGTCCCTGTGATGTTCTCTTCTAATGTGGACTAATTTCTAATATAAGTCCCCTGGACCTGATGGGTTGCATCCTGGGATGTCAAAGGAGGCGTCTGCAGAGGTAATGGACACGGTTTTAGATTAGATTCGATTAGATTCCCTACAGCGTGGAAACAGGCCCTTCGGCCCCACAAGTCCACTCCGCCCCTTGTAGCATCCGACCCCAACCCATCCCCTATAACCCACACACCCCCCTGAACACTACGGGCAATTTAGCATGGCCAATCCACCTAGTCAGCACATCTTTGGACTGTGGGAGGAAACCGGAGCACCCGGAGGAAACCCACGCAGACACGGAGAGAATGTGCAAACTCCGCACAGACAGTTACCTGAGGCTGGAATCGAACCCGGGTACCTGGTGCTGTGAGGCTGCAGTGCTAATCACTGAGATTGTAGAAAAATCCAAGAGCATTGCAAAACTACCAATGTTTATATAAAAAGAGGAGACAAAAATAAAGGCCAGTTACCTTAATGTCTGTTATTGGGAATAATGGTTGACTTTTATGATGAAGAATGTAATAACAAACCATTTAAAAATGCATAATATGGTCAACCAGAGTCACCATGGCTTCACGAAGGGGAAATCAGATCTTACAAATGTACTGGAACTCTTTGAGGAATGAACAAGCAGGATAGATAAAGTGGATATAAAATTTTTGGATTTTCAGAAAGTGTTTGCTAAGTGTCACATGTTAGATTACTTAAGAAGTTCAGAGCTCATGGTGTTGGATGTAGTATATTAACATGGACAGAAAATTGGCTAATAGAAGACAGAGTTAAGGTAAGGGAGCATTTACAGGATGAAAACCTGTCAATAGAGATGTGCCATAGGGATCTGTGCTGGGAACACAAGTGATAGGATTACACAATCTGCAGCGAGATATAAGCAAGTTAACCCAATGGTAAAAGGTTGGCAAATGGAATATAATATGGGGAAATGTGAGGCAATGCACTTTGGCAGGAAGAATAGAGCAGCTGAATAATATTTTAATGGAGAAAGACTGCAGAAAGCAAGAGAGGAATTTGGAGGTCCTTATCCATGAATAATAAAAAGTTAGCAGCCAAGTACAGTAGGTAATAAGGAAAGCAGATGGAACGTTGGCCTTTATTTCAAAAGGAATTAAGTATAAAAGTAATAAGGTTTTGCTAAAACTAGACAAGTCATTGGTCAGGCTACAGCTGGAATATTGTGAACAGTTTTGGGCCCCTTATCTACTCCACTAATACCACGTATTGAGATATTGACTTATGAGGAGAAGTTGAATAGATTGAGCCTGTACTTGTCGAAATATTGAAAAATGAGTGGCAACCTTATTGAAACGTGCATGATTCTTAAGGGATTTGACAGGGTAGATGCGGAAAAGTTGTTTTCTCCTTTTTAGGAGAGTCTAAGATCGGAGGGCTTAACCTCAGATTGATCTCAAGGATTGCCCATTTAAGACCAGGACGAAGAGGTATTTCTCCTCTCAAAATGTAATGAAAAGTGGAACTCTTTACTGCAAGGGGGTCTTGAGGCTGGGTTACGAAGTGTATTCCAGGCTGAGACTGGCACTTTTTTTTTGTTAGTAAGGGAATCAAAGGTTATAGGGGAAAGGTAGGAAAACGGAGTTGAGAATTATCCAACCAGCCATGATCTCTGCTGTTGAATGATGGAACAGACTCGATGAGCTAAACAGTCTACTTTTGCTCCTACATCTGATGGACTTACAATACTGCTTCTATTATTGCACATTTAATCTACACTTGCTAGCAGTATCCCTACCTGTGGGTTTCAATGTAGCAAAACTTATTCACGTGCAGTCATTCTTCTCAGTTGAAAATTTTCCCATGTTAACTGACTCAAAACATAACCGTTTGCAACACCAATAAAACATTGCTCATGTGTCTAAACATTTATGCTAATATTATGCATTGCTTGTTTGACATTGCATAACAATGTATTCCTTTGAGAGGCAGTGTTGTACTGCATTATGCAATTTGCTTATAGAATTATACTTCATGTAATCAGCCAATTTTCTTTTCATTTATAAATGATTCATTTAATTTTGTAGGCTGGCAAATTGCCACAATCAAGTGTGTAAATATACAGTCAAATAGCATTGATTAATGGTACAATTAGCATTAATGGTACAGTCCACAATAATAATACTATGTAGTAATGTGAAAGTAATTTGCTCTGTGTGCTTCCCCTGCTGTCTTGCTGGGGATAGATTAATGAGTTGCCAGAGGTACAACCAAAGTAAAGGCCCTTTTTGTGCTGTGTTATTGGCAGAAGGTTTATGAATTGCAGGTTGTTGTACAGCCAAATGTAAAATACCCTGGGCTAAGACCAACCTCTCAAAAGACTCAAGGGCCCAGACCTGAAACGTCGACTTTCCTGCTCCTCTGATGCTCCCTGGCCTGCTGTGTTCATCCAGCTCCACACCTTGTTATCTCAGGCTCCAGCTTCGGCAGTCCCTACTATCTCAGTGATTTTTAACCTCACAGTGCTTAGATGTTTCCACCAGCCGCTGTTAGTGGCCTTAGCAGTTATAGATTCAGATTATGTATTTGCAACTTCCACCACATTGCTTTCTACAGCAAGAATCCCTTCAGTGTACAGCTGTTCACATTTATGTGTGTAAAAAGATTAGCTGGGAGTTGAGGTGAGGTAGTTTGGGGAAGAAAGAGGTGAACACACTAAGCTATGTGCAGGAGGAAGGATCTCCACAAGCCACTTCACTGAGATTATTTCAGCTTTTTAGGACAACTTAACTTGAATTTACCTACTGCCTTCATTGTGCTAACATCACAAACCAAACCTGACACTGAAACAATAGAGAAAAGAAGCTGGCTACTCCTCTCAGCAGCAAACCACTCACTGTGGATTAATTCTGTAACTACAGACAGGTTTGTAAATTATAACAAAGAAAAGACGTTGAAAGCCAGCTGTAGCCATGGCTTTGTGAGTTAACAGGCTGATGTATTCATGGGCACTAATGTGCTGTGAACATCATAGTTTGAGACTACCCATTAGACATTAGCATAGTGCAGGTAAAAGATTCTGTTTGGCTGTGAGTGCTCGTAGCCAAATAATTCAGTGAAGAAGTCAACATGAAGCAGGAACTAGGACAAAAGACTGTCACCTCACTGCAAAGCCCAAAATCTTGAAATTGGCTACTTCAGTACCTTCAATGTTACTGGTACCATCACACTTAATATTTGCAACTTTCTACTGACCACTCTTCACAGAACCCAGAAACTGATTCATGTATGTTTTAAACAGTTACTTTTTTTACTCATTCATGTTTCTAGTTTGTGTGTGTTGTGGTTTTATTACCTTTTGTTGTGTTTCATAGTCAATAAACATACCCTTTCCTAATCTAAAGAAACCCTGGTTAACTTGGCTCCTTTTGAAATATACAGACATTTGAATTGGGTAAAGGTACCAGCAAGGGAAGGGAATTAACCTTGTTACAACCAACCAAGAGAGGGCTTGCTCCTCATCCGGAAACAGATACGTTGGGGATATCTGGTCCAAATTGTAACAAATTGGTGACTGCCACCCAGGGACTGATTCTAACAAATTGGTGACTGCCACCCAGGGACTGATTCTAACAAATTGGTGACTGCCACCCAGGGACTGATGCTAACAAATCGGTGACTCACCCAGGTACTGATTCTAACAAACTGAGGCCTTTGTCCACATTATTACCCACTGACAAAACAAACAAATTTAAAATGGCAAAAGTGAATCGTTCCTTTGAAACTAATTTTTAAAATACAGAAAGACTTTTTGAATCTGTACTACTAAAGTGTAGAAAAGTCTACATTTGATGCTGTGCTTTTCAAGGAGAATTAGGGGAAATTCCTTTTGAGGATTTAAACTTTCAGTCCCTTGAATGGTTAAAAGCTTTTGGAACTAGAATGTTGCCTGGAAGCTGGAAAAGTCCATATTTTAAATAGGCCAATGGATTTCAGATGGAGATTAGGACGGCGAACCAAATGGTAGTGTGCTAGAAAGAGTAAAACTGGAGCAATGGAAGTTGAAGTTAAATAAACTGAAATAGAAAATGTTAGGGAGGAAAAGGGAACAAATGAGAGAAAGAGAAAGAAGAACATGGAGAAAAGCAAGTGTGCTTCGGGGCAAGTTTTTCACTCTCTCTGTCAAGGACACCATTAACTCAGACTTGACAGCAGAGAGAATCTGCTTTGCACATTTAATCACTATGTTTGACGAAGCAGAGGTGGAAGTCATTTGTATTCCTTTTCATTGGTTAGTATGGTAGTTAAAGTGGCCAATGGTCTTATGGCTATTGAGTAAACTTTTAGGGTCTACTCATGAAGTTTATTCCCACTTGCTAAGAGTGCAGCTGATTGTGAGGCAGAAAAGAAAGGCTACAAAAACAGAAATTGCTGGAAATGCTCAGCAGGTCTGGTAACATCTGTGGTGAGAAATCGGAGTTTATGTTTCCTTAGAACCAGGAAGGATCACTGGATCTGAAACGTTGAATCTGATTTCTCATCGGAGATACTGCCAGACCTGATGAGTTTTTCCAGCAATTTTTGTTTTTGTTTCTGATTTCCAGCCACCCGCAGTTCTTTTGGGTTTTAGGGGAAGAAAAGACTATTGTTACATTTGTGCCACTTATTGCTACAGGCATGCCGTCAATGATTCTGTACCGTTGGGAAATGATCTGACCAAACACACCTAGAATTTGCAAGGTTTACCTCGTTTATTTCTGAACAATCGCTGCTTGCACTTAAAACAGAAGCTATCTGTGGAAACGTCCGTGAAATATTTCACCTAGAGGAGTTTTAAAACCCCATACCTGTCCTGACGATAAAGTATGTAGAACAATAAAGAGCAGTGGACCACACGGGACGCCACACTGCTGAATGGTTGTGTGCTAATTCACAGACCTTTGTACTCTTCCTCTGGTATAAAGATTCTTCATTACTTAAATATTATTACTACAACAGACATTTAAATCTAATTTCCCATTCTGCCTCAGCCAACTCACTATTTAAATCTCTGGAATTATTTTTAAGTTTGCAACCTCAGTTCCAGGTTTAACCACATAACTTTGAGACTTAATCTGAAGTTGTGTCTTTTATGATTGCTCTTCTGCAAAGTTAAGATACCACAATACTACTAATTAACCAAGTCACGTGACGTTATACTAGATCTAAAATAGTCTGGTCACGAGATGATTCTGTTAGCATATTCTAGAAAAATATCTTTGATGCATTCCATTGAATTTGTTGCGTATCTTATTACAAACGATACAAGATTTGATTCAATTACATAGAGTAAGGACCTGACGTCTGATTTTGAGTCTGTGCTATTTTAGCCAGTCTTATGGGTGTCAGTAGTTTGGGGATAATATGTAGCCTGCACTCCGTCAAGCTATATAAGAGGAAATAGTCAGCTGTGATTCCTCAGAAGTGCATCAGCGTGGACATTGGATGAGAGCTCAAATCAAATATAATGAAATACCCCACAAATAGCCTGTTATGTTTGAGTATTATTAGATTCTCATCTGTTCTCATCCCTGAAGAATAGCTCTATTGAATTGTCTGTGGAATGATAGCAATGCTGGAATTATTGCCTTCAGAAGACATCAGGATAAAAAGGTGGAGAAAGGCCCAGGTTTTCTGTTGTGATATCATCACCACAAAATAAAGTGATTCTAAACATTGACGATGTCTTGGGTTCCTGTAAGCAGCCCTTGTTCAGTGAGATAATTCAGAAGTATTGCAGCCAAGAGGTAAATTGGAGAAGACCAACCAGTTGGAAAAGGTTCAAGCAGGCTGAAGGTGAAAAGTCGTTAGGAGGCTTTCTAAGCTAGGGATTGAATGGGCAAGTAGAACAGAAGATGGAGCAGAAGGTCATAGTGTTGAAGGAGTGACTGGGTAGTGGAGCGGATGATGCTGACGTTTAACAAACAAGTTGACTTCCACGACTTTATCAACAAAGATGACTGATTTAGGTTTTGAGTTTCGCTTCTTGTTTGATGCTGGTTAAATTATTTCCTAGTTGCAGTATGTGGCTTATCCTTGAATTGACATTTGTTTTTATTGTCAGTGATCCCTAACAAGACAGTTTCTTCTTTTTTACTGGTAAATTTATTGCTTCGTTCCTGGTTTTAATGTTTACAAAAGCAGCTCACATTTGTCACAAGTTAACATCTCTGACGATCTGTTTTGGAAATGGATTTTGTTAAGATGTTGTTTTCCATTAATCTGACTGAAAATACACTTGACAGTTGGGACCCTTGGGTCTCATGTCATGCAAACAAGAGAAACAGGATAGTCAAGGTTGATTAGTTTGAGAAGACCTGTAATGAAAGCCTGAACATACATGGGTGTCCCGGAAATTCTTGATTAAATGTTCAATCTGTGGTATCAGATTCACCAATTAGAACATGAAGCCAAGTTTCCAATAAATACAGCTCCAGATGCATTGTTATTGCTTTACTTTTTTAAAGAAGAACAAAGTAAATTATGGTTATCTATCTGATGATAACAGAGATTCAATATGTTTTTCTTTGTCACTGGCATTCGCTTACATATCTGGCACTCAAAAGAAAATATAGTGTAACAAATCTGCATTACGGATTACCTCATTTTTCATGAGTAAGTTGATCATTCTATAAGTTCTTCTCCACCCATCATGATCATGTTGTCTAAACACTTTGTTCCTTTTCTGATTTCTTAATTAATTAACCAATTAATTTTGTTTTGACCAAGCAAGGGCTGGGGTGAATAAAGAAGGGATGCCAATTCACCATTCACCCTTGACAGTTTAAGGTATCCTGTCTGGAACTGCAATGACTTGGCGAACCGTGCCAAGGGCCTGGTTGTAAAACTAGTCTAATAGCAATTTGTTTGGCTGCGTATGTTTGATTGCCATCAAAGAGAGAGAGAGGACTGAAGGAAAAGATGGTGTGGAAGGATCGCTTGATGATACATTTTTTTTAAAATCCAGGCTTATTATATGTACAATTAAAGCATTTTTGGTTGATGGGAAAATATGGACAGTGTTTGATAAGCCTGGCATTTGTTTCAGTAAATGAGTCTTTTGTTGTCATTCAGTTTGATTTTATTTGAGAGAGACTGTGTAAATGTAGCTTAGCATTTAATAATGTACTACACTCTGTTTGCGACAAAGAAAATAGATCTGAGGTTTGGAAACTGTCCCATTATTCTAATTAGATTTCGGTTACATTTTCATTAGACGCTTTTGTTTTGCAACATATTCAGTTGATCGTGAGAGATCTTATTGGAGGTATTTTGAGCTTGTCAGCAGAATCTAAGAGCTGCTCTAACTAGCAACACAATTGCATCAGGGATCTGGCTGTAACCCCTTGCTAAATTTTATTGTATGATGTGTTTTAAATGTTTGAAATTACTATATACAGGCCATCTGTTCTGAACTACAGTGTGCATTATATATATTGAATACATAGTTCTCTATTCATTTTCGATGTGTAGTGATGCTTTATAGAATGCGTAATGGAGTCCCTGCTTCCAGCTATAAACTGACTTATCGTTTGATGTGTTGAAGAGGTCAAAGGATTTGGGGAATCAAATGTTGAGTGGTAATTCCCAAAACATGCTGGGTGTTTTTTAGCCCTGAAAGAGTACTTGAACAAAGACTACCTGAAAAGGTGGTGGCGACAATTTTAATCAAATCATTCAAGAGGGAGTTAGATTATTATTCAAAAATCATTCAAGAGGGAGTTAAAATGGTTTGATCACTGGAAACCAAAGGCACAAATAGTAAGAAAAAGGTGTGTGATTTTTTTGCATCATTGTAATTTGGCATTGAGGAAATGTATTGTTTTTCAAATGCTCTTGTCAAATTTATGAAGTTGACACCCAACTTAAATAAATGAATACCGAACCAGTCTTGAGCTCTGTTAGTGTGCAGGCTGCTAATAAACTAGGCAATTTCTGGCACCATTTGCAGTTTTGTACAGTCTACTTCTACTAGTGCAGATTAGGCTTCAGGCTCCCAACCCTGTAAATGTAAGGCCATATCACAGTGAATTTTAAATGTCTTCTATTGCATTACCACAATCACTGTGCCAAATGAATGTGGAGCAACAAGAAACAAGGTGAATATAATGCTTACGCATTGTTGCAAGGTCAGTTGAGTATAACTTTGGAAATGCTAGACTAAGAGTGTAAAGGGACCTGGTCAGGTTTCAGTTTGGTCATTAAGATATAAAGGAAACATTCAATTCATTAAGGGGAGCTGGATGTGAGCCACCTGGCTGACAACTGGCACCGAAAGGTTGAGCCAGTGAAAAGTCTGGAGTAACTGAATCTTATTTAATCTTGGAAGGAGGCACTTCAGAGGCAATCTTACCGGAGGAGTAAGATACTAACAAGTGCAGATAAAATTAATCCAAAATCTTATTTCACACAATAGTAGGGAATGCTGATTATAAAAGGAAATTATTTTTAATGGATGTTGGCAAGATCTTCGTACAAAGCATGATCAGTCCTTTGAACAGTCTTCTTGGGGAGGATATTGAAATCAAAATCTTAGACTCATTTTAGGAGCCAGTTAAAGGCAGAAGAAAAACATCTTGCAAGTATATAGTGCCTTTTATAACTCCAGGGTTTCTCAAACGTACAGGATAACTAAAGAAATCACTGTGTAGTCACAAAATTATTACAATACAGGAGACCATTCAGCCTATCATCTCTGCACTGACTCTTTAAAGGAGTAATTCACTATGTGCCACTACTGCACCTTCTCACTATAGCTCTGAGTGTTCTTTTTTGAATAATAATCTAACTCCCTCTTGAATGATTTGATTAAAATTATCGCCACCAACTTTTCAGGTAGTGCATTCCTGACCCTAACTTCTCTTGGCCAAGAAACCATTTCTCTAGATTTTTATTTTGCCAATTACTTTAAATCTACGTTTTCTTTATCTCAGTCCTTCCACAGGTAGAAAAAGTTAACCCTTAACACTGCCCAGACTCTTCGTGATTTTGAATTCCTCTCTCAGATCTTGTCTTAGCTTTTTCTTCCAAGATGTCACTGATTTAACTGACGTTCATCATTCGTATAATTCTGTTCTCAATCATGAGCAAAATAGTGGAACGTGTTATTGTTGGTGCTTCCAAGTGGCATATAGTCAACAATGATCTGCTTATTGATACTAAGTTTGGGATCTGACAGACCCACTGAGCTTTTGACCATAATACAGGCCTTGGTCCAAACTTGAACAAAGGAGATGAACTCATGAGGATGTGACTGCACATGATTGGGGAGATGATGGCCTAGTGGTATTATCACTACACTGTTAATCCAGAGAACCAGATAACATTCTGAGGATCCAGTTTTGAATCCTGCCATGGCAGATAGTGGAATTTGAATTCAAAGAAAAATTGGAATTAAGAATCTCATGATGACCACGAATCCATTGCTGATTGTCAGAAAAACCCATTTGGTTCACTGATGTCCTTTAGGGACAGAAACTGCCATCCTTACCTGGTCCGGCCGACATGTGACTCCAGACCCACAGCAATGTGATTGGCCGTCAGCTGCCCTCTGGGAAATTGGAGATGGGCAATAAATGCTGCCTGGCCAGTGACATCCTCATCCTGTTAATGAATAAAAGAAAAGTACATGAAGGCAGTTTTTGACCATATATGGCACCAGGACTCTTTGCAAAAATGGATTCTATTTGAATCTGATCAAATTAGACTCCAGGACCCCACTGCATGAATTCCTTAAGGTGGCGTCCTAGGCTCAGCCATCTTCACCTAGTTTATGAATAACTTTCCTTCCATCATATCATCAGAGGTGGGGATTTTTGCTGATTGCACAATGGTCAGCTCCATTTGTGACTCCATGCACACTGAACCAGTCTGTGCCCAAATGCAGCGAGAACTGGTTGATAGTCAGGCTTGGACTGATAAGTTACAAATAACATTTGCACCACACAAATGCCAGGCGATGACTACTTACAATGAGAGAGAATCTAACCATTGCCCCATAATATTGTCATTACCGTGAATTACAGCCTAGATTACTTACATACATATCAAGCTTTGAAGCAAGCCTTTTTGTTAAAAATAAAAGACCTGCAAACTAAGAATGGCTGATTAAAGTATATCATGAGAATGGAATTCACTGATTGTGGAAAGTCCCTTTGTAAAGCCACATCTGCATGGTGTCAGGGAAACTTCAAACAGAGAGATATAAAAGCAAGAGATGCAAGACCAAAACTGATTACCCCATCAGCAGAAAAGCCATTTCCTGTGGATTATGTCATTTTTATATCAATTGAAAGACATGATCATGTTTTACCCTCACAGCAATATGCAAGAACAGAGGTTAAAAATCCCTGTAGTCCTAGCCTCCATGCAGGGAGTTGACTGATATGCTAGCATGAACTAGAGGGCTGTGCAAGTCACAGCTTGAGGGCAGTCCCTTCACTGCTGGCCTAGAGAGGCTTTCACTCTGAGTACTGGGGCCAGGAAAGGTATTGAAGTTACTATCAAAAAGGCAAGAAGACAGAAGCTGTCAGTCAACCTGCAGAACTAAGAATCTCAAAATTAATCTCTTCCCTATCAGTGTTAGTGATACCATTCAACATAATTGCTGTAAAATTTGATCATGTCATCCTCACAGAACCCAGGAATTGATACGTTTATTTTTGCTGGATTCATTTTTCTAATCTGCTCATTCAAGACAGCCTGATTAATTTAATTCTTTTCAAAATGTTAATGCACTTGAATTGGTTAAAGGTATTGTTGAGAGAAAGCATTTTTTTTAAGTTAATCTTTGTTGTGACCAGCCAAGAGAGACGTTGAACTAAGAAACGGGAACCAACTGATCCCTCCTCACCCAGCGTGACCATTTCAGGATATCCTGTCTGGCGTCGCAACAAGTTGGTGATTCTTATTCCGGGTCCAATCACAACAACATTCAATGGCATTACCACCATTGAATCCCCCCTCTGTCAACATTCTGAGGGTTACCATCGGCCAGAAACTGAACTAAACCAGCCATAACGACACTGTGGTGCCAAGTGCAGGCCAGAGGCTGGTATATCTGCTTGTATATTACTCACCTCCTGACTCCTCAAATTCAATTTAGTGCAGTAAACTCCCATAATCATGAATGAGATAAATGGCTGGACAATAAAAAGTGTCTTCGCTGGCCTTGTCAGATCTTACCTTTAACTTTGTGCAATAGTATCGCCCTACCTTTGTAACTTAGTCAGTGATGTGTACAAGTTCTGCAGTTCCGTTTTCTCAATTGTTTAATTGCCACTTAAGAATTCTTTCACAAACTCTTCTGTAATTCACTTTCCTCCTTCGAAGGAGTTCTTAAAAAAAATCTGCCCATAAAATCCATCCTACTCTGTCCTTCAACGAACTGCATACTTTTTTTGTGTCTTTATGTGAGCCTTATTGAGATACTTTTCTGTGCCAACGGCGCTAAATTCAGTAAACTTGCTGTTGTCATAGTTGTCATTGCTGTTATCCAGAGTAGGTAAGAACCCAGTTACTTGGTTTGTGTTGATTTAGTTAAGCACATTCAAGGCATCATGATTGGCATTATGCAACCTTGGGTTTTTCAGGGAAATGGCAATTCAGATTCTACACAATTATTACAGTCTATTATTCCAGGTGGAACAGGTTACAATGCCTGTAATAATAAGCTAGGTTTGTCATGCTTTTATAATACAATATTACTAGATTTATACGTCACAGAAGGTCTGAAAGTGCATTTGGCCCTTTATGTCTGCGCTGGCTCATTCTATGACCATTAATAATGAATGTTTGAGTAAAGTAGAGGAGTTTTGTCTGTGTCTGTGAACCTGTTTTGTCGCAAGTTCTCGAGCAAGGAAAGAATGTAGTGAGGAGAAAATAATTGGTGGGACTAAGATGTTCCAATTTGACCTTCAATGAATATATATTCCTTTTCATTATGTATTATTGCAAATATAGCTCTTTTTAAAGAAAATCCTCTTAGAAATCCAACTACTAACAAGGAAGAGAAACTTGAAATTAAAGTTGTCCCACAAAACTAAATTAAATGTCAAAATAGCGGCCACATTTTCCTTAAATTTTTATAACCATGACCATTAATACAAAAGTACTTTTTCCCTGCTTTGAGATTGTCATTCTTATTATGTGATTGGATCTGGTCTTTTCAATCTACAGTAGATTTGGTTCATACTTTGAATATTTCTCTGACGCTTACTAGTTTAGAAAATGTAAGCTGCTGGTGCTTAGACTATTGAGAGGAAATGCTACTTTACTGGAGGTGCTGATCATAGATCAGATATTGAGCCGATGTTTCATTTACTGGCTCTGCTTAACATCAGAGATTGTATATCTTCACTCAATAAAGAAGAGGGACTGTTATATTATTCAGTTGCTGGCTTACGGTGTTGCTGATTTAGGACAAAGTTAGAACCTACTGCCCAAGTGAATCCACTTAGAAGGTGATAGTACTCTACTGCTTTCTAGTATCACTGCAGTTGGTGAGGTTTTGGGACTCCTATTGGGGAGGGAATACCAGGATTTTTTTTACCCAGTCATGTTGAAGAAAGAACAGTATATTTTCAGGTCAGGTCAAGATGGTGTGTGAACTGAGAAAATCATTTGCAGAAAATCCATCCTCTGACGCTATTGTAGCCAAAACATTTACTTTGTTGGTTGAGTTAATGGTGGCTCCCAGGAACTTAATGAGTGTAAGGAAGATTTGATTTTCTCACTGCATTGAATGTCAAGAGGAGGTGGTAAACTGTGATAGGAAGTGAAGTTTTTTTGTTTCTTGTGTACTGGCCAAAATCCCTTCATGCACAAATGCTATGAAATTAATTCATCATTCATCGTCCATTTGTTATTTGCGCAAATTTTGGTGTATGAATTTTGTATTTGTCAAAATCATGGTCCAGATTTTGCTGTGATAATAATGGGAATTCTGTTGACATATAACAGTATTGCTGGGTAAAACTGACAACAATGTTTTTTATATCTTCCCATATACAGTAAAGCATGGAAATCTGAAAGTTGCTGTCTCCCTCAGGTTGCCTTGCTGGTGCAAACCTCACAGCCATGGCTGAGACATTATCTAATTACCTGCTATTCTCACTTTAAAAAGGGCTGAAAAAGATAGAGCTTCCATCAGGAGTCACTGATTTTTAAATGCTGTACAATATGGTAATCACTATTGAAGAACCTCTAGCTCTGAATGTTCTAATTTCACAGTTAGAGATTCGAATTCCTTCAGGAAATAAGTTATGTTGCTGACTAGCTTTCCCATTTCGCACGTTTGCATTTCCCTTAATCCCTATGTACATGTCCAAAGATTTAAACATGATTTGTCTTTCCTGTTTCTTACTATCTGATCTGTCTACATGTGTCAAAGAAGATTCTTCGGGAATTTGCTGCATTCAAGCAAACACTGGAATATTACTGAAAACGACAAATGCTGGAGACCATAGTGGGTCAGACCGCGTCCAGGGAGAGACAGTGAGCTAACATTTTGAGTCTAGGTGACTCTGGAAGAGTAGATATGTCGGTTGCCAAGCCTGCTGAAAGTCTCTGGGCAACTGCACTGGAAGTGTACAGCAGAAGTTGTGCTTTTCTCTCTCCCAAAATTCAAGCCATTAACAGTGACAATTCAGACACTGTAAAATGCTTTGGGTGACTTACGGAAGTGCAAATAATTATATTGTTTTTCAATAAAGACTATGCACGAAATATGATGGAAAAGTACGTGTGTTCTTTTTGACATGAGACTACAGTCAAATGGCAACCAGCACTTAGACTATATTAAAGATCAGCCGCGGAAAGACATGCTCATTCAGTTTGTCTGGTCCTTCGTTTATAATTCTTGCTCTTGAGGCACCACCACCTGCTATTTATGTTCTGTGTATTGTCCATTGAACCCTCCATAAACCAATGCACTTCTCATTTAGACTGTCACCATCACCCCCAAAGAAAGCAAAACAATCCACATAGCTCAAGTCTCACTTGGATACAGCACTGATACTGCTGCTTATGAAAGGCTAGGATGACACAAGATACTGTGAGATTCCGGTTTCTGGGCTACCATACACCCACAGCCGGCGTTCGGGGTTTCTGTATGGGAACTGCAGTGGAACACCTTCACACAACGTTTTGATGATTCAAAATGCTTGGTGGTCTGCTTGTGAATGGAGTGAGTATATCAAGAGAGAGAAATCCTGGGCCTATAGAACACTGAAGTATGTGCATGCATCAGTGAT
The DNA here is from genome assembly GCF_030684315.1 of Stegostoma tigrinum. NCBI lineage: Eukaryota > Metazoa > Chordata > Chondrichthyes > Orectolobiformes > Stegostomatidae > Stegostoma > Stegostoma tigrinum. The sequence continues at coordinate 42,325,612 of NC_081372.1, read as the reverse complement.
TCTCCACACATTGAAAATTCAGATCCTTGGGTGATCAAGAAGAGGTACATCTATTGGAGATAAAGGTCTGTTCAGTAATAACAGGTGAGAGGAACATTTGGAGCAATAAAATGCTGCTGCTGCTGCTGATTTTGAATGCCTCCTAGCGATCTTTTGGAGAAGGTATACACCAGAGGACTTGCAACAAAATGAACAGAAATTCCAGAAAAGAGGGATTCATGTTTTGTGCTGATAACTTGAATGTTAGCATTCATCCAGTTTGTAAATTAAAAGTCTGCTTTTACAAATAAAAGTTTTCAATAAGTGGAGAATGTATAACAAGTTAATGTTGCTTTTATTTGAACAGTTTCCAATCGGTTGTCAGAATTTGGTTTTGAACAAGGATATCAGGCGTATCTACCTGGTACCAGCAATGCAGGCCAAGTTTCCAGTATATCCTTAGGACCCACCAGGCCAACTCCAAAAAAATCAAAATCGAATTCAACATCACAAAAAATGCTGACGTGCTGCTATCCAGGTACGTACAGTACAGGACTCCTTAAATAATGATCTTTTGAGGTTGTCTGTAATGCTTTGCATTACTTTTGTCTTGGAGTAACTCCTGTTCTGATAATTGTGTGCAGATAGAATAATGGGAGTTAACAGAAAATGCAATATTGATGCTTGTTGTTTGGTTAAATCTTAGATATTTTGTTGAACTTAGACGTCTCTGCGCACCACAGTACAATGTACCAACTTGTTTTGCATGGCATCAACTAGAGTCCTTTAGTCATACAGCATAAAAGAGGCCCTTTGGCCCATTGGGTGTGCACCAACTATCTGCACTAAACCCACTTTCCATTACTTGGCCCATAGCCTTTAAATATCATGATATTTCAAATGCTTATTGACATTCTTTTTCAAGGTTGCGAGATTTGCTGCATCTACTGCTATCCCAGGAAGTGTATTCCAGATTCCCACCACGATCTGAGTGGAAAATGTTTTGCCAAAATCCCCTTTAAACCTTTTGCTTTTTACCTTTAAAATTATGCCCACTTGTTACGGACCTTTCACCTTGTGGGGACTAGCTGCTTCCCACCTCCCTGGCTGTGTCCTCATAATCTTATACACCTCAGTCGGGTTCCTCCTCATCGTTCTCTGTTCTTTAAAAAAAAGAACAACCTGACCTTGTGCTGCCTTTCTTCACAGCTAAAATGCTCCATTCCAGGCAACATCCTGTTGAATCTCCTCTACTCTCCCTCCAGTGCAATCACATCCTTCCTATAGTGTGGTAACCAGAACCTTGCACACTCCTCTAGCTGTGGCCTAATCAAGGTTTTGTACAGCTCCAACATAACCTACCTGCTCCTGTAATTTAGGCCATGACTGATTAAAGCAAGTGTCATGTCTGCTTCTTAACTATCCAGTAACCTGCTCTGCCACCTTCAGGGGTCTGAGGACAAGCACCCCAAGAACGTCGGTTTCTCAGAGTTTCCTTGTGTCCTGCCATTGGTTGAGTACTCCCTTGTCTTGTTGCTTACAAAGTGCAGAAGCTCAGACTTACCTGGGTTAAATTCTATTTACGACTGATCTCCTCATCTGACCAACCCTTCTACAACTTTCTATAACCTGTGACCTTTTTCCTCACTGTTAACCACCAAGCTAGTCTTGTGTCATCTGCAAACTGACTTATTACCTTTCCCACATTCTCATCTATGTTGTTTTATATATATATATATATATATATATATATATATATCCCAAACAATAAAGGTCTCAGAATTGATCCCTGTGGTATGTCACTGGACGTCAGCCTCTAGTCACATGAACAGCCTTTCACCATCATCCTCTGTCACCTATCTCTAAGCCGATATTGGATGCCAAGTTACCCTGGATCACATATGCTTTTAACTTCTATGTCAGTCATAGGGTTAAGAAATAGAAACTATGCAGGTGGTAGTTGACGGAAAGTATTTCTGTCTGAATATATTTTTGATTAGTATACAATAATGAATGAATTGCAGGTTGAAGGGTCTAGGTCCAAAACGTCAGATTTCCTGCTCCTCTGATGCTGCTTGGCCTGTTGTGTTCATCCAGCTCCACACCTTGTCATCTTGGATTCTCCAGCATCTGCAGCTCCTATTATCTCTGTCTTCTTAAATGTATTTTTTTCTATCTAAGATTGGATTGTAAACATACAGAGATGTAGCAAAATGAGCACTGTATGGATCTTGGCAAGCTTTACCGGCTAATGAAAATGTCATTCAGGCTTTTAAACATTTATTGCCCCTCTGCTTGAGGGATCATAAGGAGAAAAGAAATAAAAATGGTTGGCTGCACAGTCCCACTCTGCCATTCAATGTAATTATGGCTGATATTGTACACTCAGTTCCAGGGTTCTGAACTATTCCCTTATTCCTGACTTCCCTTAACATCAAAACAGCTACAAACTCTGTCTTGAATATTCCCGCGACTATATATCCATAGCTTTTTGAGTTTAAAAAAAATCAAAGATTAATAATTCAGTGAGTGAAGAAACTGCTCCCATTTCAGGTCTAAATGGTTGAGCCCTTATTCTCCTTGCTGTAGATTTCACAACCACAAGAAACATTTTCTCAGTGTCGACTCAATCAAACTCACCCAGCCTGTCTATATCCCTCTGTGACCTCTTTGCACCCTTCTTACCGCTTACCGTATTCAATTTTCTTTTCACCAGACAGCTTCTATCACTAAATGAATGTCAGCACAACTTCTGTGTCACGGGTCTGATGTGGCCATCAACACATCAAAGTTTATTCATAAAGATTTTCTTTTTGCATTTTTTCCTTCTGAAAGCACAGCTTGTTGTTGAGGTGCATTTTACACAGGCATCAATAGCCACCAGTCTCCTGATATTGTCATTCATTTTACACGAGTGGGAGATTCTACCATAAGGGCTATCACTGCCAATTCATTGCCTGTACTTAATTATTGTCCTTTCTCAGGGCAATGGTAGGGGGCCGACTCTGGACAGGAATTAAAACTGAATGACAGCTAACCCTTTTAATCCATTCTACTGCTTTAGGACATTACAACCAATTACCCTCCTCCTACTGCTGCCTGGGCTGAGGTTTCTTGACTCACCCTTATCAATGAAACATTATGGCTTAGTATCACAGTGAACAAGACTTCGCTGCTGAATTGTCAGGAGAACCACAGGGGGTTCCATGTGATGTAGAAAAGATGCCCACCCTACAAGTATTATATATTTGTGTTTTGTCACTAGGTTGTTCATTCAAAACAACGCATGGAAATAAAGATTTAGATCGGCATTTAAGAACGCACACAGGTAAGAGTAGTTTTAGGTCATACCACTGCCTAAATCCTCTCAAATTTAGGTAACTTTTGTCATTTTCTTTTCAGATCAAATACAGTTGATAAGTAAACAAAACCAACATTTTTTAGATTCGAGCTTTAACTTCATACTGTCTATAATGGGGAAAAAAGAAGGAACAAATATTTCAAAGTCCTCTGTTGAATCTGTTGTAAGTGCAGTCCTCACTCTGCATTCCCATTAATTATTATATCTGCCACTGAGAAGGCACACCAGTTAGCATGCATGGAGCTTCCAAACAGCTGAGCAACTGTGCAGCTTAGCAGAACATAATCCTCACTGTTGACCACTGTGTTACATGAGGCTGTCTGTAATATTGCAAGCTATTGATTAGATTTGCCGACACCATATTTTGTTAGTGTAGGGATCTAATCCTACCTGAGATAGTTTGCTAACAATTGGTCTGCTTGATCTGGAATGTGACAGAAGGAACTACGTATTAGACTAAAGAGAAGAGACTCTTGTCTTTAAACGAGATGTAGTTTATTTCATGTTAGCAACAGTGTACAATGATGAAATAGATATTGTTCTAAAGTCTATGTTGAGGTCCTGGATGTTTGGTCTAACTTTTTTAAACTCATAACCTGCTTTCCCAAGTCTATATGACGTATCACAATTGGTGCTGCTTAAAGTTTAACCCTTTCAGACCCTTATAATCTTCATCCAACACTTTCTGCCAACATCTTCCATTGTCAGCTACGATTCTTGAATTTCCACAAACACAGGCTCCCCCTTGGTTTTGCAGATCTTTGCTGATTCATTGTCTAAGGTTAATGTTAGTAACATTGTTGGGAGGTTATTCATTGGCTGGAGCCAATCATGTCTGAATCCTGTTCTGTACTGACTTAGTATCCACCTGCTTTCATTTTTTTAGAAGGAGTCCATGAGTTGCAGTCACAGTACCCATGTTCATTGCCCTATCCCTGAATCAGCAGAACTGAGGTCAATAGTAGGACTCTTACATCTATATCTGAAAGAATCTGCTAACCATGCACTGGCTAAAAATGTGGAACTGGGGATCCTCGGGTGTAAGTGACTCAGAAACTTATTACCTTTACCTGTATAATATCAGTGTTGCAAAATTTATGGTTTTAATCCAAAGGCTTTTTCCATGAGTAAGGATTTTATTAATGAAGTTATTGCCTTTGTCTATCATGTTATGTTTTTTGCTGGCCATCTGTGGATAGGAATGGATTACTACAACTGAGGTGGTAATGCAGTGTGCACTTCTGAATCAGAAGTGCTGATTCAGCTGCTGATATTGCCCAGGAAAGTTCTTTCCCTTCAGCAATGTGTAGTCTACCTGTAGGGTGGTAGGTCTGTATTTGTGTGAATTTGCAGCAATTTGGGGGGAGCTTGTACATGTTATGTTTTGCTGGTACTTGTTTCAGCTCTACTTGGCCATATAACCGTTCCATGCATGGCAGAAGAGGGTAGGTGATCCAATCATGCAATCATTACCATTTTATTTTACTTGGTCCTTCTTTTCAAAACCTGCTGGAAAATTGCTTTGAGTTATTCTCTTAATTTGCAAGATGACTGTCATTGAGTTCTTACCCTGCAGAAATCAGAACCAGTTACTGCAACCAAGGTGAAATGTTCTTTTCAATCAGTGCTGTCAAGCTCCCATTGTGCATTGATTGATTGTCTCAAATTGTGCCGTAAGCCCAAATAGTTAAATAGCTATCATAAACATCGCCGATCCTGACTTATTTACCTCATTCCAAAGTGGAATGACATGAGCATTTCAAGTCGCACGCATTTGTTTAGGAAAATGAAGACTAGTAATGCAGTCCATCTGGAAAAGCCTGTATGTTTTTGGGATATATTCTGTTTTAAACCATGTTGTTTTGCAGGCGAAAAGCCTTTCAAATGTGACACTTGCAACAAGCGATTCAGTCGTCTGGATAAACTGAAGATGCACAATCGTTCACACACTGGAGAGAAGCCTCATAAATGCCAACATTGTGACTATGCGGCAGCAGACAGCAGCAGCCTAAAGAAGCACCTCCGGATCCATTCTGACGAGCGTCCATTTAAATGTCAGATATGTCCTTACGCTAGCCACAGCTCTAGCCAGCTCATTATCCATCTCCGCTCTCACACTGGTAAGGCTGCTTACACCAGGTGCGGTTTAGATTGGAAAGACGTGCGTAAGGAGGTTGTTGTGCATTGAATGGGGAAACAGTAAAACAACTTGTTCCAGAAACCTAATTTCACAGCGTTTAGCCTGCTCACTTCCTAACTCTCCAGAATACTCCTCAAATACATACAATTAGTTCTATCAATTTCTGCCTAAAGTTTGGAAGAAGAACCCCACCAAAGTAATGTCGTAACAATCTAGCCGACTTTTTTTTAAACTGGTTTGCTGTATATGCCAATTGTACCAAACGTAACAATTTAATTCTCCAAGAAATTCAGACGAGAGTCTGCTTTAGATGGCTCAGACCCATGGTGCAAAACCCATTCAGGGTCTTTTGTCATTTCCTGACTCTCAGCGTTGGCCGCATTTAGCAGAACATATTAAAATGGAAACAGATAACGATGAATCATGTTGCTACTGATTTATATTTATATTTTTTAGAACTGTCATTGATGACACCTCTTAACATGAACCATAAATATGAAATTAATATTTGAAAAAAATGTATGGACTGTGGCTATTTTGAGACTCTACCTTTGACTACGCCTTAACCTGTAAACATCTGTAGATCACTATGAAAAGTACCCTTCCATACTGCAAAACCAAAGTTTCTCCAGTGTTTTTCTCATACATTTTATAATGGAGGTCAGCCTCTTCTCTGCACTGCCTCCTGGATTCCACTGTAGCCTGTATTGACTGTAATGTTCAAAATGCAGTCTGGATTGCAATGTAATTTCATCTTTAATTCTCCTGACGTGCTGTCCACTATGTGGCTTATCATCTTATTAACTTCTTTTGGTTGTTTCTCTGCATTAGTTGATCACATTTACCATTACGTTTGTTTAGCCTTGTTAAATATTTCATCACCATTTGCAGTATATTAGGTCACACATTAGTTCCTTAATGTGTGGTACTTTGCATTTGTGTGTGTTATATGTTATGCACCATTGATATTCTTTTGGATATCTTTTCTCCGTTCTCTTGGTTTGGTATCTTCTCTAAACCTAACCATTTAGCTGCTAACTGAATTTAAAAAAATATACTTTCATGGGATGTGGGTGCCGCTGCTAGGCCAGCATTAATTGTCCAACCCTAATTGCCCAGAGGGCAGTTGAGAGGCAACCACTTTGTTGTAGGTTTAGAATCACATGTAAGTCCAACCAAATAAGGATGGTAGTTTCCTTTACGGAAACACACTAGTGAATGAGATGGGCTTTTCCAACAATTGACGTTGGTTTTGTGGCCATCATTAGACTACTAATTTCAGATTTTTAATTGATTCCAAATTCCATCACCTCCCCAAGGTGGGATTTGAACTGGGGTCCCCAGATCGTTGCTGTGGTCTCTGGACTAATAATCTAGTGATTATACCACTAGGCCACTGCCTCCCAAACAATAAAAAAAATGAGATAATGGGAACTGCAGATGCTGGAGATTCCAAGATAATAAAATGTGAGGCTGGATGAACACAGCAGGCCAAGCAGCATCTCAGGAGCACAAAAGCTGACGTTTCGGGCCTAGACCCTTCATCAGAGATGAAGTCTGATGAAGGGTCTAGGCCCGAAACGTCAGCTTTTGTGCTCCTGAGATGCTGCTTGGCCTGCTGTGTTCATCCAGCCTCACATTTTATTATCATATAATAAAAAAAATGAACAGGATGATGAGCCATATGGTCTAAATGTGGAGTTCAAGTAAGGGAAATTAAAATGAAACTTCATAGCTATTGAAGGATTGAGTCTCAAGATACTGTATTTCCTCCAACTCAGATATTACTACTTTAAAATAAAATTATACTTTCCACTAGGATTTATTCTGAACATTTTGTGTGGTTCTCAACCTAAACAGTTAGCACACCCATCAGTAACAGGTTGAATTCTCGTAATTCATTGCAGATTATGTCTGCTTTTACAGTTCAGATTCTGATATCATGTCGGTGCAGACAACCATGGAGTTGACTGATTGCTGAAACCAATGGAAAACAGGCTGAACCAATATTCTGCAATCAATAAAAATCATTCATTTGGTATATTTTCAACAGCAAGATGATCTTAGTTACTCTCACTGCACTTCACTGCTAATCTTTCTCCTGTTCAAATCTACCTCTGTTTCTTTCTCAAGTCATTTCTTTCCCTCTTTTAATGAGACTGATTTTTTGATTTCTGCATTGGCGCCAGGTCTTACAATGCCATATTTAAAATTCTTATCCTTGTGTTCAAATCCCTGCATAACCTCACCCCACTCTAGCTCTATACCTCCTGAAGGCCTAAAAACAAATCTCTGTTCTCTTCCAGTTCTGGCCTCCTGTGTATCACCTGATGTTGTTGTCCTATCATTGGTGACTATGCCTTCAGCTGCTCAGGTTCTGGAATTCCTATCTAACCCCTTCACCCTCAAGGCTTTGCTTAAAATTTGTGTTTTTGAGTAGGTTTTTCATTTGGTACCCTATTTTGGGTCAGTCCTGATACCACACTGAAAGTGAATCACAAGATTCTGGGTGCTCCTTTAGGGTTTAAATGCAAATTCAAGGTTGTCACACCAGTGTCATGCTGAGGAAGCATCGCACTGTCAGAGGGATGACAGGCTTAAATAAGGCACCACCTGCTGGCTTGAGTGGACGGAGTAGATCCAATGGCACCATTTTGAAAAAGAGCAAGGAGTTAGAACCATTGTTTTGGCCAATATTTAACCATCAGTCAACAGGATAACAAACAGATTGTCTGCTCATTATCACATTGCTGTTTGTGAGACTTTACCGAACACAAATGAGCTGCTATACTTCCTTCATTTCAGAAGTGACTACATTTCAAAAAATACTTAGTACTTTTGAAGTATCTGGCGGTTGTCAACATTGCTGTATAACTGTGTCTTTCTTTCTTCTGTCCTAACAGAACAGGGTTTGCACATGGCTTAGTGGTTAGCACTGCTGCCTGATAGCACCAGGGTTTGATTCTACCTTCAGGCGACTGTCTGTGTGGAGTTTGCACATTCTCCTGGTGTCTGTGTGGGTTTCCTCAGGGCGCCCTTCCCACAGTCCAAAGATGTGCAGGTTAAGTGGATTGGCCATGCTAAATTGCCCACAGTGTCCACGGATGTGCAAGCTTAGCAAATCAGGCGTGGGAGACAGAGGATTAAGGGATATGTAAGGGGGAGGTGGCGGATCTGGGTGGGATGCCTGTTGTGGACTCAGTGGACTGAATGGTCTCTTTCTGCACTCTAAGGATTGTATGATTCTAACATCTGTCTTAATATCCAGTTTTGGCTTAATGTCAAATTTTGTTTGATTATGCGTGTTAATGCCTTGGAATGTTTTACTGTGTTAATAGCACGATATAAATGCAGTTTGATGGTTGCTGACTTTTATGAATATTATTATTCATCAATGTTATTTCTGACTTAAAATCTAAAAAACAATAAACTAATACAACATTAGGAATGTTATTCTGTATAAGACTCAATGTATTAGGACAGATTTTGCTGTTGATGTAGTTCCAGAGACTAGGAATTTCAGTTCACAAGATAGATTCAAGGTGTTAAGTCTGTTTTCCTTAGAGAAAGGAGATTTGACAGAGCATTTAAAATCACGAGGAGTCTGGCGGATGGATAGGGAGAAATTGTTCACACTCATGAAAGCATTGAAAGGCATAAGTCACAGATTTGATTCTGTAGTTAAAATAAAGCAAAAGTGATACGAGGAAAAGTTATTTTTTCGCACAGCAAATACTTAAGATTCGAAATGCATTAATGTGATAGAGGTAGGTTCAATTGAGCCTTTCAAAAGGGAATTAGATAGTTATCTGAAAAGGAAGCATGCCCAGGATTATGGAGAGAAGAGGTAAGTGCTGGTTGGTTAGCAAATGAACTCTGATCATTAACTTGCCGGGTTTAAAATTTAAACTAAGCCCCACAGTTAACTACCAGTTGGCATATAACTGGTGCATTCTCCATGGCAAGACTTCTACTAATCAGAGTCAAATTAGCAACCAATCAGGACTTTTCTTCTAACAGTACAAACATTGTTTTCTCTTTACCTTGGTATTTCTTGTGAATTGTCCTGATGAAAAGCTTTGTCAAAATGAGTATTTTTTTCCAGAAAGAACCGTATTCTATCTTAACAAATGACATATGTGTGTGCATAAATTATCCAGCAACTCCAGGTGAGGGACGTCTGCAGTTAAATGTCAATATATAAATATTGCCATCTGTGTTGCATCTCTTTGGCCATTAAATTTGCCAAACGGTATGTCATTGACTGCCTGCTCATTGAAATGCATCAAATGCAATGAAGATGCTATTTTTGCCAATGTCGCAGAAAACTAAGTCCTGCCATTATACCTGAAGTCCCCTTTGTGCAACTTTTTAACTGTTCAATACTGTCTCTCTGAAAATAAACTGGAGCCTTACTCCAGGATTAATTATTGGAGTCTTTAAGTGTACTGAATTCACAATTTAAACATGTTCTTAGTTTTATTTTAACACATCGGTTCTGTCTCTTAATCTTTCTTTCTGTTTTTCTTTTTTGCACTTGAGCTGGCATTGAATTCGCACGCTGTAATTACACGTAACTCATTCTTGTGCTGTTAATTTCACAGTCCTTTGATCTGATCGGTTAAGGAGATACACATTGGATGCCTGTTTACTTGGTCTCACATATCCTTTATTCCTCACTGCCCTGTATCAGCTTGCACATTCAGTGACTTAGTGCAAAAAAAATGTATTGAGCAGTGGAGAGCCTAACATGGCAGATGTTAGATAATTTCCTGCTTTGAACTCTTCCTCATAATTCTCTGGTTGAAATGGAGTTATGCTTTACAAACACACTTTGGGACTAACATTTAAATTTAAGTAAACACAGCATAAGGTCACTCAGAGTTTGTTGGTTTGATGAAATAAGTTTGTAGGCTGGGAAGGTGATTATAAATTCTGGTTTCAGCATTTAAAAAAAATAGATTATCTCATTTTTATATTGCTCTTACATTTGATATTTCTTGCATCATACTTCTATTTGCATAACAACTTTCAGATTAGAATAATGGAAAATTCCATAAAAAGGCAAGCTTCAAATTCTATGACACATAAAAGCTGTAATGGAACCACCAAGCGGAGGCTTGGAGACTGCTTTGCAGAACATCTACTCTCGATTCGCAATAAAGAACTGCACCTCCCAGTCGCGAACCATTTCAACTACCCCTCCCATTCCTTAGACGACATGTCCATCCTGGGTCTCCTGCAGTGCCATAATGATGCCACCCGAAGGTTGCAGGAACAGCAATTCATATTCCGCTTGGGAACCCTGCAGCCCAATGGTATCAATGTGGATTTCACAAGATTCAAAATCTCCTCTCTCCCCACTACATCCCAAAACCAGCCCAGTTCGTCCCCGCCTCCTTAACCTGTTCTTCCTCTCGCCTATCCCCTCCTCCCACCTCAAGCCGCACTCTATTTCCTACCTCCTAACCTCATCCCGCCGGCTTGACCGGTCTGTCCTCCCCGGACTGACCTACCCCCTCCCTACCTCTCCACCCATACTCTTCTCTCCACCTATCTCCTCCTGTACCAATCTTCGGTCCACCTCCCCCTCTCTCCCTACTTATTACAGAATCCTCTCCCCATCCCCCTTTTCTGATGAAGGGTCTAGGTCCGAAACAGCAGCTTTTGTGCTCCTGAGATGCTGCTTGGCCTGCTGTGTTCATCCAGCACCACACTTTGTTATTTTGGATTCTCCAGCATCTGCAGTTCCCATTATCTCTAATGTGACATCTATTTACTTAGCAAACTTACCCTCCATGCTGTATGACTCTATGACTTAGGCTGGAAAGGATAAATGAAATCCTAGATTTACTCCTTGGCCTGTATCAAGTCAGCTAATTGCAGTGAGTTTAGTGAAAGTGGTAGGATTAACTTCAGGACCTTTGATTGGAAAGGTGATCAGAGTTTCTGTTCCTGATTTCTAATGAATGACAACTGCAGGAAGTACACAATTTCTGTAAATGAGTGTGGAATAGGACTTAGCTTTCCTAACAGTGATATGATCTGCCGTCATTACTGTCAAATGTGACAATAAATGTGAATAAATAGCGGCTTAGTTATCGGGATTGAAGAGTATCTTGCATGTTGTTTAGCAAGGTTTTAGTCTCTCCAGGAGGTGGAGACAGAAAGAAGGAAGAAGTGTAAGAACTTCCTGAGTGTTGTGCGTTTCCTTATACATTAGGGCTTACACCTTGAGCTTGTGTGAGATTGAATTGTTGGGCTTTGTCATTATCTGAGTGGATCTTAACTTCTGCCTCTGGGATGAGCTGATTAATTAACTCAAAAACACACTTAAGCAAAACGAATTTGTGTGTTTGTTAAACAGCCATTAATGAGAAACTAGTAAATCTACCCTAGGATTTGCTTCCCATATCATTTCAATTTCTCACATTGAAATTTGTAGTTTCATTTGAATGTTGCTAGGCTGCCTGCAGTGAGCCTGGAGGACGGTTTTGCTCAAAGGAGGAGTTTCTTTTAATGAACTTGCAACATGAGCATCATTTTAAGTTTGTCGATGCTCAAAACAAAAGGGAAACTGGAGGGACAGTGACAGTGTGAGATGATGATCTTTGATACTCAGTGACTTGGACTTGTAAATTTCCCTGTGCTGAAGTAGCACCAGTATTTCCAACGTTTCCCTTTCCTGTACTTGACCAAAGAATAAGATGTAAAGAAACTGTTCTGATGGACATATGTCAGCATCTTGATCTCACACTACAGCCTTGGAATAACCAGAGGATAATGTAATTTAAAGTATCTGAATGTTGCACTTGTGGTTACACCTCCTGGTCATTTGTGTGTAAGTCACTTTGAGTTTCTGAGTGCACCACAGAAGGACCAGAACTCCTTTCCTCTCACAAGTGAAATTAGTTGTAAAGAATTATACTGATGATGAAATTTAACCATTCTAGGTACCATTTGTGGAGATGCTGACCCTATTTTACTTCTGAACAGGAGAAGTTGTTTCTTCTGAACGTAGGCTCTCTGTTCAATCTGGCTGATGGTACTTATGCTAAACCTTCGTACCTCAAAAAAAGGACTGTAAAGAAAAGCACATTTATATGGAAGAAATATAACATGAACATAATAAGAACATTACCTAAAATGTTCCCAATGTTTGGACTATTTTGATGGTGCCTTGTGGGAAGAGCTGGAGAGACCCAGTTGAAAATGTTGCACATCATGGTTGAAGAACAGACATAGTCAGAAATCACATGACACAAGGTTATGGTCCAACAAGTTTATTTGAAAACACAAGCTATTAGTGTCTCACTCCTTCTTGAGGTGTTAGTGACACAGGAAGTATCAGACTCAAAATTTATAAGTAAAAGATCTAAGAATCACACCACTGATGAGGATGTACTAAACAAACCTAAGATGTTGTTAAATTTTTAATCCGTTAGAAGGTTTTAATTGATTAATATGTATATGTAAGTCCCCAAATTGCATTAAAGTCACTTTTCGCAGCAAACTATCCAACCTCAAGGACGACATCAACCACAACACCATACAATCTACGCAAGACATGGACACTACCGCCACACATGGGAACACCACCCACTACATGCACGTCGGATGCTCAAGTGACTCGGCCAATGCCGTCTATCTCATGTGCTGCCCCGAGGCGTGGTATATTGGCGAAACCATGCAGACACTACGACAATGGATGAATGGACTTTGCACAACAATCACCAACTGGGTTTATTCCCTCCCAGTGGGAGAACACTTCATTGGTCAAGGACACTCGGCCTCGGTTTTTCAGGTAAACGTCCTCCAAGGCGGACTTCGGGATACACAATAACGTAGAGTTGCCGAGCAGATGCTAATAGCCAGGTTCGATACCCATAAGGACGGCATCAACTGGGATCTTGGGTTTATGTTGCACGACCAGTTGATCCCACCACACTATACGTTGACATACACACGTGCGCACACTCAGTTATACAAACATGCCCACCCACATACACACACACACACACACACTCACAGATCTTCTCTCGCACACGCACATGTGCGTTTACACACTCGCATTCACACACGCACTCTCCCTCTCACATATGCACATTCTGTCTCTTACTCTCACACACTCTGTGTCTTTCTCTCTCTGTGTGTCTCTCTCTTTCTCTCTCTCTCTGTCACTCGCACGCACACACGTGCAAATCAATGGGGTGAATTTGTATTTGCAGATACATTCTGTTTCGTTCCAAAAGCACACAACTTATATACAGTCAGCCGATGTGCTGTTTTATAAATTCTCACTTCAGAAATAAGACCAGCCTGACTCCAAACCAGAACACAAACAGATTCTAAACAAGGCCTCACACCTAACATGCATTCTTTGACCTAAAATGTCACCTTTTCTTTACACAGATAGAACCTTTAGTTCTCAGGGCAGTGACTTCAAAGGGATTCAGGGTTTTACATATACATGTTAATGAGTTAAAACCTTCTAATTGATTAAAGATTAACAACATCTTAGGTTTATTTGGTACATCCTCATCAGTGGTGTGACCCTTTGATCTTTTCCTTATAAATTCTGTGTCTGCTTCAACCTCTCTCACTAACAGCTGAAGGAGTAAGACACCAAAAGATTGTGTTTTCAAATAAGCCGGTTGGACTATAACCTGGTGTTGTGTGACTTCTGACTTTGTCCACCCCAATCCAACACGGACACTTCCACATCACAAAGAGCAGACATGTAACTGATGGAGAGAAGCTGCAGCATGGTACCCTTTGGCTTGAACCGAGATGGGATTCTCTCCAAGCCAGACGATGAACTTAGCAACTAATCAGTTATTTCTGTTTTCTTCAGATTCTGTACTCTTTCCTCATGCTTTGTTTTGCATGTAAGACACAGACATTTTTCCAATTAGTGCACACTGTTTTTTTTAACTTTTACAAATATTTCTGCAAACTTTAATGTTCAATATCTTTGAGAGCCTGTTTACAAAAGTCTACTTGTGAATTCCATTTTTTTCCTGCAATTTTTATTTATTTTTCTTTCTTTCATGGGATGAGGGTGTGGCTGGCTACACCAGCATTTATTGCCCATCCCTAGTTGCCCAGAGTACAATTAAGAGTCAACCACATTGCTGTCGGCCTGAAATCCAGTGGAGGCCAAGCCAGGTAAGGCTGGTAGTTTCCTTCTGTAAAGGGCATTAATGAACCAGATGGGTTTCTCCTAACAATCAACAATTGATTTATGGTCATCATCAAACTCTTAGTTCCACATTTTTTTTGACTGAACTCAAGTTCTACTACCTGCCATGGCAGGATTTGAACCTGAGTCCCCAGAATATTATCTGAGTTTCTGGATTATCAGTCCAGTGATAATAGCATTAGGCCATCACCTCCCCCTTGGAAAATGTGGATATTGCTGGTTGGACGAGCATTTATTACCTACCTGTAATTTCCCAGGAGAAGGTGGTGGTGAGCTGCCTTCTTGAACTGCTGAAGTCTGTTTGGTATTAGTACACCCACAATGCCTTTAGGGAGGACATTTTGGGATTTTGCTCTTCTGTCAATGAAGAAATAACATTATCTTTCCAAGTCAGGTTGGTGAATGACTTGGAGCAGATCTTGCAGGTGATGGTGTTCTCATGTATCTGCCTTTGATTTTCTAGGTGGTGGTAGTCATGGGTTTGGAAGGTACTGTCAAAGGAGGCTTTGTGATGGTCTGATGGTCACACATTTGCTACTTTGTGCCAGAGGTGAAGAGAGTGGAAGTTTGTGGATGTGGTGCCAATCAAGTGGGCTACATTGTCCTAGATGGTGCAAAGTTTCTTAAGTATCATTTGAGCTGCAATCATCCAGGCAAGTGAAGAATATTCCATTGCATTCCTGACTTGTGCCTTGTAGATGGTGAATGGCCTTTGTGAAGTCGAGAGTTGAGATACTTTCTGAAGGATTCCTAGCCTGTGACCTGCTTTTTTAACCACTATATTTGTGACTGGTACAGGTCGGTTTCTGTTAGATGGTAACCTCAAGGATATTGATAGTGTAGAATTCAGCAAGGATAATACCATTGAGAGTCCAGGGGTAAGATTTTCTCTTGTTGGAGCTGGTAATTGGAGGTAATTATGTGGCACGACTGTTACTTGTCATTCTTCGGCCCAGATCTGGATATTGTTCAGGCCTTGCTGTGTTTAGACATGCACTGCTTTAGGATCACAGGAGCTGCAAATGGTATGGAACATTGTGCAATTGTCAGTGAACATCTCCACTTCTGACTTTCTGGTGGAGGGAAGGCCATGAATGAATTAGCTAAAGCTGCGTCAACCTAGCGTACTACCCTGAGGAATTCCTGCAGACATGTCCTGGAGCTGGAATATCAACCTTCAACAACAACAGCCACCCTCCAATTCACCAGGTATGACTGTGTCCAGAAGAGCATTTTCCCCTGATTCCCATTGACTTTCAATTTGGTATAATTCCTTGATGCTATGCTTGGTCAAACATAGCCTTGACACCTCACCTCGCCGTATTTGTGTGTTCCTTGTGTTTTGTGACCTAATGACTTGTTATTTTATTGCCCCATCCCATGTCATGACTCAACGAAAGGAGTACCTGAGAAAAATTTCACTGAGATACCCTGAGGACATTATTATAATGTTGGTGCATGTGCCTCTTCCTCCTCTACATGGTGTCGACCTGTCTATATGGCAGTAATAGTCTTATCCAGTTCCTGCTGTGACTTCTGATGTTTGGTGAAAGACTTGAGACACACATTACCTTCTGTGCTTTTTATTCCTGCTTCCACTGCAGGCCTGGCCCAATTTAAGGCTCTTGGTCTAGCTGTGCAGAGATTATTGCTGCAAAATTCTGATGTAAACATTCATCAATGATCGGAGCATGCCTCCATGCTGGTCCTAGATTGAAGGGGAAAAGATATGAGCAATGCATTGGCCTTTCTCTGATCAGCAGTTTACAATTCAGCTTACCTTTCCTGGCTCATCAGCCATCCGTTTGACAGGAATTTTGTTTAGAGCATGTGCTCCATTTTTAGGTAGACTGGCAGTGAGCTACTTAGAATGAGCATATCTAAGTACGCATGTAAGTTATTGCCCACTCCTGCAAGCATGCCCCTCCTCTCAACTGTACCTGCTAATTTTTATTCCTTCTCTTTTGCTGATCTTGCCCCAGCAAACATCCTTTGTATCTCGCCAACCTCAGTCTTCAACCCCAAACACAGTCCAGTAATGATTTTACCTGATCTTACATGTCCATTAGTTGGGACAGCCATTCTGCTGCTCAGAGCTGGTAGTGACCATGTATTGAACCTGGACTTCTTAATCTTTGTAGCTCATTATTTCACTGGGTGGTGCATTCACCCAGGAAGGTGTTGGTACCCACGAACTGTAAGTTGTGCTGCAGTATTAAGTGAAGAATTGGGGAAAGGATGTTAATTGCTGTGAAATTACTCACCAGCAATTCTAAAAAGCCACACAGGAAGTAAATGATTGTACTGCAAGAGGTTATTGTTATATTGTGATAAAGCCACAAACTATGTTTTTGCAAATAATTGCCATTTGAAAGCTCTTTTAATAACATGCAGCGACATGTGCCTCCAGTTACTAAAAGAGTGCAAAACAATTTAAACTGGGCCCCAATTTGTTTATGTGCATAGCTACAGCTGGAGTTCCTCAGCTGCTGTGGAATGTGAAGGCTACCACTATAAGATAACAAGGACTCCTGCTCAAGCACACTTGCAAATTTGTATTGCAAATATTGAATAAATGATACAAATAGTTTAGTTGCACATCACAATCATGATGGAATCCATGAACTGATCCCACATATATGTGTGTTAATGCTATCAACCATTTCTACTGTGTTGTATTGTGTTCTTGAAGGATTAGCAGATCAGCTTTAATTATCACCTGATAATTAAAGTTGTAAAGGATCTCTATAGCTGTACTTTAAGAGGAGAAAAGGAAATATATACCAGTAAACGGTTAATTTTTTTTTTTGCAGAGCGATGATGACCAAAAGCAAAAGCTCAGAAAAGTTTTGGCAATTATCTGTAGCGCGGGTTGTGGGCAAGGTTGTTGACTTGCTCGCCCAGCTGGCTTGTTCTCTTCATTTCTGAAGAAGGGTCCAGACCCGAAACATCAGCTTTCCTGCTTCTCTGATGGTGCTCGTCCTGCTGTGTTCATCCAGCTCTACACCTTGTTACCTTTTCTATATTTTCATATGTTTGCATTTTTAATAGAAATCGATCCAACTCGTCCGCGTCAATCAGTCATCTCAATCTGACCTGGCCCAATTTGCCAGCATTTGGCACATGTCCCTTTAAACCTTACCTATTTACATGCACATGCAAATGCACTTCAAATGTTGTAATTGTACCTACCTCCACCACGTCCTTTGGCTGCTCATTCCATACTCACACCGCCCTCTGCATGAAAATATTACCCATCAGGATTTTTTAAAATCTTTCCCCTCTCGCTTTGAAACTAAGTCTTCTAGTTTTGGACTCCCCCTAACCTAGGGAAAAGAGCTTGGCTATTCACCCTGTCCATGCCCCCCATGATTTTATAAACCTGTATAAGGTCACCCCTTAGTCTCCGACGCTGCAGGGATAAAAGCCCCAGTCTTTCAGCCTTACCCCATAACACAAATTCTCCACTCCTGACAACATCCTTGTAAATCTTTGCTGCACCCTGTCAAATTTAACAACATCCTTCATTTAGAAGGGAGACCAGAATTGAATGCAGTACTCTAAAAGTGGCCTCACTAATGTCCTGTACAGCTGTCATTTGACATCCCAACTCCTATTCTCAGAGTTATGACCAATGAAAGCAAGTGTGTCAAATGCTTTCTTTGTCACCCTGTGTACTTGTGATTTCACCTTCAAGGAACTAGGAAGCCGTGAGTCTCCTTGTTTGTCAACACTCCCCAGGGCCCTACTATTAACTATATAAGTCCTGCTCTGCTTTACATTGAACATTTGCTCCTCAAGGCCTTTACAAGTCCAGCTACACATTTGTCCAGATGTATTTCAAGTTTTAAAAGCTAGAAAATGAGCTTTTCCTGTGGCTGTTGAGTAAAATTGTTATTATTTAATTCTAAAAGAATCAAGTCTAGCATCTTCTCATTTGCATTAAAATTATGCTGTTCTTGGTCAACTTCCCTGCTCTTGTCACTGCATACTCTTCCATTGCTTATCTTTGGTTTTGAATTTTATGTGGCTTCTTTGTTTATGTACTGAGAGATTCCACCTTATTGTTCTCTTAACCAAAATGAGTACATAAAGCAATAGAGATAGTAAGAACCGTCAATGCCAGCATCAGAGATAATACAGTGTGGAGCTGGAGGAACACAGCAGGCCAGGCAGCACCAGAGGAGCAGGAAAGTTGACATTTCGGATCGGGACCCTTCTTCAGAAAACACAAACCACCACCTTTGTTTAAGATAACAAGGTGTAGAGCTGGATGAAAACAGCAGGGCAAGCTGCATCATAGGAGCAAGAAAACTTGACGTTTTGGGCCTAGGCCCTTCTTCAGAAATGGGGGAGGGGAAGGGGGTCCTGAAATAAATAGGGAGACATGGGGAGGCGGATAGAAGATAGATAGAGGAGAAGATAGGTTGAGGGGAGACAAACTGGTCACACAGAGGCGGAGATGGAGGCAGTAAAGGTGAGTGTAGGTGGGAAGGTAGGGAGGAGTTAGGTCAGTCCAGGGAGGACTGACAGTCAAGGGGGCAGCATGAGGTTAGCAGGTAGGAGATGGTGTTGGGGCTTGAGGTGGGAGGAGGCGATAGGTGGGAAGAAGAACAGGTTAGGGTGTCGGGGATGAGCTGGGCTGGTTTAGGGATGCGGTAGGGGGAGGGGACATTTTGAAGCTTGTGAAACCCACATTGATACCATTGGGCTGCAGGGTTCCCAAGCGGAATATGAGTTGCTGTTCTTGCAACCTTCGGGTGGCATCATTGTGGCACTGCAGGAGGTCCAGGATGGACATGTCATCTAAGGAATGGGAGGGGGGAATTGAAATGGTTCGCGACTGGGAGGTGCAATTTTTTCTATTCTCAATGCCAATCTATCCATTTCTTCTTTTGGTTAAAAATATTATGTTTATCATTTGCTGACTCTGGCAAAGGTCTATACTGACTTCCTTCCTTGGGTATTTGGACTTTTCTCATAACAGAATGCAATTTAATGTTGTAAGAAACTTGAGATACAACAGGCATGATAAAGAAAGAGAAGAAAAACACTACCTTGGTTTTGAAAGATACTTTCAGCCCAAAATAATCAATTGGTTCGCTTGACTGTATCCAGCCTTAATGGTATTAAAAATTGACATATTAAGAGAAATAAAGATTTTCATTTTACTATGAATTCTTGGTATGAACTAAAATTTGGACAATGGCAAATAGATCAAGCCAAAACATTTTTCGCAAAAAAGACTGTGATAGTCAGTGTGCATTGAAGTTATTTATCCTGCCAGTGCTGAGTAATTCACTTAAAAGAAACAAATGTAAACATCTTTAGAATAGTTACTCAGTATTGCAATTTATTGTAATTAAAATATTTTTCAGGTACATCATTCTTTTAACAGGACATTCCACAGGTCTTTAAAAATAGATTACACCAAGTTAATAATGATGATATTAGGATAAATATGAAAAGTTTGATCGAAGAAGTGGGACCTAAGGAATATCTCAAAGAAGGAAACAAAGACAGGTGAAGAATTGTAAGGATAGAATTCCAGAGCTTAAGGCCTTGCATGCTAAATGGTTATCAGTGGTGGAGCACTCAACAGACTAGATGCTACAGATACTAGAATTGAAGTGCACTTAACTATGGAAGATTTTGGAGCTGAAGCTGGAGGGATGTGGGATGAGGCCAGGGAGGAATTTGAAAACAATGCTGAGAACTTCAGTTGCAAAATATACTAATTTTAATCTTGTGTTTATAATTTTGTTCTCCTCAGGGGATGCTCCTTTCCAATGTCAATTGTGCGATGCTAAATTTAAAATCAACTCGGACCTAAAGAGACATATGCGCATCCACTCTGGTGAAAAACCCTATCAATGTAGCTTCTGTGATTACCGCTGCGCCATGAAGGGCAACCTCCGATCTCACATCCGTGTAAAGCACAGCATGGAGAACACTTTCAAGTGCTCACAGTGTGACTTCCGATGTGGGAACAAGTCTACATTGCGGCAGCACACAAGGACCCATCAACCGGATAAGCCAATAAAATGCTTGCAGTGCAGCTACTCTTGTGCTAGTAAAGGATCGTTAAAGGTCCATGAAAGAATTCATTCTGAAGATCGACCTTTCAGGTGCAAGTTCTGCTCCTTTGATTCAAAGCAACGCAGCAATCTCCTCATGCATCTTAAAAAGCATCATATAGGCAAAGATAAACTGAGTACTGGGAAGAAAGACGCTGATGGGCAAAAGCAAGGCAGTTCACGGCTAGTGGTCAAACTAGATGCCAAAAAGCCATTCAAGTGTGATATTTGTGATGCAAGTTTTGTCAGAGAGGATTCACTTCGCAGCCATAAGAATCAACACCGTGATTTATCCCACAGCAGTGATAACAGTGCACTAGCTGTTCTCCAGCTGCAGATACATCATGAAAACCAAAACAGCGTTCCTTCTGTGTCTAATCATCTCCAACCAAGATCAGTCACAACCTTTAGTAAAGGAGAAGTGAAGATTATAGTTAGCCAGCAGCTGAGTCCAGCCAATAGCATTGTTCAAGCAGCAGTGAATGAACATCACACATTAAGAGACACTGTGGTGTCTGAGCCAAGTCATCAGAACAGAGGTGATGTGACTTCCAGTAACCAGTTGCAACTGTTGCAGCAGGTCAATTTGATTGCTCCAACTCAAGAAGCAATATCACAGAATGAAACTGAAACTAACTCATCTTTAGAGCAGGAAGCCACCTTACTTAGCCCTATTGATTCCAGTGCCACTGACAGCCTCCATCAGGCACTAATGCAAACCACAGCAGTCGGTAACCAAGCATCTTCAAACAGTCAGTCATTCATCACTGCGTCCACAATCAACTGCTCAGACCTGGATGGCCTAAATGCACTCATTCAAGAGGACAGCAGGGAGGTCACTGTAGTTAGTGACTCTAGCCATACTGTTGCAACCTCTTCCTCATCGTCAGCATCACCTATCTTCTCCTCACCATCTCCTCAGTTGCAGGGACCTAAACATACTTATCCTATCATTCCAGCAGCAGCTCCATCCAGTGTTACGTGCTCAGTATTACAAATTCCATCTCATAATTCATCAGCTGCAGGATTCCCTTCGCAGCCCGAGGAAACAAATGGTCTTTTGGTATCCAGCATTGGCATCAGCACTTCAGGGGTGATTATACAGAGTCTTCCAATGGTTGTTACAACAACACAGCAACAACAAACTGATGATCCACTCTCTGAGCGGGCATTCTACTCTGAATCCAGTGCTTCATCAACCTTAGTGCTACAGGAAGCCTCACAGCTTTCTGATCAACAGACAATGCATCTAACCTCCAGTGGAGACAGCACACAACCTTCCTGTTCAGTAACGGAAACCCAGGGGTGGACAATGTAGAATTATGTTATCAATCTGGATTCTGAATACCGTTGGGTAAAATGCAGTGTTGATGCAGAATCTAATGTCTTTTGAGTTCTGTAGATGGCTGTTGGATGTGGTTATCTTACACAGTAGATCATAAGATGAAATCATGCAATAACAAATTATTTCATATCGTTATCTGACATCTTCAGCTGGCTTTCATAGCTTTGACCATAGATTAGATTTCAGTCTGAATCTTAGTTAATATTTGAAAATGTTTACCGCATTGTTCGTGGGCGCTTCTCCATCCTAAGTACCTAAGGGAAGTGGTGATTGAAAACTAGGAGAATAAGCAAAATTATTAGTGAATCCACAATCTGATGCATGACGAATCTCATTTTGTTCGTTTCGACAATGATTTATTCATTCTGGTTGGAAGAGGGGGGGAAGAGATAATGGGAACTGCAGATGCTGGAGATTTGCTGCTGAGGGGCCAGAGTTGGTCCCGTTCTGTAAGGAGTGATCGGGCCTTCATGATCTTTGGAAGCATTCTCGTCCAGATTTCTGTCTTCTGCAGGTAAGCATTTGAGTGTCTATCACAGGTGTCATGACTTCAGTCGTACAAAGAACACAAAAAGTTAATCAGTACGTTTGTATGTAGATTCAGCAAATATTTGAGAATGCAAATGATGTTGACATTAGTGCGAGGGGAGTGGAGTTACAGAATATGAAAGTCTTGCCACAGTTCTATGGTACTTCAATGAAACAACACCTGGGTAGCTATTCTTCATATTGAAGAAAGGATATATTGCCTTGGAGATGGTACAGTGAAGCTTCACTAGATCAGTTACTGGAAAGAGAAGGCTGAGTAAATTGGAGTGTAAACGAATGATAGGTGATCTCTGGAGTTTAAAAGATTGATGGGTGAGTTTTAAAAAAAACGTACAGGTTTGCGGAAAATTGAATGCCCTGCCTGGAGAATCTGGAAGATGGGGTTACAGGTTCAAGATCAGGGGTCAACTATTTAGGATTGAAGTGGGGAAAAATATATTCAACCGGAGGATGTGAATCTTCAGTATTGACTGGCCCTGGAGGGTTGTGGACATGCCATCATTGAGTGTATTAAAAACTGAGATTGACTGATTTTTGATCTCTCAGGGAATCAGGGTGTGTGGGGAAGAGGGGGGTGGAGACTATGTCAAAGACATGGAGTTGATGGAGAAGGAAAAACTATGATCATATTGCGTGGTGAGGCAGGTTCAAGGAACTGAATGATCAACTCCTGCTTCTGCATCTTATGTTCTTCTAGATCTACATTCATAGGCTGATGTTGTTTATCGTCTAGGCTCACGGGTAAGGGATGGGAACAAAGTTTTGTAAAATCAGTCTTCATCTAGGATGTATCTGATAGGGAGAGATGTTTGAGGGAAAATAACAGTAGTTTTTGTTAGACCTTTATTAAAATATCTTATCAAACGTTTTAACTGGTAAAAGTAAGTAGTACAACTCTGCTAGCTGGAGAGAAACAGCAAAGAAATATGGAGGGCAGAAAAGTGTATAAAATACTCTGTAAATGTATTTCAGTCTTGAAGTTAATGCAGTTGTGCTCAATCATTCTCAAATGGATTTAATTTTAAATTAGAATGAACTAAACCCAGAAAATTATAGCAACTAAACTCATGATTGTCCAGCAGAAAAATAAAATCAAACATTGAATCTATGAATCAACTGGACTTGTAAAATCATCAGTAAGCATAACCAATTAATATTATAATTTAATGGAGGAGCATTTTGTCTATTTTTAAGAAGGTTATTTTGCATAATTTCTATGAACAAATCAACAAAACACCGCAGACAATAAAAGTTATCATGTAAGAAATAAGGTCTTATTGGTCTTGCATTATAACTTAAGTATACTCTGAAAGACATGCCATTCTTCTCTGTCCTGTATGTGTAGTCCCCTCCCAGGTGAGACAACCAGGTTACTCTGTGCTGCCCATGTCACAGCTATACTGTGCTCCTAGCTCACACTGAGCTAGCCTTGGGCTGTTGCTCATTCCGGGACTGCTCAATTATTTTATGGGCTCCTGGGCCAGTGTCTTTGGAACTCTAGTGGGGTGTGGATACTGGTTAGAAGTTCCGCTGCTTAAATGCCATTTTGTTTAGAACTTAAAAGAAAATTCGCACCAAACGCTGCTGTGTACTTCCTGTTTCTTTATGAGATTTTTCTGGCACCATTCCTATTCAAACTTGAGTACTCCACTCACTTCACTCATGCCCCCCCCCCCCCCCCCCCGATAGATTTCTTTTTAATTCATTCACAGGATGAGGGCGTTACTGGCTCAACTGGCATTTATTGCTCATTCCAAATTAACCAGAGGGTTATAAGCATCCACCACATTGCTGCAGTCTGCAGTCACATACAGGCCAGACTAGGTGAAGATGGCAGTTTCTTTCACTGAAGGACATAAGGGAATCAGATGGGTATTTTCCTGTCAATCCTCAATGGTTTCATGGTCATTATTAGACTCTCACTTCGGATTTTTATTGAATTTAAATTCCACCATTTGCCGTAGCGGGATTTGAATCCGGGTCCCCAGAACATTACCTGGGTCTCTGAATTAATAGTCCAGTGATAATACCGCTACCATTATGATGCCTGATGTATAAATGTCAAGTCGTGGCACCAAGAACCCGAATTCAATTCCACCCTAGGGTGGCTGTCTGTGTGGAGTTTGCACATTCTCCACGTGTCTGTGTGGATTTCCTCTGGGTGCTCTGGCTTCCTCCCACAGTCCAAAGGTGTGCAGGCTAGGTGGATTGGCCTTGCTAAATAGCCCATAATATTCAGGGATGTGTAGAACAGGTGGGTTATAGGGGAATGGGTCTGAGTAGGATACATTGAGGGTCAGTGTGGACTTGTTGGGCCAAAGGTCCTGATTCCACATTGTAGGGATAATATAAGTGTATACTGGCATGGTTTCAATGTTTCTTTGGAGCGTTTAGTTATTTGTATGATTAATACACATTTACACCTATTTCAAATTTGGTATATTTCAATGAGGAGCAAAAACAAAATTGCTGGAAAAACTGCCAGGCCTGCTGAGCTTTTTCAGCAACTTTGTTTTTGTTCCTGATTTACAGCATCCACAGTTCTTTCGGTTTTATATTTCGGTGAGATTGGGAGGATGCTTTGGCAAAAATTGACATCAGCAGTATGTAGGCAAAATTGGACATGTTTTCAATTTTAAGTAACCATGCCTGTGGACATTAGATTTCGGAAGCAAATGTTTTATAAAGAGTTCCCATTTGTCAGTGGCATATTTGCTTGTGTTCCATTAAAAATGATGGAAGTAAAGCTCCCTCTGCCATGGTATTTATGCAGTGAAAAATGCAGTGATCAAGGCTACTTCAACTGCAGCTGTTTTACTAAGATAAATTGTGAAGATCTAGTAATCAGTGTTGTGAATTAGAAGAAACTCCCACAATAGTTGAATGCACCCAATCACAAAAACCTTTGGGGGTAAAACTGTTGCAGAAGAGGAAGCATAAACTCAGGCACTGAAAATATTTAGGGCCATTTAAGGATCATTTTCTCATAGTACTATAACGTTCTCACTGCTGCAGTTACCCTACTGTGTCAAGAGCCCAATTACACTGTGGAAGTGGCCTCACAAGGATATTAATGGACTATGGGTGGTTAAGTTCAATGGCAACATCACAAAACTGAGTACTCTTAGCTCTAGGAACAAACACAGACACACTTTCTGAGGGGTCAACTCGTTCTCAGAGCCCTTTCACAATACTTTGTCATCAATTTTCCACCTCTGTTAAGGGATGTCTTAGCAATGCTCTCCATTTTGAGGCACCCATCCACTGGTGGGTCTTCCGACTGGAAATGAACATGGCGCTCCCACTGGGCCTTCAGCATTAGGAATCCACTTCCTATCCTTCACTGGGTGACTAATGTGAGGTAGATGATAAGGACACCCACCCTCTCCCAATATGGTGACGGTACTTTGAGTATCGGTGTGGGCTTGAACCTAAATATAACAATGATGTTTGATCCCTGTGCAAAAATTCAGCTGGACAACTGTGCTGAGTTTGTCATGAGGTAAAAGATGCCAGAAAAATAATGGGCCATGCCTTTTACTGATGATAACCATCAATCAAGTTTTATTGGACAACGAACACAACAGCCTTGGATGAAAATGGGATTGTAATCAGTTGCCATGATCAAGCTTCTACAACTCACAGGCTGATCTCACCTGTACAGGACAGACTGACAGCATTCAGGCCATTAAGCCTGTATAGGTAGTTATAAGTAATCTGTTCAGACACATAGTGATACACCTCTGGAGAAGATGGGACTTGAACCCAGGCCTCAGGTTCAGACATAGGGACACTACCACAGGACTATGAGAGCCCTTAAAGTGTCTATGCTCTTTCAGAGTGATCCGGTTACCTTGATTTCTCCAAATCCTGCAATATTTTTATCCTTCACGTTTATCCAATTTCCTTTTGATATCCAGCCACACATTGCATAGAGATTTTTCCTCGCTTCTGTTTCTTTTGCCAATCAACTACTTTGATGTTCTCTTTCCCAAAAGAAACAATTTTAGCCACCTTTACTTATATTTATTTCTTAATTGAGGAAATCATTTTAGCTGCTCTGGACTATGCGCTCTGAAGGGCAACGATATCAAGATGTCGCTTCAATAAATGTTTATAGTATCAGTATGACCTCATTCAGTTTGTGTTTTATCTGCTGCTTTTCATTGCAGTCAAAAAGTGGGCTGCTGATTTAATAGATTTATCTACAACAGTTGTTTTGATCAGCATGCTTTGGGTCAATTCATTTAAGTAGACTGCCTCTTGGTTTCTCAGTCCGGTATAATTATTTTACAGCCTGTATATTAAACGGTATCTGGCTGAGAGTACTATTTAACAGTGCATCTGGCTGAATTGACCTCTATTTTGTTGTAATTTCTTCTATTTTGGCACCCTTTACAAACCGTGAGATTTTGCTACTAGTGTTAACTTTGGTTGAGTGATTCTTAACCATTGGAAGTACTATGAGATCCAAATCTGAACCAATGTCCAACATTTTGTGAGTTTTCGGAATTGTCATGCTGCATAGTTTAGTGACGTATTACTGTCATGTGGGGTTTTCCAGGTCAGATAGTAACTTGCATGTTCTGTAGTCTTGTGGCAATAATTCAAGTGATTTCTCCAGCCCTCTCCAGTTATGAACTCACTAACAGCAGAATAGCAGTGCATTAATAGTTTACCTCTGGATCTTTAGGATGATGTAGTGGGCTCACGATCTTAGCTGCACTTAGAATTTCTTCAACAATATACTGGTGGTATTTGCTCTTGTATATGAAATACAGTGCTGCCTTAGCTGGAACCTGACATACTGGTGCAGTCTTAAGTGCAATTGGCCTTACCTTTGCTGGAGTTTCAAAAGATGGATGTGACCTAATTGAACAGAGAATTCTTCAAGGGCTTGACAGGATGGGTGCTGAGAGACTGTTTTTCTGGCTGGTCTGTCTAGAACTATGAGTCATAGTCTTAGGATAAGGAACCTGCTTTTTATGACGCACATCATAGAGAAATGTCTTCACGCAGAGGGTCTTGAATATTTGGCATTCTCTTTCTCAGAGGGCTGAAGATGCATAATATATTTAGATCATGTTTAGACGTGGAGATTGAGGGGTTTGGGGCATAAAGGAAACTAAGGGACGTAGGGATAGACTAGGTAAATAGAGTTGATTGCAGTAACAGGTCTGCCATGATTTTATTGAATTTTGGAGCAGGGCCAAGGAACCAAACTCTATCTGCTATATTTTGTATTTTTAGGGATTGCTTGAATGGATCTGTTGTGATGGAAGTCTAAATTCTGGTAAAAGACAAAGCAAAATACACACTACTCAATTATCATACAAAAGATAATATTTTTAAAAGACTGACAATATGTTGCATGTGGCATGTTTTTAATAAGAAACCCTTTCACTTTGTAAACAGGAACATGCTGAAAAAGGATAATGTGAATAATGATATGACAGGAAAAGGGCATTTGTATTCATTTTGTACAACTCACCATGATGTTTCAGGCAATCAGCCAGGATGAATTTTGGAATATATTATTGCGACTGAGGTGACCTCCAAGGTTCCCATACCATCCACCAAACAATGTGCAAAGACCAGAATAGTATGGTCAAGCAAGAAGAAGCTTGCCCAGAAACTTCCCTATCTGCGTTGATGATAAGCCACATGTGTTCTGGCGCTGATCCCTTTCTCTACTTTCTTCCATGTGATGTTTCAAACAGTGAAGGGAAACTGGACTGGGGGCATGTTTGGTGGCTTATAAATGGGTGACAGTCTCTTCAACCTCGGCAACTGTGAGCACAGACCACACAAAGGAATCGCTTCTTGTGGAATATCTGACAATTGCACCTTTCCAACACCCACAAACCAGGCAGTGTTGCTCTTTATAGATGGTTTCTCAGAGGCTGCAGTGCTTTTGGCCTGATTGTTAGCCTAAGGAAAACAGAAGTTGTGCATCAATCATAGCCACAAGTAAACTATAATCTACCTTGAATCACCAATGACAACAATAATCTCAATCAATGTAGAATTGTACACCTCTCTAGTGTAATCCATTTGCATTACCTCAAATTTGTCAATCATCATAGAATCCCTACTGTGTGTAGACAGGCCCTTTGGCCCAACAAGTCCACCCAGACCCATCCCCCTATAACTCACCTAATCAATGCACCCCTGAACACTATGGGTAATTTAGCATGTCCAATCCACCTAGCCTCCACATCTTTGAACTGTAGGAGGAAACCAATGGGGAGAATATGCAAACTCCACACAGACAGTCACCCAAGGGTGGAATCGAACCTGGACCCTTGATGCTGTGAGGCAGCAGTGCTAACCACTGAGCCATCATGCTGCCAATGTTAACAGGAACATAGGGAATTGACTGTCCAGGGTGAGTAGCTCCTTGGTTGCCTCCTTAAACATGTTTGCCAAAACCATTTTGCTGAGCATCTCTACCAAAACTGAAGAATAAACTGACCAGCCACCGTCAGTTCTGAGGAAGGGTCACCAGACCCGGAACATTAACTCTGTTTTCTCCTTCACAGATGCTGCCAGACCTGCTGAGCTTTTCCAGCAACTTTGTTTTTGTTTGTGAAGAATAGACTAGCTGGCGTCTCCCCTTTTATATATGGGTTAGAACACGTGCTGTACAGAAAGCATATGCACCTGCTGGAAAACTTGACAACGCTTAATCCATCATGACATCAAATGACAATACTATATCCTAAACAATGAATTTCCCAACAGATCCAAAATACCCATCGATGAGTATATTTTCTTACAGTGTCAATTGAGTTGGGCAGGACCTGTGTCAGTGTTGCAGATTCTAAAATGTCAAATGATTTGTTTTGTGGTGAAGTGTGCTGTGGTGAGCAAGATCAGACAGCACCTTGTAAATGCTTGAACGATTAGCTGGAAAGATCTCTCTCCAACAACCTACAGCTACCAGTCAAATTACAAGTCTGAAATAAATAGACATGAGGCAGCTGGTGAAAGTCACAGGCAACAAGAGGAGCCCACTGGTATCAGAGCCCTTCCAAACCAGGAGTTTGTGTGGCCTGCCTAACGAAGAATCAACAGTTCGAGAATTTTTTTTTTAATTCGATGGTCATGTCAACAACAGAGACATGCCTTCCCATAAGTCTTGCTTATGAACAAAGTACCATCATTATCATCAGACAAAGGAGACATCATTATATCCCACAATCACACTGATTCCTTAGAAGCTAGTAGATAGTAGCAAATATTAACAAAATGGTTCTGACAGTTCAGATATTTATAAATAAACTTCCTACACTGCTATTTGTAGCTTTATCACTTCCTCGTTTTGTTGAACATTTGTTTGAAAACCCTTGATTTTGCACTTTATTATTTCCAAATTTTAGTGTAATCTATTTTTCAGATTTTATTTTAAAAGTCTATGTAGCACTAAGTACAGATACTCAAGTACAATCTTAATCTGAGTTATTTTGAATAAGTATGGGTTTAATTTGAATTCTGATTGTTTTGAAAGATGAGGCATGAAATTAATTTGCTGAGATACTGCACCTTAAATTCTTTCCAGACAATTTCTAGAAAAGTTTTATTCTGAATATAGGCAGGCAGCCATATCCAGTTCCAGACAGCCAGTTTTATGGGTCATTTAATTAACACATATGTTTTTAGATTTATGCAGCTCTGACTGATTAGAAATAACTGGAGGTTAAAAGTTTTACCGTCAGGTTGATGTAACCTGCATCATATAAACTATCTGGGGATAATAGGAACATTTTTCCCCACCAGTTTAATAAATACTGATATTGTTACTCTGATATATTAAAAACTGATAGCATCAGTACAAGGAATAAGTTACCCTTTTGCCTTAGAATATAGTAATTCCATCGTGGTAACATTAAAACCACGAAAGCTTCCAACGCAGACAAATTGCATTAAGAAAATTGTGTCTTGTTCATTGCTAATGTAATTAAAATCAAATTCCACTTCACAGTTCTCTTTGGAGAGCTGTTCTTCCCTCTGCTTAAAATAACATAAAGCCTTAGACACTTATAGCACACAAAGAGGCCATTCAGCCCATTGTAGTGGCTGACTAAGAGAGAAAGGTGCACTGCTTTAAACTTACTTTACAGACAGAGTTTTTGGTGTCAGTAAGAGTTTACAGGTATGTTTTTGAGGGTGTGAACTGCCTGCAGACCTTCAAAAACTGACCTGGTTAAATAAAAGACACCCCAAGTTACAGTAGGCAGGTGGGTGAACTGATGGCAAATATCATTGACCATGACTTCCTGAAGTTTGATTAATCATCCTCAGGCTTAAAAAGGAATGTCACTAACGATTGATCCTACATTAGCGTGTAGTGTTTTTCCCCTTGTTTTGTCTCTTCCAGGAAAATTTGAGATTAGGGAAAGGTGGTGGAGAATGCAGGCAGGTATGTGCTGATGGGACTAGATTGATAGTTCTGTTTGTCTTGCCTTTTTTTTTGCATGTTTCTATGTTCAGCTAAGCCTTGTGGCATTTAAGTTCCAACAACTTGTTGCATATCTAAAAACCATCCTCTTACTTCTCTCTTCAATCTCAGAGTTAATTTTAGGTTAATGAATTCTCCACTGACTCCCAGTATAGCAGCTGAAATTGTTTCTCCTAGGAAATTTCAGGCTATTGTTTTCTTCATGACCTTAATGTTCTTTTCATAAATTGTCCTTCTAATCCAAACACTGCATTCTAACACCTTACCATTATTTTGCAAAGTTGATAATAGTATTTTTTTGTTCTTGTACTCTTGCACAAGTTTTTGACTGTCTTTGCGCAATTTTAAAAAGTGTCCAGTATTGAGAGCTGGAAGATTCCAGTTTCATTGCTTTGTCTGTGCAGATATAGTAATGAAAGTGTTGGTTTTGTTTGAATTTATGATATAAATGTTACAGTTGGGTTCAATACCTCCGGGTTAGGAAGTTGGTAACTGGCCAGCTAGTTAAACAGCAGCTCCAGCTGGAAGTTGGGACAATGGACACCTCGTGTAAACTCAATCAGATTTAGTTATAATGTCTTTCACTGTTGACAAGCTATTAAACCTCATGTTTGATTGGTGGCTTGGGCATGAGGAACAAGCATTTGGAACTAGGATCCTGAATACCTTCAGAATTTTAAAGCAAAGTCAGAGTAAGGAAATATCCTGTGCCTTCTCCAGGTGCACTACTTCGAAAAAATCATAATACTTTTTCAACCTGTGAAATTACTGGAAAGGACTATCAGCAGTTTATTTCACTGATGACCACTTTGCAGTAATCAGACTTGTGCTCTGTACTTGCTTGAAACTTATGCCCAGTATGGATGTTTTCAAAGTTTTAACAGAGCTATCAGCAGTTTTCAAAATTCGCTGAAGCAAAAAAATGCCAAATGAGACTGGAAGAATTCCATGAAGCCCTCTTCTAAGATTGCACAGGGTTGCTAGTTTTAAATGCTGGTGTGAGTTCCTGCCAGTTGGCCTGGTCCAGCTGCTTCAATGGTGCTGACCTTACAGAATAAATAATTAGATTATTTGAGGGAAATGCAATGATTTTATGGGCTGTTGAGAACTCATGCACACACATGAAAATGGTGCCATTTGTCAATCTGTCACAGGCAATGAAAAGTATGGCAACACTTTTGCACCAGATCTAAATGTAATACAGACTTTTAAAAAAAAACTTTCACTATTGGAGATTCCGTTTGAAGTATGTTTACTGCCACATATATTTTAGGAACAAATATTTTTTCATTTGTCTCTTGACTCCTATTTTCTAAATATGCAAACACAATTAGCTATTATTCTATCACTTGTTGCTGTGTAAATGCTGCAAGTATAATCCTCCGGTATTGCTAAACCTCCCGAAAAACACTTAGAGATGTACAGCACGGAAACAGACCCTTCGGTTCAACTTGTCCGTGCCGACCAGATATCCTGAAATAATGTTGTCCCATTCACTAGGCTCTTGTCTCGTCCTTTGGAAGTTTCCAATTTTTCACGCATCCTGTACATAAAATAGATGAGTCATGGAATTTGAGTGCTATTAACATAGTACTATTGTAGTGAGATTTGCAGCAATTACCATTAGAAGTCACTTGCACAAGACCATTATCTCTGATACCATTCTCAATATCCTTCTGAGCATCCTGGAATTGTACACATGAGGAATTATCAAATTCATTACAAAGTTACAATTCAGCTTGCAAATTCCAATGACCGCTTACCCAACTGCAGAATGTAGAGAGATCAGAATCCACTGGGTGGCACCACTGAACTGCATAAACTTCAGTCGTCAAAAGCAGCTGAAATGTTCCACAGAAAATATTGGAAATTCCTCATTCTACAGAATAGGAAATAATAGCTCACAGCCTTGCTTTTATATATGATAGCTAATTTGTCTAGTTTTAAGTGATTATATTTGGTCCCTTTACAAGTGATTGAATATTTTTATCTCGGTTTGTGATGCAGAAGCAATGGTCACTGTGGATGCAGACTCAATCTAGCTTTCCTCTAACAGCAATTTCTTGATTTTTTACTGAGTTATCGCCATGTTTCTCTGGCAGAAGCAGGGAAAGCTCAAGGGACAGCTCATATTGATTACTTTGACTCACCTTCAGAAGGGAAATACAAACAACTTTACTAGGTATTGACCTGGGAGCTTACCAACTATTTATTTAATAGAGGGCGACTGGGTGAAACTGGAGGTAGAATGAAAATAAATTAGAAATTTTAAAATGCATAAACTATAATTACTTCTGTGCCCTTGATATGAACTATGCTATTTACACAATTTTTGCAGTAGTTACAGCTGTATTGAGAAAAGAATTTTATTTTCTTTTAAATTACAAATGCTAATTCACATTATGAATCTACTTAACATTCATGTTGAAGGCAAAATACTGTGGCTACTGGAAATCTGACATGAAAAAGAAATATGGAGAAACTGAGCAGGTCTGGCAGCAGTTGTGGAGAGAAACATTTAATTTTTTTGAGTCCGATATGATTCTTCAGAACAGAAATTTGTTGAGATGCTGAAGAAGAGATATGTCAGATTCAAAACATTAACTCTGTTTATGTCTCCTCAGGTATTGCTAAACCTGCTAGCTTTTCCAGCATTTTTATCTTTATTTAATCTTCTTGTTATATGTGTTCCGCAAACAATACTGATCTTATTAGATAAACAACATATATTTTAAATTAAACAGACACTGTTTTCTTTTCAAATTTTTCCCACCCTTGTTGTGTGCTATAACTTGTGTTGAGCTTTCATTTTATGAATTTATAAGACATAGAGAAATGTTTTTGGGGGAGCTGTGTTGTTGAATTCGCTATCAGAGTGCAAGATTGAAAACACACAAAGGACAAGAATTTCTTTAGATGTTCTCACACTTCTAGTCTTTCTAGCAATGGAAATGTGGCAGAAACCCAATTTAAATTTCTACAGACTCATCACCACGCTTTCAGTGAACTTACAGTAGTAGAACACAAGTAGCTCACTTTTTTATGTCTCGTAGGAAGCGTTGGGAATAGAGTAAGGTGCTTGAAGAGCAATAAAGCTGTAAGGGGACTGGTTGGTCAAGTGAGATTAGGACTGTTGCTTATGAGGAGGATAAACCCCAACACAGACTGGTCAGATTAAATTTGGTGAATCTGTGTTTTAACATCCATCCAATTCTACGGCAATAATCAGAAGGTTATCATCGTGGCTGTGGAGACATTCCTCTTAGCACTGCCCCCTGCACATCTAGTGGTGCGCTCTGACTATACACAACTAATTATATCACTCCTTCTGTTTGTTCGTGACCGATGACTAATTGCTTCCTTATCTATCACCATCCACAGAACTGTATCCTAGTCAGACTCTGTAACTTTAGGAGAGGGAGAAGACAAACCAGGGAATAAAGTTAATAGAAACACAATAATTACAATATTTAGTTTCTGAGAAAAAAACTTTCTGCAATTATGTTAGTTAAATTGTGAGCTTTTAGTTGTTCTCTCTTTGTAAATGATCTATATAGGTTTTGCTTTGAATTGGGAAACTAGAACATAAAGCGTTAATATAATTTTGGTAATACAAGTATACATTAAGCTCAAAGTGCTGTAGAAATGTCAGTTGTGATGCACTGCAAAGATAAGGCTGTGGCTAAAACATAACAACAGGAGGTATCATATATGCATTCTATCTGATGGGCCAACTGGCAGAGTTGACGTTACTAGATAATCACAGTTGTTAAAAGAATCTTGCAGCAAAATTATTGCCTGGTCACTTTGTTTGCTTTTTAATCCTAACATTTCCTAACTCACTTCCTGAGAAAAATGTAAACCCAGATAGCCGTTTCCTTTCTTGTGACAGCATTTGGTCAGTTATTGCAAAGTGTGAAGTTCAGAGTCACTGAACTACCTCCTAAGAGCTTTTACTTTGTGTTTTATAATTGCACACCCACACACTATGTCACTTTGGTTTGAATGTTTTGGCCTGGAGAAATGAAAACATGAAACCACATTGGTCATCTAAAAGACTTATATTTATTTAGAAATGTTGTGTCTCTTTCTGTATAATGTTTGTACCTGCTTCCTGTTTAACCTTTCAAAGACTGGGTTCCCATAACTCACTGAGTTTATCTAATGAATAGTTCAGCTGTGGAGACTAGGCAGGTTTAAACACCGCATAGTGCTGCATAAGCTAATTTGCGCTGGGGTGTGGGCCAATTTTTAGCTTCCTTCATTTGGCCTCAGTATCTCAGGGAAGATTCAAATTTCACATCAGTATCCAATAATCCTCCTCTGCCACTGGAAAGTACACTTTAAGTGGGAATAGGATTGAGCTGGATTGTGTTGTGGGCTACAGAAACTTCAGACTTAAGTTCTGGAATAGGTCATTTAGCCCTTCGAGCTTGGTTTGTCATTCAATAAAATTGTGGCTGTTCTGGTTGTGATTCAACTCCACTGCCCTGCTTGTCCCTTTACCCTTGATTCCATGCCTGTCAGAAATCTACTAACTCAGTTTTGACCTATCCTACACTGCTTTGTAAGAAATGGAATTCTGAATACACTGAACCCTCTGAAAAAATGTTCTCTTCATCTCTGTTTTAAAAGGGAGAGCTCTTATTCTTAAACTGTCCTAATCTGCCTCATAAGAGAAAACACCCTTCCTGTGTTTATTCTATCCAGCCCTCTCAGTATTTCATATATTTCAAAAAGATCCTCTCCCAGTCTTCTCAATTCCAAAGCTTTGGGCCCAACCCATTCAAACTTTCTTTATAAAATAAATTCTTCATCACAGGAAAAAGTTGAGCCAACCTTCTTAGAGGTGCTTTCAGTACAACTGTATTTGTTTTTAAATAGACCAAAACTGTACACAGTTTTCCAGATGTCTCACCAAGGCTACACACAGCTGCAGTCAAACTTCCCTAAGTTTTTATTCCATTCCCCTTGCAATAAATGCCAATATTCAATTTGCCTTCCTATGCACTTGCTGTATCTGCATACTTTTTTTGTGATTGATAGACTGAGACACCCAGATCTCTCTGTATCAGTTTCACGTAAATAGTGTGCTGTTTCTTCATTCTTCTTGCCAAAGTGGACGCGTTCATATTTTTTCACGTTATATTTCATCTGTCAAATACTTGCCTGTTCAATTAGTCAGTCATTATGTTCTTTCAAGCTGTCTACCTCTTGACAACTTACTTTTCAACTACCTTTGCGTCATCAGATATTTTAATTTTGTATATTTGGTTCCTTCACTCAAATCGTTTGATACAAATGATAAATAGTTGAAGCCCTAGTATTGATCCCTGTGGCACTCCACTAGTTTTAGGTAGCCAATCCAAAAATGACCCATTTACCCTTTCTCTTTGCTTTCTATTAGCTAACTAACCTTTTACCCCTGCTAATGTGTTAACACTTATCCCGTTATAGAATAATCATTTTGTTCCTCCCTCAAAAGTGGTAAAACTTAGTTGAATGCAATTTCCTTTTAACAAAATGATGTTGACTCTGTCTGATCACAGTTACTTGCCTCGTTATGATTTTCTCAGTATCCTGCTCTAACTGCCTTAATAATGGAATCTGGCCATTTAGGATGTTAGGATAAACAGTCTATGGTTTCCTGCATATTGCTTCTCTTTTTTTTTTTTCTTGACTTTTACTTTCCAAACCATTAGGATCCTTCCAGAATCTAAGGAACTTTGGAAGATTAATACATCTACTGTCACTGCAGCTACTTCGTTGGAGACTCTATGATATGTGATGTGGTCCTGAGTCCCTGTCAGACTTGAGTCAAATCCCAGTGATTCTCACTTGAGGACAAATGGCATTTCCAAAATAAATAAAAACAAGATAATACAGATGCTGGTGATCTGAAGTAAAGATATTACTGGATCTGCTTAGTCTCTCCAGCACTTTTTGTTTTGATTTCCAAACTAAATTTGCATTCAAGCTTTCCTTCGATATTTCACTTAAATAACTGTACTTCATGTTGAGTCGAGATAGTGAATGTTAGTTCCTGGGCATATTACTTTGCCAGTCTCAAGGGCAAACATATTATAATGTGCTGCTATTCATGCAATGTGCTACAATGAAAGAAGAAAAGCCAACAATTCACAACTGTTATGGTACAGAAGGAGGCCATTTGGCCCATTTTACTTGTTTTGGAGTCATAGAGTCATACAACACAGAAACAGACTCTTCAGTCCAACACATCGATGCTGACCAGACATCCCAATCTGACCTAATCCCATTTTTCCGCCTCTTAAATCCTTTCTATTCATATACCCATCCAGGTGCCTTTTAAATGTTACAATTATACCCACCTCCACCTCTTCCTCTGACAGTTTGGTCCAGACACACACCAACATCTGCATGAAAAAAAATACCTTTCAGACCTTTTTAAATCTTTCCCCTATCAGTTTAAACCTATGTTCTCGAGTTTTGGACTCCCTAAGCTTCGGAAAAAGACCTTGGCTGTTCACCCTCTCGATGTCCCTCATGATTTTATAAACTAAAGGTCACCCTGTTAGTCTCTGACGTTCCAGGAAAAAAATGTCCCAGCCTATTCAGCCTCTTCTTGTAGCTCAAACCCTCCACTCCCAGCGACATCCTTGTAAACCTTTTCTGCACCCTCTCAAGTTTAACAATATCCTTCCTGTAGAAGGGGATCCAGAATTGTATACAGTATTCCAAAAGTGGCGTCACCAATGTCCTGTACAGGCGCAACATGGCATCCCAACTCCTATGCACTGAGAAATGAAGGCAAGCACGTCAAACACCTTCTTCACCACTTTTTCCACCTGCAACTCCACTTTTATTGCCTGCATCCTAGGCAACAATCCCTAAGATCTTACAACTTACTGTTTATGTTCTGCCTTGATATGCCTTACCAAATGAATACCTCATATTTATCTAAATTAAACTCCATCTGTGACTCCTGGGCCCTTTGGCCCATCAAATCAAGGTCCCATTTTACTCTTGAGATAATCATCTTCACTGTCCATTACAGACCACCAATTTTGGTGTCATTTGCAATCCTACTAACGGTTTCTCCTATATTCACACCCAAAATATTTATATATATGACAAAAAGCAGTGGACCCAGTACTAACCCTTGTGGCACACAAAAAAGTGACAGACCTCCAGTCCAAAAAATATCTCTTCACCACCACCCTCTGTCTCCTACCTTCAAGCCAATTTTGTATCCAATTAGCTAGCTCCTACGGGATCCCATTTGACCTAACCTTACTGACCAGTGTGCCATATGGAATCTTGTTGAATATTTATTGAGGTCCAGATAGACAATGTCTACCACTTTGGCTTCATGAATCTTCCTTATCATCTCTGCAAAAAATCGAGTTAGTGAGATACAATTTCCCACAAACAACGTCATGTTGACTATCCCTAATCAGTCCTTGCC
Source organism: Stegostoma tigrinum (assembly GCF_030684315.1). Classification (NCBI taxonomy): domain Eukaryota; kingdom Metazoa; phylum Chordata; class Chondrichthyes; order Orectolobiformes; family Stegostomatidae; genus Stegostoma; species Stegostoma tigrinum. The sequence goes on along the minus strand of NC_081372.1, from coordinate 42,287,051 downwards.
TTTCCAAATATGTGTAAATCCTGTCCCTCAGAATCCTCTCCAAAAATGTACCCACCACTGATGTAACATTCACTGGTCTGTAGTTCCCTGACATTTCCTTACAGCTTTTCTTAAATAATGGCATCACATCAGCCAATCTCCAGTCTTCTGGCACCTCACCTGTAGCTATCAATGATGCAAATATCTCAGCAAGTGACCCAACAATCTCTTCTGTAGCTTCCCACAATGTTCTGGGAAACACCTGATTAGAACCAGGGGATTTATCTACCTTTATGTTTTTTAAGACATCCAACATGTCTTTTGCACTGTGGACACTTTTCAGCATATCACTATTTATTGTTAAGTAAAAGTTTTAGGGATATGGGGCAAAGGCAGGTACAGTTAGTTCTCCTATAACGTGTTAGTTGTGTTCTTGTGTGACCTCATATTATAGAAAATTGCATTACAGGGAGATTGCTGTAGAAAATCGCTATACCTGTACAGCAGAAAGTTCATGTTATCCAAATAGCATCCACTATTCATCAATTATGTTACAGCCAACTGGTGTTAACAAAACACGTGTTATACCGAACTACCTGTATATAGAGCTCAACCACAGGTCAGCCATGATCTCATTCAATGTTCTACTCCTGTTCCTTTGTTCCGAGGTTTTTACCCTTCGAAAAATCCATGCCTTGGTCGCTGGTTGGAGCTGAGTTGTGCAGTATAAAGTGGAGTAGTTGTATGGACAAGGAGATTGAAATTGACGTCAACATCCTGTACTAAAATCCAGTTGGGAGTAGCTGCTCCGGACTCCATTCCAGTATTTCCTGTTGGAAAGAATATGGGTTCCATGTAAAGATAGGATCAGGTTTAGTTGTGATTGTACCCATGATAGATTAGTTTGCTGAGATTCACCGGCTAGGTTTTCTTTAAAGAAAGGCCAATGGAAGTGATGCTATGAGGGGAAAATATGTCAGCCAATAATCTCCTAATACAGGCCACTCACTGCCATCAGAAGAAAAGTAGTAAGTGGGGCAGTTGGTGAATCAGTTAAATATTTGAGGATAAATACATTTATTAATTTCCTTTAATAATAAGCAGATAGCAATATTACAATTAATGCTCAGATACATGTCAGCTTTCATCTTGTACACATTTAGTTTGCTGTTTACTTCCACAGATATAAAAAGACAAAAAAGTAAAGGATCTGAAAAGGTCACAGGTCTATTTAAAATTCATTCCTCTAGTTCCCTAAGTCTATTTTTAGCATCTAGCTGCATTTCAATATCTCTGTTTTTATTGCTTACCCCTGCCCTGCCAGTTGTTTAAAATATTCACCATTTTAGTTTAAAAAATTCCAATACCTAATTTAAATGTAGTTTTCAATATACTTTTATGCACTTGTTCTATTTTCCTGGCTTGATGTGGAGGTGTCAGTGTTGGACTGAGGTGGACAAGGTCAAAAATCACGCGACACCAGGTTATAGTCCAACAGGTTTGTTTGAAAATACAAACTTTCAGAGTCTGGCTCCTTCTTCAGGCTTCAGTGACAGAGGTGGCATCAGACACAGAATTTATAAGCAAAAGATCAAAGGGTCAGAGAACTGAAGTGAATGGACTGAACAAACCTAAAATGGCTGTTAAATCTTTAAACCGTTAGAAAGGACTAATATGCAAATTCCAGAATTTCTTTCAAGATGCTGCCCCGAGATAACTAAAGGTTTTATCAGTTCCCTCAGTATACCAGAGGTGACGTCCCAGGTCAGACAATGTGTTTTAGGTGAGGCCTTGTTTAGAATCTTGCTGGAGTCAGACTGGTTTTATTTCCAAAGCAGGAATTCATAAAATGCCACATTGACTGTCTACAATTTGCAGGTTTTTTCAACAAAATAGAATGTACCCTCAATTACAAATCTGCACATGCAGATTCACCCCACAATTTGTGTGTGTGTGCGCATGCATGTATATGCGTGTGAGGAAGAGAGAGAGAGAGTGTGTGTGTGTGTATGTGCGCGTGCGTGCGAGGATGTGTGTGTGTGTGTGTGTGTGTGTGTGTGGGGTGGTGTTCCCAATTGTGATGGTAGTGTCCATTTCGATGATCTGACATGTCTTGCAGAGGTTGCTGTGGTAGGGTTGTATGATGTTGTGGTCAATGTTGTCCTGAAGACTGTGTAGTTTACTGCGAACAATGGTTTGTTTAAGATTTGGCAGTTGTTTGAAGGCAAGAAGTGAGCCTGAATAGCTCAGTTGGTACAGCATCAGACTTTTAGTCGGAGGGTCCAGGGTTCAACTCCCTGTTTGGGTGTGTCCTTTAGCAAGCAATTTTAAATTGCATTGCCCACAAACAGAAATGACCGAGTGCAAGCAAATAAAGCTGAAAGCCACACACTTGCTTATGATCTGAAGCAAGGACAGGCCAGAAATAGCTTGAATTCCAAACTAAGTACCATCCTAATACTGCAACTCATCCCCTGAATCCTGTTAGGGGGAACATGGTGGCTCAGTGGTTAGCACTGCTGCCTCACAGCTCCAGGGACCTTGGCCAGGATTTTGTAGTCCACGTTCAGTAGTGAAATGGGACGCCAATTCTTAATTTCTTCCCACTCCCCCTTCCTCTTGTAAATGAGGGTGATGATGCCCTTCCTCAGGGACTTGCACATTTCCCCTGCCCGAAGCGCACTATTGTACACCTCCAGCAGGTCCTGGTCGACCAGGTCCCACAGAGCAGAATATAGCTCGACCGGTAAGCCGTCGCTCCCAGGAGTCCTATTCCTCTCCAAGGACTTGAGGGCTCTGGTCAGCTCGTCCAGAGATATCGGCCAGTCCAGCCACTTCCTCGTGCCATCGTCTAAGACCTCCGTGATAGACGGTAGGAACGACTCGGAGGCCGTGCTGGCCGTGGGCTTCGTGTCATACAGTCCGGCATAGAAGGATCTGCTGATCCTCAAAATGTCGGGCCGAGACGACGTCACCGAGCCGTCGTCCTCTTTCAGCCGGCTAAGCACAGAGCTCTCTTTGTGCACCTTCTGAGAGAAGAAACGCGAGCATGTCTCGTCCTGCACTACGGAGCGGACCCTGGACTGGAAGATTATCCTGGAGGCCTCCGCGGCGAAGAGCGAGGCTTGCTGGCCCCTCACCTCGCAGAGGTCCTCTGTGACATCGACCCCCATCAACTGCAGAAGGAGCAGGTTCTGCACCCTTTTCTGGAGTCGCGACAGCTTTCCCCGCCTCACTCTCGCCTTCCGAACACCCTTGAGGACAAAGAACCTCTTGATGTTCTCCTTCACCGTCTCCCACCAGTCGCCCAGAGACTCAGAGGGGTTTCACGGTTCTCCAACCAGCGTACTCCCTCTTAAGCCCCTTGACGTTCTCTGGGGTCAATAGAGTCGTGTTGAGCTTCCACGTCCCCTTGCCGGTCGGCTGGTCGTCCTGTAAGTGACAGTCGGCCAGCAGGAGGCCGTGGTCAGAGAAGAACACCGGCTCGACGCTGGTGGACCTGACCGAGAACGCCCGTGACACAAACAGGAAGTCTATCCTTGAGCGAATACACCCGTCTGGCCGCGACCAGGTGTACCTCCGCTGCGCTCCGTGTGCAGGGGTGCTGAAGACGTCGAGCAGCTTGGCATGCTTCACCGTACCCATCAGGAATCTGGACGTGACGTCCAGTTGACTCCCCCCACCCGCTGTCCCCGTGCCGGATCTTCCATCTGCATCGATGACCGGCCTGGACGTAGCCAGCAGGGGTGGAAGCCACTGCAGAACGGCCAACTGCTCACTCTGTACTGCTGGGGCGTACACGTTGATCAGCCTTGGGAACTGTTCCTGTAGGTGACGTCAGCCACTAGGAGGCGCCCCCCCACCACCACCTGAACTTGAGAGATGGTGAAGTTGCGCCCCCGCAGCAGAATAGCCAGGCCCGAGGAGCGACAGTCGTTACCCCCCGACCAGATTGAAGGCCAACAGGTCCAGGCGCCGGACCATTTCCCGTACCTGCTGAGGTGCGGTATCCCGCACTCCTGCAGAAACAGGAGGTCCGCCTTGACGGTGGTCAGGTAGGCCAACGTGGACACACATCTTGCGGTGGACTTGACGCTGCTCACATTAATGCTCGCAACTCGTACCCCCATTGTGGGCAGTGACTGCAGTACCCTCCCCAAGTCCAAGGTCCAGCCCCTCCATCTGTCCCTTCATGCCCATTGCCCGGGCTAACTGCTGGACGCTCTCCGGGCTGAGGAAACCGTCCGTGCTGCCTTCCTGGTGGCATCCTCCTGTTGGGGGTACGGAGGCAGGAGGGTCCGGCTCTGGGTCAGGCTGGGGACGCGCTGTTTCCTCTTTCCGGCCTGGAAGTTCCGGGGGGCCCTCCAGTACCCCAGGGGCACGTGACTGGGTGTCCGAGGGAGCATCAGGATGCCTCCCGTCACCTGGAAGTGGGGTGCTGCTTTCCTTCTCCCTTGAGACCTTTAGCTTCTGCTTTGGGCGGGCCGTCTCCAAATCTCCCTAGTCAGAGGAGCTCTTATAGCCCCCCCTGTAGCTGCCTCTTCCCGCCTGATGGTTGCGGTTCCTGGGCCCGCCGACGCGCCTTTCTCCTCGCTTTCTGGACCATCGTCCACTCCCCTTAGTCACCTGTCGCCGCCTCCATCGACTCCGGGTTGTCGGGGATGAGCGGAGCCTGGAGGGGCGCTTTGCTGGCCTCGGGCCTATCCTGCGGGGCTGGGACCTCCTGCACGACCTGGCCCTCCTGCACATTAGTGGGGTCCTTGCAGGGCCCTGGTGCCTTCCTCTCCTCCGGGGAGGCTGGCCCCGCATTGCCCCTGCCGGCGACCTGGGCGTAGGTGGTCCCCCGCTGCGGGCATGCCCTATAGAGGTGGCCCGCTTCCCCGCAAAGGTTGCAGCTTTTTTCGTGTGGGCAATCCTTTGCAAGGTGTCCCACCTCCCTGCAGATGGTGGCTTTGCAGTTGGCCGCCACGTGACCTGACCTACCACAGGCATGGCAGACTTTAGGTTGCCCTGCGTAGGTCAGGTAGCCCTTGCTCCCGCCGATCGCGAAGCTGGACGGTGGGTGTACAATGTACCCGTCCGAGCCCACCCTCAGCGTCACCTTGACCTCCCTCTTACTGGTCCAGATGCCAAAAGGGTCCATGATGTCAGTTAGGTCCCCTTCCACCTTCACATACCTTCCAAGGAAGGTCAGGACATCAACTGCTGGCACGTGCGGGTTGTACACGTGTACAGTCACCATACGGCTCCTCTGCGCTGGCGTCAGGAACAGCGGGACAGCGGTCAATACAGAGGGGGGGCCCTCACCTCCTTTCTCCTTGAAAACCTCCAGGAAGCGCTCGCAAAGCTTGGCACTCCTGAAGGTCACATCGTAAAAACCTCCTCCAGGGAAATCCTGCAGGCAGTAAATGTCCGCAGCAGCGAACCCACAACAGTCCAACAGGACCCTCTTCACAAAGAAGGTGCGGTCCACAGGTGCACCTTCATCCACCTTCTTTACGGAAACACGGATGGTGTTCCGGACCCCCTGACCTGGGGCACAAGTACTTGCCGCAGCCATCGTTGCAGGTTGGCTGCTCCCCTGAACCAGCGTTAGGCCGAAGCCAGCATTAAGATCCACTGGTTGCAAGGGTGCACAGCCAACCCGACGTCTTCCTTCCACCTCCTACACAGCGCTCTCCTCCTCTCGGTCCACCAAAGAGTGGGTCTATATTTTGTTCCAGATGTAAGCTGGTTCACTGAGCTGGAAGGTTAGTTTTCAGACATTTCGTCACCATTCTAGGTAACATCATCAGTGAGCCTCCGACGAAGCGCTGGTGTTCTGTCCCGCTTTCTATTTATCTGGTTAGGTTTCCTTGGGTTGGTGATGTCATTTCCTGTTCTTTTTCTTAGGTGATGGTAGATTGATTTGGAGCCAATGTGTTTGTTGACGGAGTTCCGGTTGGAATGCCATGCTTCTAGGAATTCTCGTGCATGTCTCTGTTTGGCTTGTCCTAGGATAGATGTGTTGTCCCAATCAAAGTGGTGTCCTTCCTCATCTGTATGTAAGGATACGAGTGATAGTGGGTCATAACACTACATTGGACAAACAGGCAGAAAGCAAGCCACCAGGATACATGAACATCAACTAGCCACAAAATGACATGACCCACTATCACTGGTATCCTTACATACAGTTGAGGAAGGACACCACTTTGATTGGGACAACACATCTATCCTAGGACAAGCCAAACAGAGACATGCACGAGAATTCCTAGAAGCATGGCATTCCAACTGTAACTCCATCAACAAACACATTGATTTGGAGCCAATCTACCATCTCCTCAGAAAAAGAACAGGAAATGACATCACCAACCCAAGGAAACCTAACCAGATAAATAGAAAGCGGGACAGAACACCAGCGCTTCGTCGGAGGCTCACTGATGATGTTACCTAGAATGGTGACGAAATGTCTGAAAACTAACCTTCCAGCTCAGTGAGCAAACTACATCCAGAACCTCAACTTGAGCTACAAATCTTCTCAAAACTCGCTAGTGAAGGAACTGTGAAATATTTCTAAATCTGGGTGGTGGGTGACTTGGAGGAGAACTTGCCTGTGTGTTTTGATGAATTCCTCCAGTGCATCTTGCAGATAGTGGCAGCAGTGTGCGCTGGAGGTCAGTGGTGGGAGAAATGGATACTTGTAGATATGGTGGTAATTAAGCAAGTTACTTTGGGCTGGATGGGGTCAAGCATCTTGAATGTTACTGGAGCAGTACCCATCCAGGCAAATGGGGAGTTTTCCATCATATTTCTGACTTGTGCCTTCTAGATGGCGGACAGGCCTTGGGGATTCAGGGGATGAGTTGCAGTATTAGGATGATACTATGGTTTTAAGAGATTATTTTGTCCTTGTTCTTTTAAAGACAGGTTTTAAGATTGAGGTGATGAGCTGTCTATTTGCAAAGCCAATAAAGTTAACTGCTTGTGAGGCCTTGGGTTTTTTGGAAAAATTGTACCAATAAAAGCAACTTGTATGGGCGTAGTCAAGTTCTCACAGAACCAGGATTTTTAGTTTAAGATTTCAGCAGTTGCAGCTGAGGTCTTGCAGAAGTGGAAGCTATTTTTGCCTCTGTCTGTTGCAACTAAAAGCTGGAAGGTCTCTTGCTGCTGGAGTTGAATATGAGATAGTCTGTTTTCTGAATTTACCTTTCGTCCAGGGTGTGTGTATGAGACATTGGAAGAGTTAATTAGTATTAGCACTGTACCTATTATTTTGTTAAGCATTTCAACAGAGTTAGTCATGCCAAATCTCTTTTTTGTCTTTGGTTGTACTTTACCTATAGTGTATAAACGAAGGGTGTTTTGCTTAACATATAGTTGTTTGACCAATTGAATTAGATCTAGAGCACAATACCTTACTTTTACCTTTAAAACAAGAAAACATTGGGGTCTAGTCTACCTTTTCAATATATTTCAAGGGGATTTGGTCAAGTCCATAACAGAATTCCTACCCTCTGTCCTGCTCTTGTAGCCACAACATTTATATGGTGAGTTCAGCTGAATTTCTGAGCAATGGTAGCTCGCAAGGATGTCAATAGTGGGGGATTCAGTGATGGTAACACCATTGAATGTCAAGGTTGGCAGTTAGATTGTCTCTTATTGGAAATGGTCATTCCTTGACATTTATGTGATGTGAATGTTACTTGCCATTTGTCATTCCAAGTCTGGATATTGTCCAGATCTTGTTGCATTTGAACAGGAACTGCTTCAGCGTCTGAGGAGTCTCAAAAGATGCTGAACGTTGTGCAATTATCGGCAATCATCACCACTTCTGACCTTATGAAGGAGTGAAGGTCAAGGATGAAACAGCTTAAGATGGTTGGGCCTAGGACACTACTCTAAGGAACTCTTGTAGAGATGCCCTAAGTTGAGATGACCTACTTTCAACAGTTAAAGCAAACTTCCTATGTACCAGGTATAACCCAACCAGCAGAGACTTTTCTCCCTGGTTCTCATTGATTCCAGTTTTTCTAGGGCTCCTTAATACCATGCTGGTCGAATGCATGCTTGATGTCAAGGTCTGTCACTCTCACTTCGCCTCAGGAATTCAGCTTTTATATCCATGTTTGAACAAGGCTATAATGAGATCAGGAGCTGAGCGGTCCTGGTGGAGTCCAAACTGAGCGGGCTGTTGCTGAGAAGGTGCTACTTGATAGCACAACAGAAGATACTTCCATCACTTTAATGATGATCAAGAGTAGACTGATGGAGTGGTAACTGGCTGAGTTAGATTGGTTCTGATTTTTGTGTATAGGCTTAAACCTAGGAAATTCTCCGATATATGTCAGTGTTGTAACTGTACTGGAAGAGCTTGACTAAGGTAGCAGCATGTTCTGGAGCAGAAATCTTCAGTACTATTGCTGGAATGTTGTCAGGGCCCATAATCTTTGCAGTATCGATGCCTCTAACCGTTACTTGATGTCATGTGGAGTGAATCAAATTGGCTGAAACAATTTCGAAAATTGACCATTTCCAACAAGAGAAAAATCTAACCCTCTTCAATAGATGTCAAACAATAGTTGACTGAATCCCCTTTCATCAAAATCCTCAAGGTTACCAGTGACCAAAGAATTCTATGAAATTTGAGGATGTGGACTATGTGAGTTGATCTTGCAAAGAACTGAAATAAATATCATGGGCCAAATGGTTTCCTTCAGTGCTGTAACCATTCTATGAATTTATTGTATAAATATTGAAATGATGTGCATACTAGAGGCTGGGAATTCCGCAGTGAATAATTCATCTCTTATTCCACTTGTGTAAATAAGTGGTGCTCTATTTACACACTAGAAGCTCAATATCATCCGGAATAAGGTAACCCGACCAGGTTACCAACCCCATCCTCCACATTAAATAATAACTTCCACCACCATTGGTGCATAGCTGCAGTATTGTGTACTATCTGTAAGATGCACTGCAACAATTCAGCAAGCTCCCTCTCACTGTACTTTCTGAAGTTACAACATCGAGAGGCTTGAGGACAGCAGAGGCATGGGAACAGCGTGAGATGCAAGTTCTCCTGAGCACTCACTATCCTAACTTGGAACAATATCACCATTCCTTTACAATCACTGGATCAAAAACCAGGATCTCTTTTCCTAACATCACTGTGGGAGTGCCACAAGAAGTTCTCTCAAAGAGGTGGCTCACCACCATTTTGTCAAGGGCTATTAAAGATGAACAACAAATGCTATCATCCATGCTATAATCCCATGAAAGAATTTAATTAATGGCACTAGGGATAAAAAAAAACCTATAGTGGGAAATTTGATACTGTGACTATTTTCACTTGAGTATAGTAAGAGGAATTTTAATTGGGTTGGTTTTTAAAATTAGAATGTTCTTGATTTGATGAATAAAGAATACATCATTTCCCTCGGTAAGTTAGTGAAGGGGGTAAAGCATTGCAACTAGGCAAGTTTTTAAAAAAGTATCAGAAGCTCCTTAGTGCTGAGTAAGAAAAAAAATTATAAATTCAGAAGTCCTGAAATAAAAACAAAAGGGCTGGAAAGTCAAATTAGGTTGTCAACACTAGTAAAGCGAAAAGTTGGTGATTTGAGAAAGCTTGAGAAGTTTGCAGATAAAATGCTAATTTGATTTTCCTATTTTAGATGCCATTGGACTGTTCAGTATTGACGACATTTCCTGCTTTAACTTAACGATATGTATCAATATTGTTCTTTACTCCTAATATTTCTTTAATCAAACAAAGTGATCTATCAATCACAAGTCAAAGCATGTATTAAAATGACTTCTATCAAATGTGTGACTTTGCAGCTGAGGTTTTTGAATTAAACATGTACACCAAAATATCCTGCTCACGAAAAGGAAAATGAAGCCATTGAATTATGTTTGTATTTCATAACATTGTTATTGACCTCTGAAAGGTTGGGAGTAATTAATTGAAAACTGCACACTGTAAGAATATTCACAGCATTGTTTGTGCTTTGAATGAATGCTGTCAGGATTCCTACTATGCACCCTCCAGATTATTTGGTTTTCATTCTACCTTTTCATTCTCTGATGTTGTTGCAATATTTTGTTTATCTAAAACTGTGCTAATTGTTTGCATGTTATGAATTATTCATTGTTGCCCTGCTGTTATGAACGCATCACGTGGTGTAATCTCTGCCACACCAAGCAGAAAGGCTTTGGTTCAATCCTGTTTCCATTGAGTTGTGAAATCTTATCAGGCAACAGTGGGAATGTTAGAGATAATGGGAACTGCAGATGCTGGAGATTCCAAGATGATAAAATGTGAGGCTGGATGAACACAGCAGGCCAAGCAGCATCTCAGGAGCACAAAAGCTGACGTTTCGGGCCTAGACCCTTCATCAGATCTCTCTGATGAAGGGTCTAGGCCCGAAACGTCAGCTTTTGTGCTCCTGAGATGCTGCTTGGCCTGCTGTGTTCATCCAGCCTCACATTTTATCATGTGGGAATGTTAGAATTAGTTTCAAGGTTTCTGATTAAGAAGAATAAATAAATTGTCACTTCCGCTCCTTATTACAATCCAATGAATCCGGATGCAAAATGCAGAGGTACTGAAGACATTAAAGCGTTGTTATTGATGCTTTGACTGACCCAGAGGTTAATATTCTTGCTCTGGCTGACTCAGAGCTATGCTACATTATACTGTTTTAAATAAGCGAAGACAATAGGCCATAACGCTTAAAATACAAGAAAATTAGAGATAGCTTTCAAGGATTTAGTCACTCCACAAGTAAAGCTATTAGCATATTGTACTAGGGTTGTAAAATGATACGCCTTACCATAGAAACCAGTGAGACAAAATTCAGAAATTAATAAGACCAGTAAAATGGTAGAATGTAACTTTAAATGTGTTCACATTTATTGCACAATTCTGAGGGTAAGCGCAGAAACTTTTTGACTTTTTGAGGTCACAGTTTTGACTTTGCACATCCCACAATTTGAAGAGTCTTGTAGCCTCCTCTTACAATTCAAAGATGATATTTATATAAAAGTATTTGAATTGCACAACCATGTCAACAAAGAGTGCAAATGAACCTTTATTTATTTTAGTGGTAAATAAATTATGATTTAGCAAGCAAATGTACAAATTATAAATATATTAAACAACATTATATAGGTGGCATGATGACTCAGTGGTTAGCACTGTTGCTTCACAGTGCTAGGGACCTGGGTTCAATTCCAGTCTTGGCCACCTGTCTGTGTGGAGTTTGTACATTCTCCCCAAGCCTCTGAGGGTTTCCTCTGGATGCTCTGGTTTCCTCTCACAGTCCAAAGATGTGCAGGTTAGGTGGGTTGGCCATGCTAAATTGCCCGTAGTGTCTGTGAATGTATAGTTTCGGTGGATTAGCCTCAGGAGGTGCAGGTTTACAGGGATAGGTTAGGTGTGAGAGTCTGGGTAGCATGTTCTTCAGAGATTCGGTGTGGACTTGTTGGGCCGATTGGCCTGTTTCCCCACAGTGGGCAATCTGTGGTTCTAACTTACTATTTTATAAGATTTCTGCTTCACAGAGCAGCCTGGATAAGTCATTCAGTAAAGTCAGAGATTTCCAGCTTTATTCTGGTCTACTGAATTCTCAATAACATTGCTCTGTAAAAAGGGTATAACCCTTGGTTCTGCCTCATGAAGAAAACACAAAGGAGCAAGATGACCACGCAGTCAAGAGTCAAAGAGAAGAGTAAGGGCAAGTAACTCAGTGCTCCATTTATTGATTGCATACTATGCCACTTCTACTTACTTGTGATCCACAACTCTTTAAATTGTATATCGTTCTACCTGGTACTCCATACTGTGCAACATTACCAGGTTCTAAGCTGTGTGCCGAAAAGAGCAAAGTCAAGTGATGTCATATACTCGAGAAGATCTGCCTCTTATTTTTTTGTTCCAAGAGATTTCTATATTTCTGCTGGCAGTAGATGAGGTTAGCACTTAGGTACAAGGTAATTTGAGTGAGATACATATGAATTCAAAGTCAGATCATTTTGATGTGAAATGCATGTTTAGGGAGAGATTTCAGTAAGGAGAGAAAATAAGGGTGAGAGAGTTAAGACAAACTGTAGAACTTGCCTCATGTTTTGCCAGCTACAACATTCCAGATGATTATCCTGTCCGTAATATTTTTCAGCTATTACATAAGATAATGATTCTGAAAGAGTTAGTGCTGAAATTGCATTAGTTTCACCCAATGGGGAAATATTATAGTCTTTAGTCCTTAGGGCACAAAGAGTTCAGCACTAGCCTTCCAAGGGAGCAGATGTATTGTATACAACTGCTGAGAGTCTTTAATAGCCCTAAGATAAGTGTTTCTTTGGTTTAGACAAGCAATCTGGAGAGAATATGAATAAATGAGGATTGCTGGCAGTGAATTACTTCTAACACCTTCTGAGGCAATCAATCCATGCAAATGTGAGCAGTGGCAATCAGAGCAAATACCGCATCAGAGATAGTAGGAACTGCAGATGCTGGAGAATCTGAGACAACAAGATGTGGAGCTGGATGAACACAGCAGGCCAAGCAGCATCAGAGGAGCAGGAAGGCTGACGTTTCAGACCTAGATGCTTCTTCAAATAAAAAATACTGCATTGTAGTTGTTTGAATACTGACACAGTGAATTTTGAACAGACTGTCACCACCAGGAATAATGTAAAATAATGTTTTGAAGAAAGGTGCAAATTTAATTTTAAAAACATGCCACTTTATGAAGACACGGTCAGTTAGGAGGTGAAATGCACTTATTGACAGAGAGTGACAGCAATAGCCGTGAAAGCAGCAACACGACTGGTTCAGCTCTTCAAAGTTAAACCTTCACCCAGAAGCTGATAAGAGGAACAGGGAAAAAATATGTGGGCTAGGAAAGACAGAAAAACCATCCACACTTATAAAAAAGACTGAGACTTTAGTGAATGAAGCTCTTTTAGGAACAGGGAAGAGTCTGGAAGTAAAGTTAGATCTCCCTAACTAAACAAGGGTGGATTTTATTAAGGTGGCACCAAATCTAAAAAATGGAGGTAGAGAAGTATATAAAAAAAAGCTCACATGTCTGTAAACAAACATGACAGTCATTGAGTTTAGGCTTCTTGAGGCACAGCTGTAATTTGGTAAAAGGATCAGGAAGTAGATTTAACCTGGTGCTGCAGAAATGGCCAGTCTGTATTTTAGCTTAAAAAATCAGCAAGTCTGACAGCATTTGTGGAGAGAAAGCAGAGTTAAAGTGTCAGGTCTGGTGACTCATCTTCTTAACGGTTCCCTCGTCTCCCTGTTACCTTGCCACTGGAGCTGAGTTACAGTGGTCAGAACGATGAAGTGCTGCTCTGTGTGTATATCCAACAGACTCTGAGGGCGCTGGTCTGGCTTTCCATGGTAACTGCCATGGGGACAGTCAGGTAAGCACATGCCAGAAGCAGTGGAGTCCTAATGTCACTGGTGCAGTCCAACAATGTTTTAGTTGGACTGGTCAAGTTGACCAGGGCCCCCAATAAACCTGCCTGCTGTTCCTGTTTTTCTGCATGTACTTCAATGAAGTTCCTTATCACAACACAACAGAGTCGTCCCTTGCCTGGGGCTGAGCAGATGACTTGTCTCCATCAATTCTCTGAGTGCCGATGACCTGGGGTATTTCTTCCTCGATCAGTTGAGGAGACAATATTTTGTGCACCCACCGGTGCTCCTGACTTTAGTTAATATATCCATCACCGGTCAGTATCTAAGCTGATGGAGGGTGCAGGAGGCTGTTGAGTTGGTGCACCCTTTAAGGCATTCGTGCTCTCTTTCGCAGGGATGAAGGAGGGCATGACTTGACGGGATGCCACTGGCACCTCCCAGGAGACAGAAGAATGAATGTATCATGACCAAGGTGTAGAAGTTGGACATGTTAAGAAGACATTGACAGTACTTCTCCAGGTGCACAATGGACTTTTAAATATGGTACCAGCATCGAGTTTTTGATTTCTTCTTACAGCTGTTTGGAAATCTCCTGCTTTAATACCCAAAGTTGTCTTTTTACATAGTTTGAGGAATATTTTAATGTGAATTTCACGCCAGGAATTACTTCCAATGCTACATATGCTTCAGAGTTTCAAAGTGAGAAGTTAGGTTACTTGGTGCATTAATCTCAGCAAAGTTTATTTCTGGAATTTCATAAAAATGTAAAAAAGCTTGCACTATTTTTGCACAGTGGAAACCAACCTTAATTTTTACTCTCTAGTAGATTTAAACTATGCAAACAGTTGCTATTTTGTTTATAATTTACATAGCTTTACTTTATTCAGTTCCTATGACAACTTCATTCTTAAATAGAATACCTTTAAAATGTGTATTTTGCTGCATTTTACATATTTCTAAATTTGAGGGTTTTTTAAAAATGATTTGTATAATCTGCTCTTGGCTTTTCAAACAAAAATTATCTTCTTCTGCAGATGTTGAACTTTCCTCACGTGGATTTATGGTTAGCAGTGACTCTCCAATATGCTGCTCCACAGGCCACCCATCTCATGTGGCTACTTTCTTCCAGCCCTCTGTCACTGCCCATGTGGGGCATTCCCCCAAATGGCCTGAGAAAAAGATTGTCTCATATTTATGTGGTGTCAGTAATACAGCCAAGAACTTTCTCAGAAATATTACATTTTGAAATGGAGCCCCCACTATGGAGATAACTACGGCAGCCAAATTTCCACAGCAAGATCCGGTAGATATTGATGAATTTAATTATGTTTGTATTTTGCAGTTTTGGTTGAGGAAAAATCTGGTCCTGACCAAAGGTTAACATTCTATTATTCTTCAAGGAGGAAGACTGCCTGCCTTGATCCTCAGCGATTTGCTTACCTACGTAACAGGTCCACAGTGGACACCATTTCCCTAACATTCATCCCTGGAACATCTGGACGACGAAGACACTTACACCAGACTCCTGCTCATCCATGACAGCTCCACCTTCAACACCATTATCTCCTCCAGACTGATCTCAAAACTGAGAGACCTAGGTCTCAGCTCCGCCCTCTGCAACAGGATCCTTAGCTTTCTGACCCATAGACCACAATCAGTGAGGATAGGTAACTATACCTTCTCTGTGAATACACTCAACACTGGAGCCCCCCCCGAAGCATGCGTCCTCAGCCCCCTGCTGTACTCCCTGTACACTCATGATTGTGTAGCAAAATTCCAAATAAGCCCCATCCACATGTTTGGTAACGACACCACTGTGGTAGGATGGATATCAAACAATAATGAGCCCAAGTACAAAAAGGAGTCAGAGGGCTTGCTGATGTGATGCAACAATAACAGCCTCTCTCTCAATGTCGGCAAAATAAAAAAAATCACTGAATTCAGAAAGAAAGGAGGAGTACACGCCCCTATCCACGTCAATGGGGCAGAGGTTGAGAACATCAAGTCTCCAGGAGTGACGATAACCAACCACTTGTCCTGCACTTCACACATAGATGCAATGGTCAAGAAATCACAACAATGCCTCTTCTTCCTCAGGCAGCTTAGGAAAATTAGTATGTCCATGAAGACCCTCACCAAGTTTTACAGATGCACCATTGAAAGCATACTGTCCAGGTGCATAACAGCCTGATATGTCAACTGCACTGCCTAGGACTGTAATAAATCTCAAACGGTTTTGTGCACAGCCCAGACCATTACAGAAGCCAATGCATGAAAGCTTCCACCCTGGACTGCATTTACATGGCTCCCTGCTGTGGAAAGGCTGCCAACATCATCAAAGACCCCTCCCACCCTGCTAATGATCTCCTGCAACCTCTTCTGTCAGGCAGAAGGTACAGAAGCTTGAACACACGCACCAGAAGGTTTAAGAACAGTTTCTCCCCTGCCGTTATTAGACTGATGAATGGACTCTTTAAATTCAAATAATGTTGATGTTGCCTCGTGCATATCCTGTACAGTGTAACTTACGTGCCTCACACTATCCAAGTTTTTTTCACCCAAAGATCTGTAAGCCCTTGCTTACTTTGATCTGCCTGTACTGCTCTTAACCAAAGCTTTTCACTGAACTTTGATTTGATTTATTATCATGTGTATCTATCAATCAATCAATTAATCAAGTGTTATGGGATCGGTAACATTTATCTTCACAAGGAAACAGATTCCTTTAACTTTATCGTTCAAACAATGACACGTATAAAAAATTTAGTTCCAACCTTCTCTGCATGGAGGTTTTTCCTGAATTGTGTGCTCAATTAAAGCTTGAATTCCCAACTTTCTCTCTTAGAGTTCAGAGTGCTATAAAGTGACAAAGTTGAAGATGAGTTATCTTCAAATTTTCCCTTTGTTTTTGTATGTGAAGCTACATTAAGGTTGAGATCTTACAAACCTATCTTGTACTATTCCAGGGTGCTATGCTGTATGACTTGTATTTGATATTGTTGGTTCCTTTATATTACTAATGAAAGCATAATTCTCCTTCAAAACCTTCTAAATTAACTTCTCAATTGCTGAAGTTAATGATTCCTGAAATACATTTCACCTACCCCAAAAAGAATTACCCTCATAGCATATTTAAATTCTGCCACAATAGTCCTTTCAGAACATCAGGAAATCTAATTCATACTCAATAACCTGTCTACAGTCTGAGGTTGTATTCAATACTGCTTAATTGTAATAAAGCATATCATGCTGTGGGAGGATTTCCTATCTGTTTGTTTCAGACATTATTAAACAGTGACAATATCTTACCTCTAAGTAAAAAGGTTATGAATTGAAGTTGACTCCAGGATCTGAACACACATTCTAATCTAATATAAGATAATAAAGTGTGAAGCTGAACGAACACAGCAGGCCAAGCAGCATCTCAGGAGCACAAAAGCTGATGCTTCGGGCCTAGACCCTTCATCAGAGAGGGGGATGGGGTGAGGGTTCTGGAATAAATAGGGAGAGAGGGGGAGGTGGACCGAAGATGGAGAGAAAAGAAGATAGGTGGAGAGAAGAGTATAGTTGGGGAGGTAGGGAGGGCGTAGGTCAGTCCAGGGAAGACAGACAGGTCGAGGAGGTGGGATGAGGTTAGCAGGTAGGAAATGGAGGTGCGGCTTGGGGTGGGAGGAAGGGATGGGTGAGAGGAAGAACAGGTTAGGGAGGCAGAGACAGGCTGGGCTGGTTTTGGGATGCATTGGGGGAGGGGATGAGCTGGGCTGGTTGTGTGATGCAGTGGAGGGAGGGGACAAACTGGGCTGGTTTTGGGATGTGGTGGGGGAAGGGGAGATTTTGAAGCTGGTAAAGCCCACATTGATACCATTGGGCTGCAGGGTTCCCAAGCGGAATATGAGCTGCTGTTCCTGCAACCTTCGGGTGGCACCCTTGTGGCACTGCAGGAGGCCCATGATGGACGTGTCATCTAAAGAATGGGAGGGGGAGTTGAAATGGTTTGCAACTGGGAGGTGCAGTTGTTTATTGCAAACCGAGCAGAGGTGTTCTGCAAAGCGGTCCCCAAGCCTCGGCTTGGTTTCCCCAATGTAGAGGAAGCCACACTGGGTACAATGGATACAGTATACCACATTGGCAGATGTGCAGGTGAACATCTGCTTAATATGGAAAGTCATCTTGGGGCCTGGGATGGGGTGAGGGAGGAGGTGTGAGGGCAAGTGTAGCACTTCCTGTGGTTGCAGGGGAAGGTGCCGGGTGTGGTGGGGTTGGAAGGCAGTGTGGAGTGAACAAGGGAGTCACGGAGAGAGTGATCTCTCCGGAAAGCAGACAAGGGTGGGGATGGAAAAAATGTCTTGGGTGGTGGAATGGGATTGTAGATGGCGGAAGTGTCGGAGGATAATGCGTTGTATCCGGAGGTTGGTGGGGTGGTGTGTGAGAACGAGGGGGATCCTCTTTGGGTGGCTGGGGCGGAGTGTGAGAGATGTGTTGCAGGAAATGCGGGAGACGTCATCAAGGGTGTTCTTGACGACTGTGGGGGGAAAGTTGCGGTCCTTGAAGAACTTGGACATCTGGGATGTGCGGGAGTGGAATGCCTCATCATGGGAGCAGATGCGGCGGAGGAATTGGGAATAGGGGATGGAATTTTTGCAGGAGGGTGGGTGGGAGGAGGTGTATTCTAGGTAGCTGTGGGAGTCGGTGGGCTTGAAATGGGCATCAGTTACAAGCTGGTTTCCTGAGATGGAGACTGAGAGAGCGCTACACTTGCCCTCACACCTCCTCCCTCACCTTGGGGGCCGCTTTGCAGAACACCTCGGCTCAGTTCGCAATAAACAACTGCACCTCCCAGTCGCGAACCATTTTAACTCCCCCTCCCATTCTTTAGATGACATGTCCATCATGGGCCTCCTGCAGTGCCACAATGATGCCACTCGAAGGTTGCAGGAACAGCAACTCACATTCCACTTGGGAAACCTGCAGCCCAATGGTATCAATGTGGACTTCACCAGCTTCAAAATCTCCCCTTCCCCCAGCCCATCCCAAAACCAGCCCAGTTCGCCCCCTCCCCCCACTGCACCACACAACCAGCCCAGCTGATCCCCTCCCCCACTGCATCCCAAAACCAGTCCAACCTGTCTCTGCCTCCCTAACCTGTTCTTCCTCTCACCCATCCCTTCCTCCCACCCCAAGTCGCACCTCCATTTCCTACCTACTAACCTCATCCCACCTCGTTGACCTGTCCGTCTTCCCTGGACTGACCTATCCCCTCCCTACCTCCCAGCCTATACTCTCCTCTCCACCTATCTTCTTTTCTCTCCATCTTCGGTCCGCCTCCCCCTCTCTCCCTATTTATTCCAGAACCCTCTCCCCATCCCCCTCTCTGATGAAGGGTCTAGGCACGAAACATCAGCTTTTGTGCTCCTGAGATGCTGCTTGGCCTGCTGTGTTCATCCAGCTTCACACTTTATGATCTTGGATTCTCCAGCATCTGCAGTTCCCATTATCTCTGACACATTCCAATCTGATACTTTTTGTCATTTTGCAGAAATATTGCATTTCCAGAGGCTATAATATGTTCTTGCCTGCTTGTTCAGATGAATAGAAAGGTCCCTCATTGCTCCTCAGAAGAAGAACAGAGAGGTTCTTCTAGCATCTTGGCCAACCTGTGTCCCTAATCTAGTATGAGCAAAACAAATCTGTCAGTTTTACATCTTATTGCTGTTTGAGGGTCTTGCTGTGCGTAATTAATTGCCATTATTGTGTATACAACTACAGGAACAAGCACTTACAGAGCACTTTCATTACTGTAAAAGCAGTTCAAGGATCATTATCATCCACAATTTGACATCAAAATACTTGACAAGACTCTAAGATTACAGCTCTCTTCATAGATGCTGCAAGACCCGTCGTGTTTCTCCAGCTATTTCTGTTTCTGTTTCAGATTTCCAGCATCCACAGTTCTTCAGAACATAGAATATAGAACAGTGCAGTTCAGGAAGACACTCTCCAACCCACCATGTCTGTGCTGACCATGATACTATTTTAAACTACTCCCATCTGCCTGTACATTGTCTCTATCCCTCTATTCCCTGCCTATTCATATGTCTGTATAAATGCCTCTTAAGCATTGAAATTACTATCTCCCCCAGCAGTACGTTCCCGGTACCTACTACTGTCTATATGAAAAACATTCCTTGCACCTTTCCTCTAAATGTTTCCCCTCTCATCTTAAACCTTTGCACCCTAACATCTGACATTTCCATTCTAGGAAAGAAGACTATCCAACCTCTACATGCCTCTCATGATTTTATATACTTCTATCGAGTTACCCCTCAGCGTCTGACACTCAAGCAAAAACAATACAAATTTGTCCAACTTCTCCTTTACAGCTTTGATTTTTTGATAAGGAGATGATAAGATAGATTGACTAAGAGGGTGGTCAAAGAGTCAGGTTTTGAGGAGACTTAAAGGAAAAAATAGAAATGGAGAGATTTATGGAGGGAATTCCAGTGCATCAGGCCTCTGCAGCTAGATGCATGTCTGGCAGTAGTGAAGTGATTAAAACTGAGGTTGTGCAAAGGTTCAAATGGAAGGAACACAGTTATCTCAAAGAGTTGTATGAATAGAATCAGAATAGTCATGAAGAATTCAAAATACAGAAGAGAATGTTAAAATCCAGGCATTTGTCAACTGATGATGAGTAGGTTTTGTATGAGTTAGGATATTGGAAACTGTTTTTAATGAACTGAACATCAGAAAGTTGGGAAAATAGTAGTCATAGAGTCAGACAGCACGGAAACTGACCCTTCGGTCCAACCAGTCCATGCGAAACATAATCTCAAACTAAACTAGTCCCACCTGCCAGGTCCTGGCCCATATTTGTCCAAACTTCTCCTATTCACGTAATTATGTAAATGTCTTTTAAATGTTGTAATTGTACCCATATCCGCCACCTCGTTGGGAAGTTCAATCCGCACATGAACCATCCTCTAAGTAAAACATTTTGCCCCTTGTGTCTTTTTTACATGTCTCTCCTTTCACCTTAAAAATGTGCCCCCTCGACTTGAAACCTCCCATCCTAGAGAAAGGACATCTACGTTAATTCAATCTATACCCCTCATTATTTATAAATTTCTATAAGGCTGCCTCTCAACTTCTACACTTCAGTGAAACAGTCCAAGACTGTGCAGCCTTTCTCAAACCTTCCAAACATGGCAGCATCCTGATGAATCTCTTCTGAATCCTCCCCAGCTTAATAGGTAATATCCTTCCTATAACTGGGCAACCAGCACTGGACACAGTATTTCAGAAGTAGCCTCACCAATGTCCTGTATGACCTCAACATGACTTTCCAACCTCTGAACTCAAAGGACTGAGCAATGAAGGCAAGTGTGCCAAACGTTTTATTAACCATCTTCTCAATGCATGAAGCAAACTTTAAAGAATTGTGTACCGGAACCCTTAGGTTCCTCTGTCCTACAACCTGATCCAAGGTCCTACCATTAATTATATCAGCCATGCCCTTGATTGTTGTACTGAAGTGCAATCCCTTGCATTTATTCAGATTGAGCTCCATTTGCCATTTTTCAGCCATTGACCCATTTCATCAAGATCCCTTCATAATCTTACAAAACCTTTGCTCTCTACTATGCCACCAATTTTGGTCTGCAAACTCACTAACCATACCTTCTATCCTCTCATCCAAATCATTCATATAAGTGACGAACAAACGAGGACTCAGAACCAATCCTTGCAGAACACCACTGGTGTTAGGCCTCCAGTCCAAAATACAACCCTCCACCACCACCAGTATCTGTCCATTGAACAATCAGGTCTAGAAGTAACAAAATATAAATGAGACTGAGACAAGTGGAGGCAAGGTGATGATTGTAGTGATTGTAATGAGGACAGCCAGATGGACCTCATAGTATATGAGTTTCCTGACTGGGGATGCCAGTCTGAACCAATCAGAGTGCCCTGGCTGACATAAAAAGAAGTGTCAGTGATATTGGCACTCTGGGAGCTGATTCTGAAGAGGCAGTGATAGCATTAAGGACTGGTTATGTGTAAATACAGGATGGCTTGGAGATGGGTTACTGGCTTCTGTGGAGTTATTTCCGTGATTACAATTTAAAAGGGAGCATTTGGAGTGCCCTACAAATGCAAGTCTGTACATTTAGCAAAAACCCAAGATTAGTCAGAATCTGAATGCCTAGCCAGACGTGAGGTGTAAATTAAGATAATTCAACTCAGTCAATCACTACCCTGTTCGATGTCTCTGTCTCCATTTAGCAGTGACTGATACTCTGTTATATTGCAACTGTTGTAAGCTGCCCTGACTGTGTGAATAGTGCTGTAGGTAAATTGTGCTAAGTCTAAAATCAATGATAGTGCTCCAAAAAGTGTGTTTTGCCTCTAAGTCTGGAATCATTAGTACAAAAGTAAGTGGAACAACTTCAGCTTTCCTGGCTGCAGTAGATTGGACCATCAATCTGTACACACTAATGACATTACTTAAGACCATAAGACATAGGAGCAGAATTAAGCCATTCAGCCCATTGATTCTATTCCGTCACTCAATGAGACCATGGCTGATCTCATAATGCTCAACCCTACTTTTCTGTCTTTTCCCCGTAACCCTTGATTCCCTTATTAATTAAACATTCTTCTATCTCATCCTTGAAAATACTTAATGACCCAGCCATAATAGTTCTCTGTGGTCAAGAATTCCACAAATTCACAAGCTTCTAAGAGAATAAATTCCTCCTTTTCAGTCCTGAATATGCAACCTCTGAATTTGAGATTATGCCTGCTGGTTCCAGACTCTTCCCACAAGGGGAAACAACCTTCCCACATCTTGCATCTTGCACATTTTGACAAGGCCGTCTCTCATTCTTCTTTGTTCTAACAAGTATAGGCCCGATCTAATCAATCTGTCCTCATAATTCCTCCATACCTTCTATCAGCCTGGTGAACCTACTTTGGACTGTATCCAATGGTAGGTTGTTTTAGATAAGGGGCCCAACACAGATCACAGTATGCTGGCTGTGATCTGATGAGTATCAGTTTTAGGAAAACTTGCCTATCACTAATTTAGGTACTAGCTTTTTGAGATTCGTAGATGAGAACTCTGAAGTCCCTCAGTTCTCGTGCTTTCTGCAGTCTTTCACCATTTAAATGATATTATTTACCTCTTCTGTTCTTGCTAAGATGTTCTCACAAACTTGGTTATGGTACATTCATTTTTTTCATCCCAGTCTTTAATACATACTGTAAATAGTTGTGCCTCATCACTGATCCCTGTGGCACACCATTAGTTATAGGTTGCCATCCTGAAAATGCCCCCCTTTATCCTAACTCAGTGTCTTCCATTCATTAACTAATCCTCTACCCTGCTAATGTACTACCTCCAACACCAGGAAATCTTATTAAGTAGCTTAATATATAGTACTTGATCAAGTGCCTTCTGAAAATCCAAATATATTACATCCACTGCTTCCACTTTATCTATCATGTTTGTTATGACCTCAAAGAATTTTTGTAAATTTGTCAAGCGATGTTTCCCCCTCATGAAGCCATAGTGATTCTGCATGATCATATTTTGTATTTCTGTGTTCTGCTATTACATCTTGCATAATAGACAATACCATTTTCCCAAGAGCAGACATTAAGTTAAGTGAACTATAGTGACCTTTTTTTTGTCTCCTTCCCATGTTAAATATAGATGTTATAGATGGTTTTCCAATCATCTGGAACTTTTCCAGAATATGAGGATTAATGGAAGATTATTAGTTTTTTTAATGAAATAAAATGTCTCAAGGCACTTCACAGGGGCTTTGTGAACAAGGTATATGATATTGAGCTAGTAGGTCAAATAGCTTCGTCAAAGAAGAAGCTTTTAAGTAGTGCCTTAAATGTTAACAATGAGGTAGAGGGAGGTGAACAGCTGTAAAAAAGGCATTTCAGTGCATAGGATCTAGTCCATGGGAAGCCTACCCATCAATGGTGCAGCAATTGACAGTGGGTGCTCATGAGGCTTAAATTCAATGAATTCAGATATCTTGGAGTGTTGTGATGTTGGGGATGATCACAAAGAAAAGGGAGGGGACAAGGTCATGGAACAATATTTAAAATGAGTATAATGTTTTAAAATCAAGGTGTTGCTTGACCAGGAGGCAATGTAGGTCCGTGAGCAGAGGGGCTGAAGGGGTTTGGGACTTGGAGCACATTAGGACATGGGCGTTTGTGTTTTGGATGGCCTCAAGTGGCTGTAGGGGGTAGAATGTCAGAAGTCACATGGTACCAGATTATGGTACAACAGGTTTATTTGAAACCATATAAGCTTTCGGATCTTGTTTCAAGTTTCAAATTTCAAATAAACCTGTTGGATTGTAACCAGGTGTCATGTGACTTCTGATTTTATCCACCCCAGTCCAACATCAGCACCCCCATATTGGGAGTAGAATGTTGGAGACAAAGTCATAGTTCCCAAGCAATAGCAGCTAGCATGAAGTTACATGATAATATCGCTTCTTAAAGATATTGTATTAATTAAGAAGGTACCAGTTCTTAAACACAGAATAAGAAATTTGTACGAAGTGTATGTTTAATGGTACAATGGTAAGAATTTATTTTTGGCCACATGCATTTTTATTTATGAGTAAATTAGCAGTGGACAGTATTGTACTGTACAGCTCCTAGTAGGATATGGTCCATGCCAGGATGTAGGAAATGTCTTCAGAACTAAGAGTTTAGTCCAACTTTTCGCACTTTTATGTGAACTTCAAGTCATCAGCATATAAGAAGGAGGCAGTTTAGCTTTGTAGACTTTTGTACTACTAAAAACTCACTGACATTCTGCCAGGTCTGTTCATCTTCGTTTTGTGACTTTGATTAAACAAACAAAAAATAATTATTCTGACATAAATAATCCTTGCCTGTCACTAATACAGATGCCCATCCTCCCCAACCCCACCAGATAATGACAGTGGTTGCTTTGGTGGTTTTAAGGGTTTAAGGAGATTGATTCTCAGGTTTCATTGTATTGTTTAAAGGAGATTGAAAATTCTGACATAAATATAACAGTCCGGTTGGCTTTGTAACCAAAAAAGAAACAACATTTACACTTTGGCTCCATGTTGTGCCTCTGGCGAGCTGCCAATACAGGCGATCTGACTCATTGGCAGAATGCCAGAGTGATAAAACTGCATCATAGCTAACTCAAGTGTTTTATCTCAAAGACAATGTCATAAACACAATAAAACAATTAGCCTGTGCTCCTGAACCTGCCTGACAGTAAAAAGTACAGCATATGCTATTGAACCATTAACTCATTTGACTGCCTGCTGTGTCTGTTCAGAGTCTTGAATTCCTTATGTTCGAGCTATACTGTGACTGCTGTAAGCATGTGTTTCAAGTTCACTTATATTTTGAATGTGCTGTATTGAAAAAAACAAATTGATAAAAGTCTATTGAATTACACTGGTTGAGAGTGCACTTTTCCCCAGGAAAGTGAAACTAATGGACACTCCAGTTTTATTATGCTGCTACTCAGATTATCTCAAATGTTCCCAAACTTAGATGCCAGAGTGCTTTTTTTTCAGTCACTTGAGGAATTATATGCCATTTTATCCCAAGATGTAATGCTTACTTAAAATTATCTATCAATCAATTATCACTAAATATCAAGTAACCCAATATTATGTCACACTTCCCTGGTTAAAAAAATCCTTTACAGTATGGTAATTCCCACTTAGTGGAATTTAATTGGGGCTATTACCAATAATAAACATGAGAGGAATTCAACTGTGATATGATATTTTAATTTATACCCAAAGGAGTAAAATGAAAAAATGGCACAAAAAGCTGCTTTTTCTCAAAAAAGTGAAAAGTTGATAGAAAACAGCATACTTCATTCCATTTCAATTCTTTCTCAATTTATATAATGATTCAATGTTGTGGGAATTCATGCATGGTTTAGCTGAATTTCCTTGAATTGAGAGAGAATGTTTTAAACTTTAAATACTTATGCACATATTTTGCATTGACAAAATTTGTACATGAAATATTACATTTGGTTTATACTTCTGATGATCTGACTTTATTCTAATTTATGTGATTTAATGACTCTTCCATTTTTAATTTAAGAGGCAGTTATTTATGTTTTTGATGCATAGCTCTTTTATGTATCAATTATTTCTTTTAATTTTTATTTAAAAATAACACTGCAAATATCCACTAGTAAAACATTAAACTCTGTTAAACATACATTTTACTCATTATCAGAAGGCACACATTTCCTGTCCTTCCCAATGTTTCTCCTTCATTTATGATTCATGCTTTTCACCAGCATTTTAATGTTACGGTGTAAACAATGGAAGTGTAAGATGACAAAGAGAAATAGATTTTTTTTCCTCAGCAAGGTGACATTTGCAAACACAATTGCACACCTGTTGCTTTCATGCTGCTCTCTGTGACCGACTCATCCAACAACCAAAATATCAAATTCACTAAAAAACACAAGTCATGCTAAAATAAATGTGCTTCTTATAAAATTATTGATATCAGGATCTGAGGTGCCTTTCTGTTTTCCCCTGTGCTCAATCATAGATGAGTTATGAACAGACCTCTCATTTATTAGAGTTGATCTTTCTCTGCACCTTCTCTGTAGCTACAACACTATATTCTGCATCTATTCTATTACCCCGATGCACTTACGTAAGGTATGATTTGTCTGGTTAGCACGCAAAACAATACTTTTCTCAATATCTTGGTACATGTGACAATAATAAATCAAATCAAACATCACATTCAACCTGTGCTGACTTACTTAATATCAGCCTTGATGGCAGATGAGGAGCTTCCATTACATCTAAATGCAAATGGGTTGGATGCTAGATACCACCTTGGGATGGCACGGTGGCTCAGTGGTTAGTATTGCTGCCTCACAGCACCAGTGGCCTGGGTTCGATTCCACTCTTGGGCAACTGTCTATGTGGATTTCGTACATTGTGCTCCTGTCTGTGTGGATTTCCTCCAGGTGCTGTGGTTCCTCCCACTGTCCAAAGATGTGCAGGCTAGGTGGATTGGCCATGCTAAATTGCCCATAGTGGACTTGTCGGGCCGAAGGGCCTGTTTCCACACTATAAGGAATCTAAGTCTTCTGGAAGAGGCAGACTGAATTACCATTCCAAATTCATCCTTGCACTGCATTGGAATCTGGCACATACTGACATTGTGGAAGATGACCATGAAAACGTCAGCCCTAGAATCATTACCTAAGACATCAACCCCAAAGAAGTCAAGAACATCCATGTGATCAGTCTGGATCTTAGGAAGTTAATATCAATACAAGATCCAGGAGAACTGGTAAATCACCTGGTCTCTGTACAGTGTCCTTGACTCTTAAATTCTTCGGTTATAGAACTCTTATTTCTGTGTCAATTGTTCTACTACCGTGATGTACTCATACATTCATGCTTAATGTACGTGATGTTATCTCAGAAAAAAAGGGAAATTTTGAAGTTATATGCTAATAAGAAAGTAAAGAGGAGAGGATATGCTAATGAGCAAATAGCCAGGATGTAAAACATGTGATCAGCAGCTTTTGCATTATTGAACTTGCAGTACGCTGTGTGAGGGAATAGTAGCCTTGCTTTCCTGTAACAATAGTTGCTGAACCTTCACAGTGAAAACCCACTCTGGAGAAACCCTATAGTATATCTTCAAATAAACTGAAGCTATGGTTGTCCATGAGATCGTAAGTCTCTGTTAAACATGCATAAAACCTACAACACAATAGTGGAACAGTTATAATTTGGAAATGTGAATGAGGCCATGATTGGCTAGCTGGTTGTGTGTGTAAGCTATAAAATGTGAAAAGTTTGCTGCAGTGCTTAATTTGTGAAGGTGAGGTGAAACTGTGAGCAGTTTGCATTGAGCAGTATCTAAGCTTAGCCATGCTATATGTAGGATTTAGCTTCTGAAGATATATTTACTGATCCTGTCAGGTAAAATGAGGTAACTTAATTTGCTACACTGCATCTACCTCCTTGAAATTAGACTTCAAGATTCTTAAGAATCTTTAGAGTTTGGAATGTAGATATGTGGATATCGAAAAATGGAAGTGCAGATTGAAAAGAACATAAACAGAGACATGGATTCTAGAGTTATTAGTTAACATAAATTAAATACAGTAGTAAGAGTGGTTTATTGAATTTGTGCAATTCATTAGTTGGACAAAGATTTCAGGATATGGACAATTTCAGTCATCCCATTATACAAGAGAACACAAAAGCATAATGAATGAATACAGTGAAAACACAGAAACCTTGGAGATTCATTCAAATGATGCCAGGAGTAAGTGCTTGTATTTATGAACAAAGATGTGAAAGAGTTTTAATGAAAGAATTTAAATGATGAATTGTAGAAGTTGCTTCCACCCATTAGCAAATTAGTATCCAGCAATATAGACAATTGAGGATTATCGCCAGAAGAATGAAGGAGGAAGGTCCAAGAACTTGTTTTACATAGAAAATTACTGAACCATGCAGCGTTTTATCACAAGTAGCTGTTCAGGCAGAAACCAAAACATTTAAAAGGGAAGAAGGAATTGAAGTAATTGAATAGGAAGAATATAAAAGGATGATGAAAGGGAAGAATAGGATTACAGTAGACTGCTTCAAGTGAAGAAAGCACTGCAGCATTAGAATAGTTGCCCCCCGTGTCGCCATTTCTATGATTCTATTATTATAATGTTGTTAACCCATTGTATGGGGAATTTCTACTTAAACTGATGTTGGTGACTGACCAGAGATAAAACCAGTATCATTCTGGTCTGTGTGGTTTTCTCTGTACTTCTACAAAACTTGTGAAAGATCTTTAAACATGACTAACTATAAGCATGATTCAAGAAGCCAGTTCAATTTGATGTTTTGAATAATAACTTCATGTAAAAAACGGATAGAAAATTATTCACACATAAAATTAAAAAAAAACAAAAACAAAAAATCTGAAAGAACTGTGGATGCTGGAAATTTAAAAAAAAGATTGCTGGAAAAACTCAGCAGGCTTGGCAGCATCTGTGGAGAAAAATCAGAATTAACATTTCAGGTCCAGTAAGTTTTTCCAGCAATCTCTTTTTTTCGAATTTCTAGCATCCGCAGTTCTTTAAGATTTTTTTGTTTTTCCAGCAGTTTCTATTTATAAATTTAAACTATATTATTGCTTAAATTGATGAAGTTTTGAATGATTATTTTTTAGGAATACATAATCTCTTAGTTGACTTCATGCAGATAAGAAGCTATACATATGAATTAGATAATACAGTTCCTAAAAAGCACAATGGGAGTTACAGAAAACGCAATGCAGAATAGAAGACAAAGGTTCTGTAAACAAATCCACTTCACCATCTTGGAATAATTGTGGCTTGTAGTTTTGGTGTGTTGAAAATTGCAAGTGAATTTACACTATAAGGTTGGCATCAGTGCTGACCAGTTGCTTCTTTGCAACAGTGTTAATAATGTATGTCCAATGTTGTGACTTTATCTGATACTGGAGTAGAGTAAAACCTCCTCCTCCATGGAATTTAATTGATGTCAAGCTATGTTTTAGCCAGATTCAAACTGTAATTAAACATGTGATGAAAGGTACATAGTTTATATATCCATTAAAATCATCCTTAATTTTGCTTACAAAATAGATCTGATGGCTGTTGGTTAATTTCATGAAAAATAAGGTCAGACTAATCTGCTACAGAGCCTAAATTCAGCATTTGTCACAGAATGATGATTGCAAACCCCACCTGTGGTGTTAATGATAAATATGTATACTGTCGGGTTTATGACACGTGAGGTAAACATTTAAGTTCCATAACATTGTTTGCAGTTCTGAAGAATATAGAACTGAGCATTTTTTTAATAAAATTCAGTCCAGAAGACATCCAAGTTGAGTTTAGGAGCAAGTTTAGTTTCTCTCCGAAAAGAAGTTCAGGGCAAGTCAAGGAACATGCCTTCTCAGCAGAAGAATGTAGTCTATGAATCTTCTAAACCAGGACAATTTGATTAGATACCTACAGGTTATTAGACACAGAAAATGTAGGTTCTCAGGTTTGTGAAAAGGTCATGTTGGCAGATTTGGAAAGGACTAACTAAATTATGTTGACAGCCTACAGCAAAAAAAAGTGTGGAAGGAATCAGTTAAGTAAAAACTAAAGTATTGAGATAGGCCTACAATTTCCATGGAGTTGACAGATAATGTCTGGGAACAAGTGAAATTTAGTTCTTCTGTACATTTTACGATTATTCTAACTGTTTTCTATGTTTAGAATTGTAGAATCCCTACAGTGTGGAAGCAGGCCAAATGGCTTATTGGGCCCAAATTGCGCCTCCAAACAGCACCCCATTCAGACCCACCCCATCACTGTAACCCTCCATTTCTCAGTGGCTAATCCATGTAGCCTTGCACATCCCTGGACACTGACGGCAATTTAGCATGGCCTACCCCCCCTAACCTGCACATCGTTGGACTGTGGGTAGAAAATGGAGCACCCATGCAGACACAGAAAGTGCAAACTCCACGCAGCCATCTGAGGGTGAAATTGAACCTGGGTCCCTAGTGATGTGAGGCAGCAGTGGTAACCACTAAGTCTAAAGAAAATCTGCAACTTTTTGTGAATATGTTTAATTGTCTAGCCATCATGTTAATTAACCAACAAAATAATAAAGGTTGACTAAATCAGATTCCATCCTGGGAGCTGACTTGTCCAGTCGTACTATCAACTAGGATCCTGACAAGTTTTCTGGACATCAGGGTCACAATGATAATGTGAATATAGCCTGAGAGTAATTGTTTCAAACAGGCAGACTGGTTATGTTCTCTTTAGAAAAATATAGGGGCATCAGGTGCAGACACATGGGCTGAATGGCTTCCTTCTCCACCATAACACATCTGTGATTCTTTGACATCTGATTTAGGAGCAGGCCACTCAGCCCTTGAACTTGCTCCATTATTTTATAAAATAATTGTTGATCTCATTATGGTCTGAAATCCACCCCCTCCTGTCTGCCCTACAACCCTTGACTTCTTGGTCTATCAAGAATCTGACTAGCCTTGTATAAATAAATTCAGTAACTCAGCTTTCAACCCTTTCTGGGGGAAAGAATTCCTCAAACTATTGAGCTTCTAAAAATTGGGAAGAATCCTCACCATCTCTGATTTAGAAGGTGACCACTTCTTAAACTGCTTTACCTGGATCTAGTTTCCTCACAATGAAGTATTCTTTCTCACTGGATTTAAAAGATTGTGAGAGTAATTCTCATGTCCCTGCAAGTGTATAAAGCTTTTCTTGACAGAGATTAAATAGAAAAAAAAATGAACAAAATCATATCAAAATTGTTTGGAATTTTCGAGCAGTGAAAAATGCTGTTTAATACCAATCCTATTCTAATTATAATGCTCCATATTCAGCACAGAGGAGCTATTCCTCCATTGTGATCTGTTGTTGCTGTCGTTCAAATGCTGGTAATTGCTGTGAGGTGATGACTGTGTTCCAGAAGTGCTCTCTGAGGAAGCATTTGCCATTGATTTTCCTTTCGTGGCTAATAGCAATAAAGCCTACACCACAGGGAGTCGGCTTTTACTTACCCTAAATCATTGCCCATAAATCTAAAAATTTGACATATTGATGGAGGAGCTCAGCAGAAAATTAAATGGTGATCTTGCTAGATTCACATACTGTACTGTCATATACTTGAGTCTAGCAGATCAAGTAGACCTTTTGCTATTGACAGTAAACCACGTGCAAATGGCTAAGTGGAAAGACTCAAGAGTAAATTACTGTGCAGTAATTGCTCTGGTGTGGAGTAAATGTGCATTGTCAGCACACACTCCGCATTATTCTTCATGCAAATTGGAAAAAGTTACTCTGAACTTTTCCTTGCCCATTGTACTATTGATTTCAGTGAAGAATTTTCTTTCTTTTACAGACAATCCTGCAGCAATGGGCAGAATTTTAAAATCCACTGATGGTGATTTTGAAGGCAGTGCGGAGCCTCTCAAGTTCCCAGGTGACCTTCATGCACTCCTGTCACCCCTGACCTGTATGTAATTTCATGTGACAGGGTGGGAGATGGGGTGGATGAGACCTTGAATGGTCAGTTAGTTCTCCTCCCAACTGATGATTGTGGTTGGCTAATTATTGGTCATTTACTGGCCTGTGGTAATTTTTTCAGCATGTGGTGAGACTTGAAGCATGGTGGGTCACATTCCAGCTCAGGCTTTGGACAGGAAGGTGGGAAAAGGTGCCTCCATCAGCGATTCTCTCTTTAGATCAGATGCACCACACCCCCAACCAAAGCTTAGCCCCAACCCTGGGGGCTCTATACCCCCTCCATCATTGCCATAATTCCCCATGCACCAGCCCTCACTCCCACAGCTATGTCAGCATGGCACCTACCTCACTTTCACTTCAATCCCATAGTGAGGCTGCCCACCCTCAGTGTAAGAATCACTACCTGCCTGATTCAGTAAGCATTGGCACAGACATGTGGGACAGCTTGTAGTCCTAACAGTGTCCACCATTCCCTGATAGCACAATCAGATGGCCAACAGTGCTCTGAGGCAAGACGTCCCCCTGAATAAAGACTAAGAATACTCTTCAGAACATTAATTGGCAGCTGCCATCAGCTGAGGAACATTTGCTGCCAATTCTTCAAATGGCAGGGTGGGAATCCCACCATCAGAAAAATCCTGCACATCGAATGAGGAAGGTGGCCAGATCCCCTCGTGTACATTTTGTTTATGTAAAAGTTGTCTTGAACTAAAGTGACACAGCTCAGTTTCTGTCAATAAAGGTATTAGTTGGCATGACTCTAGAAAACACTCCAGATATAATATGAAAACAGAAGGTGCTGGAGAAACTCAGCAAGTTGGAAGCCATGTTGAAGTTATACAGGACATTAGTGAGCACTATGTCCAGTTCTGATTGGCCAGTTATAGGAAGGATTGTATTAAGCTGGAGGGGGTTGAGAAGAGATTTACTGGGATGATGCCAGGCATAGAAGGTTTGAGTTATAAAGAAAGGCTGGCACTTTTTTCACTGGAGTGTAAGTGCTTGAGAGATGACCTGTTAAAAAAAATTACAAATTAATGAGAGATATAGTTAGAGTTTATGGTAGTTGCCTTTTCCCTAGGATGGAAAATTTCAATACTAGGGAAGATATTTTTCAGGTGAGAAGAGTGAGATTTACAAAAGACAAGAGAGCCAAATATTTTACACAAAGGGTGGTTCGCGTGTGGAATGAATGGCCTGAAGAAGTAGTGGATATTATAACATTTGAAAGACATCTGGATAAGTACATGAATAGGAAATGTTTGGAGGAATACGGGCCAGGAGCAGGCAGGTGGAACCAGTTTGGGATTATGGAGCCAAAGGGCCTGTTTCCATGCAGTATAATTCTATGACTCAATATGCCAGCATCTGTAGGAAGAGGCACAGTGTTAATTGTTAAGAGAACATTAAGAATTAACTTCTGCTTTACGCTCTGAAAATATGACCAAGTGTTTTAAATTTCTGCAGCAATTAGTTTTTGTTTCAGATCTGCAATGCTTTTGTCCCTTATTTATTCCCCTATCTTGTACTGTTAGCCGATTGATCTAAGTTGGGCAATTGTGAGGAGGCACAGCAGAGTGTTTCTAGTTCAGAGAAACATTAAACCAAAGTTCTCATTCCAGTGTGCTTTACTGGAAATATATGTGCTGGACATGACTGAGGACCAGCTTAAAATCATTTTGCAATCTTTCGCTGACCTAGGGGCCTGCCAATGTTCCCTTTGCATACTTACATCCGAAAAATGAGCAGTACAAATATTCTTTGAGAATGCTTTTGGGGGGACTATTTTTAAGAGTGGTAGAACATGTAGACCTTCAGAATAAGCCTTCAGAAAATCATTTGATTAAGTGCAGCATAATAGAAATTTGAAAAACAGAAGCACATTAAAGGAGTGGTGCTAGCTTGGGTACATCATTGATTACTCATAAAAATATAGATCTGTAGATAATAGAAATAGGCCATTTGGCCCATCATGCCTACTCTGCTATTCAATATGTCATGGTTGTTTCCCTAACTCAACATCACACTGTCATTCTCACTCTATAACCCTTGACACCTTTAGTTTCCAGAAATTTATGTTTCTTTCTTTAACTTCTGCACTGTGGAGGAGGTTTATACTCTGGATCTGCCCGGCAATCTAATAGTCCCGGCAGCGTCAGAGATCAGTCGTGATTTGTGCCAGGACTACAGGCAAGCTCAGGAAGAACATCACCATTGATCCTGGAGTTAGGTAATTCAGGAGGCTATTAAGGGAGGAAGTGGGAGAGAGGAGTGGGAGAATGGGCTTTCAAGTAAAGGCAGAGGGAAGGAAAGTGATTGCTATCATCTTGTGGGATGACCCCATTGGGCAAGGGACACTGTCCAAAGATAATTAACCCATTTCTGCCACTAACAAAAAAGCAGGCTGTTCACTCTTGCTCTACTGTTAACCATTTTATCGTGTAGACAGGATCATTTTGTGACCAACTGAGCTTTTTAACAAGCTCATATTCCTTTAAATATTATTTATTTACATATTGACTTTGTTAGCTCGGATGAGTAGGAATGTGATGAGGTGCTCTATTTTATATGTTCCCACATTGAAAACACACCAGTTGGAGGCACATAATATAATATGACCAATAATATATATGTCCTACAGGAAATGGAAACAGGGCAAAGAGTATGCTCCAAGGTTTACTCACGCAGTACTTGAAGTCCATGAAACTCATTGCTCCTTTGCTATTTATAAATGACCTGGGTTTGGGTACAGGTTGTATAATTTTGAAGTTTGCAGGTAAGCAACATATGACAATGTGATAAAAAGAGAGAAGCATAGTAACACAGCGCAGGAAGACATAGCAATGAAATGGGAAGACATACAAGCTGATGTAATTAATACAGGAAGTGGTTCATTTTGAAAGGAACTTCAAATGGCAGAATACTCAAAATGGTTCTATACTGATGGGAGTTCAAAGGTAGTGGAAGCTGGAATTGCATATTGACTGTTCCATTGCAGCTCTGTCTCCTCCCTCGAGGTATGGACAAATAGCTGTGCCTGTTCTCTACTCTGCTTAGATGTTGCTGCCTGCAGCTGTATATCCACATGTTCTGCACAAGAAAGGGCAGTGTGTCAGTACACGTTGTGCAATCTGTTTAGTTGGCCTGTCTATCATAACTGAATAGCTGACTGCGTGTGCAAGCAGTCTTCAGCAGTGTGAAGGTCATGAGAGTGAGGCGAAGCTGTGAATGTGAGAATAGGTTATGATTGATAATGATTAGTGGGTGAGTAAAATGAATGTACTGAATGAAGCCCAGTGTGAGACCAAAGCTTCAACTGTAAAGATATGGCATTTATGGATGAATTCACTGACATTGACCATTTGTGTGAGATTATCAAACATCTTCCTACACTGAATTCTGGGGCATTAAGATCAAAGTGCTTGCATGAACAGCAATAGTCCCACTGTATTCACAAAGTTTGTGTAAAGGGCATCTTGGTCATGTGTAAATACATGTTTCTGTTACTGTCCATTTCATGGACTTCAAGTGCTGAGTGAGTAAACCTTGGAGCATGCTGTTTGTCTTGTTTCACTGCATTTCCATTTCTTGCAGGACGTATATACTTTTGCAGCCACTTTCAGCATCCATTGAAATCAGAACACAACTTCCCTTTAAGAGGGAGCAAATTACAGCAGATGCTGGAATCTGTACTGAAAGCAATGAATACTGGAGATCTCAGTGGGTCAGGCAGCATCCATGGAGAGACAGCAACCTAACATTTTGAGTCTTGATCACTCTTTTTCAGAGCTGAAGTGAAGTCTGTAGGGAGCAGCCGTGTTCCCTTTAAATGGCTCAGATTGCTTTTAAAAGTAGTCGGGACTAACTTTCAACAGTATTTTGCATGAAACTGGATCCCCTTCTGAAATGTCTGGCCAGTCAACAGTGGGTACCATCACTTGTTTAAATTAGAAGTCAGTGCAAAGTTTATGTGCTGCCTACATTGAAAGGAATAGATATAGGTTAATCCTGCATCGTGATTTCAGAGCTATCGCCTTTTTTGTATTCACTTACGGGTTGTTGGCATCCCTCTCTGTGCAAGCATGTTTTCCTTACCCTTTGTTGCTCTACTAAATGTGGTAAGCTACCATCTTAAACTACTGCAGTCCATTTGGTATAGGTAGACCTGCAATTACAACAGGGAGGAAGTTCCAGGATTTTGATCCTTTTAAGATGTTGAGTGTCTTGGAGAGAAGCTTAAAGATAGTGATGTTCTCACATAACTATCACTGTTGTCCTTCTGGGTGGTAATGGTCTTGAGTTTGGAGGATGCTGCCGAAGGAGCCTTTAAGAATTTCTGCAGCGCAACTTGTAGCCACAGCTATTGAGCGTCAATATTGGAATGGCTGAATGTTTATGGATGTGGTACCAATCAAGTGGGCTGCTTTATCCTGGATGATGACAACCTTCTCGAGTGCTATTGGAGCTGCACTCATCCAGGCAGGTCGGGAGTATTCCATCACATTCCTGACTTGTGCCTTGTAGATGGTGGTCAGGCTTTGGGGAGTGAGGAGATGAGATATTCACTGCAGTATTCCTAGCCTCTGACTTGCTCTTGTAGTCAATGTGTTTATGTGGTGAGTCCAGTTGAGTTTCTGGTCAATGGTAACCCTGCCTGGGGTGTTGATAGTGAGGGTACAGTGATGAATATGCCATTAAGTGTCAAGGGGTGATGGTCATACTCTCTCTTATTGAAGATGTACATTGCCTGGCACTTGTGTGGTAGAAGTGTTACTTGCTACTTGTCAGTCCAAATGTGGATATTCTCAATGTCTTGTTGCATTTGGACATGGACTGCTTCAGTATCTGAACATTGTGCAATCATCAGTGAATATTCCTATTTCTGATCTTGCAATAGA
The DNA here is from genome assembly GCF_030684315.1 of Stegostoma tigrinum. Taxonomy (NCBI): domain Eukaryota; kingdom Metazoa; phylum Chordata; class Chondrichthyes; order Orectolobiformes; family Stegostomatidae; genus Stegostoma; species Stegostoma tigrinum. The sequence goes on along the minus strand of NC_081372.1, from coordinate 42,250,660 downwards.
GGAAAAGTCATGAATGAAGCAGTTGCATATGGTTGGGTCTCAGACACTAACCTGGGGAACTCATGCAGAAATGTTCTGGAGTTGAGCTGACCTCCACAACCATTATCATCTTAATTTGTGCTATGCATGGTCCAACCAGCAAAGAGTGTTTTGTTTCTCCTGATTCCCATTGACTCCAGTTTTGCTAAGGCTCAATGATGCTATATTTAGGCAAATGCTGGTTTGATGGCAAGAGCAGACACACTCACTCTACCTCCAGAATTCACCTCTTTTGTCCATGTCTGTACTAAGCTGTACTGAGACTTTATTTTGTCTCATTATTCTATGTTACTGAGTTGGCAGGAGGAGGAATGGGCATAGATACCCCATGAAATACAATCCTTGCTCCGCGACAGAGACCTATTATATTTTAGAGAAGAAGCATGGAGATGGATGGAATATGACAAACATTATTGCTTTCATTATTTGGTAATTTAATGCAATGGATACCTATACTTTGTGGAATTGTATAACAACAGATTTCAGTTAATTGTCTTCTTCCACCAACACCACTGACATTAGAGGGGTGAAACTTTCTATTTTAAGTCTCAATCCTTCAACAGTCACAATAAATTTGAAATTATAGCATGTTGATGTTACAGCCAATGTGCTTTAATATTAGAAACAATTCAGCTAGATTTTATTTCAACAAAGAATAACAAATTTATTATAAACATAACTTAAACAAAATTTAAAGATTATTGACAAAAAAGGTAGAATTTCCAAAGATAGAAATGAGGAAGATCTCATATTGTAACGTCCCAAAATTAATCTGAGGTAATCCAAATAATTCAGCAAACACATCAAAGATGTAACAAGACAAATCCAAGCAATTTCCCAATAATTCCCCGAGGTGTTAGTGACACTGTTGGTGATCACACATCATTAAAATTTCATAAGGGATTCCAGTTGATCACTTTTGATGATCTGATGTTGAAACTCTCTCAAGAGCTGCTCCATTTGCTTAAATGACTGCTGACGTTTTACTATTTCACCATCCTTTCCCGAGACTGGATTATGGAAACTGCACTTCAGCACTTATTCACAAGCGTAACCCTAGCTTTTTCAGACAGGTAACTTTACAAAGTTAGTACACGCAAGAAGCAATTTGTCACAACCTGTATATGTATGGTTCAATGAACTCATCATTATGGATGTGTCTCTGACATAACGCACACCACTCCAGCATCATATTTTCCTTTAGCTGGATTGCACTCACTGCTGCATCAAGTGAAATATGTTTTTTCTGAGCTGCTCAATATATTTACAGGCTTTCAGTTCAGAGACAATATGGACTTGTAGATTGCTGCTATATCTGAATTGTCTATCCCCATTTAAACCTTGAAATCCATTGAACTCATGACATGGGTGGATCTTGCAGTAAACAAAAGCTGTAGGAGCTGTAAATCTAAACTGCTTGCGGATTCTAGAACTAGTTCTAGAACAGGAGAGATGTTAGGAAGCACACCCAAACACAAAAGGTGGTAGATGTTTGGAACTCTCTTCCACAAATGGCAATGGATACTGGATCAATTTTAAATTTGAGATAGATAAGTTTTTGTTAAAGCCAAGGGATTAAAGGACAGGGGCCAAAGGTAGGTATGTGGATTTAGACCATAGATCAGTCATGATCTCATTGAATGTTGGAACAAGTTTGAAAGGCAGAATGGCCTATTTCTGTTCCTACGTTCCAATGTATTGTCTCTCTAGACCTTTTCAACTTAAGGCAATTAGTGAAAACACCAAACACTTACAGAATCGTAGCAGCTGCCAAAATAAATTAATGTGCAACTATCTAGTAGATAGCTGATCATTGCTTTAAATAGTCTGAACGAGAGACCATCCTCGTGCTTAACATTTGGTTCACTACCTGGCCTGCATAAAGACATTAGCTGGAATACTGACCTTCAAAATGGCACTGATCCACTCTGTTTTGAATTTCCTGTTCGGAATCTCTCCAGCTGATGGCCCCTGTCTGTGCAAACACCTTTTAGACGTGCAAGAAAGGTTTCATTTCAGTAGGGCATTTTGGACAGGCTCACGAAGGGATGCAATAACCAAATTTTTAAGGTGTATATATAGCCATTAAGCATATCTTTGGAAATGTGTACTTTTCTAACCTACAAATATGCTTCTGGAATGTTGGAGATTAGACAGCAGTCCCATAGACTGAATGTTGGTAATAATTCTCTTCTGGAAATAACGCGGCACAGTTTGTCCTGATTTCATTGCCAATCAGGGTTGCTGAGCTGCTTCTCCTTGAGTGTTCTAAAGTCATTCTCAGACCACTCTTGTAACTCTGTTTTATGCTGGTGGGCCGAGCCAGTTGTCGAACAGCAGGAAATACAAAGAAATGATGGAATATGAAGAGAATAAGTAGAGACTGGAAGACCTCTGAGCAGCTTCTTAAAATCACAGTCATTTGCATTGCAGCTACTAACAGAGGCAGGTTGATATCTCTCCACTTCTGCCTTCCAGCACCGCATGAAACATTGCAACTTTGATTTAAATGTAACTAATTAATCATGTAACGTGAATGGAGGTGATAGCCTATTGGTATTATTGCTAGACTATTGATCCTGACATGCTGCTAATGTCCCGGGAACCCTGGTTTCAATCCTGCAACATTTGAATTCAATTTTAAAAAGTCTAGAATTAAGAATCTATTCTTACTCATCAAAACATTGCCAGTTGTTGGGAAATCTAACTGGCTCAGTAATATGGTCTGGCCTACATGTGACTCCAGACCCACAGCAATGTGTTGACTCTCACCTACCCTCTGAAATGGCCTAGCAAGATGTAGTGATTGTAACGAGGTCAGCCAGGTGAACTGCATAGAATAGGAGTTCCGAATGGGGGTGTTAACATGATCCAGTCACGGAGCATTAGCTGATCCATATTTTCAAAAGTGTCAGAGGTTCTGTTGGCTCTGAGAGCTGGCTCTGAGGAAGCTGGATCAGTGTTAAGGACACTCCATGTATAAATAAAGGGTGACTAGATAATGGGATATGTGAGGCCTCTTTTGGAATATCGAGTCTAGTTTTGGTTGCCCAGTTACAGGAAGGATATTATTAAGCTGGAGTTGGTTCAGAGGGATTTACCAGAATGTTGCTGGTTGTAGAAGGTTTGAGTTATAAAGAAAGGTGGGATAGGCTGGGACTTTTTTCATTGGAGTGTACGATGTTGAACGGTGACCTGTTAGAGAAGTTCATTCAATAGAGTGGCGTAGACAGAGTTAATGGTAAAAGGCCCTCCGCTTCTTCCTGTCCCGCAGGCCTGACCAGTCACCCTCCACTGACACTCTCATTCTCCTAGCCGAACTCGTCCTCACCCTCAACAACTTCTCTTTCACTTCCTCCCACTTCCTACAGACTAAGGGGGTGGCCATGGGTACCCGCATGGGCCCAAGCTATGCCTGCCTCTTTGTAGGTTACGTGGAACAGTCCCTCTTCCGCACCTACACAGGTCCCAAACCCCACCTCTTCCTCCGTTACATTACCTCTGATGAAGGGTCTCGGCCTGAAATTCAGCTTTTGTGCTCCTGAGATGCTGCTGGGCCTGCTGTGTTCATCCAGCCTCACATTTTGTTATCTCAGAGTTAATGGTAGTTGTCTTTTCCCTAAGTTCAAGACAAATTTCAAGACAAGGGGCACATCTTTAAGATGAGGGGAGAGAGATTTAAAAAGAAAGGTTTACACAGAGGGTAGTTTACAAATGGAATTAACTACCTGAGGAAGTGGTGGATGCAGATATATTTACAATGTTTGAAAGACATTTGAGCGGATACAAAAACAGGAAAGATTTGGAGGGATAAGATCAGGCAAGTGGGAAATTTAGTTTTGGCATTATGTTCGGCGTGGACTGGTTGGACCAAAGGGTCTGTTTTCATACTGTATGACTGTATGGCACCACGGAATAATGTTGCAAGTCACTCAGTTTAAGTGTATATAGGGACGGGTAATAAATGCTGGCCAGCCAGTGACGCCCATGTCCCACAACAGGATAAAAAAAAACTTGAGGTTGTTGTATACATCTATCACATTAAAGTCCCAATATGGTCCTGCAAATGAACTGGTGCAATCTAGTCACTTGTCTCATTGAAACGCAGTGCGCAGCAGAACGCACACAATGCAGTGGGCATCCTGAACCAGACAACTGTTTCAGGCAGCACAGTTCCTGTGTAATGGTAAGGATCAAGGCTGGGTCCACTGCTTTTTGTCATTCACATAAATGACTTGGATGTAAACGTAGGTGGTATGGTTAGTAAGTTTCAGATGACACCAAATTTGAAGGTGTAGTGGACAGCAAAGAAGGCTATCTCAGAGTACAATAGCACCTTGATCAGATGGGCCAGTGGGCCAACGAGTGGCAATTGGAGTTTAATTTAGATAAATGTGAAGGTGCTGCATTTTGGTAAGGCAAAACAGGGCAGGCCTTATACACTCAATCGTAAGGTCCTGGGGAGCATTGCTGAACCACGAGTCCTCAGAGTTCAGTTTCATAGTTCCTGGAAAGTAGAGTCTCAGGTAGATAGGATACTGAAGAGGGCATTTGGTACACTTGTCTTTTTGGCCAGTGCACTGAGTGTAGGATTTGGAAGTTATGTTGCAGCTGTATAGGACATTGGTTAGACCACTTTTGGAATATTGTGTACAATTCTGGTCTCCCTTCTACAGGGAAGATGTTGTGAAACTTGAAAGGGTTCAGAAAAGATTTACAAGGATGTTGCCAGGGTTGGAGGATTTGAGCCATAGGGAGAGGCTGAATAGGCTGGAACTATGTTCCCTGGAGCATCGGAGGCTGGAGGGGTGATCTTTTAGAAGCATGGATAGGGTGAATAGTCGAGGCATTTTCCCAGGGCAGAGTCCAAAACTAAAGGGACATAGGCTTAAGGTGAAAGATTTAAAAGGGACCTAAGGGGCAATTTTTTTCACACAGAGGGTAGTGTCTGAATAGAATGAGGTGCCAGAGGAAGTGTTGGAGACTGGTACAATAACAACATTTAAAAGGCATCTGGATGAATATATGTATGGGTGGGATTGAGAGGGATGTGGACCAAATGCTGGCAAATGGGACTAGATTAATTTAGGATAGCTGGTCAGCATGGACGAGTTGGATCGAAGTGCCTGTTTCCATGCTGTACATCTCTACAGCTCTCTATGACAAGTGCAACAGATATATGGGACCACTATCATCTGCGAATTCCTCTCCAAACCTCTAACCATCTTGACTTCAAAATATGCCATTATTCCTTCATTGTCGTTGGGTCAAAATCCTGGAATTCCCTGGCTAAGTCATTGTGGATCAACCCTCAGTAGGTGGACTGCAGCTCTTTAAGAAGGCAGCTCACCACCACCTTCTGAAGGGCAGCTAGGGATGGCAATAAATGCTGCCCAGGCAGCAATGTTCACATTCCATCAGTGAATTAAAAAAAACACATAAATGGGCTGTGCTCTACTTTAGCCAGTTAGCCCCAGTTTGTAAGTTAATTGCTCCCAGTAATTCCCAACTGGTCACAGTCAAAGTCAGCTGACAAAACAGGAGGCTGAATGATTTCCAATTGGATTTCCCAGTTGTGCTGTTTGTTCACCAAACCTCCCCCCAACCCAGTTATTTTGGTGAAAGTCTAGTTAGATACTATCTTCAAACAGTTTCAGCTTATCTTTCCTTCTAAGTATTAGGTATCACAGAATCCCTACAGTGCTGATAGAGGCCATTCGACCCATTGCATCTGTTCCAAAGAGGATCCCACCAGACTCATGCTGTTCCTGTAACCCCGCAGTTCTGTGGCTAATCCACTTAGCCTGTACATCCCTCAACACTACAGGCAAATTAGCATGGCCATTCCACCTAACCTGCACATATTGGACTGTGGGAGGAAACCGGAGCACCCGGACGAAACCCATGCAGACACAGGGTGAACGTGCAAACTCCACACAGTCACCTGAAGTTGAAATTCTCAAATCCGTGTGATACAGCAATTGTTTACAACAACACTTTCTTCCCTGTCACCATAAAAATGAATATTTGTAAAAAGCAGCTCAAGTGTGCTAATCACCTTGTTGGCATTTAAATACTGCCACAGATACTGTTTAAAATACTGTGCTGAACATTTAGGAACACCAGACCCCAGCTATGCCTACCTCTTTGTAGGTTACGTGGAACAGTCCCTCTTCCGCACCTACACAGGCCCCAAACCCCACCTCAGTTCCTCCGGTACATTGATGACTGTATCGGCGCCACCTCTTGCTCCCCAGAGGAGCTCGAACAGTTCATCCACTTCACCAACACCTTCCACCCCAACCTTCAGTTCACCTGGGCCATCTCCAGCACATCCCTCACCTTCCTGGACCTCTCAGTCTCCATCTCAGGCAACCAGCTTGTAACTGATGTCCATTTCAAGCCCACCGACTCCCACAGCTACCTAGAATACACCTCCTCCCACCCACTCTCCTGCAAAAATTCCATCCCCTATTCCCAATTCCTCCACCTCCCGCCGCATCTGCTCCCACGACAAGACATTCCACTCCCGCACATCCCAGATGTCCAAGTTCTTCAAGGACCGCAACTTTCCCCCCACAGTGATCGAGAACGCCCTTGATCGCGTCTCCCATATTTCCCGCAACACATCCCTCACACCCCGCCCCCGCCACAACCGCCAAAAGAGGATCCCCCTCGTTCTCACACACCACCCCACCAACCTCCAGATACAACGCATCATCCTCCGACACTTCCGCCATCTACAATCCGACCCCACCACCCAAGACATTTTTCCATCCCCACCCCTGTCTGCTTTCTGGAGAGACCACTCTCTCCGTGACTCCCTTGTTCGCTCCACACTGCCCTCCAACCCCACCACACCCGGCACCTTCCCCTGCAACCGCAGGAAATGCTACACTTGCCCCCACACCTCCTCCCTCACCCCTATCCCAGGCTCCAAGATGACATTCCACATTAAGCAGAGGTTCACCTGCACATCTGCCAATGTGGTATACTGCATCCACTGTACCCGGTGTGGCTTCCTCTACATTGGGGAAACCAAGCGGAGGCTTGGGGACCACTTTGCAGAACACGTCCGCTCAGTTCGCAACAAACAACTGCACCTCCCAGTCGCAAACCATTTCAACTCCCCCCCCCCCATTCTTTAGATGACATGTCCATCATGGGCCTCCTGCAGTGACAGCAACTCATATTACTTATCCCCTCCCTACCTCCCCACCTATACTCTCTCCACCTATCTTCTTTTCTCTCCATCTTCGGTCCGCCTCCCCCTCTCTCCCTATTTATTCCAGAATCCTCATCCCATCCCCCTCTCTGATGAAGAGTCTAGGCCCGAAACGTCAGCTTTTGTGCTCCTGAGATGCTGCTTGGCCTGCTGTGTTCATCCAGCCTCACATTTTATTATCTTGGATTCTCCAGCATCTGCAGTTCCCATTATCTCAGACCCAACATGTGCATTTAGTTATGCAAGAATGTTAAATTTAAATCATTACTTTTGCACTGAACTGCAAGTTGATGTCAAATATGACACCTTTAATTAAACGTAACTTGAATATATTTGCACCAAATGCTATTTGACATGTTTATGATAAATCGTTATTATAAATCTTATTAAATCCAGTCCGATCTGCAAATTCATGCTATCAAAGGCTGCTTTGAACTAGATTTTTTTGAAGCTTTAATGAAAGGTCAAGTCAGTGAGTGACATCACCTATATCCAGGAATGGATTGCAATGCTTAGACAGTGAGTCAATCTACATGATTAAACCCAAGCCAACATTTCCTGTAGAGTTATACCACTGCCAAAATAAAGTAACAATTGCTTTTGTGCAAAATGTGCAAAATCAGCCAAACAAAAATCAATTGATAGAAAGCCAGACAAAGTACAAGGACAAAATAATGCAACAGCAATGCATTTGGGCTGAAATTACTGATCTGTAGCAGGAGGCCTCATAAATAATAGCATGGGAAACAATAGAAGCCAAGTTTAAAATGGCAGTTAACCAGTTGTGAATAAAACCACAATACATCAATTATACTCAGGAGAAAATATATTAAGTGTGAATAACATTCAAGTTGTGGACAATGATATTGCAGGGACTCAGGGAGGAAACTCGGCCCCAGAACCACCAAAACCATTCAGTTCACATAAAAGATAATGATCAGCAGGAGCTCATCAATTATATGTAAGAGAGGTACAATGCGGTTTTTCAGTGCTGTGGGATGCACTATTCAGAAGAAAATGAAAGGAATTATGCAGGCTTAGTCCACACTCCCTTAAGAGATGAGTTAACAATAGGAATTTTTCTTTGAGGTTAATTAAGTGATTTTCACCTCAGAAATAAGAGAGAGACAGGCTTTGATATAAAAGATCATGTTTTATAGTTCAAAACAGTGGATTAAAAGTTTCAAACCTGTGAAAATATTTACATTATTGATTAATAAATCAAAACATCCCAATTCTCCCTTTTTCTCCGCTTCTAAAATTGTAAAGTTATACCGGCGAAGAATTTTAAGGCTTCTCTCAAAAATTCACCCAAGTTATTGTTCAACCACAATGGGCTACACAACAGAGTCCAGTGGTCCCATTGGCCAGCTTTCAAGTATGTGCCTCATCCATGAAGGATTTTTGATAGTGATTAGGAATTGAAAACATAACTTCGCCTTCATTTTCCGCAATCCCAAATCTCTCAAAACCCAGCATAATATAACAAATTGTTTACTACTAATGTTTTCACTTACCAGCACGAGTGCATAATTGTACAACCACCTATAACATACAATGTAGGACTTGTTCTGTGATAAGCTCTGAATAAAAAAAATGAAAGAGCTAATACACTTGGAAACTGACCACACAACTACATTTAAAAGTGAGCATTGCACGCAACCGATCCATGATTGTAATAATCTTTCATGTAAACAACTGATTCCCTGAGCTCTCGAACTCAGCAAATATTAATCTGATTTTCACCTTTTATTTCATTTTGCAAGAGGATTCCTCTGTCTTTGTTAAAAGGAAATGTTAGGAACTATTTCACCAAGCATTGCTTTTGTTGACTTTTCTAAAATGGATACTTCAAAAGAAACAATCTATTAATAATAATTTTAATTCTTAAGAAGAATATCCTTTTGTTCGATACTGTAGAAGTGCAAATTTCTTTTTTTTCTCTGTACATTAAACTCCATTCTACAGTAGTTAGTACTTGAGCATTCTATCAGGTAATTAATGATGTTTTATAGAAGCTGCATAAGTTTCCACGTGGACTGACTACTTGGAAAAAAAGTATTAGTTTTGTTGAATACTCAATTACTTTTCTGTTGATATCAATGTTAATTGTTTAATCCTATTCACAAGCAGACGACCTATCTTTATTCACTTCTCAAGGATAAGGGATTTCAGTCCTATGAATAGTTTGGTGAAATGAGGATTGTTCTCCTTACAAACAATTGAGTGGAGATGTGGTAGAAGTGTTCAAAACCATGAGGTGTCTAGAGAGCAATTGTTATAAGTTTGAAATTAGGATCAATATACACTCACAGTCTTTTTCTTTGTATGAATTATAGAATGTCTACAACGTGGAAACAAGCCATTTGGCCTGTTGAGTCCATACCAACCCTCTGAAGAGCATTCCACCCAGATCGACCCCTCTACCTTATTCCTGTAACCCTGCATCTCCCATGGCTAATCCATCTAACCTGAACATCCCTGGACACTTTGGGAAATGTAGCATGTCCAATCCACATGATCTACACATCTTTGGACTATGGGAGGAAACTGGAGTACCTGAAGGAAACCTCACAGACACAGGAAAAATGTGCAAACTCCACACGGACAGTCACCCAAGAGCGGAATTGAACCTGGTTCCCTGCCACTGGGAGGCAGCAGTGCTAACCACAGAGTCACTGTGCCACCCATGCCATCTGCATCAGTCCTCCTTTTTTAAAAAAACATATTTCCAAATTAAAAGGTAAAATATGTCTCGAGTTCCTTCGAGTTCTGATCCATAATCACGACACCTGCTGTTATACAAAAGCGTTTTTAAATAGCATTTGAATTTTAGTCAGAGCTATATTTTTGTTAGCTACATTCCATAAAACTTACAACCCACTGATTGCTATCTCCCCATATTTATACAACCAATTCATAAATATCCACCATCTATTCTCTCATTCCATTAGGTCTTGGGCATCCCTTTAAATAATAACACCTACTTCCATTGACTGTCTGCTGAAAGACTCTTGCTTGTCATTGCTATCACTAGACTTGTGTATATATTCTTGGCCTATCTTACTTGTTCCATCTTCTGTACACATCCAGAACCCTGCTATCAATGTCCTAAGTCACAGCAAGATCTATTCATCCATTACCCTGCATTCAGTAGCCTGCATTTCTTGGTTCAATGTTGCTTTGATTTTAAAATGCTCATCCTTAATTCATTTTTGAATACCTTCATGATCTTGCCTTTCTCTTTATCTTTGTAGTTTCTTCCAGTTTTACAATCGTCCTACCCGCCTCCATTTCTGGCCCCTTGAATGTTGCAGATTTTAATCACTTCATCATTGCTGTCTATCCTTCAAGCTGAATAGCCTAAGTTCTGGAAATTGCTCCTCTTCGCCTCTCCTCCTCTCTTTTCCCCTTTGAAACACTTGTTAAAACCAGCCACTTTCACCAAACTTTGGTCTAATTAACTCGTTAAGTGTCTCAGTCTCAAATTTTTGTTTGGTATGATCTTATCTTATAAGGTGTTTCGCAGTGTTTCATTTTATTGAAGGTGAGTTCAAATTTCTAAATCTGTTCAAATCTGCCGGAATCTGTTCAAATCCATTTTGACCCGGGACACGAGCCCCGGTCTGTTATAAAGCAGAGGTTAACTCCATCCCTTTGAGAACTTAAACCAAAGCACCCAAAGAAGTGCATTTCACCCTATAATCTGCAAAAGGAGTGTGAAAAGTGGTGTAACATGTCTTTCAGCAGCTTCTGGTGGTTAAGTAAAATAAATTCCTGATACTCACTTTGAAATCAACAAGTAACAATTTATTTATGCAGCTCCAATTGTGAACAAATCAACTAAATTATTAACAAATCTGACAAATCCCTTCTAACTACTAACTACTTACAAATGTAGCAAGATTCTAATGGTATGCTGTTCCAATAAATACAAGTCTCATATGTATAAAAAAAATTTAGTCTCTCAAAATTATAGCCAGGTTGCGTGCCTTCCAAAATGCCATTCGCCATTAATTCCTCTGTCAGGAATACCTTTTCTATTGATTCTTCTGTCACGAATATTAGTCAGTTGTGCCTTGGGTACCGTTGTTATTTACATGCCACTTTCTGTCAGACATTGAGGAGGCTGTGAGAGCCAGCGATTCTCTCTTGAGAACTGAGGGCTGTTAGCTCAAGTGGATGGGAATTGTGTCTGATGCTTTGTCCAACTGCCTGATTCTTTTATGATAATAAAATGTGAGGCTGGATGAACACAGCAGGCCAAGCAGCATCTCAGGAGCACAAAAGCTGACGTTTCGGGCCTAGACCCTTCATCAGAGAGATGAAGGGTCTAGGCCCGAAACGTCAGCTTTTGTGCTCCTGAGATGCTGCTTGGCCTGCTGTGTTCATCCAGCCTCACATTTTATTATCTTGGAATTCTCCAGCATCTGCAGTTCCCATTATCTCTGCCCGATTCTTTTTATACCTTTGATGACATATCAATATTTCTTACAATAAAATTGGCCCTATGTTGTCAAAATCATCAAATTTAAAATTAATTGTTTTTTTGGTATCTAAGTACCTGGTCCAAATTGTTGGCTCAATTCAAAAGCCTCTTAACTTGGTTAAAAATAAAACTGCTGCTCTGCCCTCTAACTGCACGGCCTTTCAATACAACTGTTGTAATTTGGATGTGGTCTGTGTATTTGCAAACTTTCAAACTCCTGCTCACAGATATCCATTTTGAATCTCTAAACACATAAAAAGCACCTGATCTTTTAACGGGATGACACAATGCTTTCCTCCCTAGCAGTTTACAAACACCAAATTCTAACTTCCTGTCTCCCAATCCACAAGTACTCTACACAACTTTGCAACATACATTGTTCATCTTAAATCCATAAAGTAATTCTCAAAGGCTCTGCTACAAATAACATGAGGGGAATTAGACCTCATGCTCATATCCAACTCAAAATGGAGATGAATCGTTGATATGAATGAAACTGCTTAATCTGTGCAGAATTTTTTAACAGTCAATGAAGCTGGTGTCAAACAACATTTCTTCAATATACAAAACAGATGCCTCCACTCTATACAGTTGAAAGACTTCTCAGTGTCTAATTATAATATGCAATGTTTTTCAGTACGTATATTGATGTCTATTAGCTTTTCCAAGGCCTTTTACAATTACTCCATGACAGGATTTAATGTAATGTACAGATTTACTGTTTTCCAATGTAGTGGAGATAACCTTTATAAGTACTGTATAGTTAACTTTTAATAATAAGATGGATTTGTAGCCTCCGCAAAGTGGACCCTTTATTTACCTTACCAACACTGAAATAAGATTGCCGGTGAGACATCAACATTGTTATACATCTTTCCAAATCAACTTTGAAGCACTGGTCTTCATTTCTGATGGATTTCTTGGAGAATCGCGTGTATTTATTCAACCAGACTTGGTAACTTAGTGACATGTGCCCTGATGACTTACCACTGCAGATGGAATTTAAAACCTGCAAGAACAGTTATAATGTGGGTCTTCTGACAGAAATTTATGAACTTCTAGGCTAACTTTAGTCAAGGTGGAAATTGTCCAAGATAACATATATCAAGTAATGAGGGCATGGGTCTGAAATATTTCTTATTGGCTAAGAGTGAATTTTCTCCTTGCCCATGCTTCAGTGCCTTGTTAATACTTAATACGTTTAATACTAATTTAGCAATTAAACTACACTTGAAGGGCTACTATATTGCAACTGCCCTTGCCACTTGAACAGTAATAGTTGAAAATGTTGAAGAAAATATAAAACATTTTTAATTTCCCTATGAACCTAGACTTTTTGCTACCATTCTCCCATCTAGCTACAAACACAATCATTGATGTCATGTACTGGTATTGTAGCTTTTTCATTCCCTGGGCCAGAAGTTGTATGTTCACTCTCACAACTTGAACACATAGGTTAGGCTGACACTCCAATGCAATAATGTTGAAGTACTGCATCATCTGAGAGGCTGTCTTTTGGTTTGAGTTGTTAAACTAAGGCCTTATCTTCCTATTCAGCTTTCAGTGTCGTTGAGTCAAAATCCTGGAATTCCCTCCACCAGGGCTTTTTGGGTCTCTTTACAGCATATGGACTGCAGTGGTTCAAGAAGGCAGCTCACCACTATCTTCTGAAGGAAGAGTAGGGATAAGTACTCGCCAGCCAGTGATGTCCACATCCTATGTGTGAATAACAAAAAACTACATGCTGCTACTTCTAAAATGAACTGCAACACAGCTTCCAGGAACATCCACTATTTGTAATTAAAAATTGACATGAATAAGCCTCATCAGTTAAAACTGGTTGTATGTCCTTCTTAGGCATACACAATATTAAATCAACAGGACATTGTTGATACTCCCACTGAAATTAGACAATACTCTATGAAGTATAACAGTCACTGGTTATATTTGATTAATTTAAATATGAAATAAAAACTATGTACTTACATCCTGCAAATGCTAAATTGTGTCCAAGTACAATCGCACATAAGTGTTGTCCTGAGGATTTGTAGTGATGCGATAGGCTTTATGAATTAAAACACACTTTTGGTCAACTGTAATGTTTGGATTCACATTTTGCCACTTAATGTAGAATGAAAAAGTGGGTTCACAATTTTGCTGGAAGTTAAAATCACTGAATTAACAAGAATCTGAAGACAGATGAGGCAAAGAGGCAGATGGGTTGGAGAAGTAATATGGGAAAGAGAAAGTTGCAGGGAAAGCAGGTTTGGAAAGAAATATGGCAGGATGATAGATGGGGGGGGGGCATTGTGGGGGTAACATTGCCCTTCCAGAATTTGATCTAAACAATTGATGGTGTAAAAGCATCTTGCAGCTCCATCACTGTCTCAATAAACCTGGTGTGCCATCAGGAAGGCTTTGATGTACCAAGGGATATTAAGCTTACTGTTAACATCTGTGCCTCCCATTCATTGCTTGTGCCATCCAGCTGGGCTGGCCTAATTCTTAATCAGACATACTGCAGCATGCATGCTGGGAGGATAATTCAGTCAATTATAAAAACAAAGCAAGTATCAGTGGCGTTCTGCAAATCAAGGACCTAGATAAAGGGATGACTGGAAATTATTACTGCATTATCTTTTGATTCAGATTCAGTGATTGGTAGTAATGGGATGGAGGAAGAAATCATTTTATCCTCATTTAGTGGCCAATACTAATTAGGTTTCAATTTCTGACACCAGGCCCAATGTTACTAGGTCAGGCTTCTGACAGCAAAGTGAAATTAATTTCACCCTGGTATGAAATTAGTAATTTAGTTTGTCTATAAATTTGATGAGACAAAATACCTAAGTTTTTGTTGATAGCCATGCAGCTATTTACCTTGGGAATTAAATTGCTGAAATGTCAAACAATAGATATTTGTCTACAAAGCAGCCACTGCACTTCATAAGTAACACTTCTGTAATTGAAACACAATGAAATGTGATAATTTCCTGTTAAATAGATGTCTTCGTTTAAGGTACTTCCCAGCAGATTTAAGTTTTGTCAATAACTGTTTATGTTTTATTAGCCACAGCTATTTTACAATATTGTGGAGGAGAATTCTAAAATTTAGCTAAAATTACAGTAGTAAGTATGGATATATGTAGGTTGTGATGAAGCAATTAAAAAATAAGAAGAGATAACACAGCGTAGAGCTGGAGGAACACAGCAGACCAGGCAGCATCAGAGGAGCAGGAAGGTTGACGTTTTGGGTCAGGACCCTCCTTCAGAAATTTCAGTCTCCATCATTGGCAGTTCTTACTATCTATAAAAAATAAAAAGTTGCATTGATAAAGTGCTTTTCATAAACTTAGGGCATCTTACAATGCTTTATATAATCCATAAGCACTGAAGTATGGTCACTATTGTTAAGTAGAAATCGCAGTAGTCAGTTTAGTGCACAGTAAGATCCCACAAAAAACAATGTGATAATGATCTGGAAATCACTTTTAGTAAGTTTAGTTGAGTGAAAGATATTGATCAATTTTCAAGCAAATTGTACTGAAAGTAAAATGAGCACAACCTCAAGCTCAAGACCTTTTGCTTAACTGTACAAGGGTTTTCTTTCAATGCTATAAATTTTATAACAGAATGACAGCCCTAGTCTCAACATTGATGTATTTCTATTTTCCGGGCTTTCTTTATTTTTGCTGTTATTTTCCCTCATGATTCTTTCTTGGTGACAAATCAACGGCAGCCTTGAGTGTCAACAAGTTATTGTTCATAGTCAAGACAATTTCTTCCCTAATTTAACATCTAGACATGTTCACGTCACAGCAGTGATTGCCTGAGATCTATCAGGGTCAGAGGTATTGTCAAGGTTAAGCAAGGTGGCACAGTCAAAGAAATTAACCTGTGGTCATCTAGTCTGTATGATCCACCCTACATCAATATATTTGCTTACTTGGCCATCAGTAAATTTATTAGTGTATCTAGATTGCTGTAATAGAATTTTACTTCATTGATTTCATTGTCATGTGTACTGAAATACAGTGAAAAGTTTTGTTTACGAGCAGTACAGGCAGATCACAACAACCAAAGGATGTATAGATCAAAAAGACTTAGAGACATACTTACATTATTTGGCTACATTATTTGAGGCTAGAGTCCATTCAACAGTGTGATAATAGCCAGAAAGAAGCTGTTCCTAAATTTGCTCGTGCATGTGTTCAGGCTTCTGTACCTTCTGCCTGACGGAAGAGGTTGTAGGAGATCATCATCGGGGTGTAATAGGTCTTCGATGATATTGGCCGCCTTTCTGTGGTAGCGAGCCATGTAAATGGAATCCATGTATCGAAAGTTGGCTTCCATGATGTTCTGGGCTGTGCACACCACCTTCTGTAGTTTCTTATGGTCCTGAGCAGAGCAGTTGCCATATTAGGCTGTTATGTACCCAGACAGTATTCTTTCAATGGTGCATCTGTAAAAGTTGGTGAGGTACTTTACAGACATGCCAAATTTCCTGCGGCAGTATCCCATTCCAGAACTTAAAGCTATTTCTAAAAACTTTATGATCCATGGACCCAATTTAGTGCTGCTTAAAATTTCACTTCTGTTTGTGAAGTTAACCACTGTTTGAAGTTTTCAATTTTAAAGTTTGAATGGGAGATTTGGATTTGATAGTGCTGGGAAGATTCATTAACCTGGTTCCCAGAGTGAAGACATTGTCCGGTGAGGAGAACCTGATTAGGCTGGGCCGATACTATTGGATTTTAAAAGAAGGAAAGATGACCTTCTTGAAAATTTTGAGGGGCTTTGATTGAGATTATGCATCCCATTGTGGGTGAATCCAGAATGGTGTAGCACCATCTGTAAAGAAGGGGTCCCCATTTTGCACAGAGGTGAGGAGGAATATCTTCTTTCAGAGGGCTTTGTTTTTATGAATTCTCATCCACAAAGAGTAACGGAAGTCATGTCATTAAATATATACAAAGCTGAGTTAGACCTTTGATTGATGAGGGATGCAACTGGGTTGGGGTTGTGGGTCAATCCAGAAAATGAGATTCAGGCCTCATTCAGGTCAACTGTGATCTTATTTACTGGTGGAGCAGGTTTTTTTGGGTTGAATGACTTCCTATTTCTGTGTTAGCATTTTATAATAGTAAATAGCATACTTCCATAATAACCCCCTGGATGTGTCACGTAATAGTGATCTTAGCAAATCAGTCCATTGTGGAGGTCTTGAGAATACCTTGAATACCTTGAGTATTTTGGCCCATGCATGGACCAGACAAGTGAGCCAATACTAAATAATAATTACTCAGCTTAATCCATATCAATTATCTCTGTCTAGTGAGACAGCAGGACTATGGTGACTTTATCTTTATCCTCCACGCTCTGGGACATGGCTGAAACTGCACTTCCAATTTATGCATTGTAAAGGAACGGTAGGTGAGTTCAAAGCACCATAAAGAGTGCCAGTTAATACCCTGTGCTGGACAACATCTGCATAGAACTAGCACTGCCCTTTGGACCCCCTATTTACTTACCTTGATGTACTACCCTTATTACAAACTTCTCAATACAGCCAGGGCTCCAGGTTGTTCCCTCTTCACTTTTATATGCCTCGAACTTCACCCTCTTTCTTCCTCTGGTCCCATTCCACAAAACTCCTGACCACTGTCTCAGCCTTTCCTGTCCATGCAAGCTGTGAATTCCTTTCTGCTGTGCTGTAGAGTTTAGTTCGGGAAAACACTGACCTTACACACTTCACCACAAAGGCAAAGGTACACGCCACCTTAAACAATCATGAACCAAGCACTACTAACTTTATCCAAAAGGCAGGACTTTATTGAAGGCTGTTTGATGTAAATTAATATTCATACCATGGAAATGTGTTATGTTACGAACCTGCCTCAGGCTGACATAACTTCCAACACATTACATGACTTTTAGTTGCATGGGAATGGCCATCAGGAAATTAGGATTTCACATCCCACCTGATGAAGTCACCCCAGACACCATCTTACCAGTTTTTACGGGCTCGGCAAAACTCCCCATCCCACCCTAGTATGTCTGCTTCAACTTTAGCTCAATGAGTGAGTCCCAATCTTTACACTGCTCTCTGTAAGATCAGATATCTTTACTTCCTAATGGCCACCAAAGAGAATTCTTCAAAGTGACTGGCTGCCAAGCCTCTTAGATGACATCATTGTTGCTTGTTGTTGAAAATCCCCTAGAATTCCCCTCGATTTAAATTAATCTTATGGTGGGTAATAACCACGCCACAAGAAATCAATAGATCTTCATGGGCGATATACCTCAAGGTGAGTGGTGAGTGCGATCAGGCCATTTCTGCCTACAAATGTCCTCAAAGTCTGACCACTAGGGGTCAGACTATGATTTGAAAAACAGGCAGGGGTGTGCCTGGTGTATGCTGACCTCAAAGTTGTAAGCTCTAGTATGAAACTTGTCCCCCTGTTTGTTACAAGACTAAAAAGTGGTATCAGTGTGAACGTGTGTGGAAAATCATCATATCTAAATAACCTATCTTTTGTTTTTGAATCAGACTATGCTTTACTGGTATGTATGATGTAGATCTGACTGTTTCTGCAAAAACCAATAAAAACAAAACAAAAATTTTTGTGTCAGAGATAATGGGAACTGCAGATGCTGGAGAATCCAAGATAACAAAGTGTGAAGCTGGATGAACACAGCAGGCCAAGCAGCATCTTACAAAATCCATCATTCAGAGAATTATATTATACCAGAATGTGAGATTTTATGATTTCAGACATGTGACTGGAGATCTACATGTCTGAAATATCCTCTCATTTAAATAACCCTGATTCTAGTTCCTATACAGTGCAAAAACACACAATACTCTTCAAGGTGGATTATTGTCAAGCATCAATACTATGTCTTGGTAAACAAAATAGTGTCTCAGATTTCACCAAATCTTTAATTACATTACCTAATTAGTTTTCTTCTGACATGAATGAAGCATTAATTCTTCAGGAGGGGTAATTCAAATCCCTCAGTCATTTGTTAAAGCATGTTTACTTTAAGTCATTAAGTGCTGTAGAGAACTATGAAATACTGGGGTTGCCACAATTTAATGGAGCATACACATTTAGGATGTGTTCACACTGCCCCTTCCAATGAAGTCTGACGCGCCGCAGAATGTATCATTCTTTGTCGTCATTTAAGGGTTTAATGAAGCATGCCCTTCCAATCTAGTTGCCGGACCCCATTGATTTGAAAAAGAAATAATTGTGTAGAAACAGCGCAGAATCTTTCCCACATCAGTTTTTGAAGTCCGCCTTGATTGTCTGATTATTTAATGGCCAAGTGATAAGATTTGCATTTACATCTGAGCACCTGTTTACTAACACCCTGCTTACTGTTTGTTTCCTTCAGAGAACCTGATATTTGCATACTGTTGTGAGAGTCATTGTAATTTTTAAAGAAACAACAGCCAGGAAAATCTTGGCAGTCCTATTCCATCAACTTCCTGACTATTTCTATTGGGATATAGCTCGTTAATGTGGATTGACCATGGAAATCTGCCAAGTTTTTCACTCGATTTGCCATGTCCTTGAAAGGGTGTTAAAGTTAACACTTGTACGTTTTGGCAAATTACTTCATTCAGCACAGCTTCACACTGGAGACAACGGAGTCCTGCTTGTTGTTTGGATGGATATATTTTTCCAGCAGGGGTCACTAAATAGCAACATGGCTAATCTATTCTAAAGTGGACTGTCTCCCTCAGACATTGAAAATTATTCCAGTCACTCTGCCATTATCCCTTCTGAGAATAATTCTGTAAAATTGCGATTTAATCTTGGAGTTTCCTGACCTGTGTGGTTCAGTTTCATTGCTAGTAGGCAGTGGTAATTACTCATTTAGCATTACGTCTACCGCGAATCCCATTCAAATCAGTCTGGAGGGCAACACATCAGCATCCCAGCACAGTGTGACAACGGGCCAGTAAAAAGTGTTAAATGTACAGTGTCACCTTTGGAGTTCATGGACATTCCAATTAACTAAAGGATCAGGTTAAACAAAGCAACATAAAGCTTAAATTAACATGTGATTTCTGTGGAGCCCTTTAACCTCTGAAACAGCACGTTTTGCTAACTGGGAAGCAGTTAGCATGACATAAGGGTCTACGAGGTCACTACTCAAAACAGCCACAGATGACGTGCCTTATGCAAATAATGCTGATACTAGATCGCGTCAACTGGAGTGAAGAGCTTTCAATTCCTCAACCATTAGTAATTGTTTCCTATATCAGACTGGATACACACGGTGATGTACAGCACTCACAAATTAGAAAAACGTCAAATGGACTAAACTGTACAATGATCGCAAGTGCTCAAAGTGACAGTTCTATTTACTTTTCCCCAAATTTTCCTTCACATTATGCAGTGCTATTTGCATACTCCCTAGCACATTACCCAAGTTACCATCCAGTGTGAATGAGCTAGGCCATACAGCCACTGCCCACAGACAATGTTACAGGTTGAGTTCTCCATCAAACTCATTCTTATTCTCACCATTTTCCAACAAGAGCTAGTAGATGTGAATGTAATCTTGGTTTCCAATTTGTAGCCCAGAGAAGTTGAGGGTGCTTGTACTGTCACCAAATTTGTATTCTAATCAGTTTCAATAAATGCAGTATCTTCTGTTCACCACAAATATACTGACAAATCTAGAGAAAAATGTTTGCTATACTTGAAGCCAGATAACTAGCCAACTAAAGTGACTTTCATCAGGGCACACATCATGCTCCTCAGGAGTTTCTTTATTATTTAACATGTTTTTTTCCCAAATCAACTCATTCAGATATGTTATTACACATCTGAAACAACTGGGACTTGAACCCAGGCATCTTGGTCCAGGTATAGTGACACTACCATTGTACCACAAAAGGGCTTCTTTAACTGGCATCAGTCTTCAAAGTGGCCACTTCAAAAAATAGTGATACAGATGTACAATTATTTGTGCAGGCATTGAGAGAGATCCTGACCCTGACCTGGTAGAAGGCATGGATGTGGAAGCATTATGATGCATTTATATTAGAATTTGACAGCATGAAAGGAAAGTTTCAGTCCATTGTGCTTCTGCTTGATCTCTGAAAGAACAGCTACACCTTGTCCCATGTAAAGATGCTGCTTTGCCTGCTGTGGTCATCCAGCTTCACGCTTTGTTATCTTGGATTCTCCAGCACCTGAAGTTCCCATTATCTCTGATCACAATGTTAGCCTTGTCCCATGTCCCTGCTTACCTATAACTCTGAAATCTTCTCATTCTCAACTATCTCTCCAATCCTCTTAAAATTATTTAAGGAAACACATCTCAACTTTTCAGGTAGGGGTTTCTAGATCCTGAGAACTCTCTGAATGAAAGAAATTCTTCCCACTGTCTAAATCTTTGGCCAATGATTTGTAATTTTCAGCTCAATGGCCCATTTAGCAGAAAAAAAATTTCTTTTATCTACTCAGCTAAAACATCTCATCTTCTTGGAAATCACGGGGTCATTTCATAACCTTCTCTGTTTCAAGAAGAACAGTCCTCTCTTTTCTAATATTTCAATATAACTGAAGTCCCTCAAGCCTGGTAACTCTCAAATAATCTCCATTTTCTCTGTAAGGATTTTGCTTTTTCCAGGATGCAGGTATTCATGATATATTCCATATTGTGTTTATGCTGATGCATTAATCCAATGAATAACACAGGTCATAACGATAGCAGAAAGTTGGAAGATGTACAAAAATTGCCTCAGCTACAGTGAGCTGTGTCAAAACTGTTACATTGTCAGTTGTTTGTTATACATTGTTGCATAAGATAATGTTGTTGGAGATTGCATTAAGCTCCATACGGCCTAGGGGTGGGGTGCAAGAAAGGATTCAAGCTTGTGATCATGAGGTACATAGAGGGTGCGATCGTTCCCTCCTGAGTCTTAGTTACAATGTATAACCAGCAACCTTTCACCTATTGATATCATATCTTATTAGGACCAGTACATCTGCTCATAAGGATTTGCTAGTGGTTCATCTTCAACCACTGCTAACCAAATGGGCCCTTAGATCCAGTGTAGAAAGAAGGATTAGTGTCAGCACTCCACCACAACCGCTTGGTCACGCCATTGAAACCTGTCACTGCAGGACAGTGGAAAAGGGTTTTTATTTGACTGACTGTTTCAGAAATATGTTTCAGAATTCATAAATAAATGCCAATTATTCTCCTTGTCTTGCCGAATAAAATTCTGTACCGTAGAAGAACTTTTTCTGAATGTTAGAATCCTATGAATTAATTATCAGACGTAAAAAAAAATACATTGTCAGCTATTCTGTTACTGGGCAACGCCTGTATATAATGAGGATTTGTAAACACCTCTTTCATTTTACACATTAAATTGATCTGAGGGAAGTGCCATATTTTTGTGAAGAAGCAACAAGGAGGTTTGACAGTGGCAGTGCAGTGGATGTTGTCCACATGGATATTAGTAAGGTAATTGACAAGGTCTCACAAGGTAGACTGTTATTAAAAATTAATAGGGGAATATGGTGAGTTGGATCTAAAATTGTCCCAATGATAGGAAACAAAGAGGAATGGGCGATAGATGGCTTTGTGATTGAAAAGTGGTTTCCAGTGATGTTCCACAGGGCTCAGGTTTTGGTCCATCATATCTACTTCTAATTCTCTCCCTTTAATGAACAGTATCTCCATTCCAATATAAACTGCCTGGAATGTTATGGCATCCTACCATGCCATCTGGAGGTGGTGAGGGCCCTTTGTGAGCTGCTGTCTATACGGTAATATTCTCCGCAATTGAAGCTTAAGGTTGTTCATGGTCTCCAGGGCAACATGTTCATAAGTGGGTCTGGGCAGTGAGTATTTGAAGGGGTCACTCAGCCAGACTGTCCACCCTCTTCCACAGTTATTTTTGTGGCTGGCTACTGTTGGAGGGGAACATGCAAAGCCTCCTGGCACACTCAATTCATTCTATGGTAATTAAGCATCATAGGCTGGAGTACATGATTAATTTCCAAATGTCATTATAATTTGAATTTTCTGGGCTTGTATTTTGAACTTTTGCTCTCTGTTACAGTGTACCTTTCAGCGATAGTACCCACTAATCTGGTCTAATTTGGCTTATTTGATTTAATTTGATTTAACTTTCTTTTCAGTGAATAAATGTTTCTCTAATTTGTTTTGTGACTGGGTTGTGTCCTTTAAGAGAGACTCAGAAAAAAGAGAAAACAAGTTGCCTCGAATTCCAGTTAAAGTTGCATCTTTGTCTCAACTGCTATGTCAAAGTATTTGAGTATTTGTGCCATTTATGTATTTTAGTGTCTGGGCTCATTATTTTCTGAGCTGGATGACGATTTTGTCAGTGTTCCATCTACAATATGTGAAAAAAATCCACCATTGTGTATATCAAACAAGGGATGTAGACCTGAGTTTAAGTGTGTTTGAAAATGCTAATTTGGCTTTGACTGTCTTTGGAAATCACACATTGGATTCACAAAACTGAGTTAAACTGTGGTCAGTGACAGGAAGACAAATGCCAAAATGGAGGGTGTTACCATATGACTATGTAGCAGCATTGGCGTTTGACATTTTAGATAGCTTCACATATCTAGACTCCACAATCACCAGCAAGCTGTCACTTGGTGCTGAAGTCAATACATGCACTGCAAAAGCTACAGCTGTTATTTCCAACAGAATAAAAGAATGTGGAGCAACAACGACCTGATTGAGAATCTTACAAGGCTGCACAGTCAGCATAGTCAGCAGGATAGGTACTTGGGACTTTGATGTTGTGGCCATTTCGGAGACATGGATAGAGCAGGGTCAGGAATGGATGTTGCAGGTTCCAGGGTTTAGATGTTTCATTAAGATCAGGGAAGGTGGTAAAAGATGGGGACGTGTGGCTTTGTTAGTCAAGGACAGTATTACGGCGGCTGAAAGAACTTTTGACGAGGACTTATCTACTGAGGTGGTATGGGCTGAGGTCAGAAACGGGAGAGGAGAGGTCAGACTGCTGGGAGTTTTTTATAAGCCTCCGCAAAGTTCCAGGGATGTGGAGGAGAGGATTGGCAAAATGATTCTGGGCAGGAGTGAAAGGAACAGGGTGGTCATTATGGGAGACTTTAACTTCCCCAACATTGACTGAAATTGCTCTAACTCCAGTATGTCGGATGGATCAGTTTTTGTCCAATGTGAGCAGGATGGTTTCCTGACACAGTATGTCGAAGGGCTGACAAGAAGGGAGGCTACACTGCATGTGGTACTTCGTAATGAACCAGGCCAGGTGTTTGATATAGTGGTAGGTGAGCACTTTGGAGAGAGTGACCATAATTCAGGTACGTTTAGTTTAGAGATGGAAAGGAATAGAAACATGCCACAGGGCAAGAGCTATAGATGGGGAAATGGCAATTATAATGTGATTAGGCAAGACTTAGGAAGCATAGAATGCGGTAGCAAAATGCAGGGGATGGGGACAATCAAAATGTGGAGCTGGTTTAAGGAACAGATATTGTGTGTCCTTGATAGGTATGTCGCTGTCAGGCAAGGGGGAAGCGATAAGGTAAGGGAACTGTGGTTTACTAAAGAAATTGTATCTCATGTTAAGCAGAAGAGGGAGGCTTATTTGATGATGAGACGAGATGACTCAGATGAGGCGATGGAGAGTTACAGATTATCTAGGAAGGATTTAAAGAGAGCGTTAAGCAGAGCAAGGAGGGGACATGAGCAGACATTAGCAGTTAGAATAAAAGAGAACCCTAAATCTTTCTATAGATATGTGAGGAATAAGATGGTGACTAGGGTAGGAATAGGGCCAGTCAAAGACAGTAGCGGGAAGTTGTGTGTAGACCCTGTGGAGATCGGAGAGCTGCTCAATGAATATTTCTCATCTGTTTTCACTCAGGAAAAGGAGAATTTTGTAGAGGAGAAGATTGAGTTACGGGCTACTAGAATTGAAAGGATTGGGGTTAGTAAGGAGGAGGTGTTATCAATTCTAGAAGGTGTGAAGGTAGATAAATCCCCTGGGCCAGATGGGATTTTTCTGAGGATTCTCTAGGAAGCTAGGAACGAGGTGACAGAGCCTTTGGCCTTGATCTTTGAGTCCTCATTGTCTGCAGGTTTAGTACCAGAGGACTGGAGGATTGCAAATGTTGTGCCCTTGTTCCAGAAGGACAGTAGAGATGACCCAGGTAATTATAGACCTGTGAGCCTTACGTCTGTTGTAGGAAAAGTTTTGGAAAGGATTAGAAGAGATAGGATTTATAATCATCTAGCAAGCAACAATTTGATTGGAGATAGTCAACATAGATTCGTCAAGGGCAGGTCATGTCTCACCAACCTCATTGAGTTTTTTGAGAAGGTGACCAAGCATGTGGATGAGGGTAGGGCAGTTGAAGTGGTGTACGTGGAGTTCAGTAAAGCCTTTGATAAGGTTCCACATGGTAGGCTATTGGAGAAAATACGGAGGCATGAGATTGAGGGAGATTTAGCAGTTTGGATTAGAAACTGGCTTTCTGTAAGAAGGCAACGAGTGGTGGTTGATGGAAAATATTCAGACTGGAGTCCGGTTACTAGTGGTGTGCTTCAAGGATCTATTTTGGGATGACTGCTGTTTGTCATTTTTATAAATGACTTGGACGCAGCATAGGTGGATGGGTTAGTAAGTTTGCAGATGACACTAAAGTCAGTGGAGTGGTGGACAGTGTGGAAGAATGTTGCAGGTTGCAGGGAGACTTGGATAAACTGAAGAATTGGGCTGAAAGGTGGCAAATGGAGTTCAATGGGGATAAATGTGAGGTATTCAGTTTGGGAAGAATAATAGGAAGGCAGAATACTGGGTCAATGGAAAGATTCTTGGTAGTGTGGATGTGCAGAGGGACATTGGTATCCATGTACATAGATCCCTGAAAGTTGCCACCCAGTTTGATAGTGCTGTTAAGAAGGCTTACGGTGCGTTAGGTTTTATTGGTAGAGGGATTGAGTTCCGGAGCCGTGACGTCATGCTGCAACTGTACAAAACGCTAGTGCGGCCTCACTTGGAATATTACATGCTGTTCTGGCCACTCCATTACAGGAAGGATGTGGAAGCATTGGAAAAGGTGCAAAGGAGATTTACCAGGATGTTAGATAATAAAGTGTGAAGCTAGATGAACGCAGCAGGCCAAGCAGCATCTCAGGAGCACAAAAGCTGACGTTTCGGGCCTAGACCCTTCATCAGAGAGGGGGATGGGGTGAGGGTTCTGGAATAAATAGGGAGAGAGGGGGAGGCGGACCGAAGATGGAGAGAAAAGAAGATAGGTGGAGAGGAGAGTATAGGTGGGGAGGTAGGGAGGGGATAGGTCAGTCCAGGGAAGACAGACAGGTCAAGGAGGTGGGATGAGGTTAGTAGGTAGGAGATGGAGGTGCAACTTGGGGTGGGAGGAGGGGATGGGTGAGAGGAAGAACAGGTTAGGGAGGCAGAGACAGTTTGGACTGGTTTTGGGATGCAGTGGGTGGAGGGGAAGAGCTGGGCTGGTTGTGTGGTGCAGTGGGGGGAGGGGACTAACTGGGCTGGTTTTGGGATGTGGTGGGGGAAGGGGAGATTTTGAAGCTGGTGAAGTCCACATTGATACCATTGGGCTGCAGGGTTCCCAAGCAGAATATGAGTTGCTGTTCCTGCAACCTTCAGGTGGCATCATTGTGGCACTGCAGGAGGCCCATGATGGACATGTCATTTAAAGAATGGGAGGGGGAGTTGAAATGGTTCACGACTGGGAGGTGCAGTTGTTTATTGCGAACCGAGCCGAGGTGTTCTGCAAAGCGGTCCCCAAGCCTCGGCTTGGTTTCCCCAATGTAGAGGAAGCCACACCGGGTACAATGGATACAGTATACCACATTGGTAGATGTGCAGGTGAACCTCTGCTTAATATGGAAAGTCATCTTGGGGCCTGGGATGGGGTGAGGGAGGAGGTGTGAGGGCAAGTGTAGCATTTCCTGCGGTTGCAGGGGAAGGTGCCGCGTGTGGTGGGGTTGGAGGGCAGTGTGGAGCGAACAAGGGAGTCCGTGACTCCTCTACTTTGGGGAAACCAAGCGGAGGCTTGGGGACCGCTTTGCAGAACACCTCCGCCCGGGTCGCAATAAACAACTGCACCTCCCAGTCGCGAACCATTTCAACTCCCCCTCCTATTCTTTAAACGACATGTCCATCATGGGCCTCCTGCAGTGCCACAATGATGCCACCCGAAGGTTGCAGGAACAGCAACTCATATTCCACTTGGGAACCCTGCAGCCCAATGGTATCAATGTGGACTTCTCCAGCTTCAAAATATCCCCTTCCCCCACCGCAACCCAATACCAGCCCAGTTCGTCCCCTCCCCACACTGCATCACACAACCAGTCCAGCTCTTCCCCTCCCCCCACTGCATCCCAAATCCAGCCCAGCCTGTCTCTGCCTCCCCAACCTGTTCTTCCTCTCACCCATCCCTTCCTCCCACCCCAAGCCACACCTCCATTTCCTACCTACTAACCTCATCCCACCTCCTCGACATGCCTGTCCTCCCTGGACTGACCTATCCCCTCCCTACCTCCCCACCTATACTCTCCTCTCCACCTATCTTCTTTTCTCTCCATCTTCGGTCCGCCTCCCCCCTCTCCCTATTTATTCCAGAACCCTCACCCCATCCCCCTCTCTGATGAAGGGTCTAGGCCCGAAACGTCAGCTTTTGTGCTCCTGAGATGCTGCTGGGCCTGCTGTGTTCATCCAGTTTCACCCTTTATTATCTTGGATTCTCCAGCATCTGCAGTTCCCATTATCTCTTTACCAGGATGTTGCCTGGTCTGTAGCGAAGGCCTTATGAAGAAAAGCTGAGGGGCTTAGGTCTGTTCTCATTGGAGAGAAGGAGGCTAAGTTTGGATTTAATAGAGACATTCAAGACGATCAGAGGATTAGATAGGGTGGACAGTGAGAGGATGATGACATCAGGTTGTACGAGGGGGCACAGCTACAAATTGAGAAGTGATAGATTTAAGACAGATGTCAGAGGCAGGTTCTTTACTCGGAGAGTGGCAAGGGCGTGGAACGCCCTGCCTGCCAATGTAGTTAACTCAGCCACTTCAGGGGCATTTAAACAGTCCTTGGATAAGCATATGGATGATGATGGGATAGTGTAGGGGGTTGGGCTTAGATTAGCTCACAGGTTGGCACAACCTCGAGGGCTGAAGGGTCTGTTCTGCGCTGTATTGTTCTATGATCTATGTTGCTCACAGGTGTGAGACCTGGACAGTAATTGCTAAGTAGGAGAAAAAGCTGCACAGTTTCCACCTTCACTGTCTCAGCCAAATCCTTGACATCTCTCGGGAGGACAAGGTTACCAACTCAGAGGTTCTGGAGCACGCTAATTCTGTCAGGACATACTCAAAAATAACAATACCCTGCACTGGCGTCTTTTTTGGAATGATGATTGCCATATACTAAACAGCTTCTATACAGTGAATTAACCATTGAGTCATACGTGCCTATACTATAAGGACATCTGCAACTAAAATCTGACGATGGCAGACACTGACACTAACAACTGGGGAACAATCACTGACATCCATGACCTCTGGTGGCCAAGGTTTTGGAAGAAAATTGGAGGAGATGAGCAGGAGCAAATAGCTCAACTGACCAAGAATAGAGTCCAGGAAACAGAAAGACCAGCACATTATGTACCTTCTCAGCCCATTGGCTTTGTCTGCAGAAAATGTGACAGCGACTATGAGGCCTAAGTGCAAACATTGTCTTTGGAGTTGGAGGCTACCCTCAGACTAATGATGGAGAACAATATAAAACCCAAGTGAAGAGTTTGATCTTGTCAGTATTACTTAGTTGTGAAACAGAAAATTAGTCTTAGACTTCTTCCTTTTCCTCTTCTCTTGACTGAAAGTTTCACCTCATTTTTGGAGCATTTTCTTCTTTTCTTTCCACCTTTTTATTGAGGATGTTGATCCTGGTAGGGGTTCAGATCCACAGGTACTGTCTGCACTGTAGAGCAGGATACCGGGATGATTTTTCCACCTTGATGACTCTTTGGTACTGCTGCCCACAGGAAAGGAAATATATATTTTTGTACAAAGCCTTCCATATCTTCAGAATGTTAATCTGGTTGATTCTGGTAGTACGGATTTGACACTTGTTTAGTTTGGAGGTTCTTCCTTCAGCAGTTAACTGAGATGAATTTACAAATTTCCTTCAAACATGTAGTTTTGCTGATGACTTGTTTTCAGCAGTCAGCAAGGAAGACTTTATTTCTTTTTACTTACACATGCAGGGTTGTCTTGTGAAAGTTCTCAGCATTGCCCCTTCAAAATACACTTTAGCACAATAGAACTTGAGTCACAAAAGAGCAAACTAGCAAACTTAGGATGTCGCAAAGATCTTCAAAATTTAATGAACTATTTTTGAATTATAAGCACTAATGTAGGCAAATATGGCAGTCATGTGTATTGTACATTATAATGCCCCACAAACAGCATTGGAGTAAATGATTATATAAGCTTTCTTTGGTGTATGATACATTCAGTGTATGATAAATAATGCCCTCCTTAGTTTAGCGTAAGGCCATGAGATCTATTTTATCTATTTAACTGATAGAATGGACCTCTACTGGTAAAATTAGGTAACACCCTGGAGACCAGGATCAAACCTAGGGCGTTCCTGGCATGAATGACTGAATACTTCTTATCATCTCCAAACTATTTTGGGATGTTACAGAACTCTAAAAGGTGCAGTATAAATACATATTTTCTTCTTTAATGATTTATGCATCAAGGTGTTGAGGGAGGTCCCTGTCTACTTGTGTGAGCTGTGCCATTTCGAATTTACCAAATTACCAGTAGTTACCATTATAATACTCAATCATGCAGAACACTGGACCCTTTATTTGATTATTTTCCTAGGCCAGTTTAATTGATTACTACCAAAGTAACTGTTACAACTGATGCCAAATGAGTGCCTCCAAATTATTATGGCCTTCGTTCTTCGTTTAAAGTCTCTTTTATTTGGTCACAATAAAGTTAATTTTAAAAAGATCCCCTGGCTCATGAATGTCTTTTCCCAGTCAAAACATGTTTATGTTTCAAAAGTAACTAATTTAACCAGGCTTTCTTTACTTAAAGACAAAGTTCATTAGCGACTAAATTGTGAGAAAAGTTAATAACATGTGACACACATACCCATAGATTAGAAGTGAAAGGTGTGGACAAAAAGTAAAAAGAAAAGAAACTGCAAATCAATCATCACCTTTGTGGGCAATAGATTATGAATCAGCCACATTGCCTTTCTAAGTACCTGCCAACGGAACTGGATCATCCCCAATGGACTACAGTCTACATTTAAGCCTTCCCAACTTGGCCCCAACTGCGATCACCGCTACACTCAGAAACTGCAGCCAGATTATGAATCATTGCAGCTTTTCAGCTGGGTGATTCCAGTAGTACAAACTTTGGCAGTTGAATTGTTTGGAGATTCTTGGTTCTGAGTTAGCTGAGAATGAATTTGTTCAATTTTCTTCTGAAATGTGGTTTTGATGATGACTTGGTCTCATCAATCAGAAAGAATTTTTTTTACAACACACACTTCAGCACAATGAAACTTGAATCATAAGGTAAAATTCTAGCACACCAGGTCTCCAAAGTGCTACCTCAGAAACCAGGACTAGGCCCGAAATGTCCACTTTTGTGCTCCTACGATGCTGCTTGGCCTGCTGTGTTCATCCAGCTCCACACTTTGTTAACCAGGAGATGTGGTTGGTTTTAATCACCCTTTCCTGTAAGTTCCTGGAAGATCAAAATACAAGTATGTAATTCGCCTAGAGAAACCTCTCTTTCAACTCATCACATGTCAGCAGTCTAGGACACAACCCATATGAGACTATTGAATCCCGACAGAACAAACAGAGGCCATTCAGCCCATCATGTCAGCAGCAATTTTCAGAAACATCCCACTCTATCCCCGTAACCCCCCACTTGACATAGTTAACTCACATAGCCTGCACATCCTTGAACAATAGAGAGCAATTTAGCATGGCCAATCCACCTAACCTGCACATCTTTGGACAGTGGGAGGAAACTGGAGCACTTGGAGGAAACCCACATAGACACGAGGAGAACATGCAAACTCTACACAATCACCCAAGGCAGGAATGAGCACAGGTCTCTGGCACTGTGAGGCAGCACTGCTAATAACTGAGTCATATAACAGTTTAGCTTTTTTAATATTCCCTTAAAATGTTGATGTCTGGAGTCTCCTTGACACACTTCAGTTGTGCCATTCCATTATTCCTCTCAAGGCTCTGTGTATTCCTCACAACAATTTTAGACAGCCACTGAATTTACATTTTGACCATTTTTTAGCTTGTATGTCTTCCTTTAAAAAAAACACGTTGTCCTGACAAATCGAATCTGTAAATCAGATTTATGATTTGTTTTCATGTCAAAATGATTGGGCAAGTAAAAGATTACACTCAGTTTTAAGTCCTTCCAAAGTTAAAGAGCTTGGCGTGCTCACTGTCTGACATTGCACATGAAGCATTATTTCTTGGTCACCTCTGGAATAATTTGGTGATGTACTTTTGCATGTTTTCCTTGGCTATGAATTACTACTGGGCTGATTTGAGATTGATCTCATTCTTCCCTTTACCAGCAAGTGGAGTAAGCCTGTCTCAAGTAAGAAATTGAAACCATGCTGCTAACGGTATCTCCACATGCAGACCAAAGCCCCAACTATGAATTCAGGGTTGAAATCGAATTGCATAGCTAAGTCTAGTGGAGAGTGCACTCACTCATTGTAGAGCCTGTTGGAGCCCATAAAACCTGCAAGTTGTATACCCTGAATTGATAAAAACCTGGTGATGGTCACAGAAGGAGGAATCATGCCACAATTTGCCAACTTTTTAATCAGCCTGTCAATTCTTTCACTATTTCACACTATTCTCAATGGAATCAGTGTAAAGAATTGAGAATACAACCTGCAAGTAGCATCCACTTCAAGCATACAGTATTAGCTTTCTGTTCAGCCTGCTAAATATTGGATGTAAAATGATGCTGGTCATCTTGGTATGGATTGCTATCCTCAGAATACTCATTTCTCTAGACCTGTGGCACACTGCATCAAAGGATAAACCAGCACAACCTGAATGGGCTTGCTGTTATTATTTAAATATGATATTTTGCAGCAATTGAATGATTAAATTTTGTAAGAAATGTTCGGTAAAGTTTGTCAAAGACAATCTGCTCATTTCAGTTTTGATGCTGAGTTTGAGTTTCAGCATCAAAAATATACATGTACAAGAAGGTAAAATGATATTGCTATAAAGGTTAATGTTCAAGGAACAGACTATTCAAACTATGTCACTCATACTTTATGCAATTCTTGAAGCAAAGTGACATTTTTATTGTTCATACATTAAGTTATGTTTCATTATTTTCTTTCATCCATGCAACACCCATATCCTGTTATGCTACTAAGTTCACACCAGAATGACCCTATTAAAGTGCTCTAGTGCAGGACAGATTTGGCAGTGTAAACCCTTTGAATTAGAATCAAAAACAAATGCCACTGCCTGCTCTATAATGCTAGTAACTTGACAATGCAAACAGTCTGAAGCTGGGATTTCGCAAGGACACACTAACACCTCTGCACATAAAGAATATAGCCAGGATGACTTAACTGTATAGATCTTGAGAGTTTGTAGATCAGAGGTCTTGCATGTTGATGAACACTGCAGGCTACAAATGAGGTTCCTTGAGTCATTCAAGGTACAGTATCGATAGTGATGCAGGATGGTGTCAGTTGAAGGATAAGAAATAACATATTATACTTTTATACAATGTTGAATAAACAAATATAAGTATTTTAGGAAAATAAATTGTGTTTTTAACTTTTAATTTGCTTTTAATACATTTGCACAAAGGAGAATTACTTACCAAATGTAATTGCATCCTGGTTTAAAAAAAATGTGCAATAATTTGTTTGTAGTTCTTGGTGACAAGTTTCAGGAAAGTCCAGTATAATGAACCTTCCCTGGCCCCTGACCCAGGGAGCAGTTGACCTTTGTAACCTTGCTTGGGCCTCTTTTATGAGGTTTTTGTGCTCTAGCCAGATGGCCGAACTATCAAACGGTTTATGAGAAAATTGCCTTCTAAATTCTTCTAGTTGCCTATTTCTTCCAATCATAATGTGAACTATCAGTATATAAAGTTTTAAATAGAAGACACAAAAGGTGCTACGGATTCAAGGCAGGCTCTGAGAGGGCACCTTAGATATTGTGGTCAGCTGGTTGCACAGGCCTTGAATTCCGTGACTGCATTCCAGATGACAGGTCACAGAGAAACTTTAAGGAAACAAAAATCAATAACGCTTTCCCTCATTCCCTCAAGTTCTTAGGTCAGGTTCAGTTATAAGAGCAAAGTATCATTTGTTATGATTTCAAGTTACATTTCTTCAAAGTGATGAGCTATTCTTTTTTTCCTGTATTTTGATGCTTGCATTTATGTGTATACATAAATACATGCATGTATATATTATATATAAGATTAAAACTGCTGGTGGTTTTAACTGACTTCTACATTTTATTAACGATCATAATGCTGACATAATAGCTGATGCTGCATCAAGCATTTTGAGGGTTAAGTGATAGCTAATATAAGTAATGAGTTTCTAC
Organism: Stegostoma tigrinum; assembly: GCF_030684315.1. Classification (NCBI taxonomy): domain Eukaryota; kingdom Metazoa; phylum Chordata; class Chondrichthyes; order Orectolobiformes; family Stegostomatidae; genus Stegostoma; species Stegostoma tigrinum. The sequence goes on along the minus strand of NC_081372.1, from coordinate 42,217,209 downwards.
ATGTCCAATACAAATGATGATCTATCATTCTGCAAAGGTTTAAGAATTATGGATAAGTCATATTTGTAATGCACCATCCTGTATTTTCCAGTAATGTTTATTGTTTACAAATGTGCCAAGCTAATTGAGTTATGACATTACATTACAAGAATATTAAAACTGGGGTGAAAAGGTGATTTCTTTATAACAGCTGTAATTTATCCTTGGCTTTAGTTGACCCTTTGATTTTAGCCTTGCTCTGGATATAGTATTCCTACTGATTGCATTATAATAGCCCTTAGGGGTCATGCTGCATTCCAGACCCCTGGAATCAGTTAGAATAATGGTAGATGACCATATGTGCAGGTCTAAAGGAATGATAATAGGACACAACAGAAACACCAATGGCTATAGGCAAACATTTGGCGAACTACTTACTTATTTTCAGTTTGAAGAAATTGTAGCTCCTTTTTTCTTGACTTGCCTAAGGTGTAATCCAAAACTTCAGAAGTCACAATAACTTTTAACATATGTCATCATCTGTGCAAAGTTCCATGTGTGTCTTTTAATTTAGTGTAAATGCTACAGTACAATCTTGATTAAAATGCTTTTTAAAAAACAGGATTTGTCAGACACTTGCAATCAATTTTCAGCATTCAAAGTGAATGGCGTGAATATTCAGTGTAAGGGGAGGAAATGGACAGCTTTGCTGTCTCATTCTGACTAAACTCATCTATTTTGTTCTGCAAATGATATAATCTCACTGTCAGTGGTCAATCTCTAGATAGCTCTATTTACACTCCAAGAAACTTCTAAATGTGCTGAACAGAAGTTTCCAGCAATGTTGCAAGACATTGTAGCATTACCACTAATAGTCATAGAATGAAAGCTCTGTGGTTTATTCATGAACTTTTCTCCACTCAGAAGGGGCTGATTAAATATATCTCGGCAATTTTAGGCCTATAATTCTGCCTCTTAATGAGATAGAATCTTCACAATGTAACATTGTTCCTGATTCATTCTCATTTTGAGTGGCATTTTAGCTTATAGTAGTGGAAGTAAAAACAAATGGTGAGTTCCATCAAAATATTAATATAGTAATGGTTGTTCAGGCAAGTATTTAGGTGATTCATTTGCAGGTTTGTTTTTATAATGCTCACACATCCCTCTTCCCCTGTTCCATTGTAGAAACTGTTCAACTCTCAATAAGTAGTTTCTGCTTTAAATTATATATATGTATATATATATATATATATATATGTTTTGAAGATTTATAACTTTCAAGATGAATATCTGATTTTAGTTCAATGGGTGAAGATTGTTTTAATGCACGCTGTTAAATGAAGATCATCAGTGCTTGCTCAGACATGTACCTTCTGTGAGACATCTGGCGTTTTGTAACCTATGTCGTAAAGCTTCAAAGGCCCATCGTCTCAGCATTAATTTTGCCAAATTGAGAACATGTAGCGTCCTTTTGTGTAATGTCCTAATATATATTCTCTCACAGTATCAAACATCAAATACGTGCAGGCTGGGAGAATTGTCAATGACTTTGTGAACATGTTTTTCTGCAGCTCCTGAAGAAACTGGAGCATGGTGCCAAAAATCTCAGCAAAACTTTGATACCTCCCATACATGACCGCTTCTTAATTCAAACAGCGATCAATAATAGTTATTTAACCATAAGTCACCTTACTGACAAACTGAGACTGTTCTTCACCTCATGCCCCTCAAAAGCAGTAGCTTGTATTCATATGGTGTCTCTAACACGGCAAAATGTCTTAAATTTGACAGGAGTGTTCTCAAGTAAATTATGACAATGAGAAGATATCAGACCAGATAATGAAAAGTTTGTTCAAAGTTGTAGCTTTTCATTTTGAGAGTTTTGACATCAGAGCAAAGTAGTTTGTGAGGCTGAGTGATGGGCCCAGACGGCGTCCCTAGCTGAGCACTCGATCTTGTGTGGACCAACTGGTGGAGGTATCCACTGACATCTTCAACCTCTCCCTCCTATAAGCCGAAGTCCTTAGCTGCTTCAAGAAGACCACCATCATCCCCATACCCAAGAAAACACATGCAATATGCCTGAATGACTGCTGCCCAGTAGCTCTGACTTCAATAATCATGAAGTGTTTCAAGAGCCTGGTAATGGCTCACATCAACTCCAGTCTCGAGCCTGCCTTGATCCCCTACAGTTTGTCTACCGACATAACAGGTCCACAGCAGATGCAATATCCCTAACCCTGCACTCATCCCTGGAACATCTGCAATTCAAAGACACCTGCATTGGACTCCTGGTTGTTGACTGCAGCTGCGTCTTCAACACCATTATACCCTCTAGATTGGTCTCAAAACTGCATGACCTTAGTGTTGGCTCTACCCTCTGCAACTGGATCCTCAGCTTTCTGACCCACAGACTGCAATCAGTAAAGATAGATAACTACACTTCCTCCAACTGGAGTCCGCAAGAATGCATTTGCGGTCCCCCACTGTACTCCCTGTACACCTACGACTGTGTTGCCAAATTCTGAATGAATGCCATCTACAAGTTCGCTGACGATGCCAACATGGTGGGAAGCATATCAAACAATGAAGAGGCAAACTACAGAAGGGAGACAGAGGGCTTGGTGACATGGTACAATGAAAATAATCCATTTCTCAATGCCAGCAAAACTAAGCAACTAATCATTGATTTCAGAAAGAAAGGAGGAGAACATGCCCCCATTTACATCAATGGAACTGAGGTTGAAAGAGTGAAGAGCATTATTACTGGGGTGACGATAACTGATAGCCTGTCTTGGGCTTCCCAAGTGGTTGTGATAGTCAAGAAGGCACACCAACGCCTCTTCTTCCTCAAGCCACTTAGGAAATTTGGCATGTCCATAAGGTCCCTCACCAACTTCTACAGACACCATTGGAAGCATACTATCTGGGTGCATAATGGTCTGGTGTGGCAACTGCTCTGCCCAGGACAATAAGATACTAAAGAGGGTGGTGCACACAGCCCAGACCATCACAGAAGCCAACCTTCCATCCATGGACTCCACATACACAGCTCACTGCCACAGAAAGGTGGGCAACATCATCAAACACCTAAAAGTACTGCAGATGCTGTTGTTGCTGGAAGTTGCTGAAAAAGCTCAGCAGATCTGGCAAATCTGTGAAGAAAATGTTTCAGGTCAGGTTCTGAGGAAGGGCTGCAGGACCCGAAACGTTAACACTGATTGTTTCTCCATAGATGTTGCCAAATCTCCTGAGCTTTTCCAGCAACTTTTATGTTTGATCATTAAAGACCAGTCGCACCCCAGTAATGATCTCCTACAATCTCTTCCGTCAGGCAGAAAATACAGAAGCCTAAACACCTGCATGAGCAGGTTCAGGAACAGCTTCTTTCTGGCCATTGTCAGACTGATGAATGGACTCTGTATCCTCAAACAAAGCTGATCTTGCTAACATTGATCTCACCTAGCGCATGCCTGTGCAATGTAATCTGTGTGTTTCTGTCTAAGTCTTTTCGATCTGAACATCCTTTGCTTGCTGTGACCTACCTGTACCACTCATAAACAGAGATTTTCACTGTATTTCAGTACATGGGACAATAAATCAACCAATCAATAGAGATTCAGGGCGGAAATTCCAAATATTAGACCCAGGCATGGCTGTCAATGGTGAAGCGATTAAAATTGAGGATCAGTGGAGAGCAAGGATAGGAAGAAAACAGAAACCCAGAAACCTCTCAAACTTACTTGCACAGATTGCTGTGTAATAAACGCTCTGGAATTGACACCCTGGATTGAATTCTACTCTCTTTAGAATGTGAATTTTATGGTTATGAACATATAAACTCACAAAATAGGATTAAAAGTAGACCATTCAGTCCCTTAGGCCTGTCTGCCATTCAATGAGATCATGTCTAATCTGTTTGTGGTTTGAATTCTGCATTCCCATCTACTTTCAGTAACGCTTGATTCCCCGTCTAACAGAATCTGTCTTAACGACATTCAATAACAAGGCTCCCACCGCATTCCCAGGCAAATTTCCAAAATTGCACAAACTTCTGAGAGAAATAAATTCTTCTCATCTCTGTCCTAAAACGGCAGCCCCTAATTTTAAAAGTATTTCTAGACTAGCCCACAAGAGGAAACACCTGGATAGGTTCAGGACAGGTTTTTTTTTAAGATTTTTTTACCACTAACCTGGTAGTTCTCTTGTCACATTTTGCCAAACTCACCTTATTGATTCCCTACCCTGTCTCTTTGGTACCTCTTACTTCTGATTGGGCTCCATTTTGCAATGCTCTGATCCTGGAAAAACTTGCTATTCCACAGGTAGCCACTAAAAGATGAGCAGTTATTGTATCTGTGCCATCTTTAAAAGGCCACTGTGCACTTGGGATGAGCATTGCCTTTCCGAAGCTGCTCTGTTCATTGACAGGCAGGACGGGAATATGGTGGAGTATGGGAATATGGTGCTGTGATTCTCCAATAGGGAGCTGGAGATCTTGATGAGCAGGATGGTACAATGGAGAAGGAGCCCTCTTCCCAGAAAACCATCAGAGGAGATGTCCTGCTACCTGGCCTGAGTTTACCATCTGGGTCAGTGTAGTCTCTACAGTCTAGAGGATGAACCAATAGCATTGAACGAAGGCCAATGACTTTATCTGCTGTGCTAAGATAAGAGTCTTAGTTCCCCCACACTCTCTCTATCTGTTCTATATTGCTCATCCCTCCCTCCAAATGTAATGCTTTGCAACTTCTTCCCCCACTCACTCTCATTCCTCCTAAACACCAACCTCCCACACCACTGAGCCTGCATGACCTCAGTGCTGCTTCCTCATTTTCTCTCTCAACAGACACCTCAGCACCTTTCTACCTCCTGTGCCAGCCCTGACAGTCATGCCACCTGCTTCTGTCTCACTCAGCTCTGCCTTTGCCTTATTTCTGGAAGGACAGTTCATAACAGGTCAGAAAGAAGCCATATAGGTGCCATTTAGATCCTCACCACTGTGAGGGGTGTCTCTTTGCCTTTGCAGAATAGAAGGGGTCTGCTGTTATGGACATGCAGAGATATCCATGTCCTGCCAATCAAGTGAGTGCCACTGCAATTCTCATGTTAATACCGCAGTCAGTCTCATTCATTGCACACTATTTCTAACCACTGGCCCTAGTGCCTTTTCTCTAGTAGGGACAGCCACTGTCTCCATCACCTCTGGAGAGAACCAAACACCTCAATCTCTGAGGGTGAACGGACCAAGGCCGCAGATGAAGCATTGGCACAGCTGCCTTCAGTGCCCCCAGGACTAACACCTTGGTGTGTCCATTTGACTTTGGGGATATGGGACCACAATCTGGTGACAGATCTCTGCTGACTCAGGAAGAAATGCTCCAGGCTGCTAGATTTGGAGGACTGCCAGCGACCAGGCACCTGCTTTTCCCTTGGCAGGAGAGACCTTGCGGGGTCAACAAAAGGGGACTTTATATGTGCACACACGGTGATAAACGAGTGGCAGATAGATGTATGAAATGCAATGACGCTCATTTCCCAGATAGATGCAGCAGTGCAGTAAATTATATGACCATCTGGCAGTCTCTAAGGGCTAATTAGTGGCTGCTGTAGAGAGCTGGGTCCAGTACTCTCAGGGTCTGCTGGAAGGGCACACACAGCTGCACTGCATTGCCCAGCCACTGGTCCTCAGGGCCAAAGCCATGGCAACTGTAAAATGGGGAACCTCCTGCACACTGCAGGTGCTCCGTCCTCATGAGGGGGCAGCTAGGTGGTGCCAAGAAGCCAGAGGAGGAACCACAAAGTGTCACCTCAGAGTCTCTTCTCAGGACTCTCCAACTCTGCCTATCTCCAACCGAAATAAGTTTTAGCCGAGGGTCAGTTGTCCTCTTGTAAGAAGCCCCTTTGCATATCTTGACCATGTGGACACAAGCACCTACAGTATCACCCAACCAAACCTCCAGGATTACTAGGCTCCACTGATGAGCAGGCTTCCTCTACCCCAGCCATGGAACATGGACCACAAGAAGGCATCAGGCAAATTTGGTAAGATAGAAAGCTGAATATTATGGGCCATTTACAAAGCATTTAAAAAGCAATATCCCCATAACCAGCAACTCTCTGCTGCCTCGTGGGAATGTGCCATGACACTTGTGAAAAGCCTAAAAGATAGTGCAAGTTATTCCCAGCATTCAGATGGGCCTTGTCAGCGTCCTTGTCCGATTCTAACACACATCTCACCACAGCCCATGTCACTCAGAGCTATATAAGATTCTTCCTATCCTTTCCAGGCCTGCTTTATCAAGACCATTCAGAATTTTATACACTGTTGGCACTGATATGAGTGTGACTCCAGTCAAAGCTAGGCAAAATCCTATGCTTTTATAAAGAGCAAGGTGTGCTTCCCAAATACTTTTTCATTCATTCATGGAATATGATCATTGCCAATGAGACCAGTGATTATTATTTACTCCCAACTGGTGTTGAGAATGGTAGAGAGCTGACTCCTTGATACACTACAGTCCATGTGACATTGAATCACTAACAGAGTGTATTGCTCAATTGCTACATATGGTCTTCACTTTAAATCCCTTTAACTCCAGCTCTAATAAAATTATCTTGTGTTACTGCTGTAAATGGTTGCATGGATTGCCTCAGCAATGTGTCAAAGAAATCTCTGCAGAAATGGAAGGCTGCGACAGAGAAAGTTTTACTGGGTTAGGCATCCCATTATTTCTAGCTGGTGCCATTTGTGGTTTTTTTGTTGTGGGATCATTTTGCATTATAACGAAGAGTAACATCCTCTCACCCTCAACCACCTGCATTTTTGAATATACCTGCTGTACTAGATTTACATGGAATAGCAAAAATGGCAATGGAGCCATTATTTTAAGAGACTTTCAAACGGAGATTTTTGAAAGCGAGGAAGCTTGATTCTCAATGATTTTCAGACTCCCAGGTCTTCAATCATGTTTGAGACTCATCTGTTTTATTCACATGCACAATTGAATCTTGAAACTGACTGTAATTTTTGGGTTCAACTCTACCCTCTGTAGCTCCTGCTGGAGCTGATTAAACTTCTTTGATTTATTGAATTAAAGTAAGTGTCAATAAAGACAGAATGTTACCTTTAGTTAGCTGCCAAATCTGACAAAGTTCTTATTGCTTTCATTTGAATTAGAATCTAAAAGGAGCCGAGATCAAGACTTAAAATTGGCTTCATGTGCCACTTTGATGTACTGAATATCTTGCAGCAGAACAAGAGTTTTCTGATAAAGGGCCATGCATGACCCCGAATGACGAGATAGGTGGATTTCTCCCAGCCCCTGAATGACATGATCAACAATAAGTAAAGTAGACTTTGTACCTATCTCTGGCATCGGGAATGTTGACTTTATACACTTTCCGCCTGTATTCGTGTACTTGAGTACATGTGACAGTAAAACCTAATTCTAATCCTAATTCTAATACAGCAAGATCAGAAAATAATATTCACGATGTTGAGAGAAACACCTAATTTGCACCCAAGGTTTGAACAGCAAGACACAAATCTTGCAAATGAGCAAGATAACAAAGTGTGAAGCTGGATGAACACAGCAGGTCAAGCAGCATCTCAGGAGGACAAAAGCTGACGTTTAGGGCCTAGGCCCTCTCTGATGAAGGGTCTAGGCCCGAAACGTCAGCTTTTGTGCTCCTGAGATGCTGCTTGACCTGCTGTGCTCACCCAGCTCCACACTTTGTTTTCTTGGATTCTCCAGCATCTGCAGTTCCCATTATCACTCTTGCAAGTGAGCAGTCTGTTTGCATGCATTAACATCTCATTGTTACATCTCCTCACCTTGTTTATATGGAGGTAACTATATCTAGAGGAACGAGATGCTGATAATTCCTGACATGAAAGTCTGCGCTGGTACTCAGCAATTCTGGCTTATGACTGTTTCCTCTAGGTCTCTACCATGGCCATCAGTCCCCAACACCTCCATGCCAGTGACTGCTTACCCTCCTGCCAGCCCAGCTCAGGGAAATTGGCACTGGAATTGCATCAGCCTCACCACCTAATCATGGCACATCTCCAGTTCACTTCAAGTTCACAGTCATCCACTTCAATGCTGGGACATAATGTTTCACATTAGAATGCTGCCTGCCAGGTCTCCTTATGCACAAAAACAAGCACTAATCTCATCCATTCAAACAGCATGTATCCAAGCATGGGACTTCTTAACCACATTCTACCAGCTGCTGGGGGAGTTTAGGAGTTAGGGATTCCATGTCACAAAACGATCCAGGGAATGGGCCATGGTCAGACCTTCCGGTGCAGTGCAATCATTCTGGAGATCAGTGGTAAGTCAGTCAGGGGGCTACACAGATATCAGTCAGAGGACTTTTCACTCGGGGCTGTCTGTTCAAATAAGTCAGTGGGTGGGCCATTGTTAGCCCAGGGGATGTCTCCATTGAAATTCAGGGGTCATCAGTTTAACTTGGGAAGTCACTTGTGGATTTGGAGGCAGCCTGCTGGGATATGGACAGAATAATAATTATGATAGCAGCAAGCAACTCAGTATCTAAAGGTGGAAGATGATAGTACAATGGAGGACATGGCTTATTGGGAGAAGTGTTGTAATCCCTGACTTGAACAGTACACAGTGCATCATGATGACTGGCATAAGATTGGGGGCTAATGTTAGGAGGTGAAGATTTAAATGAAAGAGTGGGGTATAAAAGTGTCAAAGTTCGGAATTGATAGGGTGGGAGCAAGTGCAGGGAAAATGGAGGCTTTGAGGGAATGGAGGACTCACCTGGACTAACAGCTGAAACCTGTGACTCACTCCATGAAGCTACACCTGTATGGCCTTCCATTCTGATCAGAATCACATTGTGCAATGAACGAAAGCATGGCTGCCATTACACCTGGGGTGGGAGAAGTAAGTGGTTTATCCCATCTGACAACATGGCCAATATTTGCTTTATGAATTACTTCAAAAGATAATTGTCCTAGCACCAACTATCTTCAGCTACTTCATCAATGACCTTCCCTCCATCATAGGGTTAGAAGCAGGAATGTTCACTGATGATTGCACAATATTCAGCTACGTCAAAAACTGACATAGAAACCTGCTATGGCCCCTGTTGGTGGAGTCCCACTGTATGATGGCCTGTGAATGCTGACTGCTCATGTTACTGATGCTCGACAAGCTCAGGAACAACAGCAAGCTCCAGCCACTGGCAAACAGTTTCCAATGGGGAGAGGCCACTGCTGAAGTTCCCCTCAGGATGTGGAGGAGCTACAGGAGTCTCTGAGTCTATTGACTTTGATGCCATTTATCTCCAGATGAGCAAAGTGTAATGTTGCTGCAGACTGAGAATGTCCCAGGACAGTGTCATCAAACAAATGTAACCTGGAGTGTGACCTATGACCTGAAGAGATGGCTAGCCATCCTATCCCAGTGGCTGAAAGCAGTGCTAAGCTTTATGCAACTGGCTGCTTCCCATGATCTACTGGAGATCTGTGTGGGAATTCACAAATATCAACCCACAAAGGTACCAAGGTGCTTACCAAACTAACTTGTGCCAGATCATACCACTACATCTTGTTTATCCATGATCAGGTCAGTACTACAGCCTGAGCAATAGGTTCTGCCAGCCACTAGGTGCTGGGCACCGTAGACTATATACACACTGTATAGACAGTGCCATATCATAACACAATTGACTTCACCAACAGAAAAGGATTCATTCCATCAATGTACAAGTTACCCCTTATCTGACACCACATCTTTGTACCAGGTACCCTGGGAGCTGCCCTGATGAGCAGAGAAGATATCGTTACGAAAGTTTGTGTTTGTGCTACGTTACAAGGTGCCTTACTATGCCTGGCTACAGAGAGACAAGGATAACGATTGCCAATAGCACCATTACACCCCACCCCTGACTAGAATCACAGAATCCCTACAGTGTGGAAGGTAGTCATTTGGCCCATCAAGTCCACACTGACCTTCCATAGAGCATCCCACCCACACCCAATCCGTCCGCACATTTCCCATGGCTAAACCACTTAGCCTGCACGTCCCTGGACAGTATGGGTGATTTAGTGTGGCCAAACCAAACCACTCTGCACAGAATTTTTTTTCTCCCCACTTCTACTAAAGCAAGTTTGTGCATGTTTGTGTGCGTTTGGAGCTACCTATAAGATAACCACTTACACTTCTGTATCACTGCTTGTGTATGTTATCTAATTGTATCTTCATTGAACAGCTTTTGTGACATAATAAACACAATTATGAGTTATTTCTCTTTTTGATTCAAATCCAAGATTGTCGAAGGATTTAATTAATCATCTTAATAACTAGAAAACTATTTGTGTCATGATCTACGGAGTTTTGCGATTGAGGCAAAGATACACTCCACTAGCCTCAGTCATAACACTGACCTGACACTGAGTCAAACTGTTATGGCTGGTTCTCAGAATTCCAAATTTCTGAGACAGAGTCAATGTATTCAGGAGAAAGGAAACAGCAAAACAGAACTCTTGCATTGAAGAAACAAAATTCAGTCCACTAAACTCAATATTAAGTAGGTCAGGAGTAACAATGTCTTAGATGGAAGTAAAGCAGGGCCGACAATGGCTGTAAAGGCATACTATTCCAATTCTGCAGCTTGAGGAGGATGAAGGAGTATCAGAGTCATACAGTATAGAAACAGACCTTTAGCCTGAAATTCCATGTCAACCAGGTTTCCCAAACTAAACTAGCCTCGTTTGCCTGCATTTGGCCCATATCCCTCGAAACCATTCCTATTCATGGACTTGTCCAAATGTCTTTTAAATGTTGTAACTGTATCAATATTTCTCACTTACTCTGGCAGTTAATTCCATGTATGAACCACTCTGTGTGTGAAAAAGTTGCCCCTCAGGTTGCTTTTAAATCTTTTTCTGCTCACCTTAAAATTGTGCCCCCTAGTTTTGAACTCCCTTACGCTAGGGAAACGAATCTTACTGTTCACCTTAATAATAAAGTGTGAGGCTGGATGAACACAGCAGGCCCAGCAGCATCTCAGGAGCACAAAAGCTGACGTTTCGGGCCTAGACCCTTCTTCAGAGAGGGGGATGGGTTGAGGGTTCTGGAATAAATAGGGAGAGAGGGGGAGGCGGACCGAAGATGGCCTCCCCCTCTCTCCCTATTTATTCCAGAACCCTCACCCCATCCCCCTCTCTGATGAAGGGTCTAGGCCCGAAACGTCAGCTTTTGTGCTCCTGAGATGCTGCTGGGCCTGCTGTGTTCATCCAGCCTCACATTTTATTATCTTGGATTCTCCAGCATCTGCAGTTCCCATTATTACTGTTCACCTTATCTCTGCCCCTCATGATATGAGAAAGCATGAGCATAATGCAATGCAAACCATTCTTCAACCAGGGCCAGTCTGGAACAGATGGTAAACATGCTGAAGTTGAAGTTCAGATGCTTGGATCAGTCTAGGGTGGGGCCTTGCAGTACGCTCCAAACAGTGGCTGCAGCGTAATTCTGGCATACTGTGCACTGTGCAACAAGAGTAGCCAAAGGGGGAGATGTGAAGGATGTTGAAAAGCTGGAAGAGTAGTTGCAGTCTTTCAGAAAGAAGGTAAAGACATTGAACAGGAAGAACATCACCTTCAGCATGACAGAGCACAGCAACATCCAGCCCAGCAAGTAAAATGATCATCCATTGGCTGTAAATTTGTTGCTGCTCAAAAAAACAAATGCAGCTTTTATCTCAGATAACAAGGTGTAGAGCTGGATGAACACAGCAGGCCGAGCAGCATCAGAGGAACAGGAAGGCTGACGTTTTGGGCCTAGACCCTTGTTCAGACCCATTTCTGGCCTTCCTGCTCCTCTGATGCTGCTCGGCCTGCTGTGTTCATCCAGGTCTACACCTTGTTATCTCAGATTCTCCAGCATCTGCAGTTCCTACTATCTCTGAAACAGCTTTTATCTCATATTGTTTTTCTTGTTGGTCAAGTCAAGCTAACGTTTGCAACCATTTGGAGCCTTTCCAAATGTAATCACCCATATTGAACAGTGTAAAGATATTATCTACAATGTGTTTTTGGTAAGGGTAATATTCCCTCAGAAAGGATTCTAAGATAGTATAGATTGGCTAAGTAGCTTAATTCTAATAGCTGCAGTCACAATGTCAGTCAGTCAGACAGGCAATAATGTAAAGTTGCAATGCATTCACAAGTATGAGCTTTTATTTGCAATGAAGAGCCACCCATGCTACCGAGGTGCCTTCAAAAGATCTTTATTCATTTCCTCCCAATGGGATATTATGAATATCTTGGCTGGCTGTGATGAACACAGCTTGACTTTAAATATGGTGTTGCTAACCCAAATTCTATAAGGCTCTGGCCTTGGTGAGTACTTCTGCCATTGGTGAGCATTGCCAGAGAAATGCCAGAAGGAAGTGGCGTGTGCATAAGGAGGGAGGCAGATGAGAAATATTTGGAAACTTTCCAGAGGCCACAAAGAGAATCCTCCATGAGCCTCCCCAAAATTGACACTTAGCCAATTTCTGGTCAAATTCAGCCCAATATATAGTCAGATGTACAAGTAACGGGTTTCCTGAAGTACATAATTGGGACATAAATGTAAAGAATAATCAGGAGAGGACACACAGTAATCCACTTAACTCTTCCCCTTTGTTTATTTTAGGTGAGTTTATTTGAAAACCAAAAATTGCTTTTCATTTAAAATATTGCAACACAGCTCTTGGGAAAAAAAATCAACTTTCCCGTTGTTTCAACGTTAGCTCCAGTAATTCCAGTAATAGATTCATCTAATATTTATGGTTTCACATTATGTCATGCAAAATATTTGTTCTTTAATGATTAAGGGTATACGAAGTACCATTGCTGAGAGAATTCAAGATACATTAAGTGAGGGAATTAAGTATAATTATCACAATTTTCCACAACTGTCTAGATTCAGGGTATTTGCAACAAAAACAGAAATTGCTGGAAAAACTCAATAGGTCTGGCAGCATCTGTGGAGAGAAAGCCGATTTAATGCTTTGGATCCAATGATCCTTCTTTAGAACAGAGTTCTGTTTACTGTTTCTGATTTTCAGCATCCACAATTCTTTGCTTTTTTTTTGTTCAGAATTTATATGCTAAGAGGGAGAATTTCAAAGATTGTTCAATTAATTAAGAAATGATGTCAGCAGAAACCAAGGGTACCACTCCTCCCCCAGAGATGGGGAGAGGGGCTGTGAGAAGAGTAAATTATTGGATTAGTTGGCCCTGGAGAGATACCTTTTCACTACCTGACTAATAGGGTCCTCATTGATAACAAAGTGTGGAGCTGGATGGTCCACTGGGAACCACACTGTTCAGCCACCTAGAACACAGGTATTTGGGAAGATGGTGAGTTGAGATCCTTAAGTGGCTTTTAATTGACAACTTAAGGGCCTTAATTGGAGGAGGGTCAAGAAAGTCCCCAGTGGACCATCTTGACCCTCCTCCAATTAAGGCCCTTAAGTTGTCAATTAAAAGCCACTTAAGGATCTCAACTCACCATCTTCCCAAATACCTGTGTTCTAGGTGGCTGAACAGTGTGGTTCATTTCCCAACGGGGAAAGCAAGTTGATGTGCCTGGGGCAATCAGAGGCACAGATGGAATGCAAAAATATAGCGTCTGAAAACCACTCCTTGGTCTTGTCTTCCGCAAACCCACCCAACACACTTATTCCGCGACAGGATAGAAATCACCATCTTTCTCACCAATGGATTCCCAGAGGAGTAGGCCTAGATGGATGGTCTTTAGGTCCATTCAGAAGTTGCTGGTCTCAGACTGGCAGGCAGCTTCACCTGACCCGGGATACCAGTTACGAGTTCTCCCATGCTTTGACTGTCAGCTGTTAACAAGCTGATTGGTGTATGATATAGAGGGTTACCTTGGCTTTGTAGTGGTGATTTGTCTCCACCATACCCATCCCTGCACATTGACCAGAAACTAGAACATTTGGCCCTAAGTAACTATATAAGGCTTTCAGCTTAAAAGATACCTGTCATCGCTGGTAAAATGACTAAGCACTTTGACAACTATGAGTTGATCAAAGAGATTTGTGAAGGTTAGGTTTGATTAATCTAGCAGACTCTTGTTGATGAGGACATGTGTCTGGTATATAATGGAGAGTCTATGGACATGCTGTATTTGGACTTAAAAAAACTTCTGCAATGAAAATTATTAGCCAAAATCAGAAAACACAAAACTCAAAGTAAATGTTTGACATGGATTGAGCACTAGCTTAAAAGCAAAAGACAGAGAACAGCATTAAAGGTTCATTGTCTGGGTGGCAGAAGGGGTTGTTCCCAGGAATCTTACTGGGCCTTCAGCCTTTCTTTATATCTATTGCAAACTTGAATTGAGGAACATTGTTATATCATTTGCAGATAACATTAAGTCAGCAGTCACACAATGTCATGTGGGGTGGTGCAAATGGTTATAAAGAGATATAGGTTAAACTAAATAACAGGACAAAACAATGGCAGATGGAATTTTGCATTGAGAAGTGGACAGTATTCAACAAATGATCTCCTCTGCCCTGAAGCTCTTTGACCACATCCTGAAACAAACCCGTTAAAACAGCCACGTCTCTTTTGTCAGCACCTACCTACGCAGCCAGCTTATACCCCACAGATCCCAAATAATGTTCAGACCACCCCACCTTGGACAAAAACTAGAACAACCGTTATCTACCGTACACCCAGAGCCTCCAGAAACAGTTCTCTCTGTGGATTCTCAGCTGCATAGCCATTTGCTGGCATCTCCTCACACTACAGTCAGCCCTATGCCAGCTCAGAGCCTCTCTTTCCCAGGCTTCCAAAGGACTTCTGCTGTTTTTCATTCTACGCAGCATCCGCACCCTCAACAAATGCTTTATCTCTGACTTAAGGACATCAAGGGTTGTAAGTATGCCAAACTTGCTAGTGCTTGCTTCCAAACACAGACCTCCTCCCCCATGTTAGACCCCAACCCTCTCCACGACCTCTTCCTTAATTTGCCCCATTAACCTCGGCTACTCCCGCCAACAATATCATCTTCATAGACGCCAACATCACCTCTGCTAATGCCACTGACCACATTTGTTACTTCTGCATCTACCCACAAGACCGTTCCCATGCACACACCCACTCCCAGGACAGTCTCCAACCCCACTCCAAGCTCCAGCTCTACACCTAGCCCCAGCTCCAAACCGTGATGGATCTTTACCATCCCCCCAAACCTCTCCCTCACAGACGATGAATGGTCAGTCCTCAGCAAAGGACTCACCTTCATTCCCCTGTGTCCACACATGAATAAATTCCGTGCACACCTAGATGCCGAGCTCTTTCTTCGTGCATCTATTTCTTTAACCAGGAGTCTAACCCTCCCTCTAACACCTCATTCTCCACCTCCAACAAACCTCATCCCCCTGGACATCACCCCATGGCTTCCTACCCTCCCTCCATTTCTTCATCTCCAACTGCTGCCGCAGCATCAACTGCCTGAATTTCTCCACCCCTCCCACTCACTCCAACCTCTCCCCCACGGAACGTGCAGCCCTCCGCTCCTTCCGCTCCAACCATCACCTCAACATCAAACCCCCTAATTGGTAGGGGGACAGGAGGGTGGGGCAGCGCGGTGTTGGAAATGGCACACTGACCTCAACATCACTGAGGGCAGGTACCGACTCTCCGACACCTCCTTCTCCTGTCCTCTCAATTATGACCCCATCCCCAATCACTAAACCATCATCTCCCAGACCATCAATAACCTCATTACCTCAGGAAACCTCCCACGCAAAGCATCCAACCTAATCACTCCCCGACCCTGCACCACCTGTTTCTATTACCTTCTCAAAATTCACAAACCTGACTGTCCTATCAACATATTGTCTCTGCCGGCTCCTGCCCAACTAAACTCACCTCTGTTAACCTTAACTCTACTTTCGCCCACCTCCTCTGATCCAGGACTCCCCACCTATGTTCGGGACAGTACCCATGCCCTCCACCTCCCCCAAGCCTCTCAATTCTCCAGTCCCCAACAGCTCATCTTCACTATGGACATCCAGTCTCTCTAGACCAGTATCCCCCATGCAGATGGCCTGAAAGCCCTTTGCTTCTTCCTCTCCCACAGGCCCAGTCAGCACCCTCCAGCAGCACCCTCATCTGCTTAATGGAACTTGTCCCGACCCTCAATATTTCCTTGAACTCCTCCCACTTCCTACAAAGTAAAGGATTGGCAATGGGCACCCTCATGGGTCCAAGCTATACCTGCCTCTCCGTAGGATATGAAACAGTCCCGCTTCCGCAGTTGCAGTGGCACTATCTCCCAACTCTTCCTTCACCACATTGATGACTGTACTGGCACCGCCTCGCGCTCCCATGAGGAGCTTGAACAGTTCATCAACATTATTAGCACCTTTCACCCCAATCTCAAAATCACCTGGACCAACTCCGATGCGTCTGTCTACTTCCTGGACCTCACTGTCTCCATCTCTGGTAACCGCCTTGACAGCTCTTTCAAACCCACTGACTTCCAGAGCTACCTGGACTACACCTCCTTTCAGCCACCCTCCTGTAAGAATGTGATTCCGTTCCTCCCAATTCTCCTGCGTCTGCCACATCTGCTCCCAAAATGGAGTGTTGCACTCTCGGACATCCCAGATGCCCTCCGAATTCAAGAATTGTAGCTCCCTGCTCTACTGAGTCATAATGCCCTCAACCTCATCTCTTGCATTTCCTGCACTTCTGCCTTCAAACCCCTCCCCCCAACAAAAATAAAGACAGAATTCCCCTGGTCCTCACATATCACCCCATCAACCTTCGCATTCAGCATATCATTCTCTGCTACTTCTGCCATCTGCAATCCGATCGCACTACCAAAGGGATATTCCCCTCCCCACTCCTATCTGCTTTCCATAGGGACTGCACATTCTGAGACTGCCTTGTCTGCTCTATATTCCCCACTAACCTCACCACACCAGGCACCTTTCCTGCTACGGCTGGAAGTTCTGTACCTGCCCAATACCTCTGTCCAAGGCCCCATATAATCTCCCCAAATCCGACAGGGATTCACCCATACATCTTCCAACTTGGTCGACTATATTGGTTGGTCCCAGTGTGGCCTCCTCTACATCGGTGAGACCAAGTGCAGACTCGGTGACTGATTCATGGAGCATCAACTCTCAGTACACTATAATCAACAACACTTTCTGGTTGCTAACTATGTTAACTCCCACCCCTGCCCCCCTCCACTCCCTTGGTGACATGTCTATTCTGGGCTTCCTTCACTGTCACAATGCTGCCACATGTAAACTGGAGGAGCAACACCTCAAATACCACTTCAGGAGCTTACAGTCTCATGGCCTCAAGATACAATTCACCAGCTTCAAAATCTCTCCACCCCCGCCTCATCCCATCTCCAACATTCCCCCGATCCCTTCTTCCTTGACCTGATGCAGCCTGTCCATCATATTTCTCACCTATCCGCCCTACCTTCCCCATGACCTATCTCCACAACCCCCTACCTGCCTCTACCTATAACCACCCAACCTACCTTCCAGCAGCCTCCTCCTCCTCCTTCTATTGTTTTCCAAGTTCCCTTCCCCCTCCCCACTTTTGAAGAAGGATCCCAACCAAAAACATCAACTTGCCTGCTCCTCTGATGTGTCCTGGCCTGCTGTGTTCCTCCAGCTCCACACTGTGTTGTCTATGACTCCAGCATCTTGCTATCTCTGAATAAAAGATAGCAGACAGGAACTGATAGAATTCTAAAGGCTAATGAAATGTTGGCTTTTATCTTTGTGGGATCTGGAATACAAAGAAGAGGAAGTTATATTTCAGGGTATTGAGGAATCAGAGTGCTGTACTCCCCAGAGGGCAAGAATGATATATTGGCTTCAGGGCAATGTAGTGCAGAAACATCAGGTGATTTGGGGAGTTAAAGTGTTGCATAAACATGATCCATTTTTGTTTTCCCCTTGGACTACAGAAGATTCAGCAGGGATGGAAAAAACAAGTAAGTGGAGGTGGGGTACAGATTGGTCATAATCTAATTGAATTTTCAGATAGGCCTGAGGGAATGAATAGCCTTTTCCACTTCTTTCTTACAATGACTGATTTGCTAGTTAGGCCATGTTACGAGACAGTTTGCATAAATTTGATTCGCATTCTTTGGGTTTAGAAGATTGAAAGATGATCATGTCAAGGGCATAAAGTGATCATAGGTGAGATACAAAAAATGAATTCATCTGAAAGTAATGCTTGCATTTAAATAGCAGCTATCACAATCTCAGGACTTCCTAAAGCACTTCACAGCCAATGATATATATTTTCAGATAACAAGGGGTAGAGCTGATGAACACAGCAGGCCAAGCAGCTGAAGAAGGGTCTAGGCCCGAAACATCAGCTTTCCTGCTCCTTTAATGCTGCTTGGCCTGCTGTGTTCATCCAGCTCTACACCTTGTTATCTCAGATTCTCCAGCATCTGCAGTTCTTACTATCTCTGATGTATATTTTGAAATGTTATTTCTTGAGAAAAAAGACCATGTTCTTTTTAAAGCACCTAGGCTATGTGTGTCTACACCAGTATTTGTGACTGAAGAGAGGAAATTTAAGTATTCTATATTTATCCACATTGGTTGCAGGTCTGTCAACAAATCAATTTTAAATTTCTATTCTTTGCATTCAAATCCTTCCATAGCCTCAGCTTTCTCTCTGTAACCTCCTGCAGCCCTACAATTTTTTTTGAACAAGAGTGGGTCGTTCAGCCCCTCAAATCTGGTCTGCCATTTCATAGTATCGTGGCTGATGTGACATCCCTCACAACCGCTTTCCTGCAGTTTCCTCATAACTCTTGATTTCCTACCAGTCAATGACTTGCCCGTCTAGCCTTATATATATGCAAGGACTCTGCCAGTATATCTCTCTGGGGCAATGAATTCTAAAGATTCACAACCCAACCCTCCATGATCTCTGAGCTTCTCCAATTATAGCCTGTTGCACATTCTTGATTTTAATGCTGTATAATTGGGGGGGCATGACTTCAGTTGTCTGAACTCTAAGCTCAGGAAATCCCTCCTTAAACCTTCCTACTCAATTCTTTAAATCCATTTCAAAAACGTATCTCTTTGACCAAGAATTTGGTCATCTGTCCTAATGTCGTCCTCATGCGAGTTGGCAATTTTTTTTTAATATGCTTCTATGAAAAGTTTTAGGATATAGAACAACATTAAAAGGTGCCATTTAAAATCACATTGTTGTCAAGAAATTAAGTACTTTTGTCATTTTACTTCAGTTGGATAACGTAATATATGCAAGCTGAGTTTGTTTCAATGGATAAACAGGCCCTATGTCTGTGTGATTACCTTTTACACTCCTGTGATTTTCAGGTAAAAACACATTTTGAAGCCATCTACAGATGGAACGAAATCAATACGAGTTATTGTTGTGAAGTGGTCAATGGCCTAAGCAACTAGGCCTAACATAAAACTGGCTAAACAGTTTCTACAAGTCAGGCCTAATGGTATGTAAGAGGGCAAGGTCAAAAGTCAGCAGGAATCAGCCCAAACCTGTCTTGCACATTAAACAGAGATGATTGACCTCAACAATGGAGGCTTATTATGACCCAAAACCCATTAAGATGTACTCAGCCAGAACAATCGGGAGAGACAACACGTTTGTGTATTCCCCAGTTTTGGCCAGATTCCTTGGTATTCCATGGAGTGATCATGTTTTGGAATGGGAATGGGTTCACCTTGGATGATTGTATCAGAGATAATGGGAACTCCAGATGCTGGAGAATCCGAGAGAACAAAGTGTGGAGTTGGATGAACACAGCAGGCCAAGCAGCATCTTAAGAACACGAAAGCTGACGTTTCGGGCCTAGTCTAGTCTGTGACCCCATTGGCTGAAGCCAGAAGGACTCTGAAAGGTGGTATAAGAGGGGAGATTGAGAGCCATTCCCTCAACGAAGACTTGACTGGCAAAGACTCTGTGTGAGACCCATCTTTGGACCAAAAAGACCCTGTTGTCAGAGCTCAGAGAATTTTATCCATCAGCCTAATCAAGTTTACCAGTGTGGGTAGTATGTGTTTTTAGGGAGGTCATCTTAGTTTGGGGAAAAAAATAACTTAATTTGTTATGCAAGCGTTGTTTCCTTAACTTCCGAGACCTTTAATAAAACTAAGTTGAGCCACAGTGCTTTGTTTGCCTCATGTAATCATAGCACCTGAGTATGTATGTTTTATGA
This sequence comes from Stegostoma tigrinum, assembly GCF_030684315.1. Lineage (NCBI taxonomy): Eukaryota > Metazoa > Chordata > Chondrichthyes > Orectolobiformes > Stegostomatidae > Stegostoma > Stegostoma tigrinum. The sequence goes on along the minus strand of NC_081372.1, from coordinate 42,196,963 downwards.
GTAATAAATTGATTGAAGTGCCCGTACAGAATATTTCACAGGCAACTTCTTGTATAACATTCGACTGAAGTGCAACACAATAATAGCAAGTGAAACTAGTGGAGTGACACAAAGATTAGTCTTAGGGCCTCAATTACTTATTAAGTATATTAACGACTTAAAGGAAGGGACAGAATTTAATGTACCGAATTTTGCTGACAATATAAAATCGGTGGGAGTGGATGTTGTGATGAGGACATAATGAACCTTCTGTAAGGATATTATACACTAGTTGCATGAGAGGGCCAAAAACTTGGCAGATGGTATTTAATGTGGGCAAATGTGTTGTCATGCACTTTGACAGAAAGAATCCAAAGAGAATTTATTAGTTAAATGGAGAGAGACTCCTAAATAATTGCAGTGCAGAGGGATCTGAGTGCACTCAAACTTGATCAAGAAAATGTTTAACGTATTAAAAATAAGTGAAATAAATCATTAAGAAGTCAAATGGAATTTTGCTCAGGGTCTGGTGTTTAAAAATATGGAAGTCTCGCTGCTAATGCACAGGCTGCGTTGAGGCTGTATCTGGAGAATAGTGTACAATTTTGCTCTCTATTAAAGAAAGGATTTATTGTCGTTGGAGGCAGTTCAAAAGAGATTCATTAAGCTGATTCCTGGGATGCAGGGGTTGAATCATAAAAAACAGCAAAACAGTCTTGGAGTCTGAACCTCTACAGTCTGGGGAATGAGTCATGGTTTGTCCTGTAACTCCATTGTGGCTAGTGCAGACAGTGTAGAGTTTGTGTGGTCAGGGAGATATACAGTCACCAATGAAGGGTCTGGGCACTTCTCACCAAAGTCTGTCTAATTAGATCACTCAGTGGGATGGGCCATGGTCAGTCAAATAGGTTGGTCCAGACAAACAAGGCAAGAAGTGGAATAAAAAGGACATGGGGGAATACAACTGTGGGAAGGAACCCCAAAAACCTATTCATTCTTTGAAAGTTGCATCACAAGTAGATAAGATGGTAGAGAAGGCATTTGGCATGCTTAGCTTCATCGTTCAGACCACTGAGTGTAGGAGTTGGAGCATCATGTTGCGGTTATACATATTGTTCCTGAGGCCACATTTGGAGTATGGCGTATAGTTCTGGTTGCCCTACCATAGGATGGATATTATTAAATTGGAGAGAGTTCAGAAAAGATTTACCAGGATATTGCTGGTTTGGAGAGGCTGAAAAGGCTCGGACTTTTTTCACTGCAGTTTAGGACATTGAGAAATTTTCAAAATCCTGAGGGGCATAGACAAGTTGTACAGCAGAGGTCATTTCCCCTGAGTAGGGAGTTCAAAACTACAGGGCATATTTTTGAGATGAGAGGAGAAAGATTTAAAAAGGGACATGAAGGGCAACTTTTTCACACAGAGGGTGGTTAGTATGTGAAATGAACTGACAGAGGAAGTGATAGATGCAGGTAGAGCTACAACATTTAAAATACGTTAGGATAGGTTAATGAATAGGAAAGGTTTAAAGGGATATGGGCCAAATGCAGGGAAATGGGACTGGTATAGTTTGGGAGACCTGGTCGACATGAGATGAATTGGGCCGAAGGCTCTGTTTCAGTGTTGTATGACTCTATGAGGGTTTGTGAATGCAGGCTCTGGGGAAGGTGAGATAATAATCTTGAAGGAGGCAACTGTCTCAGTAAGGGGCCAATATGGTAATACATTGAATGGAAAAGTGTCAAGCGGGAGGGTTATTATCCACAGCCAGAAGCACTCTGATTTCAAAGGGGGAAGTGCATGACCATAACTGGTGTGGTCATCTCATATACCGGGGCTGGGGCATAAATGGTGGACAGTGCTGGCTCATGTAGGTGAGGTGGGTGGTGACTTGTGGAGTTGAGACCAAGAGAGTTCACAGGAAGGGCTATCAGGAAGGAGATCTGGATATCAGTGGGTTCAGAACACGTAAACCTGGGTGCTGGAAGCCATATCCCAAAAAGCACTTACTGTCACCTTCCATCGCACTAGAAATCAAAACTGTGGGAAGATAAATTGCCATGTCAACACCTGGAGTGGGCAGGATAAGTGTCTAAACTTCTGAGGGAGGAGGAGTACAAGGCCAATGATGTGAGCCCCTTCAAAGGGCAACAACGTCACAGATCTGCAGACTCCCAGTTGCTCAAGAGGAGTTCATGCATAGAATCCCTGTTTACTGTCCACCTCCCTGCCCCAGACATTGCAGACCACATCATCCAAGACCAACACTTTTGGATAGAGATGGTAGAAGAAGGGTAGTGACATTTGACCAAATATTGTCAGCAAAACCAATTACCCAATGTTCATCTTCTTTCCACATGCTGCAGCAGGCTGTCAGCACAGGCATCGATCCATGGTGTATTCTGTATGGACATGAAGGTAGGCATCATTTGGGTACAGTTACATTCGAGGTGAGACAAAGACTCAAAGAAGCGAATGTAGTGCAAAGCCAATAGAATCTATTGAAACATCAGATTTAATATATAGTGCTATGTTGCCTGCGCCACTAAGTGCCATCAAAAGGTTTTTTTTTTGTCTTTCATTCCCACTATGTCTCAGCACAATCCCAGGTTCTGCAGTTGCAGTACAAGAAGCCCTGCTCAGCCAAGGTGTCCATTGGTCCTGGAAGGTTTGTTTGGGCAACCTCAATGATAGCCCAGACATGCTGAGGGGCAATTGGATTTGCTTGGTGTGAAATTTTGAAGGTGGGGTCAGGCGGAGTGGAGGTGGTGAAAGGCCTGGCCACCTGTGGAATGTCATAGGAGGGGCCATCTGAAGAATTTGTGTGTGTTGCTGCTCTTCCAGCTGAGTGTCAGCCAGCCTTACCTGAACTTCTGGGATTGAGAAACAGGTTGACTCTCTTGTTCCACCAAGCCTTAGCTGATGAGGACTAACGGCTGTGGCAATGGAATGCAGGCCTAACCCATATATCCACCAGATTGTGAGGATCCAGACCTGGCTCTCCATTCCTTCCAGTAGAAGCAGGCAGACAGTGGTATGCTTCAGACAGCTGAGCGCTCGAAGCATAGCCAGAGACTGCAGGAGTGTAGCAATGAGGGCCATTGACTGCCACATACCTGCCTGTAGCTCCTGTACATCCTTGTGCACTCAGACAAAGTTCCTCATTGCAATCACCACTGAGTTCTCTTCTGCCTGGGGCTGAGCAGGCACCAGGTCTCTGTCAGCCTTCTGACTGCCAGCTGCCTAGAACATTTCTCCCTCGGTCAGCTGTACAGTCGATGTAGTGAGGTGCTCACCAGGTTGTGCTCCCAAACATTCTAAACCTAACTTTTCTACTAGGTTCAGAGATAATGGGAACTGCAGATGCTGGAGAATTCCAAGATAATAAAATGTGAGGCTGGATGAACACAGCAGGCCAAGCAGCATCTCAGGAGCACAAAAGCTGACGTTTCGGGCCTAGACCCTTCATCAGAGAGGGGGATGGGGAGAGGGTTCTGGAATAAATAGGGAGAGAGGGGGAGGTGGACTGAAGATGGAGAGAAAAGAAGATAGGTGGAGAGAGTATAGGTGGGGAGGTAGGGAGGGGATAGGTCAGTCCAGGGAAGACGGACAGGTCAAGGAGGTGGGATGAGGTTAGTAGGTAGATGGGGGTGCGGCTTGGGGTGGGAGGAAGGGATGGGTGAGAGGAAGAACAGGTTAGGGATGCAGAGACAGGTTGGACTGGTTTTGGGATGCAGTGGGTGGAGGGGAAGAGCTGGGCTAGTTGTGTGGTGCAGTGGGGGGAGGGGACGAACTGGGCTGGTTTAGGGATGCAGTAGGGGAAGGGGAGATTTTGAAACTGGTGAAGTCCACATTGATACCATTAGGCTGCAGGGTTCCCAGGCGGAATATGAGTTGCTGCTTCTGCAACCTTCGGGTGGCGTCATTGTGGCACTGCAGGAGGCCCATGACGGACATGTCATCTAGAGAATGGGAGGGGGAGTGGAAACGGTTTGCGACTGGGAGGTGCAGTTGTTTGTTGCGAACTGAGCGGAGGTGTTCTGCAAAGCGGTCTCCGAGCCTCCGCTTGGTTTCCCCAATGTAGAGGAAGCCACACCGGGTACAGTGGATGCAGTATACCACATTGGCAGATGTGCAGGTGAACCTCTGCTTAATGTGGAATGTCAACTTGGGGCCTGGGATAGGGGTGAGGGAGGAGGTGTGGGGGCAAGTGTAGCAACTAGGTTGTCAGTGCCTGAGATTTTGATGACAGAGAGAGCGGGGGAAACTTCTGCTGCTGTTCTTCTGGGGAGAGGACAGCCATCCTCTGAACCATCCCTTTCACCAAATGCCCAGGTGCTTTGGCGTATAGCCTTGCTGTTTTTCCCTTCTCCAACGCCTTCAGGACAACTATCCATCAGCAGGCCAGTTTTAGAATGCCACTGCTGACCCAGGCATACAGCAGTCTTTTTAAGACAGCAAGAGAATCAGAGACGCTGATCTTTTGGAGACATTCAGCAAGTGGCAGATTCTTCCAAGAATGGTGGATGGTAAGATAGGGCTTCAATTTAGGGGAGGAGCAACGTAGGGGCAAGCTAAGTAGTTAATGAGGTGTGTTTAATAAGAAAATTGAGAAATGTTGCCAGGCCTCTCAGGGAGCAACCCACCATGAAATTTGACAAAACTTGCACTTAGCCAAAAAAAGTAAGGTTCAACCTTTGCTTACTGTTATAATGTAAGTGAAATCTGACAAACAAATTGCACAGAGGAAAATCCTTCAAGCAGAAATGTGATCATGAGCATATAATCTGTTTTCATAATAATGATTGAAAGATAAATATTCCCCTAAACCTTGATAGAATTTCCTGCTGTTCTTTGAAATAGTGTCATAGGATCTTTTACAACACATGGAAGGCCTAGCCCTAAAGTTTCACCTGAAATAATTACAGGAAATCCAGAATAACTTTATAGAATCCAGATTTTTTCACTGAAAACCTAACTATTCATAATTTCAATGTTTGAACTTAGCCATTCTCAAAAGCACAATCTTCCCACCTAGCAGTGTACTCTATGGTCACAGGCTAACAGTGGACCATTACTCCTATTGAAGCCCTATGCCTGCTCTTGGAGAGGTGCAGAATTACCCAGATTGAAAATGTCTTAATTATCTCAATAAACAACTGTAGAAAGAGCTAAAGGTATCAGTATATCAAAATAAAATCTTAAACCAACTTCCACCATAGGGATTCAGCAAAATATCAACTCGTCTTTCCCTTTTTTGGTTGAAGAACTTTGTTTTGAAAACCTTAATAACACAAGGCTGGAGCTCTATTGGGCTGTTTGTAGCAACATTCAATTCCAATTTAAAAACAATCCTTTTAAATATTAACAAACTCACACAGAGATTGACAACTGAGCTGACAGTTTAAAATACTAATGATTTCCATATAAGATTTATTACATGTGCTGGAGTGAGATGGAGCATTGGCTGTTTTCACCTATTATGGATAGGCTTGTAAGACACTTTGAGAGGTTTGTTATATGATTATTAACTATTAAAGTTGATTAATTGAGCTTGATTCAAGACAAGGAGTACAAGGTCACCTTAGATTACTGGTATACATTGTAGTTACTAAAACACTTGCAGCCATTGCTTGCAACTAGGAACTGCATTCACTTATAATTTGGCATATATTTTCTGCTGGGAAGCTTTTGTTCAATTCCTACGGCACTGATATTCAAGCGGTTTTGCTGATTGTTAAATTTGCTTCCCTCATCCTACGGCAGGTTAAAAAACCTTGTTAGGCCAGTTTTGCAGTTATTAAACAGATGCAAAAAGGCTCAAGTTCAAGTTGAAATTACATCAGGCGTAGCTCAGGCACCTTCATAGTCATGTAAACAGGCTTTGGGATGTAAATAAGGGTCCATAATTCTGATTTTTAGGCTCCTGACGAAGTGGGTGAGAATGAGCAGTAGGGTCTAAAGAAGGGTCTACCTCACTCAGGATTCATTAATGACTCCTGCAGGCTAAGTGTCTACTCAATGAAACTGAAGGAACATTTCCTTGCCAAGCAAGAAAAAGTAAGAGTCTTCCTGTTCTCCTGTCTCACACTTGAAAGGCTGCAATCAGACTATCTTCTCCAATCACTTTCCCCATCATCCGCATCACAGCCTCTCTCCCTCAGCCTCCACTCCAACATATTTCTGAGGGTTGGTGTTGTCAAGGCAAGTGGTCCAAAATTCAAGCTGCCCATGGAGGCAGGCCAGGCACTAGCAGCACACATAAGTTATTTTGAGTAAGGCATGTCAGTTTTACCCCTGAGCCAGCAGCATGCCTTTCGTTGTCTGCCTTCTCTTACTAGCTGTCCTGCTAAATGCAACGAACATCATCCAACCTCTAACTCCAGTTTCTAAAGAAGGAGCCTCACTTGTTTCGGGCATATGCCTTAAGAAAAAGCCGATATAAAGTCCTTTGGATCCAGGCACAACATATTTGTGTAAGTCACCCCCTCGAATTTAACCACATATCTGCCATGGTTTCCCAATTAAAATGGAAAAGGACAGGCTAATAACTGGATTTTATAAGATTAATTTTAACTCTTCATTTGGCTCAATGAGTGTACCCAGTGAATAGATGAACTATAAACCACGAAGGTCCCATGTTTGATGAAGTTACGCTGAGTTTTCTATGCTTAACCAGGACAGCAGCAAGCCTAGTAAAATTAGCCTTGGAGCCACAAGTTGATAAGAGGAAAATGATCAGGCAAAATTCCTGCTGTTAACTGCTAAGTAGAAAATTGTGCTGAAAGTCAGTATGTGCAAACATAATGAAGATGAGATGGAGCTCATCTGTGACTGCCCTTATAAAAACTTGCAAAAACTCACCATTCAGCCTTATTTATAAATAATGACAGTTTAGAATCCAAGGGTGCTCAATGCTTCTCGAGCCACATCTCCTACATGTGAATATTTTGATGAAATGGTCAAGGGGAAGTTGAAGAGAAATTCCATAACATCTCCTAAATATTTTTGGACCTTTCTATTTATGACAAACCATACAACTCAACAGGAAGGACTGATCACTTGTTTTCCTATAATTCCTGACCTTCTAACCCTTTCTGTGCGGTGACTTGAGTTTGATTTCATCCCTGTTTAAAGGTACATCAAAGTCTCCTTTGAGATGTAAAGATGTGCTAAGGGCTAATTTGTTCCAGATGAATGCAGGCTTTTAAACAAAAACATTTTATGACCATCTAACAGTGAAAGGGTAAAAGGACTGTCATCATCCTATCCTGCTGTACAAACAAAAACTTGTGACTGTGGTCAACACAACAAATGTGATGCCCCTAAACAAAACAACTAACACCAAATGTTTGACATTTTGTCGACTCATTGCACTTATTAAAACAATAAATGCTTAAGATCTCTACTGCTTTATTTCCTCTGGACTATTCACACCAATGTTAGAAGCAAAATCATTTCAATTTATGTTATTTAGTAGAATAATGTAATGGCAGAGATAACATAATTTTGATACTATATTGGAATTTAGGATTGTGGACATTTGTAAAGCTGGCAAGTTATTGTACTGAATGTGATAGCTGCTTGTTTCATTGTACTGGAGCTTAAAAAAATGGCAAAGTAATTCATTTGGTGAAACATTGCTATACATTTGAATTCTTATCCTTTCCCATTTGCAAGTCATTCTCAGTCCTGACTGCCCAGAAAGGGACAGGGCCTTGTGATAATTGTTATCAGATGACTCAATGCCAATTTCATCTCTGCTCACTGGATTACTGCATGCTAATGTTCCTGTCAATCAAATATAGGTGGCAATACTCTTTTCAGCATCCGTTAAAGGGCTCCTCAGCAGTTATCATTAGTTTGTAATTAATTTTGGATTTTGAGACTTAGAAACTACAACAACCAATGTTGCTGCTCTAGACACTGCCAAATATCTTCAGAAATGATGTTTCCTTTCATTCCAATTGAGCTGAGGTCCTGCTGAGATCTTCATTCCTTGAGGAAAGTGAGCTGCAGATTTTGCAAACAAGGTGTCTGATATGGTCTTGATGGATCTAGAGACAACTGACTGATTTGATAACTGCCTTTAGCGATGGTTTGGAAGATTCAGGAGTCATAGAGATTTAATGCAATTGTGACTGCCATGCTATCTAGGATTTCTGTCTGTGAACTCAAATTTCTGTAGGTTGGCCTCTGGAGATGGGACAATTATGTGGCAGCTTCCTTTATCAAGAATCAATGTTACAGATTAGCCATCTCTAATTTGCTCAGGTAAGCTAGTTTGGGGTCTGCAAATATGGAACATGTAATGATAGTTGTGTCCATACTCCTGGGGTGAAATTATTTTTGTTTTTGTTATATGGAAAACCATAGATGCACTTCTCAGGCTATTTAACTAAACTAGTCTGCGTCAATATTTATTCTACACACAAATCTCCTCACATTCCATCGATATCATCTCAACCTTTTAACATTTCTTTCTCTTCCATTTTCTCTCATGTACTCATCTAGTTTCCAATTGATAATGTCTAAGATATTTGCCTCAACCAACTCCTCCTGTAACAACTTTTACATTCTGATTAAATGAATGTCTCCTTATTTTTGTATTAGGACCCACTTTGTATTTACAATTCAAAGGTTTGGATTCATCCGTAGTGGAAGCATTTCTCTATGTCTACTCTGTCCAGTTTTCACAATTTCAGAAACCTCTGTCAGAACTCCTTTAAAGTCTTCTGTTTTCTAAAGAAACAAATCCCCAGCCTGTTGGATCTTTCCCAAAAAGTCTCTCCATTCTTATAAATCCTTTCTACAGTGTTTTCAACTCTGACTAAATCTTCACAAACTGATCTTCATCACCTAAATCAAGGAGTGTTGGTGGATGTTGAAAACGCAATCTCAGCACTTTTATCAAAATATATATCGCAAGACCTTAGTGTAGAAATTTCCATGAAAACAAGTCATTTCTATTTCAATAGATTCATTATGCTACAAAGCAATAAGTCCAATTTTTAAAATCTATCACCTTTATGCAACATGCCATGTGCCCTGATTCATTACAGATTTCTATTTTAACATTTTTGTAAAGAGATATTGAAATATCCTGTCATGAAAGTTTTAGACAGTGAATTGTAAACGAGGGGTGATGGATTCCCAGATTGGGATTCCTTTCTTTTACCACCTTCCTATGTTTAAGCAGAGGGCTGGTTTTAGCTCTGTGACCATCTATAGAATGTTTGGTAAGCGTTCCTTCCAACCTGCTAACCAATTTGTGCCACACCACTAGATGGGGTGTCATACCATAGGAAACTCACACACCATCCTTTTCACCTGAAAGCCAGTTTATCAGCTTGTGTATAATCTTTAACTCAGGCAATCTTGCAAACAGGGGTTGGAGACTCTGCCAAGTTCTTAGAGATGAGATGTAACTAAATTTTCTGGTGATATTAATGCTGACTTTGAACTTCAATACCTTTGGATTGTTCAATGGCTTTTACTATATTTCTTCCTACGTGGTGATATACATTGCCTTCATAAAGATTTTTTCAACAAAGCAAAACATTCCAAGTAAAACATAATCAAATCAAATGCATTTATATGATATTGTTTATAGTTCAGCAATGGGTCTATCAATCTCAAAATAAGTCTGAATTCACATGTGAAATCAATGGAAATACATTAAAAGGAAAAGATCAATAAACTGAGACCCCATTGTTTTACCAGTTCCTTTAGTAAGAGGGTTAGGGAAACAGGCAGGGAGAGAAAGAAGATAACAAAATGTGAGGCTGGATGAACACAGCAGGCCAAGCAGCATCTCAGGAGCACAAAAGCTGACGTTTCGGGCCTAGACCCTTCATCAGAGAGGGGGATGGGGAGAGGGAACTGGAATAAATAGGGAGAGAGGGGGAGGCGGACCGAAGATGGAGAGTAACGAAGATAGGTGGAGAGAGTATAGGTGGGGAGGTAGGGAGGGATAGAGAAAGAATTTCAGTTTTGAGTACAAATCCATTTTTCATTCTCTCTGCCCAAAATCTGTTTTCCTGAAACACAGAGATAGTAGGAACTGCAGATGCTGGAGAATCTGAGATGACAAGTGTAGAGCTGGATGAACACAGCAGGCCAAGCAGCATCAGAGGAGCATTTCTGAAGAAGGGTCAAGGCCTGAAATGTCAGCTTTCCTGCTCCTCTGATGCTGCTTGGCCTGCTGTGTTCATCCAGCTCTACATCTTGTAATCTCTTATGACTGAAACACAATTCATTTGTATATTCCGGTAACTAGTATCATTTTTTTTCAAGATGGATAATCTACAGGTGACTTTCATCCCAATATGTGAAACTTCAAGAAGGATGTAAATCAAAAATGGTTTCTTTACGTCTAATTGAGTTTCAATGCGTTTTGATAAAATGTTAATTTTGCTTTACAGATCATTTTGGTCCTGAAAATGTCTAATTTAAAATTAGATGATTGAAGTGAAAAAGTGATTATTCATATTTCACTACGATTGTGTGAAAACAGTTTTTAAAAAAATAAATAGAGGGATCTTGGGGTTCAGGTACTTAATTCTTTGAAGTTTGCTTCACTTATAGATAGGTTGCTTAAGGAGGCCTTTAGCACACTTACCCTCATTTCTTGGACTTTTGTGTTACATTGCGGTTGTACAGGATACTGGCGAGGCCTCTTCTGGAGCACCATGTTCAGTTCTGATGTCTCTGTGCTATAGGAAGGATATCATTAAGCTGGAGGGGGTCCAGATGAGCTTTACCAGGATGTTGCTAAGAACAGAGTGTTTGAGTTCAAGGGAGAGACTGGAGAGTCTGGGACTTCTTTGAATTGAGCATAAGATATTGAGAGGTGACCACATAAAGGTTTATAAAATCATGAGGGGTATAGATAAGATGTATGGCAGGTGTCTTTTCCCTAGGGTGGGGGAATTTCAAGATTAGGTGATTTTTTTTTAAGGTGAGACGAGAAAGATTTTAAAAAAAGATGAGGGGAAATTTTTTTCAAATAGCGAGTGGTTCATGTATGGAATGAACTTCCAGCAAAAGTGGTGGATGTGTGTATAGTTACAACATTTCAAAGATAGGGAATTACATGAACAAGAAATATTTTGAGGGATATGGACCAAGCGCAGATAGATGGAATTAGTTTAGTTTGGGATTATTTTCAGCGTGGACTGGTTGGACCGAAGGGTCTGTTTCTACGCTGCATGACTCACTCTATAAGTTGCAATATATTGAATTGTGAATGAACATAAAATATGAAAAGTTGTAGGATCACAATAGCGTAGTACTTCAGAATTCAATCAAGGACTTTGCGTTATTTTGGTTGGCTGATACCTGTTCAAATCTGAACTGTTTCTCTTGATGTTATCTACGAGTGCTACTGAACAGAGCATTTCTTAAAATTTGATAAACACGGCTTTGAGTCTAACTCTGATGCCTCCCACAGTTGAATGTTCCATCAGCACTTCCCCTGACAATCCTTATACGTGACAAACAATTGTTTGCACAAAATACTAAAGGAACTTTGGTTTCATCGAAAGTACTCTCCAAGCATCAGTAAACACCTTCAAGAAACATGACAGGAAAATAGAACAGGGAAAATAGGCTTTGTATAGACTGTACACATTTGTAGGATAGTTTTTAGCACATCAACTGAAATTGTCATGGGGAGCTCGGAGTACTCCAAAGATAAGACACATCAAAGTATGACCTGACAGCTGTGACATTGTGCAGGCCGCTCTCCTGAGACGTTATGGATTGGATTGACAGGCAGAATTAAACCTAGTAATTGTGATAAACAATAGCTGAGCTATGATTGAGGGCTGCCACCTGGGAGAGACACACAACTGGGAAGGGAAGGCAAGGGGAGTTGGGAAAACAGTACAGATAAATTGGTGCTGATTTGTTTATTCTTCTGTACCTAACCCAGACGTATTCATCTCTCTTTTGATCAGCTAAATAACAGCAACAACAGCTTGATTTGAATCTAAAACCTTCCAGTATGATATTGTTGCTTTTATGTATTTATTACCAGCAGCATCCTCAAAACTTGTCAGAATCTTTAGTAACCAAGTTTTGAGTTAGAACTGCACAGCAACACTTTGTAACAAATTTATTGTAGCAACCAACATATTATACATTTGTAGCACTGCCCTGCTTCTTGACTGAGGTTGATATTTCTCCTCACACTAGAGGTTTTGAATGTTGAAATGAATTTTAGCTAAGTTCACCAAACTCTGGACAAGTGGAAGCGTTTCTGGTAGCAGGCTTGTAGACAGTACATTTATTTGCTGATCAACTCTGATCTAGCAGAGCCCTTTTAGCATCCTACATATTAAAGTTCTGGTGTGCTATAATTCCATTATGATGTTGTCCTACAGCAAAAGCTTAGTATTTTAATGGTGTCATTTGATGCAACGTTACTTCACTGTGATGTCAGAATAGTTGTTCCTTCACTTTCTCAAATCTTGCTAGTTCTTGTTTTAAGGGTACAACATAGGCAAGAATTTAACCCCAGCCCCAAGGGTGTGTTAGCAGCTGAGACTGGGATTACCTACAATTGGACACTATGGGATTGTACCCATGGTAGATGCTCAACCTCAGCTTTTGAAGCTCTTGAAGAGTTCATTAATAGCAACTGAATGGCCTCCTCCTTTTATCATTATAACTATATCTGCATGATTCAAAATGGAGTTTCAGTACGGCCTGTATGCTCATTTCTACATATTGCCATTTGCTTCCCTCTCACAGAGCCATGTGGCCAGGTTGCCAGGTTTATTCTCTTCTGGCACTCTGTGCCTAAGGACGTCTCTCTTGAAGGTAACTCCTTCCTCTTAGTGCTCCCCACTTCTGTACTTGATGAATCTGGCCCTCTACCTCGCCTTTTGTGGGACATGACAGACCAACCCCAAGAAACCCTGGCCATAAGGCTCTTTTCTTTCTGCCTGCAGTCCCAGTGGTGGCCAGCACTGATGGTTTTGCTGCTATTATGAGACAGTTGCCAGCAATTTGGCAGGCCAGCCACTCTCAGATTCAGACCTGCTTTCCCGATGGGAGCAAAAGTCTTTCCTTGAGCCAATTAAGAGCCCAAGTGTTGTCAAATAGCTGTGGAGCTAGCATGGCCAAGCTGAGATGGGCTCACTGCCTCTGTGTAAAATTCCAGCATTGAAGGATGCAGTGCACACCAACCTGTTCTCTGTCATGGACTTGTCATATAGTGATTACCTTTTGGCCTGTTGTTATTTCAACTGATGTGGCCTTTCATTCAGACTCCATTTTGACAAGTGAGATTCTTGGTGATTTTTACATACATGGCCTGCAACTGTTCGCACTATTACTCTGAAGAGAATCAGTTAGACAAGGGGTTTGAAATTGCCCCTATTCCTGGGTGCATCATCCAGCACGACAAACAAGCCGTGCAGCCAACTGGGCTAACTGCCTCTCAGTTTGAGCCACTTATATTGCCCACTCTCTATGGTTATGATCATTTTCTTTGCCATTGCAGGACAGTGAAAGTTGACAGCAAGTGTTCCTTTCTGTAGTAATTTGTCGGCTCCATCTCTACGTGTTGGTGAGCACCCAAGCGTCTAAACCCTCTTCCTGATTGCCCTTCCCATGAATCCCACAAGTTTCACACCTGGTCAGGTCCCAACCCAACATGAGTCTGTGCCTGCCCATTCTTGCAGCTCCCACACACTGGATCATACACTGCTCCCTGCTAGAAGCCAGCGTGAGCCCGTTCTCATCCAGACTTGACTGTATTGCTCCTTACAAATATAGCCGTCCCTGGATGATGGGGTGACTGTGGCAGGTGCCTGGAGTGTGCCCTGAGATTTTTTGGCCAATATGGAGAAATGAGTAGCGTGTTGAAGTTGCCAGGCATCTGCTCTGGCTTTTGTGTTGGCAATTGACGACATCTAGTTTCTTTATGGTGGGAGGTAGGTCAGGAAGCTACTTATTATGGAAGGTGAGACTTACAGTTAATAAGGCTATTAACACTAACGATCCCAATACTTAGGCATCTTGCCACTACCTAGCGGGAATCTCACCTCACTGCCTGGAATTCCTTTTGAAAATGCAACAAATTACTCCCAACATCAAGATAGTCTTCCCTTGACTTCACACACAATTCTCCCAGACTTCTTATCATAGCCCACATTCTTTAGCCACCTATGAGATTCAGCCACAAGTTATCACTTCTTGAGCCTTCTCAAAATTTTCTACATTGCATCTGTTTTCAGCAACATCTTTTCCAAAATCACCAATTCCAGCTTATCCAACTTCCATCAAAGTGAAAATTATCTATTCCTCAGCATCCTCATTAATCTTCTCAGTACCCTCTCTAGTGGGATCACATTCTCCGTGTAGTGCAGTGACCAGAGCCATTACTCTAGCTGTGGTCTAAACCGATGTTTTATAGAGTTTTAGAACAATTTTTTGCTGTGACTAGGTCTTAGCGAAGCAAAATGCCTCAGATATACTCTTAATCTCATTATCAACCCATCCCACTGCTTTCATAGATCTGTGATATGAATTTCAAGTATTCCCTGTTCCTCTATGCTTCTCAGATCTTATAATTTATGTGCCTTTCCCTGCCATTGGTCCTCCCCAAAATACATTTCCTCAAATTTTTTGGATTAGATCCTATTTTCCAGTTTTCTGCCTAGCTACCCAGTACATTGCTATTTCCTGTAGTCTGTAGTTTTCTTCATCAACTCCCTTTTCTGTTATAGAATCCCCACAGTGTGGAAACAGGTCTATCGGCCCAACATATCTACATCAACCCTCCAAAAAGCATCTCACCCAGACTCATCAGCCTACCCTATCCCTGTCACCTTGCATTTCCAATGGGTTAATGCACTTAACCCAGACATCACTGAGAATTATGGGTAATTTAGCATGGCCAATCTACCTACCTATCTTTGGACTGTGGGAATAAACTGGAGCACACAGCAGAAACCTGCACAGGCACGGGGAGAAAGTACAAACTCCACACAGACAGTCACCTGAGACTGGAATCAAACCCAAGTCTTTGGCCCAGTGAGGCAACAATGCTAACCACTGAACCACTGTGTCATCCCTTCCTCACGTCCACTTTTTGTACCATGTACAGGCTTCTTAATCTTACAGTTACTTAAGTCTAACTAATTAATATAGATGATTAAAAAAATACCTAAAATTGAGCCCTGCAGAACCCCACTGAAAAGAGTTTCCCAGCCAGAAAATCAGCCATAAGCCATTGCACTTCCTTCCACTCTGCCAGTTCTGGATTTAATGTTGCTTACCTTTATATCTTATAGGGTTTTACTTTTTTGATCAGTTTGTGATGTGGAACTACATAAAAAAATTGCTAAATTTCCTGGAGAGCACACCATGCATGGCACCGACAAAGCTCCTTCCTTCTACCTTCTCAAAGATTCAGTTTAGTCAGGTTGGAGCATTCCTTAACACAGCCATGTTGACTCTTTAATTAACCCATTGCTGTTTTCAAAATGATAAAAGACACCATCCCTCAAATATTTTCTAACAGTTTGCCTACTACCAAGGTCAGATTGACTTGGCGGTAATTAATTGATTGACTGATTTATTGTCACGTGTACCGAAATATAGTGAAAAACTTTAGGGTCTTTGATGATGGTGGCGGCCTTTCCATGGCAGTAAGCTGTGTAAGTTAAGTCCATGGATTGAAGGTTGGCTTCCATGATGATCTGGGCTGTACACACCACCTTCTGTAGTTTCTCACAATCAGTTACCATACCAGGCCATTATGCATCCAGACCATATGCTTTCAATGCATCTGTAGAAGGTGGTGAGGGTCCTTATGGATATGCCAAATTTCCTGAACTGCCTGAGGAAGAAGAGGCATTGTTGTGCCTTCTTAACTATCACATTTATGTGGGAAGTCCAGGACAGGTCTCGGTTATCGTCACTCTAAAGAACTTGATGCTCTTCACCCTCTCAACTTCAATTCTGTCAATGGGGGTGTGTTCACCTCCTTTCTTTCTGACGTCAATGGTCAGTTCTTTTAGCTTTGCCAAAATTGAGAAACAGATTATTTTCATTGCACCATGCCACCAAGCTCTCTGTCTCCCTTCTGTATTTTGTTATTGTTAGACATCCATCCTACTTGCAGATGGTGTTCATTCGGAATTTGGCAACAAAGTTGTGTGTGTACAGGGAGTACAGTAGGGGGTTCAGGACACATCCTTTGAGGGCTCCAGTGTTGAGTGTTATTGTGGAGGAGGTGCAGTTTCCTATCCTCACTGATTGCAACCAGTCGGTCAGAAAGCTGAGGATCCAGTTGCAGAGGGCAGAGCCAAGACCAAGATTATGCAGTTTTGAGATCAGTTTGGAGGGGATAATCATGTGGAAGGTGGAGCTGTGGCCAATCAACAGGAGTCTGACATAGGTATCTTTGTTGTTCAGATGTTCTTGGAATGAGTACAGGGCTATGGATATGGCATTCTCTGTGGACCTGCTATGTCAGTAGGCAAACTGTAGGGGATCAAGGCAGGTTGGGAGGTTGGAGTTGATCTGAGCTATAACCAGCTTCTCAAAGCACTTCATGATTATTAAGGTCAGAACCACAGACCGGTAGTCATTAATGCATGTTAAATGTGCTTTCTTGGGAAAAGGATTATGGTGGTCTTCTTGAAGCAGGTGGGACTTTGGCTTGTAGGAGTGACAGGTTATAGATGTCAGTGATTCTATCCATTTTTAAGCAATGGCAGTTCTTCAGCCCTTTGGCCCCACACCATATCCAGACATGATTGGGGAGTAATAATCAGAGCTTGTATTTCACCTTCGCTTCTATTAGCAGCCTGGAATACATTTCATCAGGCCTTGTAATTCATCCACTTACAAAGATTTTGAACACATTATCACAGCAGAATGCTGTTCAAGAAGCAGATAGTGGCTTGGGGGGCACTACAAACATGGTACAAGACCTTCAAAACCTTTAGGAGTTTTTTTTGCAAGGGGAATTCTAGCTATTGGTATATGGCAGGATGGCCCTCTTTTTATACAGGTGTGCATCAGCACAGCTTGGAGGTAATAGGAGAGAAATTACTATGTTTTTCAAACTAGGAGTTGGTCCTGCTTTGGAGTGCCTCAATGCCCAACTACCGTGTAAATCCACATAGAAACACTGGAGTTAAGTTGCACTTAACATGAATACTGATGTTTGCTGAACAAGCCAGTGTTAGCCTAGGGGAAGATCCCTGAGGATATCAATGTGTCAGTTTCCTTAACAGAAAAACAGATACATCTATCATTTGATCATGTTATGGGCATGGAATTAATTTGCACTGAGTTGTTTGTTTCATCATTGCATTAACTACAGTAGTGCTCAGTGACATTAATATAGAATGCCAACCACACAGGCTATGCAGCCAGGACATGCCTTTGTGGACTTGAGGCTAAGTCTGTTTAGCACTGATACCAACAACACTATGAAAATAATTTTCTATCCATTTGAAGTTTAATTGTTCTGATTCTTCGTTTGAACCATGATGACCTTCTGTGTCCATGTACCATTTACCTCTCAATGAAATTCTAAACATTATTATATCTGTATTTTCAATTAAGCTTCTGTTGTTGAGAACTATATTTGTAACAAGTAACTGTTTGCGGAACATGTTTCATTTCTGTTTAATCATAGCATCCAAGTAGTGTTCTTCTTATATGGTTACCGTGTCTGAAAAAAAAATGCAGTGTCGATTAACCTTCATATCTATTATTATCCCTTGTAGACATTCAGAAATTGTAGTAGTTCCTTTGTGGTTAATGTAATAAACTTGCCATAGTACATTGGAAACATAAGCAGTCAGATTCTGGATAACTCTGCAATGAGAATTTAGAATGTTCAACATAGGCTGCTAGTTGAGAAGTTGTTAATCCACTGTTTTCGTAAATGTCATAGTGATGCAGCTTGGTTACTGGAGTTAATCAGGGTTGTGGAATTGAGTGAGCCATAAAAAATTATGGGTGATATATTACAGAGGACTGAATGATCTGGGCTATGGCATGATTTATGGCAGAAACAACAAGAAATCCAATTAGGCCTATCTTGACCTTAGCAGCAATTCCCTCTGTTGTTTAAGCATTTGCTGAGGGGTGGGACTTCAATTCACTGCTGGCTGCAAAGACCCTCATCACTGCTCAGCACCAAATAGCATCTCAGATAATGGCCATAGGCACCAACCACATGCACCCTTCATCCAAGGATATTGATATCAGGCACTTCCTGAGGCACCATGACCATTATGGCACCTCCCTGAGCCACTTGGGAAACAGGCCTGCATTGCAGGGTGCACCAACAAATAGATGCTGCAAGGACACAGGCAGGCATCCAGCTCATGGATTGGACCAGGCTGCATCTCAGGGCTGCATTGTTGCTCACTTAACACCTACCTTTGTACTTCCAGTCATGCTGTGCCATGCCTATTTGTTCATTAGAGCTTCAGGCAGAAACAAAGGCTGTTTGAGCATAATCCTTAGCGGAAACACAAAACCACATCTCTCTCTCTCTCACACACACACACACACACACACACACACACACACACACACACACACACACACACACTCACACACTCTCACACACTCTCACACACACTCACACACTCACACACACACTCACACACTCACACACTCACACACACACACACAGATATACAGCACACTGACATGTCAGTCTAACACGTGGAGCATGCGCCTGCTGCCTGCGCAACAAATACCCAGCGTGTTTATACAATCGAATGGCCATGTCAATAGAGATAACAAGGTGTGGACCTGGATGAACACCCAGGCCAAGCAGCATCAGAGGAGCAGGAAAGCTGACATTTTGGGCTGAGACTCTTTTTCAGAAATAGGGGAGGGAAAGAAGATTCTCAAATAAATAAGGAGAGAGGGGGAGGCGGATAGAAGATGGATAGAGCAGAGGATAGATGGAGAGGAGACAGTTAGGTCAAAGATGCAGGGATGGAGCCAGTAGGTGGGCAGTTAGGGAGGGAATAGGTCAGTCCAGGGAGGACGGACAGGTCAAGGGGGCGGGATGAGGCTAGTAGGTAGTAGATGGGGGTGGGGCTTGAGGTGGGAGGAGGGGATAGGTGGGAGGAAGGGCAGGCTAGGGAGGTGGAAAAGCTGGGCTGGTTTGGTATGCAGTAGCGGGAGGGGAGAGTTTGAAGTTTGTGAAGTCCACATTGATGCCATATCAAAAACTGAGTGGGGCCTAGTCCTCAGTCCAGTCAAGTGGAGGCTGCTATAAGCTAGTGAGTTTCAGTACCAGTCTGGGTTGGGGAAAATGCTCCATCTGTAGGACAAGTAGCCGCAGTCAGGAGAATCATATATTGTCAGTTGGGGAGCTGCAAAGGTAGCAGCCAGGGATCTGGTTAGTTACATTCAGGGCGTGCTTATTGAAATTGGTCAGAGGTCTGAAGCAAATACCATTCTGTGGCTTTGTCCATTGATCATTAACAAGCATGCAAGGGAAGCCTGTAAACAGAGGCGTATTTGGATGTGGAAACAAAGACAGTGTAGGCGGGAATCTCAATGTGTATGTGGATGGGCGCCATGTAAAAGAGCAACAGAGGGCAAGGTAGGCATGGACAGGGGTGGTGCTATTGACAGTGGCCACGAGTGTGGCTTGCCAGGGGAAGTGTATAAGTTCAGAGTGGCCATTATTAAGGTGTAGAGTCAGGGCTGAGGGGACAGGGAGGACAGTGGTGGGTCCTCACATGGGAAGATGGGTGGAAATAGAATGCCAAGGTAATGCAAAGTAAAAGGGAACACAGAGGCTCTGGAAGGGTACCTGTGCGTAGGCAGAGATCAGTGCTGACATTGTCCACCAAAGAATGTACTCTCATTGTGTACCACTTGGTCAATGCAAAATGCTACTGGAAAATGACTGGGACAATACCCAGTATGGAGTCAGTGTCACTTTGATGGGCCAAAGAGGAGGATCAACATCTACTCAACGTTAAGACAAATTTGTGAAGGCCAAATGGGTGAAGCAGGATTTGCAAATGCTACCTCTATTTCACTCGCAATAATTTCTGCAATGTATGCGGAATAAATGTGCAGAGGCTTCAAGTGTTAGTCAGAGGTGATTGTACCATTGGTTTTTGCAAATTTAACATAGTCATCTCAGTCATGCAGAAATTGGCATCCATGACTTAAAAAGACACATGCTTGCCAAAGTGTCCCATCAATTGTGAAATTTCTCAGTGTATGAGAGGAGCTTCGCAGCATTATATGTCATAAGTTTGACAATAATGTACTGAAGTCAATGGCAAGTCTCATAGGTCTGGGATGGGAAAGGGGTTAAATGTGGCAGGCACCCTCTTTGTGATTTAATATATTGGCAGGTTTTTGAGGTGTGTTTTAAAGGAAGGATCAGAAGTGAGGCTTGTTAGAAGCAAGAGATTTGTATGTAGGGTATAGATGACTGAAGTGAGTCATCAGTGGTGAGGAGAAAAAAAGAGTGGATGCACAACACACTGAAGAATTCAGAGCTGGAGAAGGTTACAGAGATGGCCAAGGTCAAAATTAAAACATGATTTAAACCTGAGTATGAAGAATTTTAAATTTATCACATTGGGGATCAGAAGCCAGAGAAAATCAGCAGGACAAGAATGATGACTGACCATGGATTCCTGTCTGATGGCTGGGTAACAAAATTTTGAATATGTGAAAAATATGAACAATGCCAACAAAGAGAGCTTTGGAATAAGCATACTTAGAGTTATTAAAGGTATGGATCAATATGTAGAAAGAGAGATAGAAATTAGTTGAAGAAAGTTTTAGGGATTGAGAACTTAGCAGGGAGGAACAAATAGAAATAACAATACCAAAGGAATGGGAGAATTTTGTAAAAGGTGGGATAGAATGAGGAGCTCAGGCCAGAGTAGGAAAAAAACAGAGGCCTGAGATAGGCTGTGGGGGTGGGGTACCCTTGGAACTATCCAAATCCTGTGTTACGGGGCAAAAATGTAACACTAATTTTGAGCAAGCGCAGGTAAGATGGGAAGGCTGAGATTCCATGAGTTAGTGAAAGACAAATATGGGACTTGATAATCAAGGTAAAACTGTGTGGAGTTTGGGATAGGATCTGTAGACAGCAGGAAACTTCAGTGAGGATTCAGAAGGCACTGCCTGTGAGCAAGGTTTCTGCAGCCAGCAATGTTGAGTGAATGGTCCACCTTGGCCTCGTTTGGAGTCTCAGTCATAACAGATGCCAGACTTTAGCCAATTTACATCACTCCAAATGAAACAGCTGAAGGAACTGGATATTACAAAGACCAGGGGCCCAATATTGTGGAAAATCGTCCAGAGTGTCCTATGCACAAAAAGCAGCACCAATCCAATTGAGCCAATTATTGCTCTATCAGTCATCTTTGGGTCAATGCAGAGCAATGGAAGGGGGCTATGAGGCAGCATGTACTCAACAATTACTTGTTCGCTGATGCCAGGGCCACTCAGCTCCTGATCTCATTATAGTATTAGTCCAAACTTATACAACAGAGCTGAACACAAAAGATGAGGGAGGTGAAAGTGACTGCCCCTGACATCAAGGCACGTTTGACCAAGAGTAGTATCAAGGTATCCAAACAAAACTGGAGTCAGTGGGAATCAACAGGAACACTGTTATTGGTTGAAGTCATATCTAGAAAAAAGGAAGATGGTTGTGGTTGAAAGACAATCATCTCAGTCCCAGGACCCTACTACATGAATTCCTCAAGGCATCTATTTAACTAACATGCTCAGATATGTTGTGATA
This sequence comes from Stegostoma tigrinum, assembly GCF_030684315.1. Taxonomy (NCBI): domain Eukaryota; kingdom Metazoa; phylum Chordata; class Chondrichthyes; order Orectolobiformes; family Stegostomatidae; genus Stegostoma; species Stegostoma tigrinum. The sequence goes on along the minus strand of NC_081372.1, from coordinate 42,175,199 downwards.
CACTCTGGGACAGGTGAGACTTGAACCCAGGCCTCCTGGCTCAGAGGAAGGAATTCCTTAGCTGTAGTGTCCTAGGCTCAACTATTTTCAGCAGCTCCATTAATGACCTTCCTTACATCATAAGGTCAGAAATGGGGGCGTTTGCTGATAATTATACAAAGTACAACGTTCAGCACCTCTTGTGTTATGACAATGTCTATTTATAGACATGTTTCAAGTCATTTATCGAGTTGTAAACATTTTTTACTTTCAATTCAGAGGAATCTTTTTTAAATAAAGCGTATTGCTGCAGAGGCAAAAGAAATTCTGGATGTAATTTCAGTCTGACCAAGTCCTTTATGAAGCCCGTGGCATGGTGCAGTTACAAAAAGGCCGAGTAACTTCAGAGAGAGATGTAACAAAATGAGACAATGAAGTGCCTTCTCCCTTCTTTCAGCAGAAAGCCAGGCCTTGTAGATCTAGCTGTTTTACCCTTCAGAAATATACAACAAAAGGTTAAAAATAATTGAAATATGAATCAAAGTTAAAATCACCACAGTCTTACTTCCCCATTACAGAGTAATGACTGGTGGTGAGTTTAACCTGACAGTGACCATATCTCAGGCAAGGGCAAGGTTGGGGAGGCGGGACCTTCATTGTAACCTCAGTCAGCACAAGAACTGAATCCATGCTGCATCACACACCAGCCATCCAGCCAACTGAAATAAATCTAAGCGACAGGATTGTGACCAACCTGCAAATTAACAGGCCAGCTGCAACTTCAGTGGTATATGGGCCATCCAATAATGGCCATCGTCGGCTTATTTGCTCTTCATGAGCAACCCAGATATTTTTTACTTTTTTAAAAACTTTAGTCTGATTGTAATTTCCACTTCTTTCAAATCTGTGTGTGTATTTGTGTTGCATTGCTCTTTCTTCTCATATTTATTAACTAACAAAGTCACTCTTTTGATAATACAGGAAAACCTGGAATATTTGGTTTCCTTTAAAAAAGTTCATTTTGGTCTGACAGAAAACTCTCCACTAAAAAGTGATGGTTTTTGAATTACACTTGTTGTGACCAACCAAGGGGATGGGAGACTAACCAAGGGCAACCAATTGATCTCTCCTCAAGCAGGAGCTTAACAATTTGGGATATCCCATTTGTAACTGTACTAAATTCAGAAACCTAGACCAGGATTTGGTTGTGATTCCTCAGATACAGATTCAGTCTGTCTTGATATGCAGAAAAAATTTGATGACATTCAGGCTTGTGTTGATAAGAGCAAAGTTACATTTGTGCCACACAAGTGCCAGGCAATGACCATCTCCAACTAGAGAATCCAACCATTTGCCCCGACGTTCAATGGAATTTCCATCACTTAATTCCCCACCATCAACATTCTTCTGGTTATTAGAGACCGGAAACTTAACTGGGCCAGCCATCCAATACTCAAGAAACAAGAACAGGTCAGAGGCTGAGAATTTTGTGCCAAGTAACTTACCTTCTGACTCCTCCATACCTGTCCACCATTTACAAGGCACAAATTAAAGTGTGATGGAGTACTCACCAATTTCCCGGAAGAATGTTGCTCAAATGACTCTTAAGAAGTTTGACAAAGCAAAACAAAGCAACTTGATAGAATGGCACCACATCCACCACCTTCAACATTTATCGCCACCCTGCACCACTGGTGCATAGGAGCAGCATATGTACCATCTGTGTGAAGCAGTGCAGCACCTTTCAAGTCCATGATCTCTAACAGCTTGTAGAAGGCCAAGTAAAGCAGATACATTGGAACATGACCACCTGCAAATTCTTTTCCATGTCATGCACCATCTTGATGTCCAACTACATTGACATGACAGTGAAGGAATGGCAATGTCGTGGAACCTCCTTTCAAACAGCACTGTAGATGTATTTACATGATAGGAGCTGTAGCAGGACTAGAAAGCAGCTCACCATGACCATCTCAATTAGGGATGGGCAATTTAATGCTGGCCCAGCCCACAACACACATAACCCCTGAACTAACGTAAAGTAAAGAAACATTATGTACCCATTTCTGAAGAAGCGTCCCGATCCAAAACGTCAGCTTTCCTACTCCTCTGGTGCTACTTGGCCTGCTGTGTTCGTCCAGCTCTACACCTTGTTATCTAAAAATTCACTTTGAATTGGTACCTTAGAAATAAATAAACAACTAGTGGGTGACACGGTGGCTCAGTGGTTAGCACTGCAGCCTCACAGCACCAGGGACCCAGGTTCGATTCCAGCCTCGGGTGACTGTCTGTGTGAAGTTTGCACATTCTCCCCGTGTCTGCATGGGTTTCCTCCGGGTGCTCCGGTTTCCTCCCACAGTCCAAAGATGTGCAGGCTAAGTGGATTGGCCATGCTAAAATTTCCTGTAGTGTTCAGGGGTGTGTGGGGTATAGGGGGATGGGTCTGGGTGGGATTCTTCAAGGGGGGTATGGACTTGTTGGGCCGAAGGGCCTGTTTCCACACTGTAGATAATCTAATCTAATCTAGTGGTTTATTCCCTGGCATGGTGCAAACGTTGTCTTGTAGGATAAGATGTATAAAATATTTATTCATGGCCTACTGATCCTTCTGTCTAAATTATATAATAAATATTCAAGTTGTATTGTACTTTATAAAGTAAAGTTGAAAAAAAGTTGAAAATTGTACTCCATTGCTTCAATATTGATTCCTTTGATCTGATTTATTACTGTCATATGTATTCAAATACAGTGCAAAATTTTGTTTTATGGGCAGTACAGGCAGATCATAATAAACAAAGGTCACAGAGTGATTGAGCAGAGCAGGAAACACAAAGTTACAGCTGCAAAGAAGGTGCACAAAAAGCAAGATGAACATGAGATTTGAAATTTGTTCAGAAGTCTAATAACAGTGGGGGAAGAAGCTGTTCTTGAACCTTTTGGTATGTGTGTATAAACCTTTGCATCTTCTGCCTGACAGAAGAGGTTGGAAGAGATTAGAACTGGGGTCGGAGGGGCCTTTGATTTTGGCTGCCTTTCCACCGTGTAGATGGAGGCGATGGATGGAAGGTTGGCTTGTGTGGTGGTCAATAAGTAATAAAACAAGTACAAATTGGAACGTTACAATGTCTATATTTTAGCCTAAATTGTGGAACATGGAAACAACTGATGTGGTTGTGGAAAATCTAAAAACGCTGAAAACTCTGAAGTCTGGCAGAAAAAGAGTTGACTTGACAAATCGAGCTTTCATCAGATCTCCAGCAATGACTTGTATTTATGTAGTGACTTTAAGCTAATAAATCACCTCAAGGAAGAATATAACCTGGCGAATGACCTCCAGGGATAATGTGAACGGCAGATGCTGGAGAATCCAAGATAACAAAGTGTGGAGCTGGATGAACACAGCAGGCCCAGCAGCATCTCAGGAGCACCAAAGCTGATGTTTCGGGCCTAGACCCTTCATCAGAGAGGGGGATGGGGAGAATGGCCTCCAGGGCTGTCTCAGAGACTCTACTAGGGGGTACAATCTCCTCATGTTGAGAATCTATCACTGAAGTTGCTGTCTCACTCTTGTCACATCCCTTTTCATGCCTGCAACGTGCTTTTCAGTAATGATGCCTTAACAATCAGAGTTGGTGATCATCATTTCCATCAACTCTGGGGAAATCCAAATTGGCAAAGCCCACCTTGTTAATTTTCAGGCTCCTGGCCTGCTTCTAGCCTTCCTGCTTCAAGTGTGTCCAGCGGGCAAAATTCTGCCCCAAATGTTGGAACTGTTCTGTATGGCTCAGGTACTTATTTGTTTATTTCTCCAAGTAATTAGATAAGGTGTGCTGATTTTCAAACCAATTTCATCAGCCTTTTGTGAAAGTTGAGTTTATTAGACAAATCTAAAAAAATTGCACTGGCTTCACTGACCTTATGTTGATGTAGTTTTCTTCCTTAAATGAGCAGATGCTAAATTTTATGATGCAATGGTACAAAATTATTTATTTTCTATTCGGTTGATCAGACCAAGGAACTTTTTATAAAATTAGGCATTTCGGTTGGTCAAAAAGGCTATAACCACAATGTATTTACATGGTGTGAACAATTTATGAAAAATAGCTACTTAACTACTCTGTAGATTCTCTTTATGCTTCACATTTCATATCAAGTACAAGACTTTTCAAAGACAGACAATGAAATAGTTTTCATGCTTGCTTTGTGGCTGCAAACCACACTTATGATGCTCAGTGATCAGTAATGCAGAGGAACTGAGAGGCCTCAGTGGAATCATTTCTGTTTATTCATTTTAGGTTTTTCACATCCTGACAGTCACAGCACAACAATAATAGCAGAGCGCCCAATAAAACCAGAATTATTGCCTGACACTTAAAAAGAAATGAATGTTTTCATCGAAGCTGCTTTGTTATTAATAAACCTGTGGTTAACTGACAATGTGATCGGCCTTGCCAGATATTGAAGCTGAGGCATGCATAGCTTGTTTGCCAGAGTTGCACTATACTGATTGTATTGCAGCTAGTTAACACAGTTACTCTCATGCAGGAGTAGTGATTGCATTAGTAATTTTACTTCCTCTCCTCACCTGAAATTGGTGACTGACAGAGTTATAGAATCATAGAGCTGTACAGCACAGAAACAAACACTTTGCTCTAACTTGCCCATGTCAACCAGATATCCTAAACTAACCTAGTCCCATTTTCCAGCATTTGGCCCATATCCATCCAAGCCTTTGTGTTCATATACTCATTCAAATGCCTTTTAAATGTTGTTTTTGTACCTGCCTCTGCACCACACTCAGTGTGAAAAAGGTTGTCCCTTACGTCCCTTTTAAATCTTTCCCCTCGCCCTTAAACCTACGCCCTCTAGACTCCCCTACTCTGTGGGAACGCTATGACTATTCACCCTATCCATGCCCCTCATGGTTTTATAAAATTCTATAAGGTCCACCCTCAGTCTCTGATGCTCTGGTGAAAATAGCCCCAAACTATTCAACCTTTCCCTTTAGCTCAAACCCTCCAAACCTGGCAATATCCTTTTAAATATTTTCTGAACTCTTTCAATTTTCACAACATCTTCCCTGTAGCTTGCAGACCAGAACTGAATCCAATATTCCAAAAGTGGTCTGGCCAATGTCCTGTAAAGCCACAACATAACCTCCCAACTCCTATACTCAATGGTCTGACCTGTAAAGGCAAGGATACCAAATCTACCCAGTCTACCTGCAACTCCACTTTCAAGGAATAATGAACCTCCACTCCAAGGTCTTTTTGTTTCAGCAACACTCACCAGGATCTAACCACTTGTGTTTAAGTCCTGCTGTGATTTGCCTTACAAAATTTCAGCATCTCAGATTTACCTAGATTAAACTCCATCTGCCACTCCTTAGCCCATCTGATCAACATCCCATTGTGCTCTGAGGTAACCTTCTTGGCTGTTCACTACACCACCAATTTTGGTGACATCTGCAGACTTACTAGCCATACGTCCTGTGTTCACATCCAAATCATTTATATAAATGACAAAAAACAGTGGACACAGCACTGATCTTTGTTGCACATGACTGGTCACAGGCCTCCAGTTTGAAAAGCAACACTCACCATTTCGTAGGTTTGATGGCATGGGCATGAATTCTCCCCAGCTTCACGCGGTGGGCTCGGAAGAGGTAGGCAGGGAAGAACACATGAAAACAGTGAGACCGATGTTGGAACAATTCCTTCGTATATTTCCTTGGTTGCGAATGATTCCCATAGACAGACAGGAACCTAGATTGACTACTGATATTACTGATTACTGATCCAATCAAGCCCAATTTTTTTTGGGCATTTCAACTTTTAGGCAACACTATTGTTGAGCAGCCTCCCCGTGACCCACTGGGGTCAATCAAAACTGTTTTTTTCCATGTAGCCCAATAAAAAGGAGGAACACAGCCAGCAAAGGCCATGTCTGTGCCTAAATGAACCATCTGGAAGGCAGTTCCCTCAGCTCCAAGGAGTCAAACAACCTGTTCCTTTGTAATTTGTATTTAAAACTTGCACCACTGGGAACAGCTCTGCATTGAGGTGTCTTTGCAATCCCTGATCTGTCTCAGCAGCATCCACTTTTCGCAGTGAGTTACCAACACTTTCTGACCTGTCCGTCTACCCTCTGATTAGTCTGGCAGCTTTAGGACCCTATTTGGTATCCTTGAAATTACAGTGGCTACATCCATGAAGATTGTGCATTTGGCCACATTGCTGGTAAATACAGGCTCATGGCCCAATTTAGTTGTGAAGCCTGAGAGAAAATCCAGCCCATGATTTGCATGCCTCGTTACAGAATTCCCACTGAGTTCTAGTACAAATACTAACAACACTCAGTAGATGAAACAAAGCTAAGGCATCTTGGAATCTTGAAACATTAACCCTAACACCTGGGAAGAAAGAGCTGCCAAAAGATTAAGATATCATCATGTCTGCTCTAAGATGAGCTTACCAACTACCAAGTACATCTATATATCTATATAATGCATCTTTATCAATCTGATTCAATAGGCTTTCAACAGCTCTAGTATTGTAGTGGAAGCATTCTCACTTCTGAGTCAAAAAGTTCTGAGTGCAAATCCCACTTCGAAGGCTTGAGCATATTATCCAGAATGACACTCCAATGCAAGGAAAGAAGACAAGCTCATGCCTCATGGTAACACTACAATTACCACCAGGGTGGTGCTCAACAATCTGAATGTCCGTGACTGCAAGATGAGCTTGTCTGATTTTAAACAGAGCTTCCAAGCAGTATGTGAAGGTTACATACTGCATGGAAGCTCAAGACAAATGCCATCAGACATTGCATCAGAGTTTATATTTCTCTGTCCTTGTGGAATTGGCCAACACATCAATTCTGGAAATGGTGAATGTTAAATTCTGCAAAAAGCTGTTTGTGAAGGACCTAATATTGTTTGGCATTGACTGCAGGCATTTACAGGCTGCCGCATTAAGGTCCTGAATCCTCCTTTAGAACGTATGTAATCCTACCCATCTGTGTGCTGACACTTGCCTTGCTCTTTCATCCTACCGTGAGCTGCAGGTCATTTGTACTCTGTGTCTCACCAGGTACAGATACTCCATTTTAAGGTACCTTCTAAAGAACAAACAGGCTCGGTATCTGAGCTGATGACTTTAAGTCTGACAGTGAGTGAGTGAGTGACAAAATTTCTTTTTCCATTATTATCTTTTTGCTGTTTTTCCTCTTTCTCTTTCAACACTGCCTGGCTAGGTGGTGCCATCTGAACATAAAAAGGCACAACTCTCAGATCCTGGTGAAGGAGTTGGGGAGAAAAAAAATCAAGAGTTACTCACTTCAACCATCATTTGATTAGTATGTTAGCAAAGATTGTGGCATGTGGAAGAGGTGGGATGTGAGCAGAAGGATTAGATTTGAGAATACCATTATGTTCAGCAGCTGTTGCTGGCCATGGTTGCAGTCACTCCAATGATGGCAAAGAACCATCTCCTCAAAAGTGTTGGAGGCACACAACATTCCCAGTCTCCCATTAGTTACTGAACCCTTGTTTTGGTAACATGGCAACTTACCAGCTAGACAACTGGAAATGAGTAGAGTGCAATGGATCGATGGGATGTGTCTGTCAAGAGATGTCAGAGTGAGCATCCTGGAAGATTTTAGTATGAGGCTCGCAGCACATGCTAAGTGTGTGAGGGTGATCTGAAACTCTGAATGGTTGATGGAAACAATTGGTAGGTGAGTGGCAGAGTTTTGATGGGTGGAGTATTTATGAGGCTAGGACATTTTGAAGTCGAAACAAAAACATAAATCTGGCTGGAAAAATAGCACCTCATTTTCCACATTTGAACACTGTTGCCTTCTGGGCTCAATATTGATTTCAGCAATTTTACAGCTTGAGGCACCTTTTCCCATGTCCTTACTGCAACTCACACACACCAGACTCTGTTATTACATGGTCTGCCATAATACACTACCCACTGTTAACCACTAATCATCCCATTCATCAGCTATTCACTTTCCAATGTTGACCATTATCCACTCCTTTGTTCAACTGTTCTTCTCTTTGTTTGGCCTCTGTCTCCACTTATTGTTTACTCCTACTGCATCCCCCAATCCTTCTTTCTGCATAGAAAAACAACTTTTTCCTGGCTACCATCTGTTCTGAAGAAGGGTCACTGGACCCAAAATGTTAACTCTGATCTCTCTCCACAGATGCTGCGATACTTGCTGAGCTTTTCCAGCAATATCTGTTTTTGTCTCAGCATCAGTAGTTCTTTTGGTTTTTTTACTTTGACATTTGAAGATGCACTGACTGATCGTGACCTGTGAAATCATCTCATTTCTGCCAGCACTGTATTAAATTCTTAGGGCCTGAATGCACTATAACAGTCATGCTTCCTCTGCCTTGACTGTTTCTATATGGAGGGCCCAAATGAACAGGTGATCCCTCCATTCTTGTGCACAGCCTTCAATGCTGCATTGGAGAACAGTGGAGCCCTCTCTCTGTGCTGTAGCCACTTCAGTTCCTTTTCAGACTCTCTTCCAAAACCAGCCCTAGCATCGGCTGTTGTCAATATCCATCTCCATCAATCAGAATCAGAAGCCTTGACTAATTTACCCCTCTCTACACAGGTCTTCAAGTCAATCTGAGCCCTATCTGAAATAAACCAGTTTAAGAAATAAAACATATCAAATCTGGATTTGTGTAATTTAAACATTCCTTTCAACATCAGGGTCTTCAATGATTTCACTCCATAGTTTTATTAAGCAATGATTAATTGACTAAAGCATATTTTGGGCTATGTAGAATGACATGGCGCAATAAGGAAATTAACAGATTTTCTTAAAAAGATATGCAAACATTTAACAGAACTATCCTTCAGTACTGTGTATAGCTGCTCCAGTTTTCTGTCTACACCTTGTCTTTTCTCATTATTTTCCGTCCATTACGTTAATGAAATTCATTGTTCACAAAATGTGAATTGTCTTTAGCCAGCAATGAACTGGTTAACCTGTTTATCGTAATGGAAAGACAAAATTGTTCATGAATGTGTGCGAGGTGAAGCATACATTATGTAACTCAGGCTGTGATTGTTGTGCCAAATAATCTGACCTGGGTAAAACTATACCTCCTTAATAAAATTAGAGCACAGACTATAATGAGTACAGACAGAAAAATGTATTGGATTTACAGAGCCAATTCACTTAAAGGAATATTGTTGGCTTGATAATTCAAGTTAGATAATTTCCTGAGTATGTAAACACATCAGAGATGATAGAATTAGATGAATGACCATGTTTATCACAATCGTCTCCTAAGACATATTTGCTACAACATGAGGTTTGTTAACTAGCAGGTTATACTGCCTGTGAGGTACAGAGCACAATGATGACATATTGGGTGGATCGTTTGCAGGACTTAAACAATCTATAAAACTTAAACACCATAAAATGCTAATATAAATTGAAAGTTATAATTGTGCTCATTATTAAATACTGAAATTTTACCATCATTGTTTACAATTTTATTACTTGTTTATCATATGTGTATGAAGAAAGATGTGAATGACAATGTTCACAGAGGTACATAACAATTTCCATGAATTTGATATCTGTTTGATTGGCTATGAGTCAAACTCAATCCTGTTCACACACATTCATACAATTCCACATATCAGGAGCTATCAAAACATGATCTCAAGCATCTGCTCGTACAATATGCATACATATCCATTTTCCAACAAGGTTTCTGATTTGCTTCAGTGCAAGAACTGTGGATGACGTTTCTCTATGAATGTGAAAAAAAATCAACATGGAAACTTAAACAGGCTATAACAACAGGATATTTTCTAAATGTTAAGAAAACATGAGAAACTGTGATCAGAACTGGACACAACACCGTAGGAACATTATATTGCACTGGAAAGAAATTCAGCATAGGTATACCAGAAAGATATGTAGACCCTAAGCATTAAATTAGGAGATGAAATTATACAAATTATGGTTAAATTGTCTGCAAGTTAGAAGGCTAGGGAATGACTTGATGTAAGTTTGATAGATTTTTTTCTCTCTCTCGTTCTACACTAAATTTGCTGATGGGCAGGTAGAACTAGGCTCAGATAAAGCAGCATAGTCCAAAAAAATAGAACCAGATCTTACAAGAATGAATTGAGAAAACAGGTCTATGCACAAAGAGTGGTAGACTTCTGGAACTCAGCTCTGTACAGTTACAGTTTATCCCCGACAATTGATTAATGTTGAATCTGAGATGAATAGATTTTTGTGAAACAAATTTGCTAAAGGATATGTTAGGTCACTGATCAGGCGGGATCTCATTGAATGGTGGAAAGGTCGATGGGCTGAACTACTTACTCTCATTCCTATCAGCTAAATCTTACATCTTTTGGCTCAGTCCAAATCTTATCAAGTTTTGTAGAGAGTTTTTATTTCCTACAAGGCCTAGAAAGTTTTCTCACCCTATCTTGTCAAAATTACTTAACTGAGTAACTATCATGTCCCATTGCTGTCTCTCACATCCAATTTCTACCCCATCTGACAGTCCACTGTTCCCAGAACACTCACCACTCAACCAATGCTGGAACAAAGGCATCCCCTGAGCCTGCACTATCTTTAAAATATTTTTGTGCATTGTGATGAGAACTGTCATTCTGAAGTTGTCCCGATTGGTACAGACAGAATCATAACAGGGGCAGAAAGGGAAGATTGTACTGCAATTCGCCAATAGGGAACTGGAGGTCATGGTGAGTGGAGTGGTTCTTTTGGAGGCAGGGGCATAACACATTTACCACCACCATGGACTCCACAGAGCAGTGTAGAGGACCAGGGTAGACATCATTAGGATGTAACATTAGAGCTCCAGGGGCAGGGAGGATAGTTGGAGGTGAAGTTCAATGTGGTGGCTTTCCACATGGGGAACATGGGAAGGCAATGGTCTTGTGGTATTATTGCTAAACTGTTGATCCAGAGACTCAGATATTGTGCTGGGGACTGGGGTTCAAATACCACAAGAGCTGATGGTGGAATTTAAATTCAATAATAATCTGGAATTAAGACTCTAATGAAGACCATGAAACCATTGTCAATTGCTGGAAAAACCATCTGGTTCACTAATGTCCTTCAGGGCAGGAAATATATGTCATCCATACCTTGTCTGACCTACATGTGTCTCTAGACTCACTGAAATGTGGTTGACTCTTAGCTGCCCCCAGTGCAATTAGGGATGGGCAATAAATGTTGACCTAGCCAGCGATGCCCTCATCCCATGAATGAATATTAAGAAAAAGGTGAAAGTGGGCTGTTGGTGTAATGTGAGGTAAAAGGGGACTTGTAGGCTCTGGGGATATACCTGATAACCATGCAGAGCCTGATGCTGATGGTGTCCTTTGAGAGCTGCATTCTTTAGATATGCAATGCAATTGAAAAATAGTTGGGACAATGGACAAACAGTAGTGCAAGTGCCATTTTGATGGTTGAAAGCATAGGATCCACATCTGCTTTATGCTAGATATTTAAGGGCAAATGAACTATGGTATTGCAAATACCAGCTACAATTCATTTGCAATGATGTCTTTGTAGTTATGTAATACATGACTATATGCTTATGCATCAAACATTGGTTCAAGGCAAATCACAGCTAAGCTAACTGTCATGTTTCTGAAGAAGGGCCCCGAGCCGAAACGTCAAGCTTTCCTGCTCCTCTGATGCTGCTTGGCCTGCTGTGTTCATCCAGCTTCATGCCGCATTAACTCTGTCATCTGACTGATGCAGAATTTAGCAGCAATAAGTTAAAAGGAAGCGAGTGCTGGTTCAAAGTACCGTATCATTTGTGGAACTTCCATGGGAGCTGTTGTATGAGGGAAATATCACTGCAGAATTTCATCTAAGTATGCTGAAGGGCTGTACTGAATTCAATGCCAAATGTCATGGATCAAATGGATTGAGGATGGGAAGGGGTCAGAGTACAGCAGGCACTCCCCTTTTCGAGGTAATGTGCTGGTCACTCAGTTGGTACTGCATCTTCACATATACCAACCAGGGTAATGTTAGAGCAGACAATAGGACTGTAGCAGCTTGGAGTGGTCTGGGAGTTTGACTGATTTTACTCCAGTATAGTCCAGACAGAGCTTGCCACACCATCTGGGTGAGCAGTACTGCGCACAATTGGAGCAGGCAACATGGTGAGATGATTGACACTGAGGAGCCTGGAACAAGAGCAGTCATCCAAGGAGGAGAACGAGACATTGAGCTGGAGCTTGTGCATGTGGCAGGACAGCGGCTCAGTGGCTAGGGTTGTTGCCTCACAGTGCCAGGAACCTGGGCTCGATTCCAGCCTCAGGTGACTGCCTGCATGAAGACCACATGTTCTCCCCATGTCTGTGTGGGTTTCCTCCGGTTGTTCCAGTTTCCTCCCACAGTCTGAAGATATGCAGGTTAGGTGGATTGGCCATGCTAAAAATGTCCCTATTATCCAGGGGTTGCAGGCTTGGTGGAATAGCCATGGGAAATGTAGGGCCACAGGGATATTGTGGGGAAGGGTGGGTCTGAGTGGGATGCTGTTCGGAGTTTGGTGTGCCTTCTACACTGTAGGGTTTCTATGACTGTATGCCAGAGCTCAGCTGCATTGGACCCTGTAAAGCTGATAGGGCCTGATTGACAACCCCATTTCCAGTCAATGCCAGCTGGGTGTGGGAGACATATCATGGATTGTCAAGGTCAAGATACTACCATTTGGTTTGCATTGTGGAGGCAAACTGCAGCTTGTCTTAACTTCTTTTGTGTTTCCTTTTAGCTGCCTGTCAACACCTGCTTGCCTAATTGCTTGCCTGAATGTGATATTCCCCTACCAGACAATGAAAAGATATATGGATAACCAGTGAGAAGTGGAGGAAATGTAGCTGTGACTTTGAGAGGATGTTTAAGAACAGGTAAAGTGTGTAATGTAGTTGTTAAACAGTGTCTAATGTGAGAGAATGTGATTGTATGTGCAAGGGAGTGTCAGCCGTGCTGGTTATGTACAATGGGCAGCATGGCTTTGTGGCTGCTGTGTCATTATGTTGCCGGTGAAGTGCAATGCCCAGGGTGCCAATGTAGGGGCACAGCATCCTCTCAAAGGTGCAACAGACAGAATGCCAGTCTTTCAGCAGATATCAAGGAGTCGGGTGTCATAAGAAAGGAGCACAGTAGGTAGTTAATGTTGTGTGCTTGGTTAGGTATGACGAGAAATCTCTCTGGACCTCCTGACAAAAATCCCTCCAATAAACTCAATGCAAGTTGCACTCAGCCAAACAAACATAAGATTCAGCCCTTATTTCCAATTACATTTACAAAATGTGGCAATAATGATTAACTTTGGCAAATAAAGCAGGCACTTTTATCATTGTCTGCTGAAAAAAACTCAAACCACTACTCACTCTTTAACAGTAACATCTTACAATATATAACCTACCAGCTCTTATATTTTGTGCTTCGACTTCAGCTTCGTACCTACTTTTCACGCCTTCCTTCATTTCACTCTCTGCAATTTCTTCCATAAGCTCGACTGTCTTACCACCTTCACCTTGTCTCTGAGGATCTTCCTTAAAACCCACTGCCTTTGTAATGTTTTTGGTCAGCCCATCTCATCTGTCATGTTTTTTGACTTGGGCTCAGTTTTCCTTATGCAATTGTGAACGGCTGGGATGATTTCCAGCTTTAAATACACAAAATAAACGTAAGCTGTTCAACAACGTGTCAAAACATGCAATTTCCTTTGTAGGGCTAGTTCATTTTATGACATTGCTTTTTATCCCCCCTGCTTAATAGGAGTCTGCTGAATTTAGCAAATGTTATAAGCTATTGCTTGCTCTGGAGCTATTATTTTTTGTATTGCCATATAGCATTCGAAATTGTGCACATAATGTTCAGCTCTTTATTGCATAGCTTTCCAATTTGTCACAACCGATGCGACGAGAACAGCAGGATATTAAACAACACACTGTGCAAGCCTGTGGCTGACACAGAGTACAATTCACTTCATTCACTAGCACTTCAAGCCCCACCCACAGCTGCCTTGTACTATATCTAATTGGCGCCATTATTCTCAACAACAAAACATCTGTCCAGTGGCCGCTGCCTGGAAGCCTTTGGTCATTTAAGTTTGAGTTCAAGGAAGTCAGATGACCCATAGCTAACACCATTGTATGTCAGTCCCTTTTGACAAATGGTTTAATGAGTCGCTGGTAAAGAAAGCCTGAAAGTTTAAGAAACAAAACTCTATTCTTGGTTTTGAAATCTTTGTGGCAACATTTGTACTCTGTAGATTCCCTTAGGCTCTCATTTTAAAAACTGCAGTAGATTCTTTGGAACAGAGACACTAGGGCAGTTTCACATAAATGCAAGAATGGGGTAAATGCTGCTTCAATGAAACACTTTGAATGAAAATCACACATATATTTAATGCAATTAATGCAAACGATTTAAGTAGATTTTAAAGGAAAGAGATTATCAAAGCTAAAGAAGACATTATGCAATAATTAATTAGGATGTGCCTTGCCATTCTCTAATTTTGGGAACCAAAGGAAATGCTTTAACTGAAGGGTGATTGCAGCAACAATGTTAACAAACAGCTTTTGTAAAATAAAAATCTGCTTTTCTATAGCATGTATGTTTGTACAGTAATGTCAAGGAAAACCCAGATTTAATAACCATCCTTTAGCAAGAGTTTAGATAATCTCAGGCAGGGTAGGAGAGGAGGCTCCACAACCTGGTTCAGTGTTTTCTTTGTTGGGGGGTGAGGAGAAGGTCAGGGTTCATCATGCTTATCCACTGAGTTATTCTGCAAGCGCTTATGCATTAGCAATTGCTGAGGATAAAATCGCCCTGATCTATGATGCCCCAACAGTCAAATAGCCAGAATTTAGTTCTAGCAACAGGGAATTACCACAACTCTACTGACTGATGAACTGGTCACAACCCCTCACTGCTTCAAGAGTTGCCCATTGCTTTTTAGGTGTCTTCAGACATAGAAGAGTAAGAAGCCAGGTCTGGTGTGCAGGTGGTTTGCAGTAATACCCCACTTCCTATTGCCAGGGCTCTCAACAAGGCTCAATTTACATATTTTCTAATCAACCTGTTCAGAGATATTTTTACACAATGAAGTAGGTAGGACTTGAACCCACACCTCCTTACCCCCCCCAAGATAGAGACATTACTACTGAAGCCCCAAGGCACCAAGCTTAAACCTCGAGCTACCATTAAAATCTAGTGGTCACAGGAATAATCAGAATCAATTGGATCAAGCTGATTGCATCCAGAAATTCCTGCATTGGGGTGTTCCTTGCCCCAAATTTATTTGAGATTGTTCTCCTGAATTCAGTTCGCCAACGCTATCAAATATACCCCATTTCTCCTAATCATCCCATCTTCTCTTCAGCAGCATCATATCTGTTCTGTTAGGCTCAATTAAATTCCACTCATACTGATGTTATCAGCTTCATTAATTCATTGTGCTACTAAGGGAGTTCCCACCAATCCAGATTTCAGGTGCAGCAGCAAACACACATGGCACACTGTGAAACTGATCGACAAACCACGTTTCTGATTGGAGTTCTCCCTCTTCGTAGCAACAGCATTCAGCTGTACAGCATGCATGGGCGGGGGTGGGTCAGGATAGAAACACCACTACTGCAGGTGCTGTTGCAAGCTTACCATCTGCTCCCAGAACCTGGGGCTGAAATCAATTTCAATTGCTTAATGAGCTGTTTTGGTTAATGTAGTGTATTAGAGTTTGTAATGGTTTGTAATGTTATAGCTTGGGTGAGATTTTGGATTTGACTATTTGGCAAGCAGCCTGTCTATTATTGATCTCTCTTTCTCTGTCTATGTCACTCTTACAATCCTTTATGTGTCAGATTATCTCACTGAGATATATGTATGTATAATATTATGTAAATATCTATATCTCTATGTAGGTATAGCCTACCTATCTACTATTCCACCTGCATTTATCTTTCTGTCAGGTGCTATTTATTTACATGTTTATCTATCAATCTGACTATCTGCATCTCCAGTTATCTGTGACCCATCGGCATTGCACAATATTGACACCCACCATTAATATGACTGCAAGTGAATAGTTGCACTAGCTGCCTATAGCTATTTTAATTAATCAAGTGCACCAATTGTGACCTTGGTTACACTTATGAGACTGGACAACAGCTAAAATATTGGTGTAAATCAATCTCTAAATCCAATATCTGCTTTACACGTAGACTCAAAGCCTCAAAACCCATTGTAAGAGCTTATTGAGAAATAGCTACCAGCTCAGTACAGGTCAGATATGTGGAATGCTGTCTTGAACAAACCACAAACAGCACAACATGGGATAATGGCACAGAAGTTTCATGGCCAAGTTGTAGGTTGGAGTTAAACAAAGGGAACATGCAGAATCCCAAACAGAGCAGACAAATAGGGAATTGTCCAGGCAATAGAAGGAGCAATTCCTCTGGCTCTGGAACTTTCTGAAACAATTCATTAAAGGCTGAGAATTTGGAGAATTCCACTTCTGTTGCTAACATATAGCCAGCAAAACATCGGACAATTTAAAACCTACCTAACTCCTGGAGATCTATTAGACTTACCACATACACATTGCTAATGGCAATCCCAAAATCCTTACTGTACCCAGACCTCTAACAATATCTACCTGTAACCGACACTTCATATTCCATGCACCTCTGTGAGACCCAACAAAACCTTCTCCAACAACTGCAAGCCTGTACTGCCACAGACAAAACACTCCTCTCTTGCTATCCCTGACACCTTCTCACTCTCCGAGTATTTTTTCTTTTGACATCTCGTCCTCTGCCACTGCCAGCCCTGGCACCAGTCCCTCCACACCTCAACAGGCCCCAGTATACTGAGCACAGTCCTCCTTGCCTAACCCACGGACTGAATCACTCACCTGGCACTTAACTTAGATGGCATGCTACTTACCTGGCTCCCTGGCATCCTACCCATTTGTCACTCTTACCCCACACTTACATTACATACTGTCCCTTTCACAGGAGCTGTCAAAGTGTCTGGTTGTGCTGCTTCACATTTAAATCACTGAACATAGTAAATGACTGCTGCAAAAGGAGACAATACTTGACCTCCCCCGATGATCCTGCACTGTGGGGGAACTCTATGTTGGTTTTGAGCATGCTCCACTTTTCTGAATAAACAGTTATCCAAGTTCCCAGTTAGAAATACAGAACTCCTTTCTAAGGTAAGAAAGTAGGACTGGAATGACAACCTGAATATGATAGCCACTCCTCAGACTATCTGGGTCATTGTTCCAAAAGTGGATGGAAAACAACATCACTGTTACAGTTCCAAAAAAAATGCTCAAAACTATTGAATTACTTAAATAGCACTAATAGTTTGTCAGGTTAATATGTGCTAATTAATTCTTGTGTATTATCACACATAGTTATGGTAATAATGCTCAAATGTTAAAATATCATTATTCAGCTACACCAGATGTTTGTTTTGCTTTATTGCTGTTGGAAGATGCTTTCAGGGTGGAATCATGTTGTGGTGTCCTGTCTCCCTCCTGTCAGCTGCAGAGATAGTGAGAGATCAGAGCTGTCTCTTCTTGGGGTAGCCTGGTGAACCACATGCCAGTCAGGCAGCGAGAGCTCAATCAGAGGCCAAGTCTTGTTCTCACACTCTGTAGTGCCACTAGGAGGCAATCACTGCTGCCAAAGGTTAATCACCTCTCCTTGGAATCCCAGAGCCCCTATGCCATATTTGGGGACTGATTTCATGAGGTGAGCTGTAGGGAGAGGGGAGCACATTTAGGCATAAGCACAGGCTGGGGAGTGTCTCTCACAGGAGCCTTGCCTTCCTATTATCCAGTATCTCAATTGGACACTGATTGTCTTTGACCAAGGATCTCCTCCCCAAAGGTATCAATGTGACAAATAGCCCCCAGAGATTAAGCTGATGCGCATGCCACATGGAGACATGTCTACCTACAATTAGAGTATGATGGGTCCTTTAGTGGTCATTAATTAGCCCACCAAAGGGCCTCAATTACCAGCTGGTTGGGAGGGTTAACCATGGACCTTACCATTCAGAATGTAATTCCTGAGGAGCCAGGAAGGCAGTACAGCTCAGGCACAGCATCATCCAACCTTGTCAAATGCAAGAGCAGAAGATTCCACTTTATGGTACAAATGTGTAGTTGACAGTTTAGATGATGCAGTGGTAAGAAGAAGACTGGTATAGCATCATTCTCATAAAATCAGGGCTGGAATATAAATATGAAGGATTTTATGTTATTTCACATATTATCCAACTGTGCCTTATTGCTGTGTTAGAATGCAATGATAGTGATGCATCTTTTGAAATGTTAATTTCCTACAGCCTAACTTGCTATTTGTTGTATGAGGTCACTTAATAGAACATATCCTTTTGAGTAAGAAGAAGGTTGAACTAAAATAGTAGTACCTTCAATGTAATTTAGAAGCAAAATTTGTGCACAGAAGTAAGTACTTTCAAAAATAATGTAACTTTTAGTGTTTTGAAGCTCTGGTAGAAATCACATGTGATAGAAACCAAAGAGGTTTGATTTCCCCATTATGCTGGTCAACTATTTTGTATTTCGTTCATTCCTGTGCAGAAATTATTGCATTTATGCGAAGGATACCTTCTATTAGTATGCTTTATTCTACTGCACCATAGAACACAATTCCAATGAAATAGTGGATTGACCCATATATGTGGTTAATATAGCTTTAACTCCATTCACAAACTGGTGTCATAAATGTGTGGATTTATTGATTTAGCAGGCAAAGTATACAGCCTTTAGCGAGTTAGTTGATTTAACAGGAATGGACTCTATTGCCAAGATGAAATAGCTACTATGTTAAACATGGAGACAAATTCTCAACTTGTATGTGAATGTAAATTTTAAAAAGTCTATTAGCAATACAAAAGTAACTTACCTACAGACTGCAGCATTGTTTTTCTCAGTTAAGCAATTGAATAAAAATTAGGATATTTGCACCAGCAAGACTCTAAAAGACAGGTAAATGATTAACACAAATTCCAGCCAGGAAGATGTGTTTCTTCATTCTTAAACAATTCCATTATCAAATTAGTAGAATAGATATATTTTGAAATCAAACCATAGAATAAATAACTACAAATTTGAAATAAATGAGTCAGACAAGTTGTGCAAATCACAAATATGCAAATAATAGTGGACTAAAGCAGTTAAAAACATGGCTAGTATAAATGTATTGTTGGAGTACATTAGTTTAATTGTTTAGTTGATGTGACTCAGCTGGCTGGGATCTTGTTTAATGATTGAGGGTTTATAAAGACCTGTACAGATAATGTAGACTGTTACTTTAACATAGTATTAGTAGTGTGCTGGATTTTTTAAACTATTGGTTTTTTTGGTGAGATGTTAAAACAGTCTTCTTAGTGGAATATCTCATTTGAACAAAGAAGTTGAAGCCTGCTCAATACCTATACAAACTTCCTTGACCAATAGCACCTACTGACTAGGATTGATTTGACTGGAAAAATGGCAGCTGAGAAGAGACCACATAGAATTCTACAAAATTGAGAGGCATAGATAGGGTGGATAGTCAGAGGCTTTTTGCCAGGGTTGAAGTTTCAATTACAAGGCTCAAGATGAGATGGCAAAAGATTCAGGGAGATATGTGAGGAAAGCTTTTCATGCAGAGAGTGGTAGGAGCCTGGAATGCACTGCCAGAAGAAATGCTGGAAGCAGGCACATTTGCAACATTTAAGAGGCATCTGGATGGTTACATGAATAAGGAGGGAATAGAGTGATACAGACAGAATATGGGCAGAAGGTTTTTTATTATTTTATTTCAGTATGATTCAGTATGATTCAGGGCATGATTGGCACAAGGTTCTACGGCTGAAGGTCCTGTTCCTGTGCTGTACTTGTCTTTTGTTGTAGCACCCATAAAATCTGATCTTATCATTTATTCATTTATCATTTATGTGACACTGTTTGCACATTGGCTGTTTGCATTTACCTAAATCAGAGTGACCACACTCCAATAAATATTCTATCATTTGAAAAACACTGGATCATCCTGATCCAGTGAAATATTTTCATTCTTAGGTTTTATTGAAAAGTTGTTTTTAAATCCCTCTGACACACAAATGCTAAAGTAACCCTTTTAAGAAAGTTATCCATGGTTATCTGCCTTAAGGTAGGTATTTAACTTGCTTAATGTTTTTAAAAATAAATGTTTAGTGTCTCAAAAGGGTAACACTGTGAAAACGGTCTTCATTTGAGTCACCTCTCTTTTGTGACTGAGGCTACAAAACAACTTGGAAAGTTAATGCCTCACTTATTTTGTTGTGATTTGCTTTGTAAGACTTCCTTCCGTTCTATGTCTGACTAGCAGACAACCGAACGTTGACACTTTGTTAAAGATGACCTAGAGTTGGCCAATAGAAGTGTGAGATTATTCTCAAAAACTTCTCCCTCGCTGTTTTTTATTCTACCCATGTAGGAACATATTGTGTCTTCCACTGATGATCTAAGAAATTTTTAGTTCAGCAAGTTTTGACAAATTGATTGAATTTTACCAGTTTTCTAGGGATGAGATGGGGGAGGTGGAGCAAAGTGATCCATAAAATAAGCAAGAAGGCAGAGAAAGGTGGGGTAACTTGCCCATTGTTTTCCTGCCATTATGCTGCTTTGCCAGTGGTGGTAGATGGCTCACACACTCGGAGGATAATTGAGCCACTTCATTGGCTAATTAAGAGCCATCTCCCACTGTGGCTGGACTTTCATCGCAGCGGGGGCTGTGGTGAGGTTGGTATTATTTGCTATCAAGGGAGATTCAGCAGCAAAATCTTTGTTAAATCAACTCTCTATTGAATTAGGGCAGGCGTCCTCCCATTCTGGCAGTCTTTGACCCTTGGAGCTCCTAAATGGCAATGGTATCACCTGCTCTCACCTGCATTCTATCTTTCTCCATTTTATGCTGAAACCTGTAAACTCAAGCAGACTGCGAATAGATAGAGATGAGGCAATTAATGTAAATTATCACCCCTTCCTGATTCTAAACATTAGTGGTTCAATTTCCACACTTGCCCCCAGTTTCTGGACTATTGACTCCTTGTATCTGTATTCCCAGATAGGGTAGTGAGGCAGCTAAAACATCCAATTCTCAACTGACATTGACATGCATGCACTTTCACCAAGGGCCACTGGAGAGCAATGGTGAGAGCAGCAATAGACAATTTTCGTTTCCTGTATGAGAGGTGCTAGATGACAGCAGCAAAGTCTTTTTCCATATTGCATGAAGACTGTGCTGGTGACAGCATCTTCTGATTTACAGGGCTTCCCTGGCCACCAGTAATTGGGAAGTAAATTTGTCAAAATTCATGAAAACCGATAGCTGGAATAATATGTATTGCCATTTTGAATCCTGATGGACTGAAATGGATCTGAGTGCAATATAAAGATTACAACACCAAAGCCTGTGCATGGGATCTTCCTCATCTGTATAGCACTGCTAATCACCAGGTATAATCACTTTGCAATTGACTGGGTGAATAACCTATTTTCTTTAAGGGCAGACATACCTGAAGAAAGTGAAGTCAGTTTGATTTGCCCTTACCTTGAATGACTAATAACCAGGAAACAAACATAATGTGTCTTTAGTCAGTTCTACCTGCTGTAACTAGTATGGTAGGTTCTGAGTATTGTCTTCTTTTCAATGTACATATGTTCTTTAAGGAATATAATTCGTTTAATTACAGGAAATGAACACCACACATGCTGCTGTTACATCTGCATTCCAATTGTGGTGCCGAGGTTTTGATATGAAGCCTTGTTTATAGGGAGTGAGTGCATGCAGGTGCTCATAATAGAGCTGGTACTAATCCAGCCAACTCCATGTGAAATAGTTCAAGCATCTGGCATATTTCTCACCCTTCAAACACTGCTCTTCAGAACATCAATCTTTTTTTCTTTCTTTTTTTTATAAAGGATTTTTCTCCTTTTTTGACCCACCCCCAAATCTAAATGCCTTAAAGCCACACAAAAAGACTGTATTCAGGATGAGCAGTGGAGCATGTGTGCCGTGCCTGCTGTCTCCCATGCAGCAGTAGTTTCTCTTTTCCTATTCGCAATCCAGCTCACAGTCATTTTAATATATTATCCTCACTGACACACAAATTCAGCATATGTATGTTGGACAAGCCACGCCCTCTTGTAGGAAAATATATCGGAATTGAGGCAATATTTATCTCATTTTTGAATGAAGCAAAACAATAATTTCTAGAGGTAAAATAGAACACTAATCCAATAAATGGCTTTATCACTTGTCATAAGAAAGCATGGAGCTTCCTAGTTGCTTATCCACTGTATTCAATATTGATCATACAGACAATTAAGATCCTAGTTCCAACATGTAGATTGATGCTGGTCTCAGATGTAGTAAATGATCTACATCATGGCGGAGAAAATTGGCTGGGTTTCTTGTTTCTTATCAACAGCCAATGACTCTTGTTGAAACTGGACATACAGGGTCATCGGGCGATTGGACTCGATTGTGGCTCATCCTGCCACCACATGCCCTTTCCCCTTCCTCAACCAAATAGGGAAATTACTCCCAGTTAACCAACATCATTAAAAGCAGATTAACTGATCATTGTTTCATTTCTGTTTTAGCTTGCTATTACACATCGTGGCAAGCACATCCCCAAAACCCGTGAAGTACATTATTGGCTATATGGTACTATGGTCCATCCTCACCTTATGAAAAGCACTACGTAAATGTAATTTATTTCTTTCTGACGTTCACTTTCTCTGGTGCACTGTCAGGCACTAATTGCATTACCCCAACTGGAACTGCAGCTGAGATCATCCAATTCAATACATCTCAGTGTTTATGCCATGAAATTAAAATAGATTTTGATGCTATGCAATGACTCAGATAATTGTTAAATGAGAGAAGATTGGGACATTTCAATGACTGACCAGTTGGACTATAAGGATACAGGGTCAACCATTTAGGACTGGGATGAGGAGAAACTTCTTCACCCGGAAAGTGGTGAACGTGTGGCATTTACTCCTACAGAAAGCAGACATGGCCAAAACATTGTATAATTTCAAGAAGGAGTTGGATACAACACTTGAAGCTAAAGGGATCAAAGGATATGGGCGGAAAGTGGAACAGGCTATTAGCAGAACCGGGTTATTGATCTGGATGATCAGCCATGATCATAATGAAAGGTGGATCAGGTTCGAAGTGGTGAATGGACTACGCATGCTTTTATTTTCTATGTTTCTATGACAACCACTTAGAAAATTAAGTGAGCTTCTTGTGAATTACCATTCCTTTAGAACACTACCTCAGCAAGACACTCAAAATAATTACAAGTTAGACACATTTTGGTGCATATCTAAACAAATTTCCGATAATTTTAAAAAAATTGCCTTGTATTTGCTCTGTTGAAATGTTATTGAAATATTATTGTTGACAAAATTTATCTGTGATTTTAATTGTAATAGAGATCAGCCATTTGGTTCTGGTTTTATGCCCTGCCCTCTGCTAGAATGTGTGTGTGCAAAATTGTTCAGCAAGTAGATAATCAAGGTCTAATCGATCATTATAACATTGGAGCCAAACTTTGCATCTCCATGTTGTGCACATACTCATGCTTGCAACCATACATGCAAACACACACACATTTACAAACACAAACACACTCAGTTTAGAGGTGGTCACTGAAGATAGGTCAGAAATGGAAAACCTAGATCAATTTTCTCATTTCAAACTCAGGGATTGTGTTGTAATTATCTAGTTATGTTAGTTGAAATTAACTTCATTTACATAGATCAGCAATTGAACTTGGAACATTTCTGGTACGTGCAGTTTAATAATGTATGGGTGCTGCAGAGTGGGTTAGAGATTGGGGTTTATGGATCAACTGAACATTTCTGTCAATGTAACACTCTCAATCATAAAATAAATGTACTCCTTCATCTACATTTTATCTTGTACAATATCAATTTTTTTATTCAATCATTTCCTAATATTATATTACCGTTCAGGCTATATATCAGAATGTTGTCATTAATCTTAGAATTTGCCAAGTTTATGGATTAAAGCAAGTATTTATAAAACTAAAATTGACAAATGCACAAATCTAGTTACAGAAATGTGCTGAAACATTTGGTATTCTAGGGCAGATATTGAATTTGTTTGATTGTATAATATTTGCGAGAGTGAATTGGCAAACCATTCTTGATCTTTATTACAATTGACTTCCATGGAAGTTAAAATCAGGTGAGATGTAAAATCAACTGTTGATTTATTATTGATTATTTCACACCATTTCACAAAGTTGAAACCTAACCTCTATATGTTACTGATGCGGCATATTCTATTATAATGCAAATTTATTTTATGTTCCAATGTTGAAAATACTTCTGTAAAGCAATTTCTATCATTAAAATTGGAAATTACAGAGAATTCTTTTCCTCAATAACATGAGAGAACCATCCACATATTGTAAAGAACACAAAGGTCTTTCAATGTTCAAAAGGTTAGTGGCTGCTTAATTCATGAGTACATACCACATTGCTTGATCTGCTTGTGGTCTCATTAGCAGCTTCCTATTTAATCTGGATGCCGATCCAATTCAATTAAATGACAAAGCTTTTGTGTGTGGAATCTGAGAAAACCAGCTGTTTACTTTTGATGGGATTATTTAGTTCATTATTATTTGAGCAATGTTAGTTTATCATCTCAGCAGCCTGATTGGGGAAAAAAAAATACAATTTAACTCAACGTTTCTTTCAGAATTGCGATGTTGATAGTGTTCAAAGTTCAAAAACAATGAAAGCAATTGGCAAGAAAAGTTTCACTGTAAATGCAAAGAGACATGGATTCATCTACTTTAAACTTTGCTTTTATCTCCATAGGGTTTGTCAATCCTTCTTGTTTAGAAATACTACTGATGGATAGATATATTTGCTATAATTTACTAGCTGCTTTCTTTTTATTTGCCCGTAAACAACAAATCAACTTTACACCACCAAATAGTTCCTGACAATACTGGTCTCTAAATTTAAAAATGAAGATGCTATCTATATGAACTGTTTCGCAAGTGCATAGTCCCTCCTTTTATCTCTTAAGAGAAAAATGAGAGAAAATGCAATAATTTTTGGAGTCCAGAGTGACATTTTCAAATACATGTCCTGGTGCATTCATGACATTGGTAACACTAGCAAGGAATAGTTTGGGGTCTGAAAGGCTGGAAATTGAAATAAAGCGAATTAATATATGCTTGTTATAGACCTTTATACTATATACTTGTAACTAAATTTTACATTTTAAAAACTTACTCTAGGATCATGCATATTATCTTTTTGAAAAAAAATTTAGAACTGAATATTCAACTTTTACAAAAGGAATAAGTTAACTTATAGAAACAAACAAAGCCATTTTATTGAGCCTACAAGACCAGGAAATGGCATGCAGGGTAGCTTTGTAAGGTGGAGTGCGGAATCTCAACATCTCCCTGGTGTGTTGAGATGCAGAGATAAAATCAGCTGGACTTTGAAACCTGTGCAACGGGCCTCATATGGCCCTTGTTCAGGTTCGTACATTAAATAATACACTTGTATGACATGAATACCGTTACTGTAAAACTTTCTAAAAATTATGTCCCACCTAGAAAATAAAATCAGTGTAAATCTTGTGATACGTGGTTCACGATTGTCTAAAAATGCTGCGCGCCTGTGCACAGCAGAAGAGACCAGGGATCAGAAGAATGGCAGTTTGTATAGAGGCTTTGAACCATCAAGGTTTGGCAGGAGCAGGGTACAGGGTATATGGTGTGAGGTTGGTGCATGGAGAAGTAAGTGCCTTGGATTTGTGGGCAGTCAGTCAAGGTATGAACATGAGGGCAGGGCAGCGTCAGTACAAAGTGTGTATGCATCTCAGGATGTTCAATGGTACGGTGCGTTTTTTAAAAATTCATTTGTGGGATGCGTGCATCGCTGGCTGCCCGTCATTTATTACCCATTCCTAGTTGTCCTTGAGAAGGCGGTGGTGGGCTGCCTTCTTGAACCACTGAAAGCTACCCATTGTGGGTTGACCCACAATGTACTTAGGGAGGGAATTCCAGTATTTAGATCCAGTCGCTTGGAGGGGATGTTGCAGTTTGTGGCTTTCTCATATATCTGCTGCCGTTGTCCTCCATTGTGTCTTGTCAATCATTCTTGTTTAGAAATACTACTGATGGATGGATATATTTGCTATAATTTACTAGCTGCTTTCTTTTTAATGAAGTGGTCATGGATTTGGAAGGTGCTGTTTGAGAATCTTTGGTGAATTTCTGCAGTGCATCTTGTCGATAGTACACACTGCTGCTATTGTGCAATGGTGGAGGAGGAACCAGATGTTTATGGATGTGGTGCAAATCAAGCAGACTGCTTTGTCCTGGATGGTGTCGAGCTTCTGAGTGTTGATGGAGCAGCACCGATCCAGGGAAATGGGGAGCATTCCATCATAGTCCTCACTTATGTCTTCTAAATGACAATGGTTTTCGTGGGGGTCAGGAGATAAGTTATTTACCTTAGTCATCCTAGCCTCGGACCTGCTCTTGTTCCTATTATGTTTATGTGAGGAGTCTAGTTGAGTTAATGGTAAGCCCAAGGAAGTTGATAGTGCGGGTTTAAGTGATAGTAGCACCATTGAATGTCAAGGGGCAGTGGTTAGTTTGTCTTGTACTGGTGATGGTCACAGCTTGTCATTAATGTGGCACAAATGTTACTTGCTATTTTTCACTCTATTGTCTAGATCTTGTTGCATTTGAACGAAACCGATTTCACTATTTGAGGAGTCATGAATGGTGCTGAATATTGTGCAATCATTGACAAACACCAAGAATCCCTATTGTGTGGAAGCAGGCCAGTTGGCCTATTGAGTCCACACCGACCCCGCCCCCACCCCCCCAAGAACATCCCACCTGGATCCACCTCCTACCCTAAACCTGTATTTCCCACCCTAGATGCAATGGCAATTTAGCATGGCCATTTCACTAATCAGCACATCTTTGGACCATGGGAGGAAACTGCAGCACCCAGAGGAAACCGACACAGACGCAGGGAGAATATGAAACCTCCATGCAGACAGCCACCTGAGGTTGGGATGGAACCCATGCTCATATTGCTATGAGGCAGCACTGCCAACCACTGTGCCACCGTACAGTCCATTCTGACCTAATGGTAGTGGAAGGTCATTGATGAGGCAGCTGAAGATAATTGGACTTAGGAACTACCTTGAAGGACTCCTGCAGCGATGCCCTGGAGGTGAGATGACTGATCTTCAGCAACGACAACCTACGTGCCAGGTACAACTCGAACCAACAGAGAATTTTGCCCCTGATACCCATTAATTCTAGTCTGGAAAGGACTCCTTGGTGTCACACTTGATCGAATGTACCTTTGATGCCACTTTCACGTCACCTCTGGAATTCAGAGGCCTTTGAATTTATGCACATACATATATACATACACACATCATTGAGTTAGCTACAAGCTTTCAAACTAGGGGGCATATTTTTAAGGTGAAAGGAGAAAGATTTTTAAACAAGACAAGGGTTGTTTTTTTTTACACAGTGTGTTGTTAGTATGTGGTATGAGCTTCCAGAGAAAGTGGTGGATATGGGTACTGTTACAATGTTTAAAAGACAATTAGCTAAGCACATGAATAAGAAATGTTTGGAGGAATATGGGCTAGGTGCAGGCAGGTGGAACTAGTTTAGTTCAGGAATATGGTCAACATGGACTGGTTGGACCAAAGGGCCTGTTTCTGTTCTGTATGACTCAGTGACTCTAGACAAAAGTGATACCAGACAATATCCCTTGCAATGCATTGAAGAGAGAGACAGCTGAATCTGCTTGTTAAGCCATGACCAACGGAGTAGTGAGTACAACATCGTTCATTAACATGGGCACAATAAAGGAACTATCCTTAACTCTGCTGAAGTGGTCAATATGTGCTAATTGTGAGGTCTTACAATTCATTTTACTCTTTGGTATTTGTTGTATGAAGTAAAACAAGAGTAATGTAAAATATTTATTTGTTAATTGCAATGGAGTTGTGCAGTAAAGTTTTGGCTGTGTTGCAGAGACACTTTTTTTTAACCAGGAAATGATGATGTAGTCCACTTACAGTCGCAGCATTGTCAATTGACACTGCTTTTTAACACTAAAAACTCCTTGACCACATGATCGCATGTGTTTCTCATACATGTCACTAGCATTTGAAATTTTAGATGTAATTTTATGGGAAATGGATAAAATTAAGAGAGTGGATGGTTTTTTTCTGATTACACACATCTGGAAATAACACAATTTTGTCAAAATCCGACGCCCCACCTCCCACATCAAACTTTTCATTGGGGAGCCAGGAGAGTAATCTTTACCTTCATAGAAAACCAATACTCTATAACAGTGTGGATGATTTCAAAAGAAATAGTTGTGAATAAATATAGTTGTTATGGGATTTTGTAGAAAGCAATTTGATCAACAGTACCCAGTGTAGTGATATGATTTGTTGGCTATTAAGTAAGCAATGAGGTCACTGTGGCCTCAGTTGTCATGTGTTAGTATTTTCAGTAAGAAGTTGGAGCCTGTATTGCTCAGAGCCTCCTGCTGTCTAAACTACTGTCTTGTGCAATGTAATAATAGACATAGATTAACAGTTATTAAGTCTGGCTTGAGCTTGTGTCTATACTCAAAGAACGCACACAAGAGCAGTGTTTCTGCCACCTACAGAATGAACTAAGAGCAGAAAATATGCTATACTTCTGCACAATGTCCTGTTACTTAAAATTGGCAGAAGATAGCTTAGTTGTTTCTAGACTTACTTTGTTTGAAGAGGATTTTGAAGTATATGCTGATTTTTTTGTACGATCTAAGATAACAACATAGTGTGGAGCTGAAGGAACAGAGCAGGCCAGGCTGCATCAGAGGAGCAGGAAAGTTGATGCTGCCTGGCCTGCTGTGTTTATCCAGCTCACACTGTGTTATCTTAGACTCCAGCTTTGGCAGTTCTTACTATCTCTTGTACAATGTAGTATATGATTTCTCCATGAGTTACAATATAGTGAAGCCATTGCAAGGGTTAATTTTGATTTCTACAGTGATTGGTACTAGGTGAGGAATAGGTTAGTCAGTGATCGCCAAGTTTCACCAACGATAATGAATTAGCAACTTGTTTTACACCTGTTAATTTTTCTTTTCATGAAAGTCAATAAAAATACATTTCAGGAGAGATGTAAAAGGGGTTTCTGACTTACTATCACCAATCTTACAGTAACTCAGAAAGGCTTACTAATTTAAATCCTAATATTGCATCGCCTATGACTATGGAAGTTTCAAACACTGCATTTAAAACAGATTACAATTTATTTTTTGCAAATAGAGATTTGGTACTGTGGAAAGGATTCACATCTACACATAAGGGCTGAAAAATATTTTTAAGAAATAGCTCGTAATAATAAAGTGGTTGCTTCCGAGAAAAGAGCAGTCTTCCAAACACTTCTCAAGAAGCTTCCTAATAACTGTATTGACTCATTTACTGCAGGTGTCTCAGTTTATCTGTGCAGGTAGTAGACCAGGAACATTGCTTCACCTTTACATCAAGGTGATGGTAAAGAAGCATACCTAGGTGCTGTCAGCATATTAAACTTTATGAAAAGTCCACAGGTGTGGTAGCCAAAAGACAGTGGAAGAGTAAAAGTTAATACCAGGGCATACATGATGTGACTTTTTGAGGTTAGAAGGAGGTAGCATTGCAATGCAGTATATATGCAGTATATATGCTGTTGTTAACTATAAAAACAAATGAAACCAAAGAGAACATTGGCACAGAGGTGAACTACAGAGTCAGAATGAAGGAGGAAGCTACTTTGTCCAACCTGATTGAATGTAGAAGTTGAGGATGACAAGGATACGAAATACATCACTATCATAGAAGACATTTTTGATTACTCTTACCAAAATATCTTCATGATGTGATCAAAAGGGAAACTAAACTGAAGGAATTTCCAAAAAAAGGGTGACTCGATAACAAAGTGGATAATTCAATGTTGTGGTTATTGTATTGGAGGTTACTGATAGCAATAGCATTGGCAGATGAACAGTCAGTTTCACAGTCCCTAATTTTGCAGATTGGTTGAGATTCTATGGTTCTGTTTCCTTTCAATTGTGATTGTATTCCAGTAGGTAGGATATGAGAGAGTCCTTTCATCATTCTGTTTCTCTGTTGTCTCAATGCTAGCTAGCTGACTTCTAACACTGAGAATGAGAGATTGTTGTTACCTGCATCACAGGGATGATTAGTGGTTTGTTCTTCAACTGCAATCTTCAAAATGAGCTAACTTTTGAACCCAGGCTGGCACTGAAAATAATGTTCAATCCTACAAGCACAATCCAGTGGAAACTGGCTTTTTAACTCCCATCCTTGTGTAATCTTCAATAGTAAAACACAAAATTTGTCTGCAATTTGGAAGATAATCCACAGAGGGTAGCTTTCTGTAGAGCAGTGGGTCATCATCTCCTTGTGATCTTTGTAGTCACAAGAGATGACAGTCCAATCTGTATGATATTTCCTTGGCATCTTTAGACGTTGAATTCCACCAGACTGGCACAATATTTCTTTTTAGCGGGCATTTAAGTTATACCTGCAGATATTCCGTCTCTGTAGCAGCCCTCTTTTAAGAAAATCACATTTTGGAATTAAGGCCTAAAAACATCCCTAATATTTTGGAGTTCCAACCCATCTTCCTAATACAGATTGAAAATGAGAAGAAAAGGGTGACTCAGGTGAACATCGGGTATTTTAGCTGCCACTTTGTACCTCAGAGGCTATCAAAGCATGCCAGATTACATGGTTGGATTCCTCTGTTGCTGGTTTAGTGGAATGGTGGACTCCGGAGTGTTTCTTTGTGAAATTACCACAGTAATAGCAAAAAATTGGAATCAAAATCTGTCCTGGCTTTGGAATGAAAATTATGTTACTCTGCAACCTCTTTGGGTACAGTAGCATACTGGTTATGTTGTGAGGCCAGTAATCCAGAAGACAAGACAATTATCTGGAGGCATGAGTTCAAATCATGCCATGGAAACAGAGCAAGTTGTTAGAGAATCTGAAACAAAATGTTAGCATAAGTTATGATAACTGTGAACTAATCAGATTGTTGCAAAAGTTATTTGGTTCAGTGGTGTCCACTGGGGAAAGAAACCTGCTTTCAATACCATTGATGGCTACAAACAAGAAGAATGAAATTTCCTCTTAATTGCCCTCTGCAATAGCCTAGATTGGAAAGCCACTTAGCTACATCCAAGAACTTTTAAAGGCAGCCAGGAATGAACAACAATGCTGACCTTGCCAGTGATGCCCAAATGCAATGCATGAATTAGAAGTGTGTTTTTGCTGCAAATGCTTGTTTTCTACTATTAATGTTGTAAACCATGAATCAAAGGAATTTATTTTATGAACAATGCTTGATTTGCCTTCTGTGATTTCAGCTACAGTGTTCTTTCCCCACTCAGTTAATTCACCAGGGATGCAAAAAGTGACAGAAAACTTTATTAGCATTAACACTGTAGAGGAATGCGCCTTCAGAGAGGAGCTTGGCCTAAAGCCAGTTCAGAAATGTCCCATTTATTTCCTGCAGCTATCTTAACTGTATCCAGTAAATTAACTAATTAGATCAGTGAACTATCTCCTGCTCATGCATCTGAAGAGAGAGAAGTCTTGTGTGGCAACAAAATGACATTGTGTCTACATTTCCCTGTAATGATCTTTCAGTTGTCTATTCAATGGACCAGTATTGGTTCTGAAAGCTGGTGCTGATCTGTCTATCCCTCAGGTGGAACATCTGCCCATAAAGCTTGAGAGGACAGCTTGCTTCATTGCAAAGAGAATAAATATACTGTCCAGCCCTAAACTCAGCTGTATGCAGCAGAAATGTCCTAGGTTTGATGCCTGGATTGTGTTGAGGTATGTGATCACAGCAGGAGTGCTACAAATAACTTCAGTGCCTCTGGGCTAGGGAGGAGAGTGATTAAAATAAAAACAGCTAGGGATACTGTTCTTGATCACCATTGAAGGAACGTGCTGAAAATATGTATGTTAAAAGCGAGTGAGGAAAATAACAGGATTGATCATGATTGACTACCCCAAGATAACATGTGGACATGATGTGTAGACGCTCACACACAACAAAGAGGAGACAATATTTGATAATGCTTTGAAGAGAGGAGGGCTAAAAAAAATTGAAAATAATGTTCTGCAATTTACCAAATGATATCTTTCTCCTGAAGTATTTAACTTAACGAAAGTATCCAATAACATCGTGTTTAGTCTTCATTAATACAGATGAATGACTGATCTCTGTAAACTTTCTCCAAGCAGAATACAGAAGTATATTGCTGGAAACACCCGCTCATTCATTACTTTAGGCAATGGCTGTTTTAACAAAGCAAAACAGCACCCACGTTAAGTTCCAAGTGATTCGAGCAAACTTTCAAATTTAATCAAAGAAGTTGACTGCAATATATTTGCTCTTACTTTCCATTAGTTTATTTCTAAAATGCCATAATGTGACATTCAACATGGTGTGGCTGCGCAACAACAGTTGGCCTGCAGGCATAGAGCTTCATTCCAAACACAGCTCCTTAGTCTCTATTCCAAATGGTGAGGAAATTGATAAGTGAGAACTTCAGAGACATAAACTAGTGATTAGCTTTAATGTCATTTATAGCATAAGGAGACATGTGTATTTAAATGCTAAAAGCTGGTGTATAAACTAGGATGCTTGCAGCAGTCCTCAGTGGCAGTGTATAATTCTCCTGGAAACAATTATTTTAGAATTAAATGTTGTTCTTTTTGATCCTTAAAAGTGAAGTTTTCTGAATGAGCTGTTTTAAATTTAAAAGGAGGTTGATTATTCAAGCAACTATAAAAGAGCATTTTTTTAATCATTGCAGACCAACAGCACATAATTGAAGGTCTAAAGTACTGTCCCATGATATTGTAAGACATGGGCTGTATGAAAGATGACAAAGAGAAAAGGCCAGGTACTCTCCCTTAAGAGGAATGTGTTCCTCACTGTGGGCCACGCTGTGCATCTATTTTTGGATGGACTCTGAAGCAGGCCAATTTTTTAAAAAAGTGATTAGACTGACATATTTTTGTTCAGGGTCAATGATTGTCATCCATTTCTAATTCCAATTGGGAAGGTGTGGTCAGCTATTTCCTTTTGATGTAAGTGCACCTACCAGGATGATGGAGAGGAAATTCCAAAATCTTGACCCAGTAACAGTGAAAGAACGGTGATATGTTTCCAAGTTATTGTGATGTGTGACTTTGAGGGGAACAAGCAGGTGATATTCCCATGCCTATGCTGCCTTTTTTCCTTTAGACGGTGTTTGGAAAGTACTTTTGGACAAGGGCCTTGGTAAATAGTTACTCTGCATTGTATAACTGTCACACACTGTTAGTATTGGTGCTGGAAAGCGTGAATGTTTGAGGAGATGGATGAAGTGCCAATCATGCAAGTTGTTTTGTCCTGAATAGCATGCTTTTTGTGTGTTGCTGGAACTACATTCATTCGGGCAACTGGTAGGCCTCCTGCCAATGGCCTACATTGTGCCTTGCAGATCATAGAATCCCTACCATGGGGAAACAGGCCCTTCAGCCCAACAAATCCACACCAACCCTTCACAGCATCCCACCCAGACCCATTCCCCTATAACCCACCTAATATACACATCCCTGAACACTACTTTAGCATGGTCAATCCTAACTTGCACATCTTTGGACTGTGGGAGGAAACTGGAGCACCTGGAGGAAACCCATGCAGACACAGGGAGAACGTGCAAACTCCACACAGAGGATGTCACCCGAAAATGATACTGAACCCGGGTCCCTGGTGCTGTGAGGCAGCAATGCTAACCTCTGACCCATTGTGCCATGGTG
Organism: Stegostoma tigrinum; assembly: GCF_030684315.1. Taxonomy (NCBI): domain Eukaryota; kingdom Metazoa; phylum Chordata; class Chondrichthyes; order Orectolobiformes; family Stegostomatidae; genus Stegostoma; species Stegostoma tigrinum. The sequence goes on along the minus strand of NC_081372.1, from coordinate 42,141,165 downwards.
AGGTTTTATGCAGTCAAGGCAGAACGCAAACCAGTTTCTCAGGCAGAGCCCATTTAAGCATAGGTAAGGCCTTTTGTCGGTTTCCTGGTAGAATCAAAACCACCCCCAATTACCCCAATGGTAGGAAGGGCTGACGTGGGATTCCCAACTCTGTGTCCAATCAAAGGACCTGACATCAGGAGAGGGAGTGAGTGCTGCTGAAATCCACCATGACCAATGCTTCCAATCCGCCTGCCCTCCCCTTTCCCAGGAACTCCATTAATCCCTGTCCTCGCCCTCACTTACCTTTATGGCTTCAAATGTCTAAGCAATCCTGGCCCTCTGGTGAGTGCATTGCTGAGGCTGTCCTCATTTCTCTGGTGCTGATGATGATGACAATGAGGAGCTTTCAGATCTGATTAACAAACAGGTTGTGACAAATGGGACTTGCACTACTCCGGCCCAGGTTAAGTTCAGTGTTGTAAACTTAAGTGTCTAAATGATAGTTAATACCATTATACCTTCTATGTTTGGAACTTAGAACAGTCCCCAGCACATTCTAACCACTGAGTGAGATGCCTAACAGGCCAAATAAATGTTAGTGAGCAAGTGCATTCCTGACGGCAGTATTTCCAGCCTCTAATTTGCTGCAGCTAATCCGCTTGTCAATGGTAACCTCCAGGATGTTCATACGTTCTTGAACAGCCATATCAGTATCTAATTAATTTTGACAATTTGCCACATCAAAGTTTACTGTGCAGAATACATAAGGGACATGGGGGTAACAGTAACATGGATAGAAAATTAGTTAGCTAACAAGAAACAAAGAACATGCTTAAATGGGTCTTTTGTGAGTTGGCAAGCTATAACGAGTGGGGTGTCACAGGGGTCAGTACTAGGTTTTAATTATTTACAAATTATGTTAATGGCTTGTTGAAGGAACTGAATGAATGCTAATGGTATGAATATATGGTAGGATGGTGGTGGGAAAGCAAGTTGTGAGGAGTGTATAAGGAATCTGCAAAGGAATATGGATAGATTAACCAATTGGCAATAATGTGGCAAAATAAAAGAAAATGTAGGAAAATGTAAGCTTGTCCACTGTGGCAGAAAGACTTGAAAAACAGCATATTATTTAAATAGAAAGGGATTGCAAAATTCTGAATTTTATGGAGGGATTTGGATGTCCTAGTATATTGCATAAATTTAGTATCCAGGTACAATGAGGGGTACAGCTGGAATGTTCTAATTTATTGCAAGAAAGATGTAATATACAAGGAGAAATGTTTTGCTGCAATATATAGAGTATTGGTAAGATCGCTACTGGTGTGCTGCATACAATCATGGTCTCTGTATTTAAGAAAGCATGCAAATGGATTGGAAGCAGTTGAAAGAAAGCTCACCTTGATGGACACTTAAGATGGAGGTTATTTTATGACAAAAGATTGTACAAGCTGGCCTTTATCCATTGGAGTTTAGAAGAATTTAAGGTGATCTTACTGAGGCAGATAAAATCCTCAGGGGATTTGGTAGGATGGATGCCAAAAGATATTTTTCCTTGTGGGATAGACTCAGACTAAGGCAGACAGTTTAAAAATAAGGAGTCTTCAATTTGAGAGAGAGGTGCAGGTAGTTATTTTCTCTTGGAGACTTGTGTGTTATTGGAACTCTTTTGCTCACAGACTGGTGAAGGCAGAGGCATTGAATATTTTCAGGCAGAATTAATAGATTTCTGAGAAACAAAAGGCTGAAAGATTTTCAGGGATAAGTGAGAATGTGGAGTTGCGGCAACAATCCGATAAGCCATGATCTTTTTGAAATGCATGGCAAACAAGAGGTAGGTGCTGGATAACCTACTCATGTTCCTCATTCATACATTCGTAATACGTTGTAAAATTTTATCTTGGTCAGACAAGAGTGGAAGAAATGCCTTGATTTACATTGTTCAGTGAACCTTCTGTCATATTGATATGACAGTGATGTCAGTGGATTGGATCAGCTAGGCATTCAGTCTAACTGCATGAGGTAACTAGAAAAATACTGATATAATGATTGGCGATTGCATTTTATGTATCTCTCTAATTGCTCAATTATACATTTTTGCACTCTGTCTTATGTGACAGCCAGAACATTGCACAGCTACATACTGATTCATTTCAATGTATTAAACATTCCAGCTAAACACTAGATAATGTGCAGAAAAAATGGCCCATTTTTATCCATAAAAGTATCGTACAGTTCTAATAAAAGCAAAATACCTTGAATGCCACGAGCAACATCTGACCCACACCTGCTGAATTTCTCCAGTACTCTCGATGTTTTTACAGTTCTAAGTTTGATTTTTGTTGAGAAACTCAGTAGATCTGCCAGCATCTGTGGAGAGAGCAACAGAAGTAATACTTTGCGTCCAGTATGGCTCTTCTTCTGTTAGCTACCACAATTGATATCAGCATGAGGTTGCAGGAAACAGTACAAAATAAGTCAAAGACATGTGCAAGAAACAGATAATGCATGCAGAGCTAAGGAGGGAACATAACAAAACAGAGAATGAAACATGAAAGAGAGATATGGGAACTGCAGATGCTGGAGAATTCCAAGATAATAAAATGTGAGGCTGGATGAACACAGCAGGCCAAGCAGCATCTCGGGAGCACAAAAGCTGACGTTTTGGGCCTAGACCCTTCATCAGAGAGGGGGATGGGGAGAGGGAACTGGAATAAATAGGGAGAGAGGGGGAGGCGGACCGAAGATGGAGAGTAAAGAAGATAGGTGGAGAGGAGAGTATAGGTGGGGAGGTAGGGAGGAGATAGGTCAGTCCAGGGAAGACGGACAGGTCAAGGAGGTGGGATGAGGTTAGTAGGTAGGAGATGGAGGTGCGGCTTGGGGTGGGAGGAAGGGATGGGTGAGAGGAAGAACCGGTTAGGGAGGCAGAGACAGGCTGGGCTGGTTTTGGGATGCAGTGGGTGGGGGGGGGAAGAGCTGGGCTGGTTGTGTGGTGCAGTGGGGGGAGGGGATGAACTGGGCTGGTTAGGGATGCAGTAGGGGAAGGAGAGATTTTGAAACTGGTGAAGTCCACATTGATACCATATGGCTGCAGGGTTCCCAGGCGGAATATGAGTTGCTGTTCCTGCAACCTTCGGGTGACATCATTGTGGCAGTGCAGGAGGCCCATGATGGACATGTCATCTAGAGAATGGGAGAGGGAGTGGAAATGGTTTGTGACTGGGAGGTGCAGTTGTTTGTTGCAAAATGAAACATGAAAATTGGCAAAGATGAAAATTGGCAAAGAGTAGTAGGTTTGAGCAAGCCATAATTGGTCCAGATTGGTCTGCTGTCCAAATGGGAAGGTGGTCTGCTAATAGAAGATGGTTTTAAGAAATTTAGAGTGCATTTATATTTCAGGATCATGATTTATTATCACTTATACTCTATAATAAACAACACAATGAAAAAGAGTGAAAAGCTTCAACTGTCGCTACAAGCCAGTGCCATTTTGAAATGTTTACGAAGAAAAAGAATAGAGGTATTGCTGAAAGAGAGTCCATCTTCATTCTGTTGCCTCCGCCATGATCCCTGAGCCCTGAGCCAGCTGACCAACAACACCTAAGCTGACACCCTTCCACCACCCGCACTGGAGCCACCAATGTCAGAGTCATCACTCTTCAGGCACCATATCTTTGTCACTGGGTCACTTGCTGATGGGCTGCTGAAGCTGGATCCCGTGCTGGACTCATACTCACCCAGCAACCAAGAGCCCCTGGCTCCGCTACTGTTGCCACTTTGCTGATAACCGGGAGACCTGCTTTTTGGCCTACTTCAAACGGGAGCCCCTGGCTCTGCTGTCACCGCTGCCTCAATGATACTAGTAGTCCCCACGCTGGGTCTACCACAGCCCACCTTGTGATATGGCAATGCCTGGAGTGCCCGATCCGGGCATTCCACTCCACTGCTGCTTCAGCTGCCATCTCACCAATGCCTGGAATCCCCGCTCTGAGCCTACCATAACCACGCATCCCTAGCTCTTCTGTATTGCCAGACTGCTCCTCACCAAGAATCCCAATCTGACCACCCTCCACTGCAATGTCACATTTGCCAAGGCCGACCGGAAGAAGATGAAGAAAAAGGAAGAAGATAAAAAGGGTAAGGAAAGAAGCTAGGAAGTGGCCAGTCCGGAGCAGACAAGCCCAGGAACCTAAACACTACCTATCTTCCAGGCACCGCCATCCAAGTTCCCACTAATGCTCTTTCTCATTTACTCTTTCACTTGTCACATTCTCTAGGTGGGGAGTAGAATCAGATCCTCAATCTTGTAATAACTAGTGTAAAAGCAAAAGCTATAAAGCATCATCAAATTTATTTCACTGAATACACCTAGTGGGCATGAGTTCATCATTGACAGTGGTTAATGCAAAATTACCTTTTTATAAAGGAGAAAGGAGATGGGTAAGTTGGAGAAAAATAAAAATTAAAACCAGATAAATCTTATAATGGACTCTATATATTCATCTTACAGTTCTTCAGGTAATTGTCTGGTGTCCTGAAATTAAATTGGTTCCATTTTATTAACATGCTTAAATTTTAAACCTCAGCTGTGGCTTTGCATTTTGCACAGTACACACATCCTTTCTGATTTCCTTTCAATTTATATTTTTCTTAAGCTAACTATTGTTGTTGCTACCTTTTGAAGTCTGTCACTACTGCAAATGTGAATGTGTTTCAATATTTTCATATTATACTTTAAATCATCAAAGCTACTGGTCTGCTCCTTACAATTATCGACCCTAAAAGCAATGCACAATTAGACTCTTAATTTCTTAACAAGTATTGTTAAACACAAACAATTACTTATCACAAACTGTTTTCTTCTCAATGCAAAGTTAATTTATTTCAGCCAAAATAAATTTGTTTCAATGTGATTGATGTGGAGGTATTTAGGATGTATTTCAGACATTGAACTAAATGCTATGTAAATTAAAGTCTTTCTTTTAGTTAGATATCACTTTAAACATTTACAGCTTAGTAAAATATTCTTTCATTTATTTTATAGACAATATATGCCTTCACAAGTTTAGTTTGACAGCTTCTCGGTGGTTCAGAGGCTTTCCTGTTTTTGGATCTTTGCCTTCCAGGTACTACATTCTTAAATTAGATTAACTTTACATCGGGCTTAATAGACCATTTATCATATTCTAAGTCAGAGTACTTTATTTACGAGGACCGTTTTATAAAAGTACTAAGCTCTTGCCTAATAAGGTAGATCAAAAACAAAATGCTGCGGTCACTGGAGATCTGAAAAAGAAACACAGAAAATGCTGCAAGTAATGGTCTATGCATTTCTATGTTTATTTGATTAATGTAGACACTGTCCATGGAATTTATATATAAATGAACATGTTTTTTATTGGATGAAAAAGCTGAGAGCTAAATTGAAAGCCCTGTTTTAAAATGATGATCATATTTTTAAAAAAGTATTTTAATTCAAAACCTTGGAACTCCTGAGCTAACAGCATGATTAAAATTACCCTCACTGGAAAGGATTGCAGCATTTCAAGAAGGCCACCACTGTAGGGTGGCTAGGCATGAGTAATAAATGATGGCCTTGCTCGTGAAACTATATCCTTAGAATGAATTAAATGGAATTTTGGACTCTTCCTAATGGTTCAGCTGATTAAGGCAGTGAGTGGTGAATACAGAATGACAATGTCTAAAAATGCTGTTACCAATACATACATAAAGCACTGATCTAAGCTGTAGGGTGCAGGAGAGTTATTACAATTCGTGCAATATTTGTCAGTTAAGTAGCAGCAAAAGCCTAGGTTTGCTTGCACTTTTTATGCAACAACATCTCGTGGAAGCATATTTGTAAAGACATTTTTTTAAGCATGGGATTATACTTAGCTGGGATGGCTCTCACCGTTGAATAATTTGCTCTCCCCCAGTATCAGAATAATAATTGAATAACTACTATCTGGGTGGAAAACTAAAAGTGACAGACACCTTTGCAATTTTGCTTTAGCAAGTGAACAATTCTTTTGGGAGAAATAATATAAACTAGGGGGGAAAGAAAAACTTCATTCTTCTTTTATTAAATAGAAAAGTTGTTTCCAATGTGAAGAGAGAAAGAACAATTTTTTTCAGCTTACAAAAGTGTCAATGTGTACATATGAGTGAGTAAGATATTTTTTGTTGAACAAATGTAATGGAAATGCGTATCTTGCAAAATCCTCAAATTGTCTTAAAAGCTGAACAGTGTCAGGAATTCTTCAAACCTGCAAACACTTGATTGATGATAGCATTAAAAAAAATCACATGCTTCATTTAAAAAACAGACACTTCTAAAAGATGAACAGCGAGGGAGATGGTTAGCAGATCACACTATAATACATACATTTGAATATTGGGCAACAGATGTTAAGCACGAGAAAGAAAGGGAGCTTTGCTTTTCAGTGTTGGCTGTTTTCTCCCAAGGAACCAATTGTTTGGTTGCCATGACAAAGTTAATAAGAGTTTATCATTTTCCCATGCTCAATACATGCAAATGTGGAGTTGCAAATTTTACCTGTGAAAATGAATAGATTCAACAATTACTGGAGTACAGATCTATCCAATGTTCAATAGGCAGAGCTACCAATGTGGTTCTCAAAGTATCCCTGCAGCAGTTAAATTAGTAAGCATGTTGTTCAGCATGATTGAGCAAATAAAGATTAATCGTACATCTGCATGAATTCATTCTATGCTACATATGGGATTGCCTAATGTTAAGGCAAACAATGGTAATTTGTTCATCTCTAATAATGTTAGATATGATTCCTTGATTCAAAAAAGACCAGTACTATTGTGTAAATTTGTATGCTGTGCAAGTACTTGCCCTCGCAATCTAAAGCTCCATTTACATGACCAGATGGGATTCAATTCATTCTATAACAAAGCAGATTTGCTTGAGGAGAGCTTGCAGTTTGTTGCACTGGGCTATATATGGCTAAGTGCTTGGTACATAGAGCACAATATTTGGAAATTGGATGCAGACATGCATTGTTATTATGCTCTAGGACTTTCTTAACTTTTTTAACTTGGGATATTTTGGCTTTCATGTTTCAGCACTGTGGGGTTAACCATCGACATTTATATCCCACTCAATAGCTCTAATACAGATTTTCTGACCATCATCTCACTCTTGTTTTGCAACTTGATTACTGTATTTCCTGCACTACAACAGTCATTACACTTCAAAAGCACTTCTTTTGGCTGTAAAGAAATCTAAGATATTCTAAAAGCCCTTAAAGGTGCTATAGAAATGCAACTCTTTCATTTTGCCTTACATTTCAGAGCGACTGTTTTCGCTAATTTAGGGAATTTAATAGAGTGAAGAATGACAATTTAGCTATTAGTTTTATCATGTATGCCTCTTTAACTTTGGGAAAGCATTAAATGTTATGCTATATTTGACTTGGAACTTCCAGATCTTGGAATTCCCTCCCTTACAGCAAGTATACCAACATCAAATGGACTACAGCTGTTCAAGAAGGGAGCTCATCACCATCTTTTCAAGGATAACTAGGGATGGGCAAAAATGCTGGCAGTGTTACCTATTTCCCATTAATGATTTTAAAAATCCAAGTACATTTTAAAATAGTAAATTAAGAAGTGAATAATTTCAATAATGCATATATATATTTTAGTAATTAAATATAAGCTAAGTTGTTTTGTGATTGTAAATAATAGTTTAGCACAATCGCAATAAATGATACGAAGAATATTTCTCTACAACAACTCTTCTTCCTTTCACATCAGCTATCCTGTCTATCATTTTCCTTTTGGAGGCTAGATTGACTTCCCAATTTAAAAATGCGAGACAGGGAATCAAAGCTTATAGACGGAAACTTACACCTGAGGGAATGATCAGAGCATCATGATCTTATTGAAGGGTGAAGGAGGCTGAATGTACTGAAAGGCCTATGCTGCTTCCTAATTTGAAATTTCATAAAAGGCTGATAAATCCATATGACTGAGACCACGTAAGTTTTGAATTTAAAGGCAATTAAAAGCAATAATTTACACAGTAAAAATCAGTGTACTCTTCCTAACAACTTTTTACAGTATATGCTCTAATATAAACAGTGTAAACTGCCTGTTTGTTACAGTGATACACCTCCATCAAGCAAGAGTGTAATTTATAACTTAGCAACATCACATATACTGATTTCATTACAAATGTGGGCATGCAATTTACCGGAAAAAGAAATTTGACAAGTAGTGCAAACAATATTTTTATTACATGAACATGTTTGACTGACTATTAAGTTCAAAAATGGTGCCAATCAAATTTATTAATAAACTCAAAGTCTTCCATCTGCACGCTCTTCCTGTCAACTTTTTCCATTACAACTTCCTATGTCCAGATTTATAATGAAAATTGCCCATGTAAACTTGTCATGCTGTAAATTACACTCTTATCCCCCGGGGAGGTGCTGCAGCACGACAAAGCATGACTTTAAGATGGGGACTGAGCTACATCTGTGGACTGTTATCCAATTATGTCCTGCCCTCTAACCTTGGTTCATTTTGATACATGTCTGAAAGTTCACTGTTGTATATGCTTACTAATTGTGGAATATTTTGAGGTTCTACTATGTGTAATGTAGCCTGTCTTCAATTTGCATCAGTTGCTCAAATAGTTATAAGTTCCATTGATATATACTTAGGGACAGGGAAGAAGGAAGACTGATGTGAGTGACCTGGTATTCACATAATTTTAATTATATTTTTCATTTCTAAGGAGAGCTTGGCTGCAGAAGTTGATATGTTTCAATGAAAGCTAATTATTTTTCTATTGCAAACATGATGATTGTGATTCAAAAGTTGCTGTAGATTAAGCAGAATTCTAAACTTAAGCTGAGGTGAGCACCATTTCTCGAGTGACTGAATATGAATGAATTGTATAAGTGAGTGCTGGATATTGTAGTCCTAATCTTTCCCAACTAATTCCCATTCTCTTCCTCCAGTCCTATCATAAGGAAAGAAATACGTTGTTAATTAGCAGCAAAAATACCAAAAGTTCACAAATGCAGCACTGTACTTAAAGTGATTGTGAACCTAATTGTGAATTTCAGAAAGAGACCAAAGATGATTCGCAGCTATCTGCACTTGATATTCATAGAATTGTGCTGTCCCAGAAGGCTAGTGTACAATAGAGCAAAACAATTTGTTTTTTCCTTTTGTTTTCTAAGCCAATGATGTTGAAATCTGAGGGCACGTTGCCTTCTTAAGAGAGACAGTTGTGATTCACTGACTGAACACAGATCACTGGTTGAAATCTGAAAACTCTCTTATGTCTGTCACAGTGCCATACCAATGTACTGAATAACCTCACATATTGAGTATCACAGATATAGTTTTTAATCATCAGTATTTTATTTTTTACACTTATAATACTTGACAAATAGTTGAGTCATCTTTGCAGCAAAGGTGAATCCAACCATTGTGTGCTGCTTTGTCTGTATGGAGGCCCAGCGCCAAAATCCATATTTTGCACATGAATCTGTAACTGTGAATTGAGTGGAGCTGACCCACTTATAATGGATGCCATTAGTGGGCCAGCTTCATTGGGGTGAAATGCTTTCATTATTTCATCCATCATGCCAGACACAATTTATATGCGTGATATTTTTTCTCTTTCATTTTCTTCTTGGAGAATAAATAACACTTGGTATCAGGGTCAGACTGACCTTCTACTGATTTATGATAAGTAAGATGTAGGATCACATATGATTTGAATTTTTGAGCTCAAGTCCTCTTGTCCTGGAGAAAGGGTGTGTATAAATAGAAACCATTGTGATGATGATGCTTACCTACAAACATACCGTGGAATATTTAATTAGCCATTAATAGATGAGTGACCAACATTCGTTATACTGTGTAACTATCACCATCTGAATTGTGCTGAATTAGCTGTTCCCAGACAAGGAAGGGAGCCATTACAATATGATTATAGTTTTTGGACATGGATTGCAGTGCCCCTGCAAACCCTGTTGATATACAAAGAAACAAAGAAACCTACAGCACAGGAACAGGCCCTTCGGCCCTCCAAGCCTGCGCCGATCAAGAACCTCTGTCTAACCTGTCATCTATACGGACAGATGGAATTAGTGTTAGGCATGATAAGCTGTTAATGTGAGGATCATCAATAAGAAACTACCATATGAGCAACAGACTGAAAATCTGGTACCAACAGTGGAGCCTACCATTGCTTTAGTCTGTGCCTTTAAAACAAAAACTGAGGGCAGTCCAGCCAAAAATAATAAGCCATAGTGCATAATAAATAACAAAAACAGGCCGACAAGTAAAGCAACAATTAAACTAAGTTTTAAAAGAAACATAAAATTTTAATTTAACAAAATTTTAACTTCACTTCCACGTGTCTTCTTAAAATGTCTTCTTGAGACATCTATATTTAATGCTACTTCAGTGATATACTGGGAAATTCTGCACACCAGGCCACAATTTTTTTCACTAAACAAATAGTGGGCAAATGTAGTTCTGAGCTGCTTGTGGTAGGAGTGCTGAAAGAGCAAGTCACAGTCACTGTTTTCATTGTTAACAACAAGTGGTGTGATTGTTGGGGGGGAAGAAAGAAGGAAATTGGGAAACAGTGTTCAAATTTGCTTTATTTATCATGTTGAAATTTTACAATTGGCTTCTGGATGTTATTTATATCAAGGTTGCCCCATAAGGACTGTTACTTTGCAGAATGCAATAAAAAGACCCATTTGCATTAGAAATTTACAATGGTGCACTCATCAGTTCAGGGTTACCTTGTAATGGCACATAAGAGCTAATTCATTAGAAATTTACAATTGTAGTCAGTTCAGGGTTACCTTGCAATGATGCATTGGCTTTACTTCCTCCACAATGCAATATTCATTTTCATACCTGTTATTAGAGTTTCTGTTCCTGTGTCTTTGTGGTTTTGACACATTTTATTGTGTGATTAATTTCCATTTGTGCAGCATAGCTTAAGTGTGTGGTTCCATATCCTAAATGCAAATATTGGTCTTCTTTCTTGTGGTCTTTGATTCCATGTTGTTTCATTAGGGGGATGTTTTATTTCTTTCAATCTGACCAATGCTTTTTTTTGCAGTTTATCTTACCTCCTCTAAACTCAAACTTCTTTACATAGCCAAGGGATGGGAACACCCCAGAACTCAAAGTTTTTGTGTGGTCAAGATGGAAACAGAATATTATTTTCTGTTTGCTCCCTGTCAATGGATTGAAAATCAAGCCCAGATATATTTTTCCAGGTCAATATTTCAGAAATGTCAGTGCGTTGAGTATAGGAGTTGGGAGGTCATATTGTAGCTGTACAGGACATTGGTTAGGGCACTTTTGGAATACTGTGTGCAGTTCTGGTCTCCCTGCTATAGGAAGGACGTTTTGAAACTTGAAAGCATTCAGAAAGGATTTACAAGGATGTTACCAGGGTTGGAGGGTTTGAGCTATAGGGACAGGCTGAATAGGCTGGGCCTATTTTCCCTGGAGTGCCAAAGGCTGAGGGGGACCTTATAGAGATTAATAAAATCATGAGGGACGTGGATTAAGGTGATTTTTTTTCCCAGGGGTAAGGGAGTCCCAGACTGAAGGGCATAGGTTTAAGGTGAAAGGGGACCTAAGAGGCAACTTTTTCACACATGTATGGAATGAGCTGCCAGACAAAGTGGTGGAGGCTGATACAAATACAACATTTAAAAGACATCTGGAGGGGTATATGAATAAGAAAGGTTTATAGGGATATGGGCCAAATGCTGCCAAACAGGATTAGATTTATTTAGGATATCAGGTCAGCGTGGATGACTTGGACCAAAGAGTCTATTTCTGTGCTATGTATCTCTGACTCCAAAAGCTGTGTTTTTTTTTACTTTTTAGAGGTGGCAGATATTCTAAGGGTGGAATTTTCCCATTTTCATTCATAGTGTTTTGTCCAGTATAAATAATGGAAGCTGGTCCCCATGGCTCAGAGAGACATCTCTTGAGCAATATTCTGCTTTTCACCTCCATGGTGGTAGATCAATATGAGCAAATTTATTTTGATCACTAACATCACAGAGTAGAGCCCAGAATATTAGAAACCTGTGGTTGTCAATTTAGTTGATTTTAAGAAGGCTTTTGACAGCAAAAGTTGTCAGTCACTGTAATGTATCATGAGGCAATACGACATCCCAGAACAGATCTTCAAAGCCTTACACTGTCACTTCAGCTGCTCCATGAAGACCAGCAAAGGCACCATTTATTCCTTCAATACCATCACAGGAGTATGACAAGATTGCCTACCATCAACATTCCATTTTTCTTGGTTTCTGATTTTATTACAAGGAGGACAATGATTCTGCAGACATTGGCATCCCACATGAACACCAGCAGTTGACAGACCTGTACTTTGCCATTCTTGTCAAAGAAATGTATGCACTTCTCGATATGATAACCAGCCTTGACAGCTGTGGCGTCAAGGTCAGCTAGCATGCCACTTGTGAGAAACACAAGATAAAGGTGACTAGATGGCAATAAGATGAAATCCCCAAGCCGCCATCAAATTTAGACAACAACACATTGAGGATGTCAACAACTTCTACTATGTAGGAAGCGACATCTCCAAGAACAGCAATGTGAAGATTGTTGTCTTTATAAAAATTAAGCAGCATTGATCTTCCATCTACTTTATTTACCTCAGAATGTGTTATGGAATCTTTTTCCAATTTCATGATATTGAGTTACTTAGAGCACTCAAGAAGCAAAATTCAGAAGCTTTCTGACAACTATTGAAGAAATTGATGTTCTGAGAACTGGAATGAAACTCTAGACATAACAAAGTGTGGAGCTGGATGAACACAGCAGGCCAAGCAGCAGCTTAGGAGCACAAAACCTGACGTTTCAGGCCTAGACCCTTCATCAGAAAAGGGGGATGGGGAGCGGATTCTGTAATAAATAGGGAGAGGGGGAGGCGGACTGAAGATGGATAGAGGAGAAGATAGGTGGAGAGGAGAGCATGGATGGGGAGGTAGGGAGCGTTAGGTCAGTCTGGGGTGGACAGACAGGTCAAGGGGGTGGGATGAGGTTAGTAGGTAGGAAATGGAGGTGCGGCTTAAGGTGGGAAGAGGGGATAGGTGAGAAGAATAACAGGTTAGGGAGGCGGGGACGAACTGGGCTGATTTTGGGATGCAGTGGGGGAAGGGAAGATTTTGAAGCTGGTGAAATCCACATTGATACCATTGGGCTGCAACGTTCCCAAGTGGAATATGAGATGCTCTTCCTGCAACCTACGGGTGGCATCATTATGGCACTGCAGGAAGCCCAGGCCTTAGACGACCATTTCAATTCCCCTTCCCATTCCTTAGACGACATGTCCATCCTGGGCCTCCTGCAGTCTGTGCAATCATTTTTTGGCATGCATATGGAATTTGATCTTATATTTGTCACTGAACAGCAGCATGTAGATGAGGAGGCAGGGCTTAGGGAATGAGGGTAGAGCCTTGGGGAATACCAGAGGTGCTGTAGTAGGCTGAGACTCTATTGAAGGTGATGAAGTAAAACCCAGTAACTATGAAAACACAGGCTGTTTAAAACATTATCTACTGAATAAAGGGTAGTAGCAGACTGATTATAAAGATGTAATTCAATAATGTGGTTCAGATGGCATTCCATATTCTACATGAACTTCATCTAAACTTTGTGATTAGATTAGAGATTTACAATCATCACTGTTATCTGATTTCTTTAACAAAACTAAACAATAAAAAAGAATTGATAAAATTTGTAATTCACATTTTGGCCAAAGTGCAGCTTTTATATTTGGCTGGATCTTAAAGTGTTTCTGGTGATTTTGTCAGCTTAATTTACAGGTAACCTAAGCAGAAATGTATTGCCAGAAAATCTTGATAATCCCCTGCTACCAAAACATCTCACTGTTGACTGACAGTTAAACATTTGAAAGAAAGAAAAGGCCCCCAGTTTATTTAACACCTTTCACGAATGTAGAGCCAATCAAAGCCATTTATAATATTGGCAATATGTTCACTGACATTATTTAGAAAAGACAAGCAGGCAATTGGTGCACAACAGTGGCCCACAAACACAAATGAAACAAATGACCAGATCATCTGTCTTATACATGGTTGAGGTAATAATGTTGATCCAGACTCTCGGAAGACCCCAGATATTCTTCCAATATTTGTAAAATCCACCTGAGACTGCAAATTAATCTGAAAGACAGCACCTCCAACAATGCAACATTGCATCAAAAGCTTACTAACATTTTGGCCTCACGTGTTCATGTCTTTGGACTCTGACTTGAACCCTGAACCTACTGAATCACAGGCAAGAGTCCCGTCGCTGACATAATCTTGGTGAGAAATTTGGTGAGAATGTGGTCACGATTTTATTCCAGCTAAAACAAATTCAGAAGCATTGTTTATATCAATGTATGTATGAGGGCATGGCTTGGAATTGTTAGGTAAAGGGGACACTTTTTAAATGGTATTTGAGGATATTCAAACTGACGTCACAGTGCGGGTCTTGGTCTCTCCGATGGTCAGCTTTCAATCTCTCGGGCCCACAAATGATGGTTAAAGATTTCTTCATGCTGTTTGTTACTCCTAGACCTCAGTTGAAGTTCTCCAAATTATTATGATTCCAGACAAGATGAAGAGGGATGAACTTGTGTTCAAAAAAGGTTAAACGTAATTTAAAGCACCGTGTTTCAAACTCAACAAATATAGCTGAATCCAGTTCTAAGGAAGGGGCACTGGACCCGAAACATTAACTCCTAGTTTTCTTCACACATCCTGACAGACCTGCTTTTCCAACAATTTCTGTTTTTTGTTTCTGATTTACAGCATCCACAGTTCTTCTGGTTTTTGTTCAATATATATAATATTCCTTTCTTTTTACATGAATTTCGCAAATATTAGAAATCACCAAAATGTACCGTTGCTCATCAACGTGATCTTTTCCTCCCATTAATCAATGTCAGAAGTCACACAGCGCTAGGTTGTAGTCCAACAGGTTTATATGAAATTGTGAGCTTTCAGAGCACTGCCCCTTCATCAAGTGAAGGGAAGAAAGGCATACAGACACAGAATTTATAGCCAGAGAGATCAATGGGCAGAGAGATCGATGGGTAGGTCTCTACATGTGATTAAAAGTGTCAGACGGTATGAGTAAAGTGTCAACAGCTGAATAGTAAGTGAAGGGCATGACCTATAATCCAATTAATTGAGGCAGAGAGACAATTACAAAAAAAACTAAAACCAAAGTCGTGCTGGAGACAAAATTAACAGCTGGAGTAACATGAGATAACAAGGTGTAGAGCTGGATGAACACAGCAGGCCAAGCAGCATCGGAGGAGCAGGAAGACTGATGTCTTGGACCTAGACCCTTCTTCAGAAATAACAGGATAGGTATAAGAGTCCATGCCAATGGTCTAATCGAAGTAAAACGTAATCCAAAACTGTACAAATTAATTCAGGTAGAGAGAGCATAGCAAATTATCAAGGTGATGGCAGTAAGGAAGATTTTGCAGCCACAGAACAGTATGGTGAGGTGACATGTAGCGTGACATGAACTCAAGATCCCAGTTGAGGCCATCTTTGTGGGTACAGAACTTGGCTATCAGTCTCTGCTCAGCAATGCCATGTTATTATTCGACCTGTCGACATTTCAGTCACACCATTTGTATGATCTGTTGATCTCTCTGCCTATAAATTCTGTGCCTGTATGCTGTTTTTCACTTCACCTGACAAAGGGGCAGTGGTTAGAAAACTTGTGATTTCAAATAAACCTGTTGGACTATAACCTGGTGTCGTGTGATTTCTGACTTTGTCCACATCAGTCAAAAACTAACACCTCCACATCCTGGATCCCATTAATCAAAGTGACGACATGTTACTGATGGAAGTAGTAAGTTAATAGCAAGGAGTGAGCAATACTATTAGTAATATCTAACATCTTCTTGTTGCTCTGGCATACATATATTATGTGAGTAGAATAAAGCACGTGTCAACACCTCCAGTGTTACTTGCTCATTGCACTGATAGATCCCATTTGCTCATTTACAATGTGATAATGAAAACCTCAGCTTCAAAAGAAAACTTTTGCCAAATGGCATGTGAAGTTACAGAGTGTACAAATAAATATTGAGATTTACAAGCTTATTTTAACACTCAAAAAATCCTTTTGAAGAAGATTTCTACAATTCTGCTCAGAATCTTGATCCTCATGTATGTTGATGAAATGGTTCAAATCTCCAGTCTGCTTTTTGAGCAATGTACTGAGATTTTCAAGAACTGGGAACATTGAGAGTCAATGCAGTACTGCTCAAGGTCTTCATCCCAACAAAATATTGCTTTAAAAAACGCCCATTAAATCCACTCCAAATGTTATATCCAGTAAGTAAGGCAGCTTGAAAGGAAATTTTAAAAGCTTTATATCTATCTGTGTAGCATCAGGGTATTAAGACATAATTTGAATGAGTATCAAGCCCTCAGCTCCCAAAATTGTTGGTGCATTTCAAGTCAATATGACAGCGTGCAGTGGGTTTAGTATGATGGATTCATTTAATATGATGTTCAGGTTTCCAGTTTTGATCTGTGTAACTTGTCTCTACGCAAGAATGGACAATATCAATTTGAAATCACAGCGTCTCTACATTACTGTGGATTTAAGTGAATGAGCTTGAATGGCAAATTGTATACAACAATTTAGGACATGGCCCTTAATCTTAATGTTTTTTTGAACATTGCAACATCAGAACTGATCTGGAATTTAGTGATTGTTTTTTGAGATGAATGTATAGTTAGCAAGGTAATACGTGGTCAAATATATAGTATGATTGATAGTGATATCATTATAGTCTTCCCAGTCCATATGGCTTGTCTCTCATTGCAGAGTGATGGCTGGTGGTGGTTTAACCTGAATGCTATAATGCGTCAGGAGAGGGGAATGGTTGACAAGGTAGAAGTTTCATGGTAACCTCAGCCAGTGTGGGAATTGAGCCCACATTGTTGATGTCACTCTGCATTGCAATCCAGCCAACTGAGCTGGGCCATTGTGTTCTAGTTCTGGAAGCCTGTACATGAACAGACCTCAGAGGTCCATGCAACATTAGGAAAACTTAGAGGTAACATATTCTGAGAGTGCTGTTAGGGAGGGAGTTCCACAATTTTGCCCAGTAACAGTAAAGGAATGGCCACATAGATCCAAGTCAGAATGTTGTATGGTGTGGAGGGGATCTTGCAGGTGGTGGTGTTCTCATGCCTCTGTTGCTTTTGGCCTTCTAGATATTAGAGGTTGTGAGTTGGAAACAGTTGTTGGAAGATCCTTGGTAGGTCACTGCAGTGATTCATGTAGATGATACACTATGACAGCAGTGTGTATCAGTGGTGAAGCAAATAACGTTAAAGGTGGTGGAAAGGGGAGTCTATCCAGTGGGCTGATTCTCTTGTTTCTTGCATGTTGATGGAGCTGCACCATCCAAACAAATGGAGGGTATCCCAGCACACTTCTGATTTGTGTCTTGTAGGTGGTGGACGGGGGGGCATTCAGGAAACAGGAGGTGAGTATTTCACTGCAGAAGAAGAAAGACATTGTTTGGTTTGAAATGGATAAAGAACCATGAGACAGTTTCCACATATGTGCAGCTAATGGATTTCATTTCATTATGGCCCTGAGAGACACTGGCTTTATTATAAGAGCATTGACAGGCCTGGGTTTGCCAATTCTAGAGGAATGTATTTCCAGAGATTTCAGCACATGACAATCTATTTGTAATAATGCTGGCCAGCCAAATAACTCTCCTTTCATTATCCAATGTTTTATTACAAATAAACAGAAATTTTCAAAGAACTTTTTAAAAACAAATTATCCATATGCTGAATTTTCATTTTCTTTTAGAGTTTTGTGATGTGGGATTCATGTTGTGTCAGCATTGCCGTCATTGAACTTGTGCTAGGAATGTAACGGATAGTGGAGTGAGACTGGCAGCATGCAAATAAGTGCAAAATGAATGAGCACTAAGAAAGCAAGCTAAGAGACCTCAGACACATCATTTACAATGCTCGAGATGCGTGTGTACGCTGAATGTAAACTGCCAGGAACATGCAGGTCATAAGTGACCCTGAGCTCCAAAGTAAAGTGTTGAAATGGTATTGGAGTTGGGCTGAGAACGGGTATGGGGATGAGATGAGGCTGGTGGTTTGCTGATGTTGTCTGAAGGGGATGAAAAGTCAAGAAAGATATTGGCCATGGAGCATACAAGGATATTGTGATGAAAAGAACAGTTGGATAATGGCTTAGGATGAGCAATCGCTGAGCTACAATCACAGATACCTCCTTTGATTTACGCATCAGGAATTTGTACCATCTAGTCTCTTGAGACAATAGAGGAGGACTGGAAGCGGAAAAGAAATTGTGCCACTCAATCCGAAACATTAACTCTGCTTTCTCACAGATACCACCAAACCTGCAGAATTTTCCTAACCATTTCTGGTTTTGTTTCTGACTTACAGCACTTACAGTTCTTTGGTTTTTATTTAAGAAATAAGGTGTTGTTGTTTACGAATAAATGCATGGGAATAAAATAGTCGTATGAAATTCTGAAGTCACCATTTAAGCCTTGAGGGGAATAAGAAGAAACTTTACTCACCATAAAGATTTTGATTATTTTCAATCTCAATGTATTTTTCCACCTTTTTCACAATAATGCACGTCACAAAGGCAGGAAAGATTCTTCCCTATGAGTTAATGTGTCCTGAAGATTAATATTTCATTTCTGGATATTCCACAGTGATCATGAAAATGTGGCAACTGGAATAAATACTGATTAATATTTTTAGCATTTTAGCAAATTAATTCCAGTGACTAGAGGCAGGATTTTGTCATTAAGTTGCCTTCCTGATGATCTAACTGGAACTATTTACCATTCCTGCTTTCTCTCTCTTGCCATTTCCCGTGCAATTTTAATGAAAATTCTAAATGATAATGGTGTGCATGCAATAGGCGACCAATTTAATTTATGGCTGTGGAAGTCTTTTCTTGCAAAAGGTGCCATCAGCGTTCGGTGCTCCAGCTACAAGTAGGCTCATATACAAGACAATGGAAACCAAATTCCAAAACGTTAATGTAACACCTGAAAGCACAAGGGTGGCACAATTGTACTTCAAACTTGATTTTCAAACTTGTAAATATTTTATATTACATTTGCTTCACTTTACTCTTGTGCGTCACTGCTATTTGTTGAGACTTGGTCAGAGAGGTTGAGTAGATTAGGATTATTTTCATTAGAAAGATGAAGATTGGTGGAGGAGCAGATAGTGAAGGGGACTGTCAGAGATTACAGCAGAATATAGATAGATTGGAGAATTGGGCAGATAAATGGCAGATGGAGTTCAATCCGGGCAAATGCGAGGTGATGCATTTTGGAAGATCAAATTCATGAGCAAACTATACAGTAAATGGTAAATTCCTGGGGAAAATTGATGTTCAGAGAGATCTGGGCGTTGATGTCCATTGTTCCCGGAAGGTGTCAACACAGGTCAATAGTATGGTCAAGAAGGCATACGGCATGCTTTCCTTCATCGGAAGGGGTATTGAGTACAAGAGTTGGCAGGTCATGTTACAGTTGTATAAGACTTTGGTTCGGCCACATTTTGAGTACTGCGTACAGTTCTGGTTGCTACATTACCAAAAGGATGTGGATGCTTTGGAGAAGGTGCAGAGGAGGTTCACCAGGATGTTGCCTGGTATGGAGGGTGCTTGCTATGAAGAAAGGTTGAGTACATATGGATTATTTTCATTAGAAAGATGGAGATTGAGGGGGGATCTGATTGAGGTCTATAAAATCATGAGGGGTATAGACAAGGTGGACAGCAAGGAGCTTTCTCCCAGAGTGGGGGACTCAATTGCTAGGGGTCATGAGTTCAAAGTGAGAGGAGGAAAGCTTAGGGGAGATATGTGTGGAAAGTTCTTTACACAGAGGTTGGTGGGTGCCTGGAATGTGTTGCCAGCGGAGGTGGTAGACGCAGACACGATAGTGTCTTTTAAGATGTATCTGGACAGGTGCATGGATGGGCAGGGAGCAAAGGGATACATACCCTTAGAGAATAGATGACAGGTTTAGACAGATGATCGCGATTGGCGATCGACAATTTTCTTTGTTCTTTATTCTTTATATGCCGCCATGTTTCATGGTTAACATATAAATGGTTATAGGAGAATTAGACACTTCTTAGAAAATAAAGTTGCTTTTTTTTATTCGTTCTTGAATACGTGTCCAGCATTATGTACCACTGTCTAGGACCTGAACTTGTATGTCCACTTCTATGCATTGGAAAGGACATAATCCAAAATCATATTCAACATGGAGAATTGGAATGTTATATGTGACCCCACCACGAATTCACTCTTGCTGGCCCCAAGCCTCCATGCAAGCTGTCATTCTCCTGTATCCCTCCCTTGCACCATGGGTTAAACAAGGAAAAACACTAACCTTATATACTACTGCAAAAGGTGATTTTAAACAAACACGAACGAGAAACAGTGAGATCCATGTGTGACTTAATCTTGATAGTTGTGTGTAATTAACGCAAGGCTTTTAATCCACACATTAATACTTAATGGCATGCAGAAGTATTATAAGTATGAGGATGTCACAAGTCTCATGAGGTTCAGCACTTGGCAAACACGCCACTGATTTTATCTCTGCTCCTCAACTGCCTTTCCGGAAATAAAGATATTGCTTCCCACCTAATGAAATCATCCCATTTGCCACTTCCCTGCTCCTATGGGCTGAATAAAATCACCCCTTTGGAATGCTGACAGCAAGCCAACTGGCTAAAATTACAACTGATAAACATAAAACTGTAAATTGAGATGTACCAAACCAAGAAGCCTTGAACTTTTGCATGCTCCTAACAAGATCATCTGTGATAAATTACCTTATAAACTTTGCTACCATAACTTAAATCTGAATGTGTAATTTGAAATAGAGGCCCATATTAGGTCAGTGGTTATCACTGCTACCTCACAGTGCCAGAGATGTAGGTTTAATTCCATTATCAGACAACTGCCTGCATGGAGTTCGCATGTTCTCCCAGTGACTGCGTGGGTTTCCTCTGGGTGCTCCAATTTCCTCCCACAGTCCAAAAGTGTGCAGGTTGGGTAAACTGGCCATGCTAAATTGCCCATAGTGTCCAAGGATATGTTGGTTAGATGGGTTAGCCATAGGAAATGCAGGATTACAAGGATAGAGTAGGAGGTGTGGGTCTGGATGGGATGTTGTTTGGAGAATCAGTGTGGACTTATTGGGCTGAATGACCTGCTTCCACACTGCAAGGATTCTATGATGTATTGTTATTAATTGGAAACTCAATATTTATTTACTTAATATCTTTTCCTGAGACCTTTTAAATGAACTGCTATCATAGCTTCAGAGATAATGGGAACTGCAGATGCTGGAGATTCCAAGATAATAAAATGTGAGGCTGGATGAACACAGCAGGCCAAGCAGCATCTCAGGAGCACAAAAGCTGACGTTTCGGGCCTAGACCCTTCATCAGAGAGGGGGATGGGGGGAGGGAACTGGAATAAATAGGGAGAGAGGGGGAGGCGGACCGAAGATGGAGAGTAAAGAAGATAGGTGGAGAGGGTGTAGGTGGGGAGGTAGGGAGGGGATAGGTCAGTCCAGGGAAGACGGACAGGTCAAGGAGGTGGGATGAGGTTAGTAGGTAGCTGGGGGTGCGGCTTGGGGTGGGAGGAAGGGATGGGTGAGAGGAAGAACCGGTTAGGGAGGCAGAGACAGGTTGGACTGGTTTTGGGATGCAGTGGGTGGGGGGGAAGAGCTGGGCTGGTTGTGTGGTGCAGTGGGGGGAGGGGATGAACTGGGCTGGTTTAGGGATGCAGTGGGGGAAGGGGAGATTTTGAAACTGGTGAAGTCCACATTGATACCATATGGCTGCAGGGTTCCCAGGCGGAATATGAGTTGCTGTTCCTGCAACCTTCGGGTGGCATCATTGTGGCAGTGCAGGAGGCCCATGATGGACATGTCATCAAGAGAATGGGAGGGGGAGTGGAAATGGTTTGCGACTGGGAGGTGCAGTTGTTTGTTGCGAACTGAGCGGAGGTGTTCTGCAAAGCGGTCCCCAAGCCTCCGCTTGGTTTCCCCAATGTAGAGAAAGCCGCACCGGGTACAGTGGATGCAGTATACCACATTGGCAGATGTGCAGGTGAACCTCTGCTTAATGTGGAATGTCATCTTGGGGCCTGGGATGGGGGTGAGGGAGGAGGTGTGGGGGCAAGTGTAGCATTTCCTGCGGTTGCAGGGGAAGGTGCCGGGTGTGGTGGGGTTGGAGGGCAGTGTGGAGCGAACAAGGGAGTCACGGAGAGAGTGGTCTCTCCCGAAAGCAGACAGGGGTGGGGATGGAAAAATGTCTTGGGTGGTGGGGTCGGATTGTAAATGGCGGAAGTGTCGGAGGATAATGCGTTGTATCCGGAGGTTGGTAGGGTGGTGTGTGAGAACGAGGGGGATCCTCTTGGGGCGGTTGTGGCGGGGGCGGGGTGTGAGGGATGTGTCGCGGGAAATGCGGGAGACGCGGTCAAGGGCGTTCTCAATCACCGTGGGGGGGAAGTTGCGGTCCTTAAAGAACTTGGACATCTGGGATGTGCGGGAGTGGAATGTCTTATCGTGGGAGCAGATGCGGCGGAGGCGGAGGAATTGGGAATAGGGGATGGAATTTTTGCAGGAGGGTGGGTGGGAGGAGGTGTATTCTAGGTAGCTGTGGGAGTCGGTGGGCTTGAAATGGACATCAGTTACAAGCTGGTTGCCTGAGATGGAGACTGAGAGGTCCAGGAAGGTGAGGGATGTGCTGGAGATGGCCCAGGTGAACTGAAGGTTGGGGTGGAAGGTGTTGGTGAAGTGGATGAACTGTTCGAGCTCCTCTGGGGAGCAAGAGGCGGCGCCGATACAGTCATCAATGTACCGGAGGAAGAGGTGGGGTTTGGGGCCTGTGTAGGTGCGGAAGATGGACTGTTCCACGTAACCTACAAAGAGGCAGGCATAGCTGGGGCCCATGCAGGTGCCCATGGCCACCCCCTTAGTCTGTAGGAAGTGGGAGGAGTCAAAAGAGAAGTTGTTGAGTGTGAGGACGAGTTCCGCTAGGCGGATGAGAGTGTCGGTGGAGGGGGCCTGGTCGGGCCTGCGGGACAGGAAGAAGCGGAGGGCCTTGAGGCCATCTCCATGCGGAATGCAGGTGTACAGGGACTGGACGTCCATGGTGAATATGAGGTGTTGGGGGCCAGGGAATTGGAAGTCCTGGAGGAGGTGGAGGGCGTGGGTGGTGTCACGGACATAAGTGGGGAGTTCCTGGACCAAAGGGGAGAAAATGGAGTCCAGATAGGTGGAGATGAGTTCGGTGGGGCAGGAGCAGGCTGAGACGATGGGTCGACCAGGGCAGGCAGGTTTGTGGATTTTGGGAAGGAGATAGAAACGGGCCGTGCGGGGTTGGGGAACAATGAGGTTGGAGGCTGTGGGTGGGAGGTCCCCTGAGGTGATGAGGTCATGAATGGTGTTGGAGATGATGGTTTCCAACCCCACCACACCCGGCACCTTCCCCTGCAACCGCAGGAAATGCTACACTTGTCCCCACACCTCCTCCCTCACCCCCATCCCAGGCCCCAAGATGACATTCCACATTAAGCAGAGGTTCACCTGCACATCTGCCAATGTGGTATACTGCATCCACTGTACCCGGTGCGGCTTTCTCTACATTGGGGAAACCAAGCGGAGGCTTGGGGACCGCTTTGCAGAACACCTCCGCTCAGTTCGCAACAAACAACTGCACCTCCCAGTCGCAAACCATTTCCACTCCCCCTCCCATTCTCTTGATGACATGTCCATCATGGGCCTCCTGCACTGCCACAATGATGCCACCCGAAGGTTGCAGAAACAGCAACTCATATTCCGCCTGGGAACCCTGCAGCCATATGGTATCAATGTGGACTTCACCAGTTTCAAAATCTCCCCTTCCCCCACTGCATCCCTAAACCAGCCCAGTTCATCCCCTCCCCCCACTGCACCACACAACCAGCCCAGCTCTTCCCCCCCACCCACTGCATCCCAAAACCAGTCCAACCTGTCTCTGCCTCCCTAACCGGTTCTTCCTCTCACCCATCCCTTCCTCCCACCCCAAGCCGCACCCCCAGCTACCTACTAACCTCATCCCACCTCCTTGACCTGTCCGTCTTCCCTGGACTGACCTATCCCCTCCCTACCTCCCCACCTACACCCTCTCCACCTATCTTCTTTACTCTCCATCTTCGGTCCGCCTCCCCCTCTCTCCCTATTTATTCCAGTTCCCTCCCCCCATCCCCTCTCTGATGAAGGGTCTAGGCCCGAAACGTCAGCTTTTGTGCTCCTGAGATGCTGCTTGGCCTGCTGTGTTCATCCAGCCTCACATTTTATTATCTTGCTATCATAGCTTACTTATTTTTTAGCGTGGATTCCTTCATTAAGCCCCTCTTCTCCAACTTTCCGTTTCTTGGTTGTTTGGAAATTTGTTTATATGCATTTAAATCAGGCCTTTAAAGCCCTTGACGTGAATAGTTCAATGTTTCAGAAACAAAAATAGAAGAGAGAGAGAAAAAAAATTGGACTGTTGCCTTGCAACAAGATATCCTTTGACACTGAGAGATAGACAAATACAGATTTTTGGAAAAAGAGGACAATTCAAAAGGTCAAGGAGTGTGCAGGAGAGAGAAATGCAGGTCTCTGTGAGGAAAAAGGCCTTTAACATTCAAGTAGAAGGAAGGAAGTCTTCAGTAAAAGGGGCTAGAAACAAAAGGTTGGAGAAGAGACGTTTAATAAGGAATCCATACTAAGAAGTAAGTAAGCTGTGTTAGCAGGTCATTTCAAGATCTCATAAAAAGATATTAAGTAAATCGATAATATTGAGTGCATCCAGGTTTTTCCAGAAAGGAATCAAACTATGTCCACTGAGCTTCAAAGTAGAAACAGGATAAACCTTTAATGAGGTTTGAGCATTTATAAGTTGAGGCCAAACGGGTTGAATCTTTAATTCTGTTGTTTGTATTAAGATCACTCCAAATAGTCCCTGTTCAATGTAAACAAGCTCATTTTTTTCTTCCCTTTTCTGTATGAACTTTGATTTTGTTTTGTAAAAAACACTGACAGCACCTTGTGAATACGTTCAGTGCTTGACTATTACCTAGTTCATTTGGCTGGTTGGTTGGTTTACAATGTAGCATGTTGTCAATAATGCAGGTTCAGTTCTTGTATTGCTGTGGCCGTCATGAAAGCCAATGCCTTCGCACCTTCACCTGAGATGTGGTGACCTTCAGGTTAAACTCACTACCAATTAGCTTCCTCTACTGAGAGGGCAGTTTATTGGACTATTGTGACCTACATTTCAAACAACTTGCAAAATGCAAACATGATCACTCTGAGGCCTGACTTGTCCACTATTACGACCAGCTGGGCTCATAACAAAGTGCTTCTGCAAAATGTCAAACTTTATATTTACATTGTGAGAAAAAGAATGATGCACTGCATCATAATGGATTGTTTACTTGTTTTGCAATATTTTATACTGTCACGAACATGACACATCTTTGGATGAATTTCATACCCCAAGTTTACGTCAACTTACTGTAAGAGCCATTTTTTTAAAAACTGAAAAATTTCTATGACGCACTGGATAAATATGTCAAATACCCAGGATCGTGAAGGTTAATAAAGCATAACAACGAATACTTGAACTTTTAAATGAAAAAGAAATATTGAGTTGTATGCACGCCAGCCTCTGGCAAGCTCTCAAAATCCAGTCAGTAGCATCCAGGCATAGCCTTTAAACAACCAGTAGTACAAAACTAGCTTATCTGTAAGCCTGTGATATTTGGAATTAGTGATTACATTAAAATTTAAGTGGGAACTGAGCTTGTAGCTTAACTGCTCCTCATGCTCCTTTACCCAGATTTCAGAAAATAAACCATGGTACATGAAGACCTATCTACAGATAGATGAAAATTTGTTTTCTCGCATGTCGTCTTTTCTCAACCTCAGAAGGTTATTTTTTTATATAAGAAGTAGCTTAATTTGAAAACTTTTGTGTTTCACTTTAAATCTTAAGGTAAGGGAAGATTAATCACATGTGGGCACTTGATTTTACCCATTCAATTACTTTCTTATAAGTGACACACATGCTCTCTTGCAACCTTATTTTCACACAAAAAAACCCACTAAGAATCTTGATCACTAAGAAACTTCCACTTTCTGTCACCACTAAATTCAGCGACATTCAGATAATCATTCAATTGCCAAAGTCCGAGCTGGAATCATCCACCTTAACAGTGCAGGGTTTCACAACTGATTTGTCACAGACAAGCTAAAGGCTGATTTTTTTTTTAAATGAGCTCACCTATTTTTCTAGCCTGTGTATATGTATGTCACATTTTCTTATCTTTTCTCATGTTGTAGTAAGTAATAAATTCACCCTTTCTTTAGCTCAAGAAAGCCTGGTTAACTTGATTCCTTTTAACACATCAAGGCTTTTTGGGTGAGTGAAGAAATCAAGAAATCAAGATCCTTTTCAAACTATCCTCATTGCCACCAATAAGGAAGGGAGAGGTTAAGTGAAGAAGCCAAACCATTTCAACTCAATTCAAACCCAGATCACAGTGAACTGGGGACCCTTGCTTGAGGATCAGTTGCAACTAAGATTATCCAGTGCTAATTTCAAAATGAACACAAATTCTTTGTTAGGACAGTATCGTATCATTTACGTTTTTAGAAACTGAAGATTGAAATGAGAAAAGCTGTCTTAAAAACCAGTGTTTGAAAGTGTGGCTACAATTTTGCAAGCAAGTAAACCAGGTATTGTGTAAACAGCTGTTTGAACAAGGAGTAATTGAAATTTGAGTTTTAGACAATTTGGAGCTGAGAGGTAGTAGTGATACAGCTTTTTTGACAACAAGATGTCGATTGATCTACTAGAGACAAACTATCAATAAGGAACATCTTTTTGCATGCCAATAACTGTGTGATTGTTTCTCAGGTAACTGAGCAGCTTGGAGCTGGGATCATGTTATACACAAAGAGAACTGTTTAGCTCTTCTCAGCTCATGAGTGGTATCTCTGGTCTTTGCAGTCAAAACTCACTGTAAAAGTGGAAAAAAAACGCTTCTCTCTTCAACAGTTGTTGCAAACTGTGATTTTTACCTGATCATTCAGAGACCTTCTTTTATAAAGAAACCAGCAACTTTGTGTCTGTTATCAATAATAGAAGCATTTAGAGAAAGACAACTGAATCAGCATGCTGGACAGTGGAGAAATCAAAGGATTATGTCAACAACAAAATCTGAGGACAAAGACTACAGAACTGCTTTTTTTCCCTATAATTGTTACTTATTTTATGTTGTAAGGGTAATTAGTCTTTTCACTAATAGCACAGTATGCTGATAAGTTATAAACTTTCAGTTATTGTTAGAGTTTAAATACTTGCCATCGATAGAGATTTCTGTTCAGTTAAGAAACCTGGTTCATGCTTTCTATCAATCATGGTCTGAAAGTCATGTAAATTAGAGAATGTGGTTTTTTTAAAAAAACATTTTAAAATTTTGTTTCTACCTATTTTTCTAATCAACCTGTTCACAGATGGTCTTACATACCTCTAGAGTAGGTGGGAATTGAACCTGGGCCTAATGCACTACCCCAAAGAGTCATGGCATCTTGATGTTAGAATTTGAAACGGAAATAAATCTCTTGGGTAGATTCTGACTTATTTTCAAATGTTAAGTCTGGATTTCATGGATAGAGGTAGAAATTTCTAAAATACAGAGAATACATTAAAGGGCTGGTTTTCTTGGTTGTATGCATCTACCAAGGGACAATAGTTTTAATGGCACCAGATCAGAGTAGTATGCCAGTGATATTCCTTTTTCAGACCATCATCAGTGAATCAGCTATCAACTTCTTTCATGATTTATGATTTGGACATCTGCAGTTACCCTAAACTTTTTATTAGTATCAAAGAGGTAGAACCAGAGCCATCTGCTCTCCTGCCCAGTGATCTGTCCTTAGATAAACTGTGAAACTCCGTATAAAGAATGACAAATATTATATCAGTTTCATCAAAGGATACACTACGGACTGTTTTAGTGAATCTTTTCAGATTGATAAACTGAAATAAAAGGCCAAAGATCTCCAGTACAGAGCATTGCGTAGTTTGAAAAGATTAAAAGGGACTCAAGATAGTGAAAGAATTTACATTTACATAATCAATACCTTGGGACACCACAAAATCCTTTACAAATAATGGATTATTATTTAAATACAGTCACTGTTAAGTATACGAACATGGCAACCAAATTCATGGAACAGCAAAGTTTCAAACTGAGCAAATGAATGAAGGATTGCTGAAACAGTTTTTTAATCATGTTGCTTAAACGATTGTTAGCCGAAACAACAAGAGAGGTGCCTACATTTCCTTGAATCATTCAACAGGATATTTTGCAGCCACTTGAATTAACACTGACATATGTTTGATTCTTCTGAAAAATCGGAAGTGCAATTTATTGTAAATTTTGTCTCTTTGAGGAAGTGAGGAATCATTTTGCGATGGAAATAACACACATTAGGAATGTCATAATGCATTTTAATGTGTATTTCCTAATGAATTGCTTTTCTTGAATTTGACATTATATCTTCAATATAATGAGTGTGGTGAAATGTAATTGAATGTAATGTCTCAATGCAGGATCTCGGGTCATGGATTCTAATAATTTAAAGCAAAATAATCACATAACATACAAAAGTCATTATTTCTTTCATACTCATGATAAATTGAAAACAGAAATTAATTGAAGACCAAAACAAGATGGATTATATTAAAAGGCAAAATATTTCTACTGGTGAAAACAGTGCTAAATTATGCCAAACAAAAGGAAAAGATAATTGCAGGCAATTAAAAGTTTAAACAAAATAAGTTTTCAGGAGGGTTTTAAAAGAGGAATGGAATTTGGAAAAGTGGAGGTATTTAGGAAGATGAACCCAATGCATGCAATCTTATTTTTGCCATCACATTTGTATTTAAAACTCATTAAAATGTTGTCCAGTGGGCACTGATTGTAAACGCGGTTATAGTTCACCTGTCAGACTGAAAACTATCTGCCATTTGCACTGAGCCACTATCAGAGCTGGCCAGGAAGCAGTCCCATGATGAGAGGAGAAACCTTAAACACTTTGAAGAAATTTGAATTCTGCCTCCATCCCCATTGGATAAACATTTAACTCTCCACGACACAGCTATATCAAAAAACACAAACAGGATCAGGTATTCATTAAGCCATGTGATTACTTGCATCCAATTCCACTACAGGACAGCATCAGTCTCTGAGGAGGACTTCCAATTAAAAACGCAAAGCAATTCCTGTCTACAATCAAGTGGTTCAGAGGGGAACAAAGTAAGAACAAAGCAAGCCTTTGGTGGAGGCTTGTGGGAACTAACTATGCAAAAGAATACAGAGATGGCAGTGAGACACTCCAAGATATCTGTGCTCTTACAACAATGGTCTCCTGCACATTTACTCACTCCACTAATTGTTCCATCTGCCGAGACTTTGAGATGGCTTCTGAAACTTTTCAGCTCTCCATCAACCCTTCGACCCTCCTTAAAATCGATTTCTTTTGACTAAGCTATTGATCGTCTGTCCTAGAAACCATTTTTGGTATCAAATTGGTATCAAATTTTGTTTGTCAATGTTCCTGGGAATTGCATTGGGATGCTTTACAATGTGAAATGTGCTACTTAAATGCAAATTGTTTTTGTTGCTGATGAAGTAATACATATTTGGGGCTGGTTGAGTATTGTGACAGAAGCAAAAACATGATCGGAGCGGTTTGAATATGAAGTTGTAGGGAAGATAAGCAGTTTTAGGAGGTTACAACTCTCATGAGAATTTTGCAGTAGATTGGGAAATTACGGAAAGAGTGATTGGTGCAAGAATGCATGGTGAGGTTTGGAATTTTTAAGGAAATGAATGTTGGTGGTGTTTTGGTAAGTAAATCTGGCTATGCCTATGGAGAGGAATCCCTAAATTGGCTGAGCTATAGGACTTAGCCCAAAGAAAAAAAAAGACAGCAAATGAATGGTGGAAACAACTAATCACATCACCATTTTAGTTGCATTACTATTTTTCAACAAAGCCACTCATTGCAGGAGTGACGATATTCTTAACTCCGGACAGTACTAGTTTATTGAAGATGATGAATAGGATACATTCCCAGTGAAAAAAACTGAAATTGCCAGAGAAACTTAGCAAGTCTGGCAGCAAGTATGGAGAGAGAACAAAGTTAAAATTTTGTGTCCAGGGATCTTTCTTCAGAACTAACAGCATTTGAGAAAAAGCGATATTTAACTTGATGATAAGGGGTGGAGCTAAAATGAGTGAGCTGTTAGGGAAACAGAGTCCAGCAAGAGAGATCGAGAAACAAAGGGATTGTTGATAGGAAACCAGGGAAGAAGATGAATAGTAAAGGTGTTTTGGAAAGGCAAGCACCGTACATGAAAATGAAAATAGCCTATGTCATGACAAGATCAGGGATGTGGAGGTGGGTAAAAGACATGGAAAGTATTGTTTAGGCCCTAAAACTATTGAACTCAATATAGCGTGTGGGGAAATTTTGGGAGTGGAGGACGAATGGACCAGAGGGAATGGTCCCTGCAAAATGCTGACAAGGGAGGGAACCGAGCATGTGTCCAGTGGTGGCATCCTGTTGGAGGTGGGGGAAAATGGTGGCTTTGAATGCAGAGGCTGGTGAGGTGGAAGGAAAGGGATATTGTGGGAGGGAAGAGAAGGGGTGAGGTCAGAAGTGATGAAAATGTGTCAGACGCAGCTCAGGGCCCTTTCAACTATTGTAGCAGGGAATCTTTGGTTGAAGAAAATGTGGACATTTCTGAGTCTGTCCTGCAGAAGGCAGCATCATCAGAACAGATGTGACGGATACCGTTACCAATGATGTGAACCTCCAAGAGAGAATTAGTGACCTGGAAATAAATTTTTCTGTACCATAACCTTTGAGATCAAAAGAAAGATCAATTTTACAAACCTGTAAATGTCATCAGTGGAATGACTTTCATAAAATATGCCAGTGGAAATTTATAAATCTCTACAATTCCATGAATTTAAAAATTCTTTCAGTGATGGCAAGGAATCAGAAAAATAATTGCTGCTGTGTGCTGATCCCAGATTTATTCACATTTGTTCAGAAGTACAAACATTTGGCATGAAGTAATTGTTTCAGAGTTGAGTAATATATTACGTAGCTTCCAGCAAGAAATCATTGCTATTTTCCACAAACTTACTTTGTAACTGTGTTGACATTGTTTCATATCACATAAAACATTTCCATAATTTTCTAATAGCAAACAGCAAAGTTCTGTCATTCATCAGCAATGATGGAACCTCAGAAAATAAACTTTAATTTCAATTTTTTTTAACAGTGCTGATGCTTCTAGGATAACTGCTGATGTAAATTGTACAGTTATCTGAACAGGGAGGGAGATGGAATGCCACACTTGATGGAGTATCAAGGCAGCTTCAAAAGAATGGACTAATTCATTATGGATTGAGTTATAATCTGTTGAGAGCTACATGATGGGAGAAAATAAACCATTCTGGATGAAAGACATGTTTGTGGCTTCCTATTTCAAGTACACATGAGAACGGGGGTTAAATGTTAGTTCAAAATAAAAACTGAAAGAACTGTAGATGCAGTAAATCAGGAACAAAAACAGAAGTTGATGGAAAAGCTTAGCAGGTCTTGCTGCATCTGTGAATAAAATATAAGAGTTAACTGGAAGTTCTGAGGAAGGGTCACCAGACCCAATATGTTAACTCTGATATTTTCTTCACAGATGCTGCCAGACCTGCTGAGCTTTTCCAGCAACTTCTGTTTTTGTAAATGTTAGTTCAACCCTGGGCTGTAATGGCTCACCTTTGCCACTGGGCTAAGATGTTCACATTCTATAACTTGAGTTTGAGTGCTGATGTGCTGTGAAGGTCACAGTTGAAGAATTGCCTATTAGTTATCCCTGTTTTCAAGCAAATGGTGCTCTCGTTTTTTGTAGTAGAAACCAGCTGTCTAGCAAGGCACTGAAAAGAAAGATTCCTTCATTGAGTGTGTCAGTGAGCTATGATCTAAAGGAAGTAGTAGAAACTGCAGATGCTAGAGAATCTGAGATAACAAGGTGTAGAGCTGGATGAACACAGCAGGCCAAGTAGCATCAGAGGAGCAGGAAAGCTGACATTTCGGGCCTAGACCCTTTTTCAGAAGAAGGGTCTCGACCTGAAACATCAGCCTTCCTGCTCCTCTGATGCTGCTTGGCCTGCTGTGTTCATCCAGCTCTACACCTTGTTATCTCAAGATCTAAAGAAAACAAGATATAAGAATTTCCAAGAAACTGCAAAGCCAAAAATCTCAAATTGACTGTTCAACTACCAATGATCATTGATATAATGACCAGTGATATATTCTTCACAAACAACCCACACAGTCTAATTTGTCGATCTTTTTAACTTTTAAATTTTATTAAAAAGTGAGTCACTGCTCATTTCTCATTTATTTTGTGTTTATGTTACATTATTGTTTCTTCTCACAATTAGCAACTAATGAACTCACCCATTTGCTTACTCAAGAAAGGCTGGTAAAATGGGCTCCTCTTTGAACATATATTTGTTTGGTTTGAGGAAAAGATATCAACAAAGGAGGGGATTATTTGTTAATTCATCTTGTTACAACCAACTGAGATGGTACTTGGATAAAGAAGGGATACGAATTCAGCCCTCCGCACCCATAAACTTGATGATCTGAAGTATCCTGTCTGGAACCTGAGTAGTTTGCTTTAACGCAAAGCTCAAAATTGAAACACTTCAAGGATTAGGTATCTCATGATAGAAAGATGCAGTACAAAATAACACCATTCAGCCCATCAGCTATGCCAACTTTTTGCAAGAGCTAGTAATTTATCCTATTTCATTTACTGTCTCTCATTGTTTTGCAAAGTGTCGTAAAAATTATAATCCAGACTTTGCAGTTATGTTGTACTACTACAGTTTTCTTTTGGAAGAGCTATTCCCAGTTTAAATTGTTTATCCAATTTTCTCAGAATGGGGTTGTCATTAAATCTATATCAGGAAGTCTCATCACATGACTTGCCACCAGGCTTCAGCCATTAGTCAGCTAACACCCATCCTTATGACACACTGTCGGGCTTTCAAGTGGAAAGCCAAACAACTTATTGCCCCATTGGTTGAGGATTTATTGTCAGTCAAGCAGCCATAACATTTTCCCCCATTTCAATTTTTAATATCTGCTTTCTGGAAATGTTCAAAGAAAATGACAAAAGGAGATAGTTTTTAATCTGCCTTTGATTTTTCTCCAGAAAAGCCGTGTCCTGGATATTGACCTTTAGTTCCTGGAGACTCATGGCCATTCTAAGAGGATTGGTGACACTGCTCTTTGAATATTTCTATTGAATCTGGTTTCATCACCTTCGCAGACTGCATTCCAATAAATAACAATAACTCATCAACAAGCCTTCTGGGTGTACATAAATAGACAAAAGAGTGGTAAAAGGTGAGGTAGGGCTGATTATGGACCAAAAGGAACTTTATGTCTGGAGGCGTGGGTGTCTGAGGTATGAAATAAACATTTTATGCCTGCATTATTCAAGAAGGTAGATAGTTCTTGGGCCATGAAAAGAGAGGAGGAAACTCTTCAAATGAGGAGAAAATGCTGGATAGACAGATGGTACTTAAAGTTGACAAGACACCAGGGTCAGGTGGAATGCATCCAAGGATATTGATGAACGTGAGAGTGGAAACTGCAACAGCACTCTCCATAATCTTTCAGTCTGTCTAAAATCAGGAAATGTGTCAGAAGACTATGGAATTTTAGTGGACATGCCCTTGCTCTAAAACGATTATGAGGGAAAGATTATGGGGAGAAGGCAAGAGAATGGGTTGAGAAACATATCAGCCGTGATTGAATAGTTGAGCAGAGTCACCGAACCAAATGATGTAATTCTGCTTCTATATCTTACTTCATACAAGCTCAGCAATTGCAGATCTTATGATGGGGAGGACTCGAGAAACAGTTAATTGAGATAAAATTTAGAAATTGTATTGAGGAAAAAGGCGGATCGATGAGGAAGAGCCACCATGGATTTCTAAAGGGAAAATTATATTTAAGTAACTTTATAGGCGCTTTTGAAAACATAACAGAGAAAGTCAATGAGAATAATTCTGTTAACGCAGTATACATGGATTTTCCAGAAGTTATTGATCACAGTGCCAAACAACCAACAATTAGAAAAGTTATAGCTTATGAAATAAAAAGGACAGTAACAATGTTGATAAAAAATTAGCTGATTAATATCAAACAGTGTATCTTCCAGGCTGAAGGAATGTCTGTAATGGAGTTCCCCAAGGGTAATCTAGATCTTCATGCAACAGAGACAATTTCAATATTTGTGGATAATAAAAATTTTTTTTATATACATTCATAGAATATGTACATTACCTGCTGGACTAGCATTTTTTGCCCATCCCTAATTGCCTTTGAGATTGAGGTGGTGAGCTGCCTTCTTGAATTGTATAGTTCAATGGTGTGGGTAGACCTAAATTGCTGTTAGAAAGGAAGTTCCAGGATTTAACACCGAAGGAACGGCAATATATATTTCCAAATAAGTTTGGAGAATAGCTTGGAGGTGGTGGTGTTCCTTAAAAAAAATCTGTTGTTGCCCTTAACAAAGTGTGGAGCTGGAAGAACACAGTAGGTCAAGCAGCATCTTAGGAGCACAAAAGCTGATGTTTCAGACCTCTACCCTCCATCAGAAATGACCCTTCACCCAGCTACACACTTTGTTATCTCAGATTCTCCAGCATCTGCAGTTCCAATTATCTCTGTTGCCTTTGCTCTTCTAAATGGAAGCGATTTTGGAAGATGCTGTCGAAGGAGTGTTGTTGAATACCTACAGTACACTCTACTTGCCACTGGCTTTTGATGGCAGAGGAAGTGCATGTTAGTGGATATGGTGTCAATCAAGCAGGCTGATTTGTTGTAGATGGTATCAAATTTCATGAGAGCACTATTGGAGCTGTACTCATTTAGGCATGTGAGGAATATACCATATCATTTCTGACTTGCATCTTGCGGATGGTGGATGGACTTTGGGGAGTTAGGAGCTGCAGGATTCCTAGCCTGTGACCTGGTCTTATAGTCACAGGATTTATGTAACAACTTCAGACCAGTTTCTGGTCAATGGAATGTTGAAACTGAGTGATTCAGTGACAGTAATATGATTGAATATTAAGTGTGATGGTTACATTTTCTGTTGCTGGGTATGGCAATTGCCTGACACTTGTTCAGTATGAATGTAACTTGCCATTTATCAGCTCAATCTTGAAAGTATTGTAAACTGTGAAGAGGTGTAAGAAGGACAGTTTCAACCTTAAGGACAGATGCATGTTATGGGACTGGTGAGTTAGGTGGCAGATGAAGTTCAATACAGAGAAATATGAGATGGTGCATTTTGTTAACAAGAAGATTGACAGTCAATCTAACATAATTACAATAAATCTTACAGGGATTCCGGTGAAGAGGGTAATTGGAGTATGAAATTATTTGAGAAGATAGGAAAATTGAACAGAATAGTTCATAGGCGTTCAGTATCTGGACTTTATTAATAAGGATACAGAGTACAATAACAAGGACTTTATGCTGGACTGCCGGGTGCCATATGAATGAAGTATGTGAATGCTTTGCAGAGAGCGCAGAAGGTACAAGAGTGATTTTGGGCATGAGAAACATGAGTTATGAGCATAGATTCGAGAGGTTGGGACTGTTCGGTTTGGAGAAAGGAAGGCTAGGAGGAGATGTTGGGATGGCAAGGTTGCTCAGTGGTTAGCACTTCTGCCTCACAGCACCAGGGACCTATGTTCAATCCCACCTTGGGCAACTGTCTTGTGTGGGGCTTGTGCACTCTCCCCGTGTCTATGTGGTTTTCTTCTGGGTGATCTGGTTTCCCGTCACAGTCCACAGGTGAGTTGGCCATGCTAAATTGCCTGTCAGGTCCAGGGATGTTTAAATTAGGTTGATTAGCCATGGGAAATGCAGGGTTACAAGGAAAGGGTAGGGAGTGGATCTGGGTGGTTGCTCTTTGGAGGGATGGTTTGGACTTGTTGGATCAATTGGCCTCTTTCCACCCTGTAGAGATTCTTTGATTCTATGGGATAGATGCTTTCAAATTCCTGAAGGAGTTGTATGAAGTAAATAGGACAAAAAACATTTCCTGCTCACAGAAGGATCAAGAAAAAGAAGGCACAGGTTTAAGCTGATTGAAAAAGTAATAAATGTGATGTTAGAAAACAACTTTTACACACAGGAAGTGGTTTTCATTCTAGAATGCACTGCCTGGAAGTTTGCTGGAGGCACTTTCAATTGAGGCATTCATGAAGACATCAGATAATTATTTAAATAGAAACAACATGCAGGGGTCCAGGAAAAAAGGCAGGAGACTGTCACTAAGTTGTGATGCTTATTTGGAGGGCAGGTATAAACGCAATGGGTGATATGGCCTTTTTCTGTTCTCTAACACTCCTATGATTCTGTGAAGTGTCTAAACAACAGCCAGGACTGGTGACTTACTGATTTTTCTTTCAGCGGTACTAAGGCCAATTTGGTGGCCTTCCTGCCGAGAAGTGACTGAAATCAGCTGGCAGAGCACCCAGTGCAGGACCGAACACAGGAATCGCCCAAAATGCTCACTGAGGAAAAAGATGAGGCACTGAGGCTTGAACACACAGGAAGGAATTAACTCTCTCAAAAATAAGAATTAAAGGAAAGAATCAGGTTAAAAGTGGAGAAGGGAGAAAATGCTTCCTGATATCATCAGCACTGTGATTTCTCAATGGGAAGATTCCATAGAGAAAGCCTGACATTTTTCAGAAACCTGGGTGGGCTGTGGACAACTTCCAGTACCAATGGCACTCCTGAATACAAACAAGTACTAACCAAGGTGGTAAATGTCCTTCCAGGCCACACACAGTTGTAATTTAGATTTGGTTAGTCTTTAACATTGCTATTTAGTCAGGATTGTTTACTACTGAATTCACATTTTATGCCAATAATTTTTAACAGCGCCATAACCTTCACAGTAAAAATAGAGGGCATACTATATTTTTAACCAGTTTCCTCCTGAATACAGTGTGCGTCCGTGTCTGCCCAAGGGGCAGGAATCCAAAAGCAGCCAAGAACTGCTAAAATGGAACTGAGCAAGGGTCACCGGACCCGAAACATTAACTCTGTTTTCGCCTTCACAGATGCTGCCAGATGTACTGAGCATTTCCAGCAATTTCTGTTTTTGTTCCTGATTTACAGCATCCACAGTTCTTTTGTCTTTTATTGAAGAGTATGAGACTCTCATCAGATCAGTCCTTTTCGGTGATCGGGGTGTAAATGGTACACTGAGGCAGTTAGTCACAAAGGAGATAAAGATCAGCAGGCTGGAAGTCCAAACACGCAGCCCCCCTGAGTCCAACATGAGGGTACAGCTTGGGAGGGAGGAGCAAATATTGGCTGATGGTATTGCATGGTTTGAAAGTGAAACCAGGAGCAGGATTTCTGCTCCTTCTGGTTTCATATTCAGATAGGTAAGGAGAAAACACCTACCTTTTTGGCAGCAACCTCTAGTGGTCTTTTTAAAGTAGCCGAGCCACAAGCAGCAGCTGGTGATGGCAAGGGAGGGCACCAAGCAGGGGCACCATGCTGAGAGCTAGTCAATCCATGTGGATGCTCTGGAGGAAGGGGAAGAGCAAGTGGCCTCATGGAAAAAGACTGAGACAAAGGCTTACTCAACCACGATGTGCAACTGCAGATTTAATCCAAAGTAAACATTTTTTTTGCACTTTTCATGATAATTTTTTTTCCATATTTTGAAGATCTGCCAATAGAATGAAGAATCCTTGCTTTATAATCCTCAGGCCATCTGTGTGTGTAAATTTCTCAGACATTAAAGATCATCGGTCAGGCTTATGTTTGTCTGAAAAAACTGTAGCTTGCATGACACATTATACTGCAGTTGGTCACACACAGGAGACTTATAATATGCAATGGTCCCTGAATTATGCAGGCCATGGTTCATTTACCTCAGTGTGAACCAGCTGAGCCACTCAAGGATGAAAGTAATTTTTAACTTAACGTTTGGATAGATTTCCTTTCTCTCTGATTTTCCATCCATTCCTTCTGAAGGCTCAAGATGAAGATTGGTTCTTCATCTGCCAATGACCTTTTGGTACTTTCAATAATAATTTGTGAGATGGTTGAGGTTTTGTTGTCGACTGACCTCTGAAACACATCAGACCTACCATCAGCCTCTCTGTGTCCAGCATACCTGCCTGAATGCATTCTGAGCGTAATCAGCAATGATCTGCAGTGCAAACATTTGCTGATTTCCTAGAGCTCAAATCACCATTCTGGTCTCCAACATGGATTAGCTAATTCAGTACCCACCAAGAATTGAAAGTTGAACCTTATTTACATGAGTAGCTGAACAGGCACACCATCAATCAGAACCTAAATGAAAAATACTGAAAGAGAACATTGATAACTGGAAAGACAGGTTTTAATGGATAACAATTCAGTAGGATTTGGAGATGCTGAGAACAACATTCATCCATCCCTATGTGCACTAATAGGCTATTGAAAGTCTGCTTCACTCTTTGGAAGCTTTCCCAATTGACCACTATAACTTAGACAGAAGAAGTATACATGATTCCAGATTTTGCATAATCTTGCATGAAGTTAAAGAAGACAATTGAAAAAAACCCACAACAGACATTTATGGCACTGATTTTTTATCCTGACAATCCCTAATTCCCACGACAATTGGCAAGCTGCTTCCTTGAAGCATTGCAGTCCATCTGGCTTCGTTACAGTGCTATTAGGAAGAGAGTATCAGGTTTTTGACTCCATGACAGTGTAGGAGTGATGATATACTTTTAAATAGAATGGTGTCACTGGTGTTGTTCTATGTATCCGTTACCTTTGTTCTCTGGGGTGAAAGAAGTTGGAGGTTTGGAAGTGTTTTTGAAGAAATCTTGGCAAGCTATTGTGATGTATCTTAGAGATGGCACACACTGAAACCTCAATGTATTGGTGGTGAATTGAGTAAACTATTCATGCGATTAGTTTATTAATTAAGTCTACTGCTTTCTTAATTGTTTTGAACTTCATGAGTATTGTTGGTGCTACAATCGTAAGTTGACATTATTCTATCACATCCCTGTAAATTGTGCCTTGGAGAGTCAGGAAATGAACTAATAGTGATCTCCAAAGCGTAGATGCTACTGGATACTACCAGTTAGACTTTGTCACTGATGGAGTAGGCCATTATCTCGCGTACATTTCTCTAGAAGCGGAATCACATGTAGACAGGGCAGTGAAGAAGGCTTTTGGCACACTGGCCTTGATCTGCCAGGATACTGATTATAGAAGTTGGGAAGTTATAATGCAATTGTACATGATATTGGTGAGTCTGCACTTGTGTTCAGTTTTGGTCACCTTGCCATAGGAAGGACATTATTATATTGGAAAGAGTGCAAGAGAAATTTACAAGAATGTTGCTAGGACTCAAGGGACTGAGTTATGGGACGAGGTTAGACAAGCTGGGACTTTTTTCTTTTGAGTGTCAGAGACTGAGGAGGATCTTATAGAAGTGTATAAGATCGTGAGAGGCATGGATAGGGTGAGTGCATTCAGTCTTTTTCCCAGAGTTGGGGAATCGAGGACTAAAGGTCATCTGTTTAAGGTAAGAGCAGAAAGAATACATGGAAACCTGAGGGCCAATTTTTTTTTACGCTGAAGGTGATACGCATATGGAATGAGCTGCCAGCGGAAGTGGTTGAGGTGGGTATATTAACAACATTTAAAAGATATTTGAACAAACACATGGATAGGAAGTGTTTAGATGAGATGGGCCAAATGCAGGGAAATGGCCTTCGTGTGGATGGACATTTTAGTTGGCACAGACCAGTTTGGGTCAAAAGGCCTGTCTCCATGCTGTCGGACTCTATGACTCTATGTGGCAAGAATGTGAGTGGCTACGCAATAGTATACGCCAGAAAATCGTTCAGGCTGTTGTATACAGCCATGATTTGGAAAGATTTATGTTTTCGTTATCTTGAGATTCACTCATTCTGTTGATGTCACACACAGGCTGTTTGTGGAGACAATGAGTTCAATGCTAGCCTTTATAGGGAACACAATTCATCTGTAGAGCCCTTGAGAGGTCTATTAATTATGTTCGACTGGTAATATAAGTTATGCTTTTTACTATCATGCAATAAACCATTTTGTGGATGAACACCAGTGTCTATCCTGTAAAGAATGTTTGTTTAGGTTGTTTCCAAGTGTGGGAGAGTCGAGGACAGTGGACATGATCTCAAGATAAGGGGTCACCTATTTAAGACACAGGTGAGGGGAAATTTCATCTCTCAAAGAGTGGTTAATTTGTGAAATTCTTTACAGAGGGCTATCAAGGCTGGGTCATTAAGAATTTTCATTGTGGTGATAGATTTTTAATCTGTAAAAGAATAAAAAATTATGTGGAAAAGACAGGGAAGTGGTGTTGAGTACAAAGATGTGCAGTTTAGGTGGATTGGCCATGTTTAACTGCCCACAGTGTCTAATGATGTGCAGGCTACAAAGAATAACCATGGGAATGCAGGGTTACAGGGATAGAGTTGGGGAGGGGGGGCAGAATGTGTCGGGATAGGATGCTGTTCGGAGGTTTGGTGAGGATTTGATGGGCCGAATGGCCTGCTTCCGTGGTGTAGTAATTCTATGATTATCAGATTGGCTATGATCTCATTGAATAGTGGAGCAGCCATGATGGGTCAAATAGCTTACTTCTGCTTTGGTGTCTTATGGTCCATGAAGTGCCTTCTAAGCAGACAATTTTGGGACCCCGGAGGGTATTGCCGAGCAATGACCCTCTGCTGTAAACAATCATGCCATCTCCTGCCTGACTGGTTCTGGCTTCCCTGTATCCCAATCAGTTCTTTACTAGTGGGGCGTCCATACTGCATTTCTTGACTGTTGACAGCCCCAGCAATGGCCACCATTCCTGGTTGGATTCCACCATTTGTTAATGGTTCATGGAGCCTGTATCTTGAGCTTTAAACAGTTTGGGAACTCCAAAGGTGACTTAGCAATTGTGTGCAATTACAATAGAGCACTTAAAGGGAGTCTTGTGGCATTGTCCCTATCTCTGGACCAGAGGATGTAAGTTCAAGACTCACCTGCTCCGGAAGTGTGCCATAACGTCTAAAACATTGATTAAAAATTTCGAACATAAAGTTGGCTTATGGAGGAAGTTAGGGAAAGCAGGTCAGGAGCTGGTACTTAGTGTTTGCTTTTTCTAACTACTTCAACCTTGAGGAATTGCTTTCTTTTCACTCTGCTACAATGACAAAAGTCAGTTATAATAGCTAAAGTTTGTTCTACTTCCAAGACACAAAATAAAATGACAACTGATGATGAAGTTATTAGACTATATCAAATTAAATGTAAATATA
The DNA here is from genome assembly GCF_030684315.1 of Stegostoma tigrinum. Lineage (NCBI taxonomy): Eukaryota > Metazoa > Chordata > Chondrichthyes > Orectolobiformes > Stegostomatidae > Stegostoma > Stegostoma tigrinum. The sequence continues at coordinate 42,099,498 of NC_081372.1, read as the reverse complement.
TAATTAGATAAAATTGAACTAATTAACCAATCATAACACTTTAAATTTGGCTGAATGAGTGATGTGTCACTGCTGTAGCATGAGGGCGCCCCTGAATGCAGATTGATCCAATTCAAACATGTCGGCAGTACATATTTGAAGTTCACCAGCTTTGATTCAGAGTTTATGAGCTTTAGGGTGAACTACAGTTGCTCTATTGTGTTGGAGGGGGGAGGGCAATATTTGGATTACTTGTTCTAGGAGACGATCAACCTTTTAGGACAGGGCTTTCAGATTTGGACAGTGCTCAAGATCAAGAGAATATGAATGTGTGCAAGGCAGGTAGGTGGCCCCTGAGGGCAGAAACTTGGTGTTTCCAAATTATCAATAGTTGTTGAAGGTTCTTTCAATTTGTTTAGATGTAAGTGATATCTGGAGAATCATTGAGCTAACTGACCATGGCATCATGATCCAGGAAGCCATTCAAGTGGGCAGAGCACTTGGAAATGTAAGAATGTGAGTATAATGCTCATAGGAGCAGCATGTCTCAAAGGGAAAAACACATTCTCTGCAGCAAAGAGCTGAAGTTCAGTGAGTTGTGTTGTCTATCCAGTGCAGGGGTTCGAGACATCTGCTCAGGGCTAGAGAGGAACTTAAAGTGGGAAGAAGAGGATCAAGTTGCCATGGTTTTTATAGGTAATAAAAGATTAAGCATGACAAAGACAAAGGAATTGCATAGTCAATATGAGGACTTAAATGCCAAATTAAAGTACAGAATCTCAAAGATCATAATCTCCTTACCTAAATGATGTACAAATTGATATACAGCAAATCAGATTAGAGTAATGAGTGTGTGCCCCAAGAGAAATGGGCTCCAGTTCACTGGGCTGTAGCACAGGTACTAGGGAGGATGGGATCTATATATTGGATGGTCTCTAGCTGAATTGTGGTGGGATATATTTCTTGCTAACCACATATCTAGGGAATTAGAGAGGAATGATCTGATAGTCATTGCATAGTCAAAGTGGCAGGATGACATGGTTTGGTACCTGAATTTAGAAGTTTATAGGACAGGTGGTCTAAAACAAAACTGGAGGGATTGCTCCATTAATTAATGTTGGTATTAGCACAATGATGAGGTAAGTTAAGGAAAGCAGGATGTGGAAAACGTTTGGGAGGACATGAGAAATGATAAAAGTTAGAGGTTACTCGTGGGTTTGTCATACAGGCCCTCCAAATGTAGAGCAGCAGAGAGCATAAGGGAATAAATGGTGGGAGCTTGTTTGAAAGGCATGGCGACAATCATGGGATATTTTAATCTACATTTAGACAGGAAAGAGACAAATGGACAATAATGACGAGACGAGGAATTCATTGAATGTTTTGAGGATAGCTTCTGAGACCAGCATGTCCTGGAATCAACCAGAGACCAGGCTTTATTAGACTTGGCATTGTACAAGGTAGGATTAATTAATTATTTCATAATGAGGAGGCCTCCAGGTAGCATGGTTGAATTTAAGGGATTTCAATTTGATGGAGAGAGAAATTGGTCCAAGGCTTTGTTTTAAACTTAAATAAGGGCAGTTATGAAGACTGGAAAGCTAAAGTGAATTGACGCATTAAACTAAAGGTAAGGGAATGCCCTTTTAGATATTTATGGAGATATTTCAGAATTTACAGAATAGACATAATCTGCTTAAGAAAAATTCCAAGAAATGGGCCAATCAAATTTTGTTAAATAAAATGTTTAGAGACAGCATCAACTTAAAGAAAAATCGCACTCTTATACAAAAATAACTGTCAGTCAGAAGATTGGAGAAATCATTAAAAAGTGCAAAGAATGACTAAAAAAGTTAAAAAGGGAAAATGATTAGAATTGAAAAGAAATGACCAGAAATGTAAAATCAGAGCTATTAGAAACTAGGAAAAACAAGAGTCTCTATAAATAGTGTATAAATCATAAACAGTGTGTGTAGGTCCTTATAGAAAATGAGTCTGGAAAATCATAATTGAATAGGTATTTTATTTCAGTTTATAAAAGATATAAGTGATATTTCAGAATCAGCTACAAATCAGAAAATGGAATAAGAGAGGAACTCAGGAAAATGACAATCACCAGAAAAGTGGTTCTGATTAAATTGTTAGAACTGTGGGTTGACAAGTGCCCAGAATTTTCTTGAAAGAAGTGGTAAACATGACAGTTAATACATCAGTTTTAACCTTCCACAACTCCCTAGGTTCTGAGGAAGGGCCACTGGATCCAAAATGTTAACTCTGTTTTTTCCTCCACAGAAGCTGCCAGACTTGCTGAGCTTTTCCAACAATTTCTGTTTTGTTTCCTGATTTGCAGCATCCACAGTTCTTTTGTTTTTTATGTAGTTTTTTTTGTCAGATTCCAGGAAGGTCCCAATAGGTTGGAAGATAACAAATGTAATGCCTTTCTTCAAGAAAGGAGGGAGGCAGAAATTAGGAAACCTCAGACCAGTCAGTTTAACATTTGCCATAGGGAATATATTAGAAATTATTATTAAAGACATAATAGCAGGGTACTTAGGTAAGTTCAAGATAATCAGCCAGAGTTGACATAATTTTGTGAAAGGGAAATCATGTTTGACCAATCTGTTGGTATTCTTTGAGAAGGTAACATGTGCTATGGTTAAAAGGGAGTAGCAGATGTAGTTTTCCAGAAGGCATTTGATCGTGTGCCACATCAAAGGTTATTGCAAAACTCAAAGCTCATAGTGTAGGGGATAGTATATTGGCATGGATAAAAGATTAACTGGCTAGCAGGAAGCAGACGGTAAGCTTGAATGGGTCTTTTTCTGGTTGATAAGGCATAACGTAGTGCGCCAAAGAGGACAATGCTGAAACCTCAAACTGTTTATAATTTGTATAAATGACTTGTTTAAAGGTCCAAGGCTTGGTTATCAAATTTCCTGATGATGATAAATAGGAAAGTGTGAAATTAACAATTTTGGCAGGAAGAATAAAAAATAACTATGTATCAAAGTGGTAAGTGATTACAGAACTCTAAGGTAGTTGGGAGTCCTAGTTCATAAATCAAAAAAAGCTAACAGGTATAGCAAGTATTTAAGAAAGCTGGTAGAATGTTCTAATTATTTATTGTGAGGGGGGTTGAATATAAATGCATATTAAGAAGGTTATCCTTCAGTTATACAAGACATGAGTGAAATCACTTCTGAAGTATTGTGTATAGTATTGGTCTTCTTATTTAAGAGAGTTCTGGAAGAGTAATACCTGGAACAGCAGTTTGCCTTACGAGGCAGGGTTGGACATGCTAGGCTTGCATCCACTGGAGTTTTGAGGCTGAAGAGATGACTTGATTGAAACATATAAGATCTTGAGCAGCCTTGACAGGGTAGACATGGAGTGGATGTTACCTCTGAGAGAATCTAGAAATTAGGGTTTCTGTTTAAAAAATAACAATTTACACCCATTTAAATGACTTTTCTTTCACAGAGGGTAGTGAGTCTTTGGACCTTTCTTACAGAGTCTGTAATGTATGATTCCTTAAGTATGATTATGTAATCTGTGGATCAATGCTACAGATTGTGGCACAAGGTCACCAGTAAAGAGGACTCTTCAGGGTTGACAGTTGTCATTACCAGTGTTTAAGTTGAAGCTGGATGGCCCAATCAACTCCAAGGACAGGATCATCATCAACTTACTGGTGACTGGTTAGCAAGGTTAGATCATACGGAATACAGGGAGAACTAGCTATTTGGGTATAGAATTTGCTCGAAGGTAGAAGTCAAAGGGTGGTGGTGAAGGTTTGCTTTTCATTCTAGAGGCCTGTGAGCAGTGGTGTGCCAAAAGGACCAGTGCCAGACCCACTGCTTTTCATTACTTATATAAATAATTTGGATGTGATCATAAGAGGTATGGTTAATAAGTTTGCAGATTGCACCAAAATTGGGGGTGCAGGGCTCAGCAAAGAAGGTTACCTCAGAGTACAATGGGATCTTGTTCAGATGGGACAATGGGCTAAGGAGTGGCAGATGGAGTTTAATTAAATGAATGTGAGGCACTGCATTTTAGAAAGGCAAATCAGGGCAGGAATGATAAACTTAAAGGTAAGGCGTGTTGCTGAACAAAGAGACCTTGGAGTGCAGGTTCATAGTTCCTTGAAAGTGGAGTTACAGGTTACCAGAATAGTGAAGAAGGCATTTAGTATGCTTGCCTTTATTGGTCAGTGTCTTGCGTATGAGTTGGCAGGTCATGTTGCAGCTATACAGGACATTGGTTAGGCCACAATTCGAATACTGCATGCAATGCTGGATTCCCTGCTACAGGAAGGATGTTGTGAAATTTGAAAGAGTTCAGAAAAGATTTGCAAGGATCTCCACACTCCCGTCCAGCCCCACCACACCTGGCATCTTCCCCTGCAACCGCAGGAAGTGCTACATCTGCCCCCACATCTCCCCTCTCACCCCCATCCCAGGTCCCAAGATGACTTTCCACATCAAGCAGATGTCCACCTGCACATTTGCCAATGTGGTATACTGCATCCACTGTACCCGTTGTGGCCTCCTCTATCGCGGAAACCCAAGCGGAGGAGGCTTGGGGACCGTTTTGCAGAGCACCTCCGCTTGGTTCGCAATAAACAACTGCACCTCCCAGCGGCGAACCATTTTAACTCCCCCCTCCCAATCCTCAGACGACATGTCCATCATGGGCCACCTGCAGTGCCACAACGATGCCACCCGAAGGTTGCAGGAACAGCAACTCATATTCCGCTTGGGAACCCTGCAGCCCAATGGTATCAACGTGGATTTCACAATCTTCAAAATCTCCCCTTCCCTTACTCCATCCAAAAACCAGACCAGCTCATCCCTGCCTCCCTAACCTGTTCTTCCTCTCACCTATCCCCTCCCCCCACCTCAAGCTGCACCTCCATTTCTTACCTACTAACCTCATCCCGCTCCCTTGTCCTGTCTGTCCTCCCTGGACTGACCTATCTCCTCCCTACCTCCGCACCTACACTCACGTTTACTGGCTCCATCCCCGCCTCTTTAACTTGTCTGTCTCCTCTCCACCTATCTTCTCCTCTATCCATCTTCGATCCGCCTCCCCTTCTCTCCCTATTTATGTCAGAACCCTCTTCCCCTCCCCCATTTCTGATGAAGAGTCTAGGCCCGAAATGTAAAAAGAGCTTTCCTGCTCCTAAGATGCTGCTTGGCCTCCTGTGTTCAGCCAGCTCTACACCTTGCCAGGGTGATTTGTGAGCTATAGGGAGAGGCTTAATAGGGTGGGGTTATTTTCCTTGGAGCTTTGAGGCTGAGGTTTATAAAATCATGCGAGGCATGGAGAGGTTAAATAAGTCTTTTCCCCCAAGTGGAGGAGTCCAAACCTAAAGGGCATTAGTTTAAGATGAGAGGGGAAATATTTAAAAGGGGCTTAAAGGGCAACTTTTTCATGCAGCTGGTGGCTCATGTATGGAATGTGCTGCCAGAGGGAGTGATGGAGGCTGATACAATTAAACATATAAAATGTATTTGGATGGGAACTTGATTTAGAGGGATATGGGCTGAATGTTGCCAAATAGGACTAGATTTATTTAGAGTATCTGTTTGACGTGGATGAGTTGTGGAAAAGTCTGTTTCTGTGCTGTACAACTCTATGACTTTATGAACTGCTTTTTGAAATGGTGTTAATTGAGGGATAGATACTTGGTCAGTGTACCAGGTAGAACTTTTCCACCCTTCTTCAATGCTGCCAAGGAATCTGTTGTTGAGAGGGCAGTTTGGACCTTGGTTTAAATGTCTCATTTAAAAGAAAGCACCACTGGAGTCAGACTGGAAAGAAAATGGAATGAAAGCTCATCAGGAGATTCCTGGGATAAAGGAAAAGTCTTGTGAGAACAAATTGACCAGACATGCTTTATAATTCCTCTACTTTACCAGATCTCATTGAAATTTATAAAAGTTTTAAGGGATACTCCGAAAGCTTCGCTAAGGAGGTTTAATAATGTCTCGGGAAAAACAGGATTGTTACATCTGCCAGAATAAAGTCAAAAAATGGTGCAGCCTATTTGAAAGCAAGTGCTCGTCGGAAGCAAACAATAAGTGTGACGAGAGGAAAACACAATCAAGCAGCTTGTCCAAAACTCAATTGTCTACAGTATCCTGTTCCATTTGCAGCAGAATATCAGCATTAATGATCACCTGAAACCCTAACAAAACAGTACCAAACACTCCAGATGATGAACATGGCCATCTTCATCTTTTTCTTATTTATTCCATGGACATTGGCGTCTTTGGCTAGACCAACGTTTATTGCCCATCCCTAATTGCCCTGCAGAAGTGAGCCTTGAAAGATAAACATGTCTACAAGTGCCCCTGGGACTGCATTCAGCAAGTTTCAGAAGCATATGAGAGAATATCTTCAAAAATAAAAGACCTTGATGGCTTATTATTCTTTCATTCTTAGTATTCCAGTACAATACAATGCTAATTTTGTTGCTGGAATTTTCCTTCCAAAATACTGTTTAAGTCACAAACTGAAGAAAATGGATCTTTTCTCATATTTGGAAATGTACAAAGCTGTTACAATTTGCAGCATGTTGTGCAATCAATCAACCTGGCATCTATAAGTGGTAAACTAGCAGGGGGGATTAGGAAGGTTTCTGAGCGATATTGGCCCATATGATAGGTGATAATTACATCTCCTCACACAAGTCCCTTGTTCACAGAGTGTTTTATCATTAGCAGGCTGCATTATGAAAAGCTGTCAAACAAGATTCTAACAATTTGCCTGAAGGATAAAATAGTTTTGATCATGGGGAAGCAATTTACAGTGCATAAATCTCATTAAGTACTGCTAGTATCTCGTCTCTGTTGTTAAGCTGTTTGTGTTTTGGAATTGAAATAAATTCATTCTCCAAAATTGTTTACAGAAAAGTGCATTATGGTAAGCAGTTGATTCCACACTTATTTTGTAAATCTGCAAGTATGGGTTGTTGAATCAACTTGGAACTATACATAAAGTACAGACATCTTTTAAAAAAAAGATAAAAAACAGAAAATGCTGGAAACACTAAGCAGGTCAAACAGCATCTGTGGAGACAGAAACAGTGTTCATGTTTCAGGATAATGACCGTTCATTGGAATCATAAAGGGTTCCTACACACATCGTTCCCACAGCACATCTTATTGCGAATCACTTCACAAACCACTCCCATAAGAAAAAGGTGTACTTTTAAATCCACATATTAAAATAAATGCAGCCTTCATCAATTTATTTAGCAAATAAGAGCAGGATAGACTGGGCAGTTTCAGTTGACTGATGGGAAAATATAGAGTGATAAAGGAGTAAACAATGAAGCTACATATCAGAAGTTTGTGATATGTATTTAGAATAGTGAATTATGCAGGATTTACAACGACAAAACAAATCATTCAGCCAAACAGTTCTCAGCTAATGTTCTACGCTGCACAAGAGTCTCTGTCACCCCACTTCATCTCACTTCTAGGTTTGGAATCAGTCACAAGTGGAAATATCTTTATTTAACAAAGCAACCCCCTTCATAATTTCAAAGGCTTCCATCAGGCCATGGACATTTATAAAAGAAAGAAGAACCAGCTCCAAAGTATTAAGTGGTGGCAAGTAGAGACCACAGTGGAGAGTAGTGGGATAAGTTTTAAGTCGAAGGAAGAGCTACAGCTATTACGATGAAACTAGTGAGTTGGAAAATTATTGGGAAGATCTGGAATTCCCCACACAGGGGAAGAGGATTCTTGAAATTCCGGGCAATGTGGATTTCACATGGAAAAATTAAAACAAAAAGCAAAAATGCCATTTATAAACAAAAACCATGACAGGGGAAAGAAATCAGGAGCAGGATTGGAGAGATAAAAGAAGTGATACATATGTCTTAAAGCTTAAAATGCCGTAGAGACTTAGGCCAAGAGTAAATATCTGATTGGAAATGAGCCAAAAAGAAATATCAGAAGTGAGATGTTGTTTTAAGAACAATCTATAGGAAAGGGGGAAGAGACCAGCCAGAAGAAGGGTCCCAATCCAAAACATCAACTTTCCTGCTCCTCTGATGCTGCCTGGACTGCCGTGTTCCTCCAGCCCTGCACCGTGTTATCTCTGACTCCAGCATCTGCAGTTCTTACTTTCTTTCTTTGTCTCATCTCTTGGGCATCTTTGCATTGTTTGCCTCCCACACCAGCTTGTTACCATAAAGGTCCCACCTTCTCAACCTCCTTCTTTGCCTGCTGTGTGGTGGCTCTTAGGTTAAACTCACTATGAGATGTCTCTCTCTAATGAGTGTGCAGCCCTATGGTCCTCTGGGTCTATGGTGACATTATTGTTTGCTTTATGATCATGGCAATGCATCCCATCATCCTTGTCCATTTAACTTCTAGCCTAAGTCCAACGATTGGATCCCATTCCAAATGAATGATCCTTGAAAATTTGGCACTGTTGAGGGCAAGGTTGTCAATATCAATGCACTGTTTGACCATAAATAGCATCACATTATTGCTTGACTTCCTCATCCACTACAGGTTACTGGATATTCATTAGAAGTAAGTATGTTCACCTTCCCTTACTTGATCGAAGCCACTGATGTCAATAGTAATAATTTTAAATGTAGCTGTGATTAGCTAAGTTAGCATTTACTGAGAAATAAAGCCAAACAATCTTTTCAAACCCAGCAGAGATTCGCCTGCACTTCATCTAACCTCATCTACTCTGTTTCTCCAATGTGATCTCTTTACACTGGGGAGACCAAATGCAGATTCGGAGACTAGTGTGCAGAGCTTCTGCACTCTGTACATGCCAACCAACACGACTTTTCAGTTGCCGTCCACATTAACTCCCCCTCCCACTCTGGTGACATGTCCATCCTTGGCCTTCTCCACTGTCGGAGTGAAGCTAAATGTAAACTGGAGGAACAACACCTCTAGTTCACCTTGGGAGCTTATAGCCCAATGGCCTGAATATTGACTTCACCAGCTTCAAAATCTGTCCTCCACCAACATGCCCATCTTCCTACTCACCTATCCACTCCACCCTTCCCACTGACCAACCATAATAACCCTCACCTGCATCCACCTATCTCTACCTCGCTGACCCACCCCCCCAGCTCCAGAGCCCAATTTATTTCCGGGTCCCCCTCCCCCTCTCTGACGAAGTCCTGACAAAGAGTTTCGACCCAAATTATTGACTTTCGTCCTACTCAGATGGACTGTGCTTTTCCAGCTCTACATTTATCGAATCTAGGAATTTTTTAGTTTGCATGATTCGCTGTAGTATTACTTAGGAAACGAGGAGATAGTAGGAACTGCTGATGCTGGAGAATCTGATATAACAAGGTGTAGAGCTGGAGGAACACAAAGGACGTTCCGGGCCTAGACCCTTCAGTGGAGGAGTTTTGCTTTTAATTTGACTGCATGAAAGGTATTTCTGCTGGTCCAATTAATTGCAATTTTTCATTTGTTCTCTGTTGACTGAATTAGATGCAATCAGAAAACAAAGTTGCTAAAGTTGAGTAATGTCTGTACCCATGAAGGCTAAGAGAGTATAAGCCACCTATCATGAACATGTCTGTTTAATGCACTGATTGATGCAGTATGTGTTCACATCTCACTGAAAATCCCTTGTCAGACCTTACCAATCAGAGAGGGCAGGCACACCCAAGGACAAATAGTGTTGACTACAATTTATTGTTATTCATCTTTTTGGTTATAGTCAAACCCATTATAATTGGCATTTAATTATAATAAATTTAGCAGCCAAAATAGAAATGAAATACTGCAAGAATCAATTGTGTTTATTTTAACAGATTAGAGAATCAGGATGGCTCCTATTCAAATAGTTTTTGCAATGCTTGGTATGTTGTTATTTTTAAAGTAATGAGCCATATAACACACAGACTAAAACTTTGCAACCCTAAAACTGATTTTAACTGGTTGAATCATTAGGAAAACATGTGGCTGACCTATTTACCAGCTGGCCAAAGCAGAACAATCCTGGAAATCAGTGCTTTCTATTTCGTGCATTATATAAATATCGTCTTCTCTGCCTTTTAGACAAGAGTCTGAATGAACTCCTGAAGAATTTTTCACCAATGAGAAAAGTCACACTTTGTTTAAAATGTTGCAATAGTTTGGAGTCAAAATTTATGAATGGGAAGTACTGGGGAAATTGAATGCTCATAACTCTACTTAAAATAAATAAATGTTTGCTTTTATTTGAACACATGCACCAAGTCCATAAAGGCCAGAATCCGAGTACAATGGGAATGGATTTTCCACAGCCTGGGCAACAATGTGCAGTGAAGAATTGCTGTCCCCTCAGATTTCGAGCTTTCTTGAATTTCAAAAGAGTGACATTAACAGATGTCTTTCTTCTACTTATCTTGTGGGATTCTCAACCCATTGTTTGTTGATGCAAGCAGTTGTCATAGTCATGTAATAACAAAACCCAGCCATTTACTCTGTTTACCTCCGGAGGAACTGATGAGCAATCTACATAAAATTACAGCCATGTGTGGAATTCAATGAACAGACTGGGGAGGGGCATAAGAATTTTTAGAGGCTCCAACTGCACCTCTCTATTCACTCCAGGCCTGTTGTCGCTTACTCCAAGCAAGACCTACTTCTGGAAAGCCTAAGATTTTAGTCCAGGACCAAAACATAGCAGCAGCAGCAGCAAACATGTTCAGTTAATTCAATAGCACACTATCTCAATCTGCTTCTATTGACCATGACACACATGCAAGAATTGCCGATGTGGTGTAGCTTCTGGCAAAATCTAAATAACAGTCTTTGCATTGGCTGTGAGTCCACCGAGATTCACTGCACCTGGCTTAACTGAGTATGCAGTCATAGAGCCTCCTTCTGCAGCAAGCACATACCAGAGATAGAAATTATGAAGAAGGGGAATCCTGAAGCAGCCAAAACTCAACTTTCTGCAGTATCTTGTCTATTTTAAACAGAACCTACTTGGGACAGATTGGATTAGTCATTTTTTGTATACATCAGAACACCACGAGTCGTTCTTAATAACAAAATGTGAGGCTGGATGAACACAGCAGGCCAAGCAGCATCTCAGGAGCATAAACGTCAGCTTTTGTGCTCCTGAGATGCTGCTTGGCCTGCTGTGTTCATCCAGCCTCACATTTTGTTATCTCGGATTCTCCAGCATCCGCAGTTCCCATTATCTCTGAGTCATTCTTAATAATGAACAGTCATTTTCACCTCAAAAGATTAACAATATCTGTTCTTTATTTTTCATTAGGCAAGACCATTATGGCTTTAATTACACTCTGCAAAACTAAATGGAGTGCTTTTCATACATTTGCACAACAATCTTTATATTTACCTGATGAATAATAATGTGATATCAGTATTACATTCCTAATGTAATATTTGTCAGATTTAATTGACCAATTATAAATATTTAAACCCAGAAAACACAATAAAACTTCAATGCCCTACAACTAAGTTGCTTGATCATTTTACAGTTTATCATTACAAGAAAATGTTATCCATCACAAGTTGAATGTTACCTAACAATTTTTTGAAACAGCTTATGATTTCATAACCAAAGTTACAATACTTCAATCACTATATTGTTTACAAATTGTTTACACCTTCACTTTAACCTTTAAAAAAGTCCAGTTTGCTGAGCTAACAAGGTGTAGAGCTGGATGAGCACAGCAGGTCAAGCAGCATCAGAGGAGCAGAAAGGCTGACCTTTTCAGTCTAGACACTTCGTCATAAATGGGGGAGGGGAAGGGGATTCTGAAATAAATAGGGAGAGAGGGGAGGAGGATAGAACGTGGATAGAGGAGAAGATAGGTGGAGGGGATACAGACAGGTCAAAGAGGCGTCGATGGAGCTGGTAAAGGTGAGTATATGTGGGGAGTTAAAGAGGGGATAGGTCAGCCCAGGGAGGACGGATGGTCAAGGGGGCAGGATGAGGCAGAAGGGGGTAGGGCTTGAGGTAGGAGGAGGGGATAGGTGGGAGGAAGGACAGGTTAGGGAGGCAGGGACAAGCTGAGATCAGAGATAATGGGAACTGCAGATGCTGGAGAATCCAAGATAACAAAGTGTGGAGCTGGATGAACGCAGCATGCCAAGCAGCTTTTGTGCTTCTAAGATGCTGCTTGGCCTGCTGTGTTCATCCAGCTCCACACTTGGTTATCAGGGATGAGCTGGGCTGGTGTTGGGATACGGTAGAGGGAGGGGAAATTTTGAAGCTTGTGAAGTCCACATTGATACCTTTGAGCTGCAGGGTTCCCAAGAGGAATATGAGTTGCTGTTCCTGCAAACTTCAGGTAGCATCATTGAAGCACTGCAGGAAGCCCAGGATGTACATGTCATCTGAGGAATGGGAGGGTGAGTTGAAATGGTTCACGACTGGGAGGTGCAGTTGTTTAGTGCAAACTGAGCGTAGATGTTCTGCAAATCAATCTCTAAGCCTCCGCAGAGCTTAGGGCCAGTATAGCTACGGCTGTGAACCATTTCAACTCCCCCTCCCATTCCTCCGACGACATGTCCAGACATGCATGTGTTTTGGAAGTATTGTCAGCTGCAAAAACTTTAAGCTCTAGTTTTTAAAGGTTGAGCAGTGGCTGCAATTACAGTAGTGCATCTATGAGGCAGAGGACTGCATGGATTGCATGTTTAGGGGGATGGTCACACTGCAGGAGAGAGGCATAGAGCAGATAAGGAATAAGTGATAAGCAGTCCAAAAGAGCCGGACTGACAATATAGGGTCCCTTGAGCAACTTTCAATTCTGGACACCGAGAAGAGCTATGGCTCCTCAGAAAATTGTAACAAAAAAACAATTAAATCTGTCACACAACTGTTGGGTAAACTGCCCAAGAGGACAGGAAGAAGACTGGAAAAATAATAGTGATAGCAATCCACTAGTTAATGGAACAGAAAAGTGTTTCTGTGGCCATGTACCTGACTTCAGAATGGTATGTTGACTGGAGTCAGGGAGTGTGATCAATGGTCCATATTTGTAACAATGATATAGGTAGGAAAGGGAATGTGGTCCTGCCCTTTAGAATTTAGGCATACAGAAAATTTGCAAGCAGAATCTCAAAAGTAATAATCTCCAGATTACTCCGAGTGACATGTGCAAGTGAGTATAGAAATAGAAGGATAACGTAGATAACTGAATGGTTGAAAAGATAATGCAGAAAGGAAGGCTTTAAATTCTTGAAACATTGTGACTGGCTGTGGGGGAGATGGCACCTGTACAAGCCAAAAGGGCTGTAGTACAAAGATTATCCCAGCAATTATAGATGAGTCGATCTAACATCGCTTGTGGGGAAACTTCAGGAAACAATCATTCAGGATCGGTTTAATAGTCACATGGACAAATGTGAGTTATTTAAGGCAAGCCAAGATTTCTTAAGGAAAAATAATATTTAAATAAACTAGAGTTTTTTTTGAAGAGCTAACAGAGAGGGTTGTTGAGAATAATGCTGTTGATATGGTGTACATGGACTTCCAAAGAGTTTAATACAGTGTCATACAATAGACCTGTAAGCAAAGTTAGAGGTCACGGAATAAGAGGGATAGTAGCAATGTGACTACAAAATTATCTGAGTGATAGGAAGCAGAGAGCAGTGGTTAATGGACATTTTTGAGTTTGGAGGAAAGTTTATCGTGGAATTCTCCAGGGTTTGATATTGGGGCTGTTGTATTTTCTGATATAAAGTCATAGAGTTATACAGGACAGAAACAGACCCTTCTGTCCAACTTGTCCATGCCAACCAGATATCCTAAACTGATCTAGTCCCATTTGCCAGCACTCAGAGTCATAGAGTCATGGAGTCACACAGGACAGAAACGGACCCTTCGGTCCAAACAGTCCATGCCAAAAATAATCCTAAACTAAACTAGTCCCTACTGTCTGCCCTTGGCCCGTGTCCCTCCAAACCTTTCCTATTCATGTATTTATCCAAGTGTGTTTTAAATATTATAACTGTGCCCACATCCATCACTTCCTCAGGAAGTTCAATCTACACACGAACTGCCCTCTGTGTGCAAAAAATTGCCCATTGTGTCTTTTTAAATCCCTCTCGTATCACCTTGAAAATATATCCCTGGTCTTGAAATCCCCCACTTTCGAAGAAAGACACATACCAATAACTCTATCCATACCCTTCATGATTTTATAAACCTTTATAAGCTCATCCCCTGAACTTTGATGCTCCAGGGAAGAAAAGCCCACCCTATTCAGGTTTTCCCATTACCTCAAACTCTCCAAACCCTGCTACATCCTTGTAAATCCTTTCTGCATGATTTCAAGCTTAACAACATCTTTTCTGTTGCAGGGAGTTCAGAACTGTACATGCTATTCTAAAAGTACCCTCACCAATGCCTTGTACAGCCCCAAAATGACATCTCAACTCCCATGTTCAATGGGCTGACCAATGAACGCAAGCATGGCAAATGCCTTCTTCACTACCCTGACAACCTGCGACTTTACTTTTGAGGAACAATGCACCTGTAACCTTAGGTCTCTTTGTTCAACAACATTCCCTAGAATCTTACGTTTAAGTCTATAAGTCCTGCACTGATTTGCCTATACAAAATGCAATACTTCACATATACCTAAACTCTATCTGCCATTCGTTGGCCCATAGGCCGATCTGATTAATATATTTTATGATGTAGGCCTTGCATGTTGGTGAAAAAGATACATTTTGTCAAATCTTTTGTCTCACATAGAGTCATAGAGATGTACTACATGGAAATAGACCCTTCAGTCCAACTCATCCATGCTGTGCAGGTATTCTAAACACATCTAGTCCCATTTGCCAGAAGTTGGCCCATATCCCTTTTAGCCCTTCATATTCATATACCCATCCAGATGCATTTTAAATGTCATTGTACCAGCCTCCACCACTTCCTCTGAAAGCTCATTCCATATACACATCAGCAACTGCATGAAAAGGTTGCCCTTTGGGTCCTTTTTAATACTTTCCCCTCTCACCCTAAACCAGTGCCCTCTAGTTTTGGACTCCCCAATCCCAAGGAAAAGACTTTGTCAATTTACCCTCTCCATGTGCTTCATGGCTTCATATACCTCGATAAGGGTCACCCCTCAGCCTCCAATGTTCCAGGGAAAATAGTCCCAGTATATTCAGCCTCTCCCTATAACTCACAAACACTCCAATCTTGGCAATATCCTGGTAAATCTTTTCTGAACCCTTTCAGGTTTCCCAACATCCTTCTTATAGCAGGGAGACCAGAACTGCATGCAGTTTTCCAACTGTGGCCTATGTATAGCTGCAATATGATTTCCTAACTCCTATACTCAATGAACTGATCAATAAAGGCAAGCATACCAAATGCCTTCTTCATTAGTATGTCAACATGTGACTCTACTATCAAGGAACTATGAACCAGACTCTTTGTTCAGCAACACTCCCACTGTCTTACCATTAAGTATACATTCTGGAAAAATTTACAAAAAGGATCAATTTAAAGGGAAAACACATTCATGTTCTGTGTCAAGAGTGTGCTGATTGGTTAGCAAGTGGAACTTATTGGTAGAGATGTTGCTTTGAAGAAATCAAAGTTAATGATGACTGACAGTTAACTACCAAGCTTTGCTTAAATTTTCAAACAGTCAGGTTGACGCTAATTGGTCAAGGCGTTGCCAGAGAAATGAACTAGAAAATTTCTGTTACTTAATTTGCTGAGTTAAAACAGCCATTGTGTGTTGCGTGTTCTTTGTGACTGAGAGAACAAGTCTTGTGTATTAATATCTGTCACTTACAGTACATACAAGTGTGCCACTTTGAAAGCCCAATTGATGATGGGAGTACAAAAATATGGTCGTGTATGTGAGCATGAATATGGGTTCTTATGTTTAAAATGGAGACAGAGATTAAAGGACAATGAGCAGTGAGCTGAGAGGAGAGAAAACAAGTTGAAAATAGAGTTTTAAACAACCAAAGATATGAACTTGTTCAGTGCACAGATCAAAGGAGAAAAGCAGTGAAAGCAATCCACTGGCCAACTTGACATTTCGAATGTAGAGAATGATCATTTTAAATGCCAGGAGAAGTAATGGCACAAAATGAGATGTCCAAAGGAGGAGTTACCAGAGGAATAAAGAGGCAGACCAAACTATGATTTGGTGATAAGAACTCCACTCCCATCAAAACATTTACATGGGTGATGCAATCAAAGGGGAAGCTTCATTAGGAGGGGAGGCATCATCATCTTCTGTCAGTCAGATTTTTGTGAATGCCATGACATTGTTGCAATTATCCATGGTCAGCTCATGCAAAGTGAGAGCCTGGTTAATATGTGTGCAGATGTTTTAGAGTGAGATGCGGATAGGGATGTGAACAGATCTATTGGCATAGTAGGTGAGATGCTTGAGTCGGATAGGCAGGAGATTGACAAGACCAGCAAATGTATCCATTGATTCTGGTTGTAACAGGAAAGTCTATTTGGAAAATGTAAATGACTCTAATTTGCAATAAAGGAATTTTCATCAACACTTTCTAAAATTTGGAATGTTATTGGGGGTATTGTGATGCATTGGTAACAGGAACCAGGAGATCTGGTTTCAAGCCCTAATCTAAGACTTAACGTTCACTGAAGTAGACATGGCCAAAACAGGTCGATATGCCAATGGTAGGCAGTAGAAGTAAGAGAGTCGCCTCTGCTATGCTATGCTTGATGCAAATATGACCTCTGGGGTCAAGCTGGCAACCTGTTCCAGGAAAAGCTAATCTATGGCAACCAGATATAATCTAAGTCTAAGTGAGTAATAAAAAGAATATTATAATTAGCACATCACTGGTACAGTACCTATAAACTGCACAATGAAGACAATCTAGTAAATTTATCCAGTATGTTGCAATTAAAATATCACCATGACAGAACAACTTCTGTTCACCAGATGCTTTTGTTTATAATGGTAAATTGTATCCTGCAGGACCTGGTCCCCAATGCTGAGTCCGTGCAGCCTTTATCCCAATGCCAAATTCACAAATACATTTCTTCATGAGTCTAACATATTATTGTATCCAAAATGTACAGGAATAGACACAATAAACCAGCAAACAGAAGGGGAAATGTGCGACTGCTGCTGGCAAATTGACCAACCTGTAGGTGCTAGGGAAGGTTGGAAGATTGTTGTTGAATTACTTTCCAGTATCTTCCAATGGTTTCCCAATGGTTCAATTAGAAAAAAGTACACAGAAATTGGGCGTAGGCCCGAAAGGTCATCTGCCCTGCTCCTATGATGCTGCTTGGCCTGCTGTGTTCATCCAGCTTGACACCTTGTTACCACAGAATTTGTGTGCTGCATACAGTGTTGAGAAAAGGCCATTTGATCTAAACAGTCAATGCAGTCATTTATACTTCATGCAAGACTCTTCCCATCTCACCTCATTTAACTGATTTAGCAAAATCTTCACTTCTTTCTCCCATTAAATGCATATCTAACCTTACCTTTCATGCATCTATTCACCTCAACTGGTTCCTATATGGTAACATACAGCACTTTCAATTTTCCTTGAATATTTGGTCATGCAACCCCAGAAGAATTTGTGACTAGAGGGGACAGATGTGTTGAGTGCATGCTGCTCAAAGGCAGGAATGCCCTCCCACGTGGCTGAGGTGAGAACAGATAGGATGGAAGTAGAAGGCTCAACCACCTCTTGGGTGTCCTAACAGGGCTGTATGTAATTCCATAAGAACAGTAACCCTTCACCAGTGGATCCTCACCTTGCAGACAGTGAGAGGACAAATGTAGAGCATCGCACCACTGGTCTTGACCGTCTTTTTTTTATTTGACTCAATTTGATCTGATTTATTATTGTCACATGCACTGAGTCATGGTGAAAAGTGCTGTTTCTTGTGCTTTGAAGGCAGGTTTGTACCATGTGAGTGCATTAGGGGAACAGAACAGAGCGCAGGATACATTGCTACAGCTGCCAAGAAGGTGCAGTTAAAGATTAACATTAACATGAAAGAGGTCTATTCAAAAGTCTGATAACAGCAGGAAGAAGCAGTTCTTGAATCTGCTTGTGCATGTATACAAACTTTTATAACTTTTGTGGGCTGTTTTCTCCTGGAATAAGGCCAAGGGATTGATTGAATGAGATGAAAGTGGGGAGGGAATGCAGGTGAGAAGGCAGTACAAAGGCCATACAGGGTTACTTATTGGGGGGAGTATTTGGTCGCTCAGTTTCCTCATGCAGGAGTGAGAATGATCATGCACAAGTCTTGGTGGGAGATATGTGCAGTAACTGAGGTAGTGTGAGTGTGAGGCAGAAGAGACAAGAGGCAGTTACAATTATAGAACACAAAAGGCCATTGATCTTCTTGCATCATTGCTGCATGTTCCTCAGGATGGTGGAAACAGTGCTGACCTGGGTAGCAACATCAGAACAGGCTGGCAGGCAATGGTGGTGTGCTTTCCTCGGATGGTCCCGAGAGAAGAGGACAGCTCTCCACTGCACTACCGCTTTTGCCAGAACTTCAAGGTCCCTGCCAGAGAAGTGGAGTGCCAAGTTTCCTGTGTCCATGATATCTTGTCATGTAAGAATAGTGTAGGGCATCCCCCAACTGACAATACTTGATCTAGTGTACTGCTGCATTTTAAGTATGGTGTCATCATCATGAATCCTCCAAGGTCCCTGCAGTGGCAAGTATCTTTGTGTATAACAAGAAGGAGGATTTGTCGAGCAGGGCACCATAGAGATGCAATGCAGAGTGAATGAGGCAATATTCAGAAAATAGCAGCAGATATCTTGCTTGGGCTTACAGAGATAAAGCCCCCATGAAATTAGCCAAGACTGACAGTTAGCTAATTTCCAGTAAAATACACCCCATAAACTTTGTATTTTTCTCTCTCAACGGATGCTGCCTGACTTTTGTTTCTAGCATTTTCTGTTTTAATCCGTACAACTGTATCCATTGGGTCATCAATAAATTCTTGAAGGGCAGGAGAGAAATTTGACAGAAAAATTGGCCAATGGTGGGCAGGAAACAAAAGGAAGGACAAGCCTGATGGGCCAAACAGGTTTTTTTAATCAAGGACTTTTTTTGGCTATAGGTAACCCGATATCTTTTTAATTAGGATGTTATTTTCTTGTATAAATTGAGTTCTGCACTGTAGTAGAATATTACACTGTTTATGTTTTGCTTGCTAATTTGGTACATTTAATTTCATTATTATGACAGCTGTTTTGTTTTGCATTAGAAGGAGAGAGAAGTGGTATCAGTGGTGACTTAAATGTTTCCACATTTTTAAAAGATTTATATCATCTAAATAATGTTGAGAATTATATTCCTGTTGTTTAGGTGTAAAATCACTTTAATGAATTATAATTAATTGGCAATAGAAATTTAGCTAAGTAGAAAGTAATGTTAACTATAATAAGTTTGAATTCTTCTGGTCACAATTAGTTGTAGCAACATTTGAATCTGACTTATGAAACTATTGACTCATTTTGTATGGCTGAGAAATTTATTTTTACAATTTTAATAGGGAATGGGAAATCTTTTTGATTCTATTTGTGATGCCATTGTGCCCAGCTGTCAGACCAATGATTCCTCCTAAATAGCCTTAATTTGCCTGAATTTATTCACATTCAAAAATGATGCGCAGCATAATCCAAGCTTGTCCGTCAAGCCTGCTCACAGTCATGATTGCCTAGAGCATCTACACCAAAGATTTCTATCTTCTGACCCTTCAGCCAAACCTGCAAGCTTGTCATCTCATAGAGGAGGCATTAATCGGGGCCAGCAGAAAGATACATGTTTTAAAAAAAATTCCTCCCAACTCTTTCAGACAATCAGAAAAGCCTTTTTGATGAAAAGAGACAAAAACAAAGTATCCAGTATTAACATCTTCTCTGTGTTGCAGTAGCTGAACCCCTGGCCGTATTGGGCTACAAAAGTTTAATAATTTTAACAGTAAAGGTAGAGAAGGTATTGAAAGTTCTTGGGAAGATATCCTTCTGGAAGAATTTTAAAAATCACAGTCTCAGAACTCACATAGAGACCCAGAAGGGTGCAAAAGCAAGATAGGTAGTTGAGATGGCCGACACTTAAAAGCTTGACCACAAATTCAAGCCCGTTGTCTGTCACCCTCCCAAACCTGAGGAGGGTAGAAAGTGAGAGAGTAAAAGGAGGATACTTGACAAGGACAAGAAGAGACCACTGGGAATGTCCCATGATTTCCACCTCAGGCCAGAAGGAAAGCTGTTGAGGATGGAAATGATGTCCAAAGGCTTAAGTGTTTCCATTGTCATAGAAAGGGACACCCTTTGTCTGATTGCTGGAGGGGTAAATCCATGGGACTTATTAGAGTGTACAAGGTCAATATGACTGAGAGTACAACACCCCACCCAAATGCCACCTAACCATCTTACCACCTGGCACCTTAACAACGTGGCACTCTAGTTCTTTGGCATCCCACCCCTTACCCACTTGACACACAATCCACTTGGCACCCTATTTGACTGGCAACCCCTACCCACCCAGGAGCCTACTTAACTGGCGCTCAACCCACCACTCATCTGCCACCCTCCTCCTTGTATCCTAAACTCAAACTAACCTGATGTTAGTTGTTGGAACAATGTTCCAATTTTATGTCTAATATTTTTCAGGAATTTATTACTTGCCTGCATATAACACATTAAAGTTTCAGCATTCCACATTCACAAGGAACTTTCAAAAGGTACCGTGAACAAATCAAAACTATGATCGTGCCAAATTACCATGAATATCCTCATGACTGGGACAGAATTGTTTGCTTCCCAGCCAAGGTTGAGTTTATTGTTTTCAAACCATCTAAGTTATGGACACGAGTTAAAAAGTCCTCTGAAATAAATCAAAGGGAAGTCTGTAGAACGTAGAAATGAACATCCATGTTCTGAGTGTGGCTCAGAGGAGCCTACAAAGTAGGCCACTATCATCTTAGATCTTCACAAACAAGCTTAAAGAAGGCAGATAAACAGACCAAATCCTAAACATTTCTGCTTAGGGGATGAGTTATTAGTATCACTGTCTTTACAAGGCAAACCATGAAGTCACAGTTCAGAGGTCTATATAGGGTAATCAAAGAATTAATTAAATAAATTACTTAACCAACACCCCTTCTTAACAGCACCCCATATGAGTAAATAAAAGGTTGTGTTGTATCAATATTTAGAAACAATCCCACAACCAGGAGGAGGATAAGCTATTGCAATTTCTTCAGGTAATAAGACCAGTAGCGGACCAAAGGGTCATGAAAATGAGTTAGAGGATGCAGAGGCAGTTCTCAAATTGAACCAAACCATTAGAGAGGTTATAGACCACACTTTCAAATGTTGATGCAGAAGAACAAAGAGATATAACAAGCTACTTGCAGTATTTAAGGAAACCTGTAGGGATGAATCAGAGCGAACAACTTTAGCCATACATGATGTGATGTAGGAGAATAATTTCCACAAAACAACATCTTTAGGCCTGGAGAAACAGACCAAAGTGAAAGTAGAAATCCAATACACAGTAGAAAACCACCTAACTGAAGAAATTCAAAACAGCTCCACTGTTGTGTTATCGAGCAAACATAATGGTTCAGCCAGATTCTGCATAGACTACGAAAAGATCAATGTAAATCAAAGGCAACAAAAACAAAGTTGCTGGAAAAGTTCAGCAGATCTGTGGAGAACTGAGGAAGGGTCACCGGACCTGAAATGTTAACTCCTTATTGGGCCCGAAACGTTAACTCTGTTTTCACCTCCACAGATGCTGCCAGACCTGCTGAGCTTTTCCATCAACTTTGTTTTCTTTTGTAGATGAGTTTGAAGAATTGTGGCTATCTGGGTTTTTCTTTAATGAGGTCAATGGAATTGAATTGAAACTTTTTTAAAAAATACAGTATTCCTTGAAAGTCATATGTTTTGCGCCGACTGGTTATTTACTGAAGATGTCCTGCTTGGATTTACAACTGTTAGTTTGCAGTTTATGCTTTGGATATTGTTTGTAGTAGTCAGTGACCCTGCTGAAGGAGAGGAATCCTCAGCTCAGCTCTCCTATTTATGAACAAAATCCCCATGTTGTGAATCCAGTGTGAAACCTGAGTGTCCACTTGAAAAGCAACTGTAAGACATCTCGAGATAATGGGAACTGCAGACGCTGGAGAATCCAAGATAATAAAGTGTGGAGCTGGATGAAGACAGCAGGCCAAGCAGCATCTTAGGAGGACAAAAGTCGATGTTTCGGGTCTGGAACTCTTCTGGGTGAAGGGTCTGTGCTCAAAACGTCAGCTTTTGACCTCCTAAGATGCTGCTTGGCCTGCTGTGTTCATCCAGCTCCACACTTTATTACATAAGACATCTTGATTCTATATTTCTTAAGCAATGTGCAAGTTGCAAAATTTCCAGAGACAACTGTCTATGATCTACATAGATCAGAAGGCCAGAACAAATGTTGTTGATATATTCCAACTCTATCCTGTTTATCTTCAAGAACAAAGATTTATTGGCCAATAAGTGTCTTTTTTAATTGCATCTTTTTTTTTGTTTTTCTTTGCATATTGTCTTTCTGTGTGTGTTTTGGGATGTCTAGCAAGCCATAGAGCTGAACAGCTGTACCATATGGAAACAGACCCTTTACACTAACCCATCCATGCTGTCCAAATATCCTAAATTAATCTAGTCCCATTTGCCAACATCTGGCCCATATCCTGCTGAACCCTTCCTATTCATTTACTCTCCATATGCCTTTCAAATGTTGTAGTTGCACCAGCCTCCACCACTTCCTCTGACAGCTCATTCCGATTACGTATCACCCTCTGTGTGTAAAAGTTGCCCTTTAGGTTCTTTTTAAACCTTTCTGATCTACCTTAAACCTATGCCCCTAGCTTTGGACTCTCCTACCCTGGCTAATCAACCTATCCAGGCCCTCATGATTTTAGAAACCTCCCTGAGGTCACCCCTCAGCCTCCGACACTCCAGAGAAAATAACCCCAACTCCAGCCTCTCCATATAGTTCAAACTCTCCAACTCTTGTTGGCAGCATCCTTGTAAAACTTTTCTGAACCCTTTCAAGTTTCACAACCTCTTTCCTGTATCAGAAGCTAAATATGAAGGTACTGAATCAGTTAACTCGCTCAGTTTCTTATATCAGAATATAACCCTGGCTCAGAGGTTAGCACTGTTGCCTCACAATTTTTTATTGTGAAAAGTTCTTTACCTGAGTATTTAGTGTAAGTGTCACACCAGACATTGCCAATTAAAAGAGAACACTGATGGCAGTCCTAATAATTGGCCCTCACATCCTCTGACTGAGGTAGTGATTAGAATACAGATGTTCCTGCACTAAAATGGACTTTGGCTGAGAATGGGCTCATAGATCCAATAAAACCAATTAACGGAGTTCAGGGGATCCTTCAGGATATCGGGAGCTCTTTTGAGGCATTTGGGGATTATGCATGGAGCTTCCACATTGTGTTGATTTGTTCTGTGCATTTATAATGCAGTTTATTTCTTTCAGAAATCTAGCACATCTAAACTAGTTTGATTTCTTGGTGGTAAGGTAAGATTCTGGTGTGAAAGTATCCACATAAAATGAACAATTTATTGTCAAAGACAGGAGGAGCCGATTTTAAACTTGCTGCCAGTAATAATAAGTCACTGTTATTAAATCTCCATCTTAAAGACACCAGTCTTTAATTGCTAACCAAATTCTATTTTCCAGCAGTTACACAATGATGTCTTAAGGTACTCGGAAAAAAATGCAGGGTTTGCAAACTGTACTTGGACTGTGGATGTTTCAGTTGGACTTTGCCTTTATTTGTCTTTGTTTTGTCCTTTGTTTTTACAAATTGTCCTTTTCTCAGATTATTTTACCCTTAATTGTACAGTTCTGGCTTCTATTTCCCTGCATTGCTCTTCCCTCTTCATCTCATGCCCTATTTACCTCCTGTGCTCCAACTCTGTGATTGTCTCAAGTCTTCCACTCAGCACTACTCTTCAGCCTACCTTCTCTCCATTTTTCAAGCTTTCGTTCTTCTCGAATAAGCCGACAGCTCTTGCCTTTGTATTATGCGCCACATTTATTGTGGTATGAAATACTCCAAAGCAGTGTTCAGTTGAGATTCCTAATGTTATTTGCTATCATCAAACCCTTTTGGCTAAAGTTTCTACTGATTTGTGTCAGTTTATTTGTGCAACCTGAGCAAATTTGGCTAACCCCTTACAAAGTACAAAGAAGTTTGAGCATTACGTCAAGTGTAAAAAAATCTCCAATCCATATCACTGGGTTATAAAATTCTACTAAATTTCTAACTGTTCCCAGCTTTAATGAAAGATCTGAAATGTTAATTCTATTTCTCTTTCCAAAGGTGCTGGCAGACCTGCTGAGTTCCAGCATTTTCCAATTTCATTAAGAAAGTGGGGGTTTAGTAAAATGTAACGTCATAAATAGAGGGACTGAGCTCGATTTAACTGAGCCCATGGTCCCAAACCATCTGAGTAGCTGATTATGGCTGGAGGTTTTCATGCAGAAACTGATACTATTTTCCTACAGGTTCTGTGGTGAAGCAAATATTTCCTGTGCAAAGTTCCCCATTAAAATATTCCGAAGGGCTAAAGAGACAATACTCCTGGTTTGGCAGCTTGGAGTGAAATGACACCTAGTAAGACATGTCCTCGTTGAAAGCTGTCTCACTTTTATTCTGAAATAAAAAAGGCAATATTGTCTGGTTGTGCAGGCCAATATTTATGCTAAATGCCCAGGAAAAGGATCCTTTAATTCTCTGCCAGATTTCCTGGAAGTTATCTAGGATCTAACTTATGGTTGAGTAAGCAGCAGATTCAAGTTAGTGAAATCTGTATCAAGTAAATATTTAGGGCTAGTAAAGTTCAGAATTTTCAATTCTAAGGTGAATCTCCGAGTCAATGCACTATAAGCTTACTGCTGAAATAGGTCTAAAGTGGCAAATGCTGCAAGCACACAATGCTAATATTAGTAATAAGAAACGAAAGGCTAATATCTTCAATGTGTATTCTTTTTGTAAACTGGAAATAGAAAGAATACGTAAGTAGGATGGAAGAGGGGAGAGAGACGCTTCATTTGCTGAAGGGAAGCTAAAACATTGAGCAAAACAGGTGTGCCAAATGGCCTTCCTCTGTGCTCCCATGTCTTCATGAATAAGCCACCATATCAAGGAAAAAAATCACCTTGAAGTAAGCAAATGTGTAATTTTTTTTCTATAATAAAGTTCACCAACAATTCAAAAGGTTATTCTTGTTGGATGACAATATGTATTGTCACAAGTTCATTTCCCTTGACTGTTAAAAAGTGGAGGTCACGAGACAAAGGAAGAATAGCTGGGTGAAGAGTCACGTGCTCCTTTGAGGTTGCCACAAATGATGACCACAGCATCTCGCAGTTTGCTCTCCACTCCCTATTATGGATCTACCTTTGGTACCATCCAATGGTACATCTTTATGCTGCCCCTCAGTGGAATATGTTAAATTCCAGTGGCACCCCTAACACTCAAAACCAAATTTTATTCTTTCCTCATCCGTTTACTGCACGTTCATTTTCCAGTTTTATTTTGACTGTTCGTGCAAAAATGCCTGAGGATTGAATTTTAAAAATATTTAAACTTCCATCCGTTGTTATTTTGTTTTGCTTTCAGTCCAATACTGTTTAAATATAATTTTCCTCGATATTTTTATTTCCAATGTGTATATTGGCTTTCGTTAAAATACTTTCATCAATTATCACCACATGATAAAACAGTTCAGTTGGGATAAAGTGTTTTATTACCTACATTTCACTTTGCATGATCAAAGGTGCCTTTAATATATCTGTACCAAAGCTTCATAACCCAGCTAAGGGACGTAACAATCTGAATTCTGACCTGCACTGCTTCGAAGCCACAATAGACTAATTTATTTGCAATTTGGTTCCCCTTCAGATGTAATTTCTGCGATGTCAAGTAACCTTGAGTCACTTGGAGTAAGAGGCTTTAGTGCCAGTTTGAGGCTGCCTATGTTAGCATTTGCACATTATAGTTTTGCTCTGATTTTTGACAAAAATAATGTAATTGAAAAGGTAATCCACCAAATTTAGAGAACTGGGAAACATGCGTTGTATGTTTACAACTCTCACATAATATTCTCCATTTTGCTGGATATGCATTAATTTCATTGTTTGATCCTCTGTTTGTGTCAATTCCTTTCATATTTGCTATGGGGCAACAGTGGGTTTTATATGGTCAGGCTCACTAATTAGTAGGAGTCATATCAGGAGAAGGAAACTATTGATTCAATTCAACAACGCCAGCTAGTCCCCAATGTGAGCAATATTGAGCATAAAGACATATTTGCAGTAAGTATCAGAGAAAACAACACTGTGCAAAATTCTGTGAGCATCTGCATTCTCCCAGTCATAAATAATGTATGAGAAAGCAACATCCATTCAACAAAAAAATTCTCATCAACCTACCAGGTTGGAACAACACAGGTCAAGCCCTATGTCAGTTACTTAGCAACTTTCTCACACATTAACATTTAATGACATCAAGGTATAGAGCTGGATGAACACAGCAGGCCAAGCAGCATCAGAGGAGCAGGAAAGCTGACTTTTCAGGCCTAGACCCTTCTTCTAGGCCCAAAACGTCAGCCTTCCTGCTCCTTTGATGCTGCTTGGCCAGCTGTGTTCATCCAGCTTCACACCTTGTCATCTCCGATTCTCCAGCATCTGCAGTTCTTACTATTTCTGAAACAACATTTAGTGATCCTTACTTTTACAGCAATGTTATTTATCCAACTCCTGTTCAGCAAGCAGAACAGATCCTGATTTTGGCTTCAGGAGCGAGTTCATATTTTACTTAGTTACTTGTTACACCTACAAACGGGGAAAGGAGGTAAGAAGCAAATCAATTAAAATAGGTGTGAGGAGAACTGACAATTTGCAGCCTATGACTTCACACTACTATGCAAAGTCAAAATCAAACCAATCTCTTACAGTGTTTTAAGGATGAGAAGGATGATACATTCAAGATGCTTGAGAGGCAT
Source organism: Stegostoma tigrinum (assembly GCF_030684315.1). Lineage (NCBI taxonomy): Eukaryota > Metazoa > Chordata > Chondrichthyes > Orectolobiformes > Stegostomatidae > Stegostoma > Stegostoma tigrinum. The sequence continues at coordinate 42,072,469 of NC_081372.1, read as the reverse complement.
GTGATGGATGGGATTTGTGACTAACAAAAAGTAGCAATTGAGATGAAATATGTAAATGAGAAATTAAAGGCAGGATAGGTCAGGGTAAAAGCTAATGAAGTAAGATTATGTGAGTACAGAGAAAAGATAAGGCAGATCAAGGAGTTCTCCTAGAATGCACTGAGTGTAATATGGGACCACTCAGCTAGGAGAAAGTTACATTCTAGAAGGTGAGATGGGGGAGAGTAAGCTCAGGAAAGAGTTCAGAGCACTGAGACAGGGAAAAAAAAAGGCCTGGAACCAAAAATGTTGAAACAAGATCTTAGTCAATTTGTGGCAGAAAGCAATTTAAGATGCACAATTATGCTTAAACATAGATTGAAGCATCAACTCCCTTCAATGCTCAGCAATGGATAGCTGATGGAAATATTATAGGAGGTTGATGGCATACTGAAAGTGATGGGTTGTGGATCAGAAAAGGTGTGACAGAATTGCACGTTTGAAGGAAGTTCTTAAATGGGGTGTGCTACAGGTATTGGGGAGGAATTTATTTCATTAAATTTCAGATTAATTTCTGGCTTTCTGCTGCTCACTGATTCCTCTTTACTAGTGATTTTCTTTTATGTATTCATTCCATGTATAAAAATGTAAGCAGAATCTTAAATCACAGTGCAGGAGGTGACCGTTCTAGCATTCTGAAGAAAATTTTCAGATACAACATTCCCCTGGCATCTTTATAACACTGTGAAATTAATTTCTTTTTGCATCTGTATCATTCACTAAACATCTGTCATAGACTCTACTTTCTGCTTCATCTTATCATTTGTCTATACTTTCTATCACTGATGGAGCTCTGGATTTTTGCATTTGTTTACCCTATTTTTCCCCTTCATGGATTATACCTTGACTGTACTAGAAAGTTTTTTTTTGTAAGCAGCCAATTTGAAATCTCTCCTCTTTAAAGACAGCTCATTTTTCAGTTGTAGTTTTACCCGACAATCATTAATTCTAATATATTTAGGCCAAATCCATTCTTTCTCCATGGAAGTTAGAGTTAGGTTCCACCCAGTTAATAACTTGTACTCTGAATTACCACTTGTTCTTTTGCATCACCTCACCTAAACTTCATGGTACACTATTGCTGTCAACTAAATGTTCTCCTTCTGACACTTGATGTGCCTAGTCTTCCTCATTCCAAAGAGCCAGGTTCAGCAATGTCTCCTTTCTCATTGAATTGGAAACATCCTGCTGCAGAAAATTCCCCTGAAACAGCCCTAAAAAAACCTTCCTCTGTCTGCTCTTCACATTAATACTGTCCCAGTCTATCTTCAGATAATCAGAGCTCTCATTATATTCATTATAGTCCTTGAACATCTCTGTAATTTCATTCCAAATCTGTTCAACTATGTTTTTTTCCCATTAGTTTCTGACCTATAGATAACATCAAACAATGTAATTTCACCGTTTTTATTCTTTAACTTTAGCCAAACAGATTCAGCCCCTGACTCATTTCCGCTTTAAATACTTACTATTTCTTTAACATCAATTTGTTATCAATTGATTTTGAAAAGGTTAATAAATCAGATAATCAAGAGTTATGGATTCCAGAGAAAAGCGGAACAAGAGACCACAAACATATCAGCTATGATCTTGTTCAATGGCAGAGCAGGCCCAAAGGTCCAAATGCACCTAAGTCCCATGTTGCTATGCCTGAAAGAGTGGACATAAAGTAGATGTTTCCACTTGTAGGAGAGACTAGGGCCCAAGGACACAGCCTCAAGGTGAAACAAGGACACTTTAGAACTGAAATTACGAGGAGTTTCTTCAGCCAGAAGATGATAAATCTGCAGAACTCATTGCCACAAAGGGCTGTGCAAGCCAAATCATTAAATGAACTTAAGGCAGAGATAGATAGGCCCTTGATTAATAAAGGGATCAAGGATTATGGAGAAAAAGCAAGCAAACGCGAAACATAACCGATTATTGAATAGCAGGGCAGGCTGAATGGCATAATTCTGTTCCTTTGTCCTATGGTCTGAAGAAATTATGAGGATAATTTTACTTCAGGCTTATTTAAAAGGGGGTGGAATGGTGATTAGATGCTTTTCTACATTCATCCCACAAAGTTGAAAGAGTCTTGATCATTTTCATTAATGGGGCCTCATTAAAACTAAATCAGTAATTTTCAACACCAATCATGTCAATAGATGTGTTGTATTTGGACTTCCAGAAAGTATTTGACAAGGCACTTCATGAAAGGTTAAGTAATAAGGTAAGAGCCCATGGTGTTGGAGGTAATCTATTTGCCTGGGCAGAATATTGGCTCAGTGAGTTGGAACTGCCAATACTGGGGAATCTGAGACAACAAAGTGTATCACAGTCAGGTATCACAGAACACATTAGATTGAGACAACAACGTGTAGAGCTGAAATGTCAGCTTTCCTGCTCCTCTGATGCTGCTTGGTCTGCTGTGTTCATCCAGCTCTACACCTTGTTGTCTCAAACTAATGTGTTCTGTGATACCTGATTGAGGACTAAATGACTCTTAAACCTTGGAATGATAAAAGACTTCAAAATTTTCACTCTCTGTGATAGTTAAAGTTTAGCCAGACTCAAACTCTCTACTCAATTTTGTAGCTTCACACACCTTTTGTTCTCTTGTGCACTCGCCCATGTATCAAACAATAGTGATCCCTAGATATTTTTTAAAAGCTCCTGAACTTATATATTCCAATTAAAATCCAACAAATTTCCACTTTTCCTTGTTATGTTGGAACATTTGTTTTTATTTCCCATATAAATTCAACTGTCTTTCTATAATTAATCTCTTGCCCAGTCTTTCTGCAAAAAATTGAAAGGATTTCCAATACATTTTCATACTGTTCTATGAATCGCTAAGTAATTCAATATTATCTATGCATGCCAAAGTAGTACATATGATTGGTCAACTTTAATTTCCCATCATGATCCCAGATCCTCTATCCCCAATGTGCTCAATAGTGTATACGTTGTATGCTCAACAGCAAGGGTGATAATAGGTTATCGTGTTTTACTGCCCTATTAATTTGCACAGGTCCAATTTTATCTTCACTCTCTCTGACCATTGTAGTTTGTCGGTACAGAGCCCACCAATAAATTTAAGAAGTTTGTTTGTTGATTAAAAAAATGTGCTGGCCCAGTCAGCAAAGCCCACATTCCATGAATCATTGACTGATGCTTTGAACTTTAATAAAATGTGTGCTTTTTATAAAAAAAAGGACATGCAACCATAAAAATGACTGAGAATATATATATAATTCTCTGAGCAATATAATTCAGTAACTATCTGGAAAGCTGCTATGGATTATCCTTAGCTTCACAGAAACTCTGGAATGTCACAAGGAAGTTTCAAAAAGAAGGAAGTCAAAGTGGAAAAGCACCAAAAGTTGAACAGTAATCTCCTGTAAGTTATCTCAGACTGTCAATATGATGAAAGCAATGAGAGCATTTTGGGTAAGACACATATTTGTGCATTTCCCTTTCAACAAAACACAAGATCAGAGGTTCAGCTCTGCTCTGTGTCTACTAACAGGCAAAGTGTGTATTGTAGCATCACAGCTAAGAAGATATTAGTCATCCCAGTGCTGCACATAAAAATAGAGGAAATCTATCTCTCTTTGGTAGAAGCCAGCAAGTAAATGAAGTCACAATTGAAAGGAAACAGCACAAATGTTTTTCAGCCTGTAAAGTTGCCTGCCTGCAAAGCCAAGCATCTTAAATCAACTGCTAATCTAACAGCAACAGTATTACCCAATGTAATGGTTGAAAAGTCCTATCATCAGCTGTTCATGAAACACAGAGACTAATCTGTATATCTTCTTTAAATGTTGTCTTCTTTTTGGATTTACGTGTTACTTCTAGTCTATGTGTATATGTGTGACATTGTGATTTCTTCTTGCGCCTTGTAACTAATAGCTCACCACTTCAATAAGGTGGCGTAGTTAAATTAGCTCCTTTGAAAGGAGCTAATTTGGTCTGCAAGGAATATATCCACATGGGAAGCGGTCATTTTTTTAACAATTCATTTCTTCACAGCCATCTGAGGGAAGAGGTAAATAAAGAAGAGTTGCCAAATTCACTCTGCTGAACCAGGAGCTTGAAGATTTGGGGTATCCCATCTGTAACTACAATAAGTTGGGGAACTCGCCTTGAGATGGCCATAATAATGGTCACAGATGTAAGTGATGAAGGCCATGAAAGAATTCAAATTGGGAAATTAGAATTTAAAATTTGATTTGTTGGAGGATTAAGTGGCAGTGAGCACAGGGGTGATGAATATATGTTACCTAGTGCAGGATTTTCAGTAAGTAGACAGATTTGGATAAGTTGATTTCTTTTCAAGGTTATAAGATATGAGACCAGGCAGATGAATATTACAATAGCTGAACATGGACATCATAAAAGCATACCCAGGTTTCAACAGCAGATGAACTGTTGAAAAGTGAGGTGTGTGTAATATTTCAAAAGGTGAAAGTAGGCCATTTTTGTGATGGAGATAATATGGAGCCTACGAGTCAGCACAGAACATGCTAGAATGCCAAGGTTATGAAGAATCTGCTTCAACTTGAGACAGTCACTCAGGAGAGGAGAAGGAGTGAGAGATGAGGAAGTAGAATTTGTGTTTGGTGACCCAAAGCAATGGGTGTCTTTCCAATGTCTAACAGGAGGAAAAGGATACTCATCTAGGACAGAGGGTTGGATAAGTAGTTAAGGTGAAAGTGTTGATGGACAGGTAGAATTTGGATTATCAGTTGACATGGTCTTGTGTCTTCAGTTGGAGATGAAAATAGTGTCAGAGTCTTAACTGCATTATTTTGACCCTGCATCATTTGCCTAAACCAAGTGCTTTGTGAAAATCAGAAGACAGTGAATAGATACTTATGAGTTAGCAGCTTACTTTTTCGTATGACATTGGCCCTGTTCATATACTAGTTTTAGTTGGAATTTGGCAACAATACAACATCATCTTCACTAGTGCAAACAAACAAGTGTGATGTTACTGAAAAAGTGCCAGGCACACACAGTAGAATGCATTTACTATCCACATTGCCAGTACTTCCTTTGTGATTATCTTTGAATGATATTTATACAATGGGAACATTAAGTCAATATTTTGTAATCATATTTTGCTGATTGGTTGGTAGTAAAAGCCTGAATAAATTACAACTGTAGGGAGCTGGTATGTTTAAAGGATAAACAAAGCAAGGAATGAAAATTGTGCTCTTCCAAAAGATTTTCAACATGCCATCATTTCAAAAATATGTCTTTTATTCTACTATGGTATTTGGGTATAGTTGGCCAGTTCAGTATTTATTGCTCACCCCAAACTGCTGTGGAGAAGGTGATGGTGAGTAAAGATGTGCAGATTAGGTGGGTTGGCCATGTTAAATTGCCCTGTAGTGTTCAGGGATGTGCAGGATAGGTCGATTGGCCATGGGAAATGAGGGGTTATAGCGAAAGCGTGGGGGCTGATGCAGGATTTAGGTGGGATGCTTTCCGGTGGGCTGGTGTACACCCAATGGACTGAATGGCCTCTTTCCATACTGTTGGGATTCTATGATTCTAGCTGCCTTCTTAAACTACTTCAGCCCATGTATACTGTTGAACGGGAACTTTGAGGCTGTGGTATTCCCAAGTATCTGCATCCCTTGTAGTAAACAGAGACTACAGGTTTGCAAGGTGCCCGATAAGAGTTTAACATTTACATTTGATTTATCTTGCATATCTTTCAGTTCTTCCTTAAAGTTTCAATTTCAGAGTCTCAAATGCCAGAGCTACAGAGGACCGCTTCTCCTCATTAAGTTCAAAAGATGTCCTAACTGCATTCTGACCATTTGTAGTTTGCAGAATCTCCTAGTATTTATCAATAGACTTCTCAGTCCAAAAACCTCATCCTATGAGGACTTAAATTATTTTATCCCAAAAAAAGCACTTGAAACAAACTGGAAATTGAATTCCCAAATTTCAAGGTTGCCTCATTTAAAAGTAAAACTTTTTCCTAATTTCTAAACTGCTCACTTGAGCAATTTCTGTCTTTTGTCAGTATCAGCAAATTCTATTTCAACATGAACAAAGCAAAAGAAGATGTCAGATTCTGTGTGAATTAAAACAGATGCTATACAATTTTCAACCAATGTGTTCCTCTTGATTATTTACCAGAAATGTCTATCATTTTCAGGATTCTTCCTTCTTTGCCTTAGTTAAAAATTTTGGTTTCAGAGCAATTTTATTCGATGTATTTCTAATCAGAATCTGTTTTGACATTTATGAATATCAGTTTTAACAAAGAACTTCAAATGTGTAACAATTAACTTTGTTTTATAAGGTACATTATGTTTATTTTTGGAAATGTGTGTTTCAATTAAAGGGTGTGCAAGTTGGAAAACTCATAAATGTAACTAAATTCTTTAAGATAGGAAATTATAAAGTGAAGGAGAGGAAAGCCTCATTGCACTTGGATGCTATGAATGAGTTCATGTATAAGGCTGTGTGTGATTGCGGAAAGGAAAGGAAAGGAAAGAGGGGGTTAGCTATGTAAACCAATGAATGGTTAGAATGGACCCACTGGTGGCTTTGACCCAGTTGTCTTAAACATTGGGACATTGGCCCCAAATAGCATCTTCTATTTGTTTTCCTTCTATAATTCAACATGCCAGAATCCTAATCCAGTGTTCACATACTTGTAAGTTATACTCCCAACGATACCTCAATGCTCCTTTATTCAATACTTTTAGATTACAGATCTTTCTATGAGTTCAGATTTGAAAAAAGTGTTCCAAAACCCAAATCTAAGTGTTCCTATTTCCCATAATTTTGAAAATATTGGACCTGGAAGGTTCCCATTCCAAATATCCCCTTAGCATCAACCTGTTTACATTTCTCTTCCAACCAAGTTTAGCTGAAAACAGTTAAATCAGTGAGCTCAGTAAGCAAAACCTTTGACTTAATGGATAATGCTGTTGGAGATATATTGATAAAAGCATATTAGTGTAATTGCTGTACCATAGTTCACAGTAAATGGAATCATATGCCATTTGATATGAGTAGGAATGTTATACCATGTACTGCAAATTGTATTATTCTGCAGCCTAAGTATTTATGTCAAAAAGGGCAAAAATTGACCTGTATGGGGCAGAACAGAAAGAACAAGAGTGGGAATAGAAAAGGGTGAAGAAAGAAGTCAGTGGAGAAAGAAAGAAAAATTAATGGAGAGATAAGAAGAAAGGATGGGTGGGGAGGGAAAAGGAGTTAATATTACTGTTGATTCTATCACACTCTGGCTAAGGGCACAGCAGCTGAAGACAAGTATAAATAAAACTTTTGCTTGCGGACTATCAGCAAGGAGCTTGAGATTGAAATGCAAATATTTAAGTGGATGTGATGTGAATGTTTTGTTTCCACCTCCTCCTGAAGAGTTGATCATGTGCCATAAAGAAAGTTAAAAATCATAACACTGGTGGCACAATAGAAGATCTCCAGCTTCTGCCTATTTGTTGGTCGCTTTGAAATAAATCCATTTTCAGACTAGTCCTCAGAAGGAATATTGTAAGAAAGCTCACTGTTTGGGAGCTTGCTCTTTTATTTTGATATGAAATAATGACATAGTAATGTTTGCTCAGATCCATAGAAGCTGAAAGCTTCATCTCTCTGATCGAGGAATAACTAGTGCCTGAGAACTGTAGCATTTTCTTTGTGTGGCCTTAATGGTCTTATTTATGGTGGATGCAGGAAGAATTCTTTGAAAGCCCGAATCATTCAAACAAAAGGAGAAAATCAAATAACTCAGGGACTGAAAGCCTCCTTGCAGCATTGGCTCCTTAGTGATTAATCACCCAAGCAACCATAATAAAAGAGAAAAACTTCAATAACACTACTTGTAAACCTTTTCAATGCTGAGAACGAGACATTATATTCACTACACAGTAACCCATGCAGTGCTGCAAACTAATAGCATAACACTGTACTTGTCCTGAACTGTGAGACTCTTACAAATACAAGGTATTTTAAAAACTTATTTTGATACTTATTTTGATCACAGTGTATGGAATCCTAATCTAATTACGTGTCAGACTAACTAACCCAAAATGGAATATGTATTCAAGAACGTTTTTAGAATACATGTAAAACCATTGAAGCTATTAAGTACCATATGAAGCTGTTCTGATGGGCCCTGAATCCAGTGGATAAACTGAAAACCGGCATGAAATGACATGGCAGCATTAACCCAACAGTGTCAGAGGTGGAATTCACATGAAACCTCTATCCTGAATTCAGCCCAATGAATTCTCAAAATTTCAGAAACAAGTTTTTGTAAGAGCACTTAACCTTTATTTCAACCATGTTAAGGTTTTAGTTAATTCTAAGTTTATTATAAAATCTTACTAATTATTCAGAAACACCACATGTTGGTTTGGCAAATAATATAACACAAATGAAGAAGATCGACACAGGTCAGCTCACAAAGATAAGCTTTGCAGTGTCATTACGTACTATGGATGCTCAAACGTCATGACAAATTAACATAATCCACAAATATATAATGTTCCCCTTCTGAACGAAAAGTAGTTTCAGTATTCCTTGATTCATACACGTGGCCCCCGAATTACAAATGTCCAATTTATGAATGTTCATACTTACGGGGGACATCCCGTATTAATATTAATTTTAAAGATCCAATGTGTTTCTTCATATTTATGAATGATTATTTTACAATGCATTGTATTGTGTTCTGACTTATGTGTAAATTGACTGATGAATGTACTCAAGAACTGCAACCATTCGTAATGCAGGGACTATCTGTATTTATAGAGTTATAAATTCTCTACAAAACAGACTCCTTTATCCTTGAAAACATGCATCTTTCATGTAGCGTTTTGTAATAAGTGGATATGCCCATTTGATGTAATTACAACTGGTTTTACTTTTGCTCCAAATTATATCTACAAATTAAATTCAGTAACTGGTTTATGAAGTCTTCCGGGAGAGTTAGGCTATGGATTGATTTGTTTTGGCTCACAACTCAAAGACAATCCCATTACTTTCTCGGAATTTTTTTTCACTGAATTCTGAGTTGTCTTAAACTCTGACATGATCACATGTGAAGTAGATAACGCTCATGTTCTTGTTCCTCTTTCGTTAAAATCATGAATATTTCTCAATTTTCGGTTAATTTCAAAAACCTATCTTTGATTCCATAATCTCCACTATCTCCTACATTTCATATGTGTGACTTCTGGGGCCTAAGTGGAAAATAACATAATAAGCTAACACTTGACAGCAAACAAGACTGTTCATACTTCAGCTCCATTTTGAAGTATAAGAGATGAGACAGACATACGTCTCATTCACAAGCTTCACTATTTTTTCCTTCATTTGGGGGGGCAACAGAGGCTCAAAGCATGAATGTATTCATTTTACCTGATACTGTGTTCACTTTTATTTGTGTCACGCTGACAATTTTGACTAAATCTTTAATAGTTGGCCTTGATGAGACATGACTTAAATGTGTTCTGAACTACCTTCTCATCAAAAACTCAGCTTTTGTATACTCTTAGTGGAGAATGGTATTGTTCTATGTTTCAGCAGAAAATAAATCAATCACTGTTTCATTCTGAAAATTGACCTCACACAACAATTGTGGTGTGTATTTAACTTTCCTATCAGATCTTTCAGCGGCTGTTTGGATGCCTGATGGTAAGTGCGGGCATGCTTGATACTTGTTTATTTTATGAAAGTTTGAAATGAGGTATAAAAATGTTTAGGACATTTACCTGGAAAAAAGTTAATCTTTCAAACCATGAGAAGTAGAAATAGACTACCGTTGACCATTGACCCTTCACTATTGGTCTTTGACCTATTTGGATCCACTAAGTGGCTATCAATGCGTGCAAAAACAAGCCTTTTCTTTTTTTCACAAATGACAACATGGTTTGAAATGGTCAAATAGGATGACAACAAAAAAGTATTGGTAGCTTTTTCAACAATTTCAACAGTTAGAACATTTGCTAAGAAATAATGCTCAGCCAATGTTTAGAAACAGGCCAGTAACTAATACCTCTCACTCTGGTTTTCATGCTTAATATTCCTGTCTGTTCAGCATGGAAGTTTGCTTGAATTCTATCTGTCTTAGAACAAGATGTCACAGCGCTGTAACTCCATTAAATGAGGTCCTACTGTTGTGATAATTCATTGCAAAGTGTGTGGAATAGCTTCAGTTTCTTATCCAAACGCCAAGCAATGTCTGTCCATCCATTCAATATCTGCTCCTAAAGTCTCTTCAACTGAGATTTATTGCTCGTGTGATGTCCTACCTAACAAAAACTGATGAAACTTTGATGATTCCAAGTGCCATCTCTTCTGGTTGAGCGTAATTGTGTTATCTTCGTCAGCATTCTGAGCAGATGCTGAAAGAGGTTCCATAATTTGTTCTGGTTCCAGATGGGAAAGCCTAAATCGTCAAGCTCCTAGATGAAGAAGGAGCAAATTACTGCAAATGCTGGAATCTGCACTGAAAACAAAAAATTGCTGGAGATCACAGCAAATCAAGCAGAACCCATGGAGAGAAAGCAAGCTAATGTTTCAAGTCTAGGTGACTCTTCAGCATCTGGACTCAAAATGTTAGCTTGCTTTCTCTCTATGGATGCTGTCTGACCTGCTGTGATCTCCAACATTTTTTGTTTGTAGTGGATGAAGAAGGATGTGGGTTCGATTCCACTGTCAGACGACTTTCTCTGTGGAGTTTGCACATTCTCCCCCAGTGTCTGCATGGGTTCCTTCAGGTGCTCCAGTTTCTTCCCACAGTTTAAAGATGTGCAGGTTATGTGGATTAGCCATGCTACATTGCCCAACGTGTGCAGGAATATTTAGGCTAGGTGGATTAGAAATGGGAAATGCAGGGTTACAGTGGTGGGTCTGGGTCGGATGCTGTTTAGAGTATCAGTGTGGACTCAATGGGCTGAATGGCCTGCTTCCACGTTATCTGGATTCTATGATTCTATAACTGACTCCCCTTCTTTATTCATCTGCTCCCTTGCTCAATCACAAGAAGTTTAATTTTAAAAAGAATCCCCTCCCATGTGGATGCCTTTCTCCCAACTACATAAATTTATATTTTAATATGAGCCAATTTAATCAGGTTTTCTGGGTTAAAAAAAGAGTGAGTTTATGCATGGATAAATGCAAACATAAATGATGTGGCACATATGTACACAGATCAGCAATATGAAGTGTAAACAAGAATAGATAAAATTTTTAAAAATGGTATAGAGGACAGTATCTGAGTTGTTCATGAAGAATAGATTGCCGAGTGTTATGATCATTACCGTAGATGTTACTGATAACATTAATACTGGTAATTGCACAGTTGATTTCAAGATTTTTGGCTTTGTAAATGATTGAATTCCTTTGATCCTGGTTCCTTTCAACAGTGGCTATCTGGCAATATTCAGAGTGAGAGAAATAAACTTTGCCCTTTCTATACCTGCAGTCCAGGGGCGTTTGATGCTGATCTCAAAACTGTGACATTTCCAGAACACTAGTCCACACATTAGGATGTCAAACCACTAACATACATGGACCAGGATTAAAGCTTGCTTTTAATCCATCTTCCTGTGCATTCTTTAATGGGGAAGATCCCAATATGTCTCTTGCTAGTACTGTTTTTTTAAACCATGTTCACAGACTGAGATACTCATGGGAGATTACAGTTCAATTTGTAGTGCATTTAATACTTTTGAAGCTTGTTTGACATCCGTAGCTGCAACATTCCAGAATTCCTCTCCATGGAGCTGCATTAATCCACTTCTAAAAAGCCCATATGGGAATTTAAAAGTTTGATATAACCATTGGCGATCAGAAGTTATCATCCATGATCATAACAGTCAGTTTATGTGATAATGTATGGGACAGAGATGCTGTAGGCTTCCCTTGGCCACCATCAATGTCAGGATTGATCATTTTTCTGACTACATAGCTTCCAATATCCTATAGGAACAAATTACTGCAGATGCTGGAATCAGTACTAAGATCATAGCGGGTTAGACAGCATTTCTGATTGCAATTCATGTCATAATGAATAAAAAATGCACTACCAATCAAGTTTCTCTAATTTGCATCATGAGTATTTTATTGAGCTTTAGACCATTCTTGTCTTACGTCTTTCTTCAACAACTCATGGATTAAAGCTAACCCCTTTGTAAGTTTTGAAAATGTGAGCAGTATTGAACCATACCTCAAAAAGATATAAGCTTAGAAACGTCTTTTGGCTTTATGGTATTGCATATAGTCTCTATCTTACCTCTCTTTGGTTAAAGCCCCTTTAATTGTTTTTCGGCCCAAGATAGATTACTTTATATTGTATTAAGGTATGCTTGCTTTTTCCAACATTACTCTGTGATCAGCGAGACTTTTTAACACTTCAAGCACCACTGGAAGCTTCTCTTCCTTGGTTTTATTGGAAATTATCACATCATCCTGTTTGCACAAGTAATGTAATATTTCTTGTAAAACTTCATTGACTGGAAAATTTTTGGAGAAGACTTCACAGCCAAGCAGTTTCGTGTGGGAGTATAACATCACATGTGTACTTCCCAGATATGTGCAAAAAGCCCACTATAGCCCGACCAAATTTCCCAGGTTGTCAGACTGATCCTGAACACAGTGGATTTGCTCCTAATATTGCACAGGACAAATGAAGGAAGCCACTATGTTCACAAGAGAAGCTTGATGCACCATTACATATTGTGCATGTTCAAATACCATGCTACAGTAGTATAATGTATGAATTCTTTACAATGGGAAACTCACTGAAAGCTGTAAGTCAATCAAGATTTTATGTGGTGGTGTAAAACAGCCAATAACGAATCGATTATGAATTGGCAGCTCAGTTTACATCTCCCTCAATCTGTATCTGCACTGAAACCAAATCTTCTACATTTCAGGCTGCACCTTGTTTCCTTGGTTGACACATCACCACTAATATTTCTATGGAAACTATATCATTTTGAAACATTTTAAGGCATGTCACTGGACCATCATAAAACAAAGTATAACATTAGGCCACATGACAAGATATTAACTCAGATGATCAAATATTTGCCAAAAGAATAAAGTCTAAGTACTGAGACTTGGATGAGTGTCCAGACTTCCAATAATTTGTTGAAACAGTTAGGGAAAAAACTTTACATGATTGATGGGCTAACAATCTTTCTTCTCCATGATCTGCTTGATCCTGACACAATGTTTACGTACTAAGTTAATGAGATTTCAGGTGTTTATTACTTCAGTTATTGACACTTTAACAGCCAGCCTGATTTGATATTTTTATAGGCTATAGTTTTATTTTGTATGGAGAAACAGTTCTTTTTAAACAAAGTTGTGAACAATTGTTGCTTTTAAGCTCTCACAGCACTAGGGACCTGGATTTGATTCCAGTCTTGGGATATTGAGACAGGATTTGGGGGAATGGGGCTTAGAGAAAGGGCTGAGTATTTAAGAAAACAATTGAAGCCATGATTCAGAGAACTAAGTCAGGCCTTTTACCAAGCCTGCCTCTGTACTCAGCAATCCCTGTGGGTGCCTCCAATGTGTTAACATGAAATCAGGCCTGTCTGTATTGTACATCCGCCTAGCAATCCCTACCAACACCCCCAACAGCCACCACCACCACCATCACCACCTGGTTGAACAATGTACTATTTAGGGCATTTTCTCTCAAGAGAGTTTTAGTGAGTCAGGAAATTTCTCAACTCAAGTTACCTGCCTCTAGGATGATAAATGTAGGCCAACAACTCTGCTTCTCCCCACAAATGCTGAAAGATAAGGTGATAATGTTCTTTTATTAATCTCTTGGGCTGCTCTTGAATTTCCATCATCTGTCATTTAATTTGCAGGATTTTGCTGAGAGGAACTGAGATGAAGCATACAAAGGTATTAAAAACATTCTGTATTTCATTATATTTTCTTAGAATAAATTTTAACGTTTGTTATAAAAATATTGAAGATAGGAAGAAATGTTGACTGGACTGGGCAGTTGGAGGAAGGAGGGTCATGCAATGAATGCATCAAGGTTAAAACCCAACTAGAATTGACAACCCTAATTGAATACAGATTTGCCAACTTGAGTCAGTGCTGAATTCTTAACCTGATGCTTTGTCTTCATTGATGAAATTTGAGGTGAGATCTAGAGGACACTTAGCTTTTGAATTAATGTCAGCACAGAGCAAACATCAAAGATAGACCTAGACAATGAGACAAATGTACAAAAATAGGCCATTTGGCCCATCAAGACTGCTCCATCTTTCAATGAGATTATGGTTGTTCTGACAATCCTCGACTTCATTTCCCTGCCTTTACCCTATAACCTTCATTTCCCTAAATGATTAAAATCTGTTCATCTCAGCCCTTAAGGACCAGCTCTATAGCCCTCTGTGGTAAGGAATTCAACAGGTTCACTATCCTCTCAGAGAAAAATTCCTCAAAATTTCTGTCTTAACTGGGTGACCCCTTACTCTTACCCTTTGGTCCGAGACACTCTCACAAGGAGAAGCAACCTCATTACATCTACCCTGTCAATCTCATAAGAACCTAATACGCTTCAATAACATTAATTAATTTTTCTAATTTCCAATGTGTACAGGCTCAATCTACTCAACCTCGCCCTGTAAGAAAATCCCTCCATATTTAAGATCAATTAAGTAAACCTTCTCTGGACTGTTTCCAATGTTAGTATACCTTTCCTTTGATAAGGGGATGCTCACAGTATTTCAGGTGCACCTCAGTATGATGCATAAATGGGTCATATCATTGGGTCATCTTATTTTAATCTCTGAACTACAAATGTTCTTTTTTTTTCATATGACAGCCAAAAATGTATAAACCCTGGATAATCAATCTGTCTATAAAGGAGAAACACGTCAACTGTTAATGGATACTGATGGATTTTAAGGGTCGCCATGAATGCAAAATGGATTTTTGATGGATTTGAGGGTATGCATAGTTATGTCACATGAATGCTTTAATGAGGGCGGAAGAACAAAAAGTAAACCTGTGTAAAATTCAACTGAAATCTATTTTAAATTTGTTCAGTTTCTAATGGGAAATTTAGTTCTTAAATTTAATGGACATTTGCAATTAAATTGAATAACTATTGCCACAAATGCTTTTCTCAGCAAAGAATAAAGGATGAAAGATAAAAGGACATAACTTGCTTTTAAGAACTCCATGATTTATCTGCAGCTTTTAATGAGTAGGATTATGATGGAACAATTTATATCTTACCTTTATCGTGACAATACCAACTGTAATTAAAATGTCTGCATCAAAATCGGTGCTGACATTGGGCGACAACTTCCAACAATGATGGGGAGTGATCAGCACTCGAGCCATACATAAAACATGTTACCAAATTTAATCTGTCATTTGTGTTAACATAGCTAATATGAATAGAACAGCAATTAGGGAAAATGAGAGTAAACTCCCTTGATATGAAGGCAACACCTGACTGAATGCAAAATGTGTAATGAATTGTGATGGAACTTAAAGGATGGTTTTTACTACTTTGCAAACATACGTCAACATTACGTTTTGGAAGGGGAAGGCACGGGAGTTAAGCTTGTATCTTGCTCAGTGGAGGGATCGTATACAGAGATATTCAGGGATAATGGGAACTGCAGATGCTGGAGAATCCGATATAACAAGGTGTAGAGCTGGATGAACACAGCAGGACAAGCAGCATAACAGGAGCAGGCAGGCTGACGTTTCGGGCCTAGACCCTTCATCATAAATGGGGGAGGGGAAGGGGGTTCTGAAATAAGTAGGGAGAGAGGGGGAGGTGGATCAAAGATGGATAGAGGAGAAGATGGGTGGAGAGGAGACAGACAAATCAAAGAGGCGGAGATGGAGCCAGTAAAGGTAAGTGTGGGTGGGGAGGTAGGGTGGAGATAGGTCAGTCCAGGGGGAATGGACAGGTCAAGGGGGCGGGATGAGGTTAGTAAGTAGGAAATGGGGGTGCAGTTTGAGGTGGGAGGAGGGGATAGGTGGAAGGACAGGCTAGGGGGGCAGGGACGAGCTGGGCTGGTTTTGGGATGCCGGGAGTGGGGGGCGGGGGAGGCAGATTTTGAAGCTTGTGAAATCCACATTGATACCGTTGGGCTGCAGGTTTCCCAAGTGGAATACGAGTTACTGTTCCTGCAACCGTCAGGCAGCATCACTGTGGCACTGCAGGATGGAGATGTCCTCTGAAGAATGGGAGGGGGAGTTGAAATGGTTCGTGACTGGGAGGTGCAGTTGTTTAGTGCGAACCAAGTGTAGGTGTTCTGCAAAGTGGTCCCCAAGGGATGCCTTTTGGTGGACACATTGAATTGACCTCTTTACCAAAATGGATAGGTTGTATCTAAAATTCCCAAAAGAAGAGGTAATTTACATCTTCAGGAAGGAGTAGAGAGGCTGCTTATTTTGGGCTGTCATAATGGAGTGCTATATTTTTAGTGGGGTTGCTGCCTACAGTGTACTCAGTAAATGGGATAGGAATTAAACATCAGGCTGGCAGTTGGGGAATGGGTGCTGTGTAATCATAGGATTTGGAATTTTGGAATCCATTTTTAATTTTAGTACCACCCAATCTTTTTGAAATTGTCTTATTGCCATTAAAATTAAAGATCAAGTGGTACATGCAACTTTAGAAGCAGCAAGAGCTTTTGATATTACTACACATTGCCTCAGTTGGTACATGAAAACATTTTTCCTGTATACTTTGTCAATCTTTCTACTTTTCTACCTTTTCTTGAAAGTATTAATTCCTCGAGATGCACAATTCCAAAGGTTGGGTTACCTTCTGGAATCTCAGTCAGCAATAACTTGTAATGTCATTGCGCCTTTAACATAACAAAACATCCCAAGATGCTTCACAGTAGTATTATGAAGAAAATTAGCAATGATCTACATAAAGAAAAATGACCAAGGTCTTGGTCAAACAGGTTTTAATGAACAAAAGGAATGTGAGACAGAGAAGTTAATTGTGGGAACTTCAGAGTTTGGGTGGAATATCTTTGGCCCATATTGACTGGTCACTTTTTTATGTGCTGTGAATTCTGATGGTGCAAATCTACTTGACTTAATCCAAGCTCTGTAATGCTTGTCCCATTGTCAACACAAACTCTTCCAGAAGCAATTCCCATTTATCAGTTAAGGAAGGGAACAGAGTCTGATATCCTCCATTCTAAAAATGTCAGGCTGTGACCACAGTGGCACCTTCACTTCAGCTATTGCAGCCAAGATTATCACAGAAGTGAAGCTGGTACTTTCATGGCTCAAAAATTCACCGAGATCTGCTCGAGACAGTTTTATAAGCTTTTAACAAATGTCCTCAGCTCCTCATCTGCTGCAATTATACTTGGAAATTTCATATCGTTATTTGTTGCTTCAATTAAGCTGCATTAATGTATAGCACAAATCATTAGTCCATTCATTCAGCATGGGTACTGAATGTCCTATTATGACCTGATAGACTGGATTCAGAAAACTCTTTTCACCAAGTGCTTACGTTTTTTAAGCAAAAGCAGTTCTCACTGGAGAACAATGTGTAGAACCATTGGGGGAGAATCCATAAACTGCCCTGTGGTGTTAGAACCAATACAATACTCATTAAAGGACGGATTCCTCCAAAATGAATCTTTTAAGGCATTTCCTTTTTATAGTGTCTTTTTATATTCTATAGTTTGAATAAAGATGAGTGAAACCATTATGATTCCTTTTTGTATTTGCATTTTGTAAAAAGTAGCCTTAATGAGCAGTTCCCTCCCTTCCCCCAGCTATTGTTGTTACCACATGGAAGCCTGTAATGTGTTGAAAGCTTCCAAGAAAATTTATGGTCCATGATGAAATCTCTTCCTGAAGGATAGCTGTGGAAAGAAAGGAGTAGCAGTTTCAAATATTCCTAGGCTGCTTGAAATCCTGACTAATTTGATACCATCATATCCCACACACTTTTGATAATAAGTGCAGTCTGTCAAGGTAACTTACTTGCTCATGCGTGCAATAAAGGTACATTCAACGGCTCACCACTGTACTCAAGAGCTTCTTTTTTAGAAGCAAAGGGCCAGTAAAGAGTTGCTAAATGAAATTTTTTGTTATAAATTGTGATGCCTCTCAATTCAAAGACTGGGACTTAATTTGTCAAACAAGTTTTTTTTGCAATAAAAGAATGTCGAAAGGAAACACCAGATGACTTTTCTGTCAGACCAACTTTCTCTATCAATTGCTGTCTGGCATATATTTAATTTATATTTTATATTTGACTATTTATGAAGATTTTCTCTCTTTTCAATTTTTCCCTATGTTCCATTACCAAAAAGGCATTTGATAAAGTTCAAAGAAGAGTTTACATGCAAAGATGGAAAAACATCAGGTTGCAGAAAATGTAACCTCATGCATTGGTGGTTGGCTGGGAAATCGAAAAGAATGAATAAGGGTAAAGGCAAAAACTTCTAGAGCACATGATGTGGTGTTCCCCAGGGATTTGTACTGAGCTTGCAGCTCTGAGTGGTGTATATATCAATAACTTAGATAAATGAATGGAAGAGTTCTGCATCCAACTTTACAGATATACCAAGAGGCAAAATACGATGTGCGAATAGCAGCAGCATTTTACTGAGGGATGTAAACAGTTTAAGTAAACATGCAGATGGAATTCAATGTGTATAAGTGTGAGCTCATTTACTTTGAGACTAAGTCAGACAGAACAAAATATTTTTTGAATAGTGAGAGTCCAGTAGCCGTGACGTATGTACACTACTGATTGAGTTCAAATGTTAATCAAAAAGACTAACAGAATATTGGCCTTCATCTCATGGTGTTGGGATTATGACGCAAGGAATTACGTTTCAAATGCCAGAGCCTGGCATATTGTATTTAATTTTGTGCATTAAGTTTTTAAAAAATGTAATGACCTTGTAAGGAATAAACCTTAGATTCACCAACATTATATCCAAGCTTATAAAGTGTAACTATAACTAAGGGCAATTTGTATAAACTTGAATTTGAAAAGATTTGATTTAATTGCAGGAATTCAAATACCAGAAATCTTTGATGGGACAGGCTCACAGCAACTATAAAACAGCATGATTTAAAAGTTAGGTCTAGAACAGTTAGGATAAAAGGACTTCCAGAGTCCGTGTCACAGAATGAGGCAGTCAAGAGAGTTAACAAGAAAACTAAGAGTTTTTCATAAGATTTAAACTAGAAAGAAATCTGATAGAAATGATCAATTCTACTTTAATTTCCCAATAACAATTAGAATAACTAATTAATTGGATAAGGAAATAGCCTGTACAAACTTAACGGGCAGGGTCTTTCAGAAGTCTGAGTGACATAGACAATGGCGAGCTTTGGAACAAAGTCACATAAGAAGTTCAGCAAAGTCCAGCTCGATGTTTACCCTCTTGAGAAGTTTTTTTTTAATTCAACCATGGAATGAGGTCAGCACTGGCTAGGCCAGCATTTATTGTCCATCCAGAGAGCAGTTAAGAATCAACCACAGTGCTGTGAGTCTGGAGTCACATGTAGGCCAGACCAGGTGAGGATGGCAGTTCTCTTTGATAAATGACTTTGGTAAACCAGGTGGGTTTTTTTCTGACAATTGACAATGGATTCATGATCATCACTAGATGCTTAATTCCAGATTTTTACTGAATGCAAATTCCACCATCTGTCATGGTGGGATTTGAATCCAGGTCCCCAGAACATTACGTGGGTCTCTGGATTAATAGTTCAATGATAATATCACTAGGTAATCACCTCCCAAATTGTGCTCCACCAAGTTTCCATAAGGAAACTGCAAGTTACCAAATTAGGAGGTTATTACTTGTTAGAAGTTTTATTAACCATCTAACTCATCTCATTAATATCCGACTTCCTATCTTACTGAATGCACAAAACAAGCAAGAAATCTTGAGATGGATGTCAGAGCAGGTAACTAGCAACTTCAGCTTGCATTCAATGACCTCCATACTGGGCACAAGCCAGCAACATCTCAGGATACATTTCATGGGCATCATCACATGCACCCATGTCTGTGATTTCTGTATTTTAGCGTTGCAGCTCAGGCTGCACCAGCAAATATAAGTGTCATGCTGCAGTGAGGAGACTGTATCCTCAGAAATATGAATCCATCTCATGGATTAGACCACCATGCTGCATCTCTAGACTTTTCAAGCTGTGTCATAGCACTCATGCATTCTGAGCCTACTTGGATGTTCTCAGCTTCCTTGTGTTGTGTGATCTTGCCATGTCTGTTTGTACTTTTCCCACCTATGCCAAAGCTGCCAGGTTCATATTATTTCTATCTTTGCCTTGCAAGTCAATGTGATTTGGATCTGCCGATTGAAAGGGAAAGTACATGGCAGATACACTATACTATGGGTAAATGTGAGTTTATCTACCTTGGTAGCAAAAACTGGGAGGCAGGTTATTATCTGAATAACTATAAGTTAGGAGAGGGGAACGTATAACAAAACCTGAGTGACCTCTCACACCTGCCACTGCAGGTATATTTGTATAGATTGGATGAATGCATCGCTAGGTAGGCCACCAATAAGTGTCCAATTTTAATTGCCCAGAGGGCAGCTGAGAGTAAACAACATTGACTGTGAGTTTGGAGGCACATGTAGGCCAGACCAGGTAAGGATGGCAATTTCCTTCCGCAAAGGTCATTAGAGAGCCAGATGGTTCCTTCTGACAATCAGTGATGGATTTATGGTGAGCTTTAGATTCTCAATTCCAGATTTTTATTGAATTCAAATTCCAACATCTATTAGGCAGGATTCAAGCCCAGGTCCCCAGAACATTACCTGCGTTTCTGGATTAACAGCCCAGTGATAATACTATTAAGCCATCGCCTACCTATAAGCAATAAGCAGTAAAGGAGGAAAATGGTATGTTGATCTTTTATAGTGAGAGGACTCAAGTAAAGGAGCAAGCATGTTTTGCTGCAATTATAAAGGGCTTTGGTGAGACCACATCTAGAGTATTGTGTACAGTTCTGTCCTCCTTATCTGAGGAAGGATGTTTTATTATAGAAATGGAGTAGGAGGTTTGGGGTTGAGTTGGGAGGTGCAGTGAAGTTTTACCAGACTAATTCCTGGGTTGGCAGGATTGCTGTATGAGGAGAGATTGAATCAGGTACAATTATATTCATTGGAGTTCAGAAGAATGATGGGGACCTCATAAAATTGAAACAGGACTAGCCAGGGTAGAAGCAGGAAGGATGTTCCAGATTGTGGGGAAGTCCACAACTAGGAGTCACAGTTTAATGATATAGGGTAGACTATTTAAGACAGAGATGAGGAGAAATTTCATTACCAGAGAAGTGACAAGCCTGTGGAATTCACTACAACAGAAAGCAGTCAAGAAAGACTTGGACATTGCACTTGAGGCTGAGGTGATCAAAGGTTATGGAGACAAAGCAGGAACAGGCTATTTGTTTTTAATCATTCACAGGATGTGGGAATCACTAGCTAAGCCAGCATTTATTGTCCATCCCAAACTGCACATATTGCATTTAAGAGTCAACCACCTTGCCATGGATGTGGTGCTACATGTAGACCATATCAGGTAAGGGAGGGTGTTTGCTTCCCTAAACAATATTAGCGAACTGGGTTTTTCCAACAATTGATAATGGTTTCATGGTCATCATTAGATTCTTAAATCCTTTTTTAAAAATTTGAATTCAAATTCCACCATATGCTGTAATAGGATACAAACAAAAGTCACCAGACCATTGCCTGGCCGTCTGGTTTAATAGTCTGGTGATAACACCACTAGGCCAGTCCCTCCCCAAATTGAGTAGGATGATGAGCCATGTTTGTAGGGAATGGGGGAACACATTTGAAAGTCCAAATGGCCTCCTCCTGCCCCTATTTTTTTTTGCGTTTCTATGTTTAGCATAGGCACAAATTCAGGAAGCTTGTCATGGTTGTCAGCAGCCCTCAGTCAACTCAAGGGGATGGCTTTTGGTCAAAAGTCACAGTACAGTAAGTAATGGCAGACTACAATGCCAGTCCAGGGACTTGGACATTTGCAGTCACGTGCTTGGTGTGGTCAGAGTCAGGATGCTCTCCACATAAGAAATGAGGAACCAAATCTCAGGCAGCCTTCCAACCATCTTGAGTTTTTCCTTGTCTGGGACTGTTTTCCTCTGAGGACAAGGGAGAAGCAAGTATTAAAGGAGATGCAAGTGCGTGGCTCAGTTGTTCGTTTCATTCGAGAATTGGTAGTCATGGTGGTGACAGTGATTGAAGGAAGATGTTACAGGCAATAGTGAGGGTGGTGGAGCATGAGCCTTGATGGAAGGTGGCTACAGTTGGAGAGCGAACGTGAGGTATTAGAGAGAAGAAGGTGGCATGTATGTTGGAGTGGAGAAGATCATTGACCTTATTTCTACATTTGCTGGGCGTTGTTCATGGCGGCTGAGATTGTTTTAATTCAGGAGACAAATTCAGACCAGATTGTCTGTTTGCACAATGGACTTTTAAAGATGGAACAGGCACAAGGGATGCTGGCCAATTCTGGGATATCTGCGGAGTGGAGAGTTGTTCCGGAAATTGCGTTTCATAAGATGGTTCTGGAAGTGAACATGAGAGACACCAACAGGATGGTTAATTAATGAAGTGAGCTTGGTAAGATACAGCCAAACTCCATTTAAAAGTTAGTTTTCATTCCTTCAAAGAGCAAAATCACCACATTTTTCAAAACACTGCAATCACAATGGGGAGGTATGGTGCCAGATAAACCTTTTGTTTACTTTATTGAAGTATAGTTATTGCAGTAGACAAATAGGAGGCTGGAAAAATGCAATAAGGCAGGCAGCATTTGGAGGAAAGCAGAAGTCAACGTTTCAGGAATTACCCTCCTTCAAGCCTGGATGTGGGGGTAAGGGGAGTTACACTTAAAGAGAGTGGAGAGAATAGCTGAATGGTAATGACAGGAGGACTCAGGTAATAGGCCTGACCTGGTTGATCAATAAGAGGGATGAATCTAGTTGGTAGCCAAATTGGAACGGAGGAGGCGGTAGATGGAATGGAAAGGAGGAGGTGGGGCTGGAAAGGGAGTGGGGGGATGGGTGGGAATGTTATTTGAGATTAGAGAACTCAGTCACATAGCTAACTGAGATCTTGTGCTACACACGATTTGCTAAATTTGGAATACCAAAGGACCACAATTTTAAAAGGGGACCCCAATTTCCCAGAGGCCTGAAAATATTGAATTGTGCCAGTGGGCACAAACACTTCCCTCTACCAATTCCCCATGTCTTGAGCCTCACCCTCCATTTCTCCAAGTTCAGGGATCACACTCTCCTTGCTTGCTTCCTCTACACTGGTTTCAAGACTAACACCTCTCCCCTCCTCCTTGGGGTTTTTGAGAATGTGGGAAATGTAAAGGTGGAGAGGGACGAAGTCAGGAGAAGTGGGGCAAGGACTAAGATAATAACAATGAGATAATAAATACAATTTTACGTGATAATAACTGATCATAGTAATTACAACAAACAATTTACCTAAAACTCGTAACACTATATTAACACTGTGGATTTGACTATGTTGGACAATGACATTTGTCACTGAACGCAGAAAAATTGTGATTGCTGAATTTTGCCTTCTCTTCCTCCTTGTAAGTTGAATAATCTTTTGTTTCAGCTTACTTTCCTTTCAATTATTTCCAACATTTCCAACTAAATGTTTCTGATTGCTTTGAAGGAAAGTAAGTGTTCACAATTGATCTGTCAGGAGTGCCGAATGATTTTGTTTCATTGTTTCCAATAGAACACTATTCAATGTCTAGAAATCTGTGTTTGTAAGTACAGTGATAATGGGAACTGCAGATGCTGGAGAATCTAAGATAACAAAGTTTTGGAGCTGGATGAACACAGCAGGCCAAGCAGCATCTCAGGAGCACAAAAGCTGATGTTTCGGGCCTAGACCCTTCATCAGAGAGGTACGAGGGAAGCACAGTTCATCGGAAGTAAGTATGAACAAACACTATTGAGTACAGAATTTGTCTTGTTTGTCAGCAGGAATGTTAGTTTTCCCTGCAAATTTTCAGTAATTAATGTTATTTCCTCAAAAGAACATTTTCCTCGATCAAGGCACACTATTTATTTCCTATCCTACTTTTTTACTCCTGTCTGCTGAAGATACTACTAATGCTTGGGTACAGATCCAAGTCCACTATATCCCTCTAGCATCTTGCCCACATGTCAGCCTGGACCATGAATGTGCCTCGGCCCTTCAACTACAGAGTGCATCAGAGCAGAGTGCAGTCATACTGATGTTCTAATCCAACATGGATTTTCCAGCACAGCTGACTGGAGCGTGATCACGATCAGCCCCCTTAACTGATTGACTCTCCCCTTCCCTGACACAAGGATGTTCATGCTAATTTGCAATGTTTCAAATGTTGGCCCCACTGAGAACTCAGTGTGATGCAGCAATGAAATCAGGGATTATTTGGTCTGAATGTACAACTTCTGCCCTGAAGGCCAGGACAATAATTTAATAAATATATTCTATAATATTCCCCACTTACTGATGCAGACTCTCCAGATAACGAATTGAGCAAAGATTTGCCGATTATTTACTCTAGGACAGCACAGTAGAACTATGATGCATCTAGCTCAATATGCTCATAATTGCATGAGTTAGGGAGCTTCTATAGCTTTTTATTCTTTATTTCAAATGCTTCAATAAAAGGTTCTGAATGGGAATTCTACAAGCAGCACCCACTTTACTGACATTGCATCCTTCCTATTCTGGAGGGAGCAGAACTGCACACAGTGCTCCAACTACACCATAACTCACTTCTTATACAGCTCCATCACAACCTCCCTGCTCTTCTATTCAACACCTTGACAAATCACTTCAATCACCCCTCCATATGCCTTCTTAACCACTTTATCTACCTGTCCTGCTACCTTCAAAAATCCATGGACGTCCACGCCAAGGTCCCTCTGATCCTCTGTACTGCAAGATCTCTACTGTTTATTGTATACTCCCTTGCCTTGTTAATCCTCCCAAAATGCATCACCTCACACTTTTCAAGGTTAAATTCAATCTGCTACTGTGCAGCCCATCTGAGCAGCCCTGATCATCCCGTAGTCTAAAGCTTTCCTCCTCAGTGTGTAACACATCATTAATTTTCATATATTTGTGAACTTGCTGATCAAACCTGTTACCTTCATGTCTAGATCATTAATGTACACTACAATCAGCCACGGCTTAGCATTGAACCCTGTGCTACACCATTGACCACAGGTTTCATAAAATCAACCTTTACTAATCACTTTCTACCTCCTGCCACTAAGCCAATTTTGGATCTGATTTGCCACATTGACCTGTCCGACGTGGGCTTTTACCTTTTCAAATAGTCTGCCATGTGAGAACTCATCAAAAGCCTTATTGCAGTTCATGTAGACCACATCAACTGCAGTAGCCTGCTTCTACGCACCAAGCCACCTCCTTGAAGCATTCAATGAGATTTGTTAGACATGATTTTCCTCTGACAAAGCCATGATGGCTATCTTTGATTAACCCTTGCCTCTCCATGTGGAGATTCATTCTGTTCCTCAGAATGTTTTACAATAATTTCCCTCCCACTAATCTTAGATTCACTGGCTTCTTCTTTCCTGGTTATTCCTCTAATACTTCATAAAAATGGTACCACATTAGCTGCCCATCAGTCCTCTGGCACATTTCCTGTAGCCAGACAGGGTTTGTTAATGAGCATCAGAAACCCTGCAATATCCTCCTTTGCTGCCCACAGCAGCCTGGAATGCACCTCATCTGGGCCTGGGCGCTTACCCAATGTTAAGTTTGCCAAGACCGCTAATACCTTCTCCCTCTCAAAGCTAACTAATTCAAGTATACCACAGAGCCCAACCTGATTTTGGCCCCCACATCATCCTCTACTGTAGTGAAGATCATGTACCATCATATTAAAATTAGCCTTTCCACAATTCAAAACCTTTATTTCCGATCCATCTCTGTCCTTTTCCATAATTCCCTTAAATCTTACTGAATAATGTCACGATCACCAAAGTGATCCCTCACTGACTCCTCTTCTACTTGCCTGGCTTCATTCCTTGAAACTAAACCCAGCACCAACCTTTGTATTGTAGGATTTTCTTAAAAATCTCTCCCCGCCATATTTTAAGAATTCTGCCACATCGACTTGTTCACATTTTGTCTGTCTTAGTTAATATTGGGGAAATTAAAACATCTATTATTACCCTACTATTTTCATACTTTTCTGAGATTTGTCTACATTTGTTTTGCCTTCTAGCTCCCCCTGACTATTTGGGAATCTATATGATACCGCAGGCAGTGAAATTATTGGAAAATGCTTGGAAGGTCCATGCCGACCACAATCCCAAACTGCACTAGTCCCACCTGGCTGTGCCTTGCCCATATCCCATGAAACATTTCTTATTCATTCATTTATCCAAATGTCGATTTTGAGTATAAAAGAACTAAAAATGTATCAAAATAAAAATCTCGTACTACTGAAATATAGTAAAAAATCTAGATATAAATCTAGAAATAAGCCTGAATCTCAGGAGCAGTCTCAAGATCCACGTGACTCTTAGTGCACCATTTTAGAATTTTTGTTTTTCTTTTCGACGCCTCTCAAGATGGGCATCATTTCTGCTGAAAGAGTCATTGATGCATTCCTTCATCTGGGGAGTATTTTTTCTCCCAAACTCTCTTCACTGAGAAACTCCCCCCTGTTAACTCAGGCAGATGTCCCATTATAATCTGGGCATCTTTAGTCAGATGCATGTCCATCATGGCACATGGCAGCTCATCTTAAACACAAGAGTGAAGAATAGAATAGAAGCAGAGATATTTGGAGAGGACATTCTATAACTTGGTGCTACATTTGAGGTCTGTACAAAGAAAAACTGATGCTTCCAATTCTGCACCACTATTTGTTTACAACAAAATAATATTGTATCTCACTGACATATGCTACACTTGAAAGTGTCAAGGAAAGGAATGAGAAAGAAAAGCCTTTCCTTTTCTCCCTTGTAGTTTTGAGCTTGAAAACTATGCCTTTCCCAAGGATATGTGATAGGTGTCTATAAGCAGCTGCTAATTTTTGGAAAATGTCTTTAACAATCAGTCTTTAACTGATCTTAGTGTATAAATAGTGTATGCTATTTATGCCTTTATTTCACTGGGCCTGGGCATTGCCTCAAAGAGAGGAGATAGATTAAACATGACTGGGTAGTTCAGAGATCAAGCTAACCAAGATCAACGCCACAACAGATTAGCTATTATATCCGAAAGGTTTATACGTATTGTATTAAGATTAAACTTCTTACCGTTAGTGACATCTTTGAAACTGATACTTGTGCTACTAATATTCGTTTCACACATATGTACATGGAAAAAGTGCACCAGCCAAACGTTCTTCCAATAATCAACTTTTGATGATTCTAGATAGTGAAACCACATCCTTTACAATATATGTTATCATATATCAAAAATAGAATGTTATTACTTATAGCCATGACTATCATTAAACCAACAAACTTAAACTGAACTTGACATTCAAAGGTGTTACCATTACTGAATCCCCCACTATCAATATCCTGGGGTTATTGACCACAACTGAGTGGGACTATGCATACAAATACAATGGCTGCAAGTGCTGGTCAAAGGGTAGGAATTTTACAATGAGTAACTCACCTCCTGATGCCCAAAGCCTGTCCACCATGACAAAGCACAAGTCAGGAGTCTGGAATATTCCTCACTTGCCTAAATGGGTGCAGCTCCAATAACCCTCAAAAGGCTTGAAACTATCCAGGACAGAACAGGTCACATGTGTGGCATCACATCCACATGCATCCATTCCCTCCACCACCGCTGCTCCTTAGCAGCAGTATGTACTTTATAAATAATGAGCAGCAGATATTTGCCAAGGCGTCTTCAATGGCGCCTTTAAAATACATGACCAATACAATTTAGAAGGATAAGCGTGGAAGATACATGGGAACACCACCAACATCAACTCCATATGGCTTGCATTTCCAGAAGTCCTTGCCCAATCCACCTGAATTTGCCTAAACCAACCAACTCTCCTCACCCAGACCTAGACATAGGAGGTAACCATGCAAGGTGTTGTCAATCACCTCCCCCCTCTCCTGAAACCAGGGTCCTAATGGTCATGCATGAACCCCAACCTCCTTCATTACACCTTTGATCTTCCAGAAATCACCGGACTCAGGGAGCCTCCCAGGGGTTTGGAAAATGGCGAATGTAACAGCCCAGTTTAAAAAGGGAGGGAGGCAGAAAACGAAACTATAGGCTGGTTAGCCTGACGTCAGTCATTGATAAAGTTTTAGGGTCCATAATTAAATTGCATGGTAAAATAGGGCTGAGTCAGCATGGTTTTGTCATGGGGAGGTCATGCCTGACTAATCTTTTCCAATTGTTTGAGAATGTAATGAGCAGTTAAACAAAGAAGAGCCAGTGGACGTGATCTATTTGGATTTATAGAAGTCCATTAAGGTGTCGCACAGCAGGCTGCTAATTAAGGTAAGAGCCCATGTATTAGGAGCATGGTATCAGCATGGATAGAAAAATGTCTGACTGGCAGAAAGTAAAGAGTGGGGATAAAATGGTAACCAGTGACTAGTAGAGTTCTGCAGGGGTCAATGTTAGAACAACAACCATTCTTATTAAACATTAACAGTCTGGATGAAGGAACTGAGGGCATTGTTTCTGAGTATGCAGATTACATAAAGATAGGTGCAAGGGCAGGTAGTGTTAAGGAAACTGCAGGCTACAGAGGACTTGGACAGCCTAGGAGAGTGGGCAAAGAGGTGGCAGGTGGAATTCAACTTTGAGAAAGTGTGAGGTTATGAAATTTGGTGGAAAGAATAGAGACGCGGACTATCTTCTAAATAGGGAAAGGCTTTGGAAATCACAGGGACTTAGAAGCCCTAGTTCAGGTTTTTTTTAAGGTGCACACGTAGGAGCAGATGACAGTTCAGAAGGCAAATACAATGTTAGCATTTATTTCAAGAGGGCTAGAATACAAGACCACGCTTATATTGCAGATGCTCTGGTCAGACTAAATCTGGAAAACTATGAGCAGTTTTGGGCCACATATCGGTGGGAAAATGCACCCATAAGCTTCCCTGAAACACTGCCAAGTGTAATCTGCAAGTTAGGTATTTGTCCCCGGATGGAAAGTGTCCCTGCTGCAGCCTTTCACTGTTAGTTCTGGTGCACCTTGCAATACAAATCTAGGCTTCCAGATCACACTGCCAGTAAATGCCAGTTGAGATGGGCTGACAGATTTTGGATACTGATGTCTGTGGATGGGGAGTAAGTGTATCTGGTGCCTGTGTATCTTCCCTGAGCTGCAGCTTAGTTGCAGGCCACATGGAGGTTGCTCAGGACAAGTGGCGAGCTAAACCTGTTAACACTGTATATACTGGTTAGCTGTTCTGTAATGTGGAGCTTTGCCAAAAGTGTGAGTTCAATTCCTGCATAAGCTGAAGGCACCTTCTCAACCTCTCCCCTTGTCCTGAAGTGTGGGTAGGTTTAAGCCAACGCTGGTTATCTTCCCCCTTTAATGGGGAAAGTGGGCCTATCGTGCCTTTGCTCCCTATATTAAGAGCTTCAGCAGTTTAAGGAGGCTGCTCACCACCACCTTTGCTAGGGCAATTAGAGCTGGACAATAACTGCTGTAGCCAACAAGCTCACATCCTGTGAAAAAATAATAATGGTCATTAATTTTGATCCTCCTTTTGTCCAGTGTGCGGTATGGAGACAGACTGTCTGGAAACTCTGTGTGTGTCCAACTTTTAAAAGGATTGACTGAAAGTTCATAATATAACTTGCTTGTACTGGGTGTGACATAATAAAGAAAAGTAATAAACCACTACAAAAAGCTGGCTACTAAAGAAAAGCCTGATGTCGAATTTAAAACATATGAAGTGAAGTAATTAAGTACAAAGTAAATTAATATTTATTTTTTTCAGGTAATCTGTGGGATTCTTCATTCTTTTACCCCACAGCTTCATATTTTATCCATATATTATATATATGTATGGATATATATACACATACCATGAGAAATGATTTGGCCATTGAACAAGGGAATTTTGGATATTTTGGCCTTACAATAAGCCTTAGAGTGATTTTATTTTTTATTCAGTAAAATGCATTTCTCCTCCAATACTACTTTTTTTCTTTCTCAAATTTTACTGATTCTACTAAAGTGGTGACAGTGAACAACAGATATAAGAGAAAGAATTCACCAACAATAACAATTACAATTCTATGCAAAACTCACTTTCCTCCTTAATTTCAGATCCATTTTCACATCTTCTTGTAAATATTTTACTGATAAATAACAAAGAATTATATAGTACTTTTAACATTGTAAAGTAAGTGCTTCAAATGTTCATACAGATTGGAAGCAGTGGAAACAGATGTTCTGGAAATGTGATGGATAGTTTCAGATTCCTTAACAATCATGGAGGGGCATCTTCAGCGGAGGATGTGGAAAGACGTTCCGGCACCAGTGATGAAGAAAGTATTTCCATCAAGACAGGTGCTATAGAAAAAGAGAAACTGAGAGGGTAGAGTAGAATAAAAATAAATTTAATCAAGAAAGCTGTGCGGTTTGAGGCTTGCAGCAGAAATAAGTGGTTAGACTACCACTTCCCCATCCCCCTCATCCTTGCAGAGAAATTGAGACAGAAAAGTCAAGAAGTGTTAGTCGAAATAGGACAAGTGAAGGTTGGTGGTGGAATTGAAGTTAAGAAGCAAAGATGATATTATCTCAGGATGGGAGCGGCAAGAGATACTAAAGCAGTAAACCATGTACCAGCTGAGGAGAACTAGCAATTGAAAAGTTTCCATTATCCCATGAAATGACAGTCATAATTGGGGTTATATCGGTTTCCCATAGCTCTCCATTTATTTGGAGAAAGTGAGTAGGATCAAGGAGAGTTGATTAATCTGAACAATTTCAATAGCAGAGCAGGGTAGTTGCATATGGGATTTGACCGGGTTCTCTTCAAGGAAGAAAATGAGACCCTCCAGACCAGTCTGATGAGATCTAGATGTACAGAGGGACTGGATGTCCATTGTGGAAAGGAAACATTTAGAATCAGGTAAATTGAAATGCTAGAGGTGTTAAAAGGGTTGAAAGAGATATGGTTGTCAATCAAAAAAGAATAGAGAATTGGTGAAGAAAACAGAATTCAGATACAACAAAATAAGTTCCATGGAGCAGGAATAAGTCAAAATGATGGAATGCCAGACTGATTCTGTAAAACATGGGGAAAAGGATGAAAAGCACGCTGAGTAGAGTTGATGAGCAATGAGATTGGATGCAGTTGGGGGCTGTGGGAAGAAGTTCTCCATGGCATGGGAAATGGCTTAATCTTACAACTGACTGAACTTGCAACTCAACCAATTTACATACCTTCTCACCTGGTCAGCAGTGCTTGTATTTGGCATTTTCTGTTCAACGGTAACATTCAAATGAATCTTTTTTTATCTTTCTCATCACGTGTCTTAAGGCCATTGTCATTCTTCAAAATAAATCTACTAGGATTAACAAATTTAGCATCATCAGGAAATGAGTTTCATCACTAACCCAATGCAAAACATATAAAATTAAACTTCATATAATACCTTTATTTCTCTTTATTCCTGTAGGTTTTGGAACATATAATGGCCATGGTGTAT
This sequence comes from Stegostoma tigrinum, assembly GCF_030684315.1. Lineage (NCBI taxonomy): Eukaryota > Metazoa > Chordata > Chondrichthyes > Orectolobiformes > Stegostomatidae > Stegostoma > Stegostoma tigrinum. The sequence goes on along the minus strand of NC_081372.1, from coordinate 42,040,691 downwards.
TCAGATGCTTGACCATCAGAAAGGAAACAAGATTCACAAATGTTTTGCAGAATCAATTCTATATTATCAAATACTTTGTGGCCCCAGAGTGGGATTAACGTTAATGTACAAAAGGTAAATGAAGAAAGCAGTCTGCCAACTACCCCCATGTCTCAGATCTATCAATGAAGAAAGATACATTTAGACAGCAATTTTTGCAACCTCAGGATTTCTCCAAAGTGCTTCAGCCGCTTCAGTACTTACAAAGTGTGGTCACAAGGCAGCTAATTTATACATAAGTTCTTGCAAAGAGCCAGAAGTCACCTGGTGTTATGAATAATATTTATCCCTCAGTCAACACCACTAAAATAGACTATCTGGTAATTGGTATCGATTGTGGGAATTTGCTGTGCACAAAACTCACTGTAGCATTTACTTTTGTGCCTACATGGCTTTAGTATGTGGATGATGTTTGTCTATGTACTCATTCACAAATTGAGCACCAGGTCACTGTCAGGGCGCAGGGAAGCAAAACATGGGCCCTAGTGCTTCCTCTATTTCTGGGTTCTTTATCCTATATTCCCACACCCCAACCCATTTTTAAACTAGGCAGGTTTTCTTGAGCACATTCATGATGTGCTGTGCTCATGCAGAATTGAATGGCTCAATGCCAAAGGAGGTGATGCAGGATTTTCTGTATTTATGCAGTTTCATTTTGAATCTGTATCCACCAAAATATCAAGGAAGTGGTATATTCCAAAACCTAAACACGTAAACGTGTAAATGTTTTTCCTTGCGTTGCCTCTCATCCTTTTGCCAACCAACTTTCAGTGAAATTGCAATGATTCGAATGATAGTGGACTCATCTACAGATTTGCATTGAACAGTGTTGAGATAGTTCAAGGGGCCCCACTCAACCTGATTTGCCTAAAAAAAGTGGTCTTCATAAAAAACTTGACATGGTGAATATTTTGAAAATGCCTTTATTTTCCATTTATTCAGTGACCTGTCCCCTGTCAAGCAAAAGACATTGCGAAACATTGAGAGTTAGCACTGAGAAACCTCAAGCGTCTTTTCCTGTTGGCGAGCTGTCTTCACACGAGTCTGCCATGTCTTTAATGCAGTTAAACATGTTTTCTGTGCTTTCATGCTGCAGTGTGAAATTCCAGAGCATCTCGAAAGCCTTTCTCATCATGGGAAACAAACCAGTGAGTGGGGAGGCGCACATCAGACTCTTCAAGGTCATCAGGGAAATTGTTCATCCTTTTCTTCTGATACATTTTATCGACTTTCCTGATTCACGCTGAATCTGCTGGAAGTCATTCAGGTTGTTTGGCCTTACAAGATGTGGTTTGTGTCTTGACATTGGAAAAAGCAATGCAGCTTCTTGGACTTCCCTCTATAAGACTGGGTTGATTTCATTGCCATCCATGTCAGTGTAGACTATTTGTGCCTTGCTTTCCACCACTACACATTTAATCTTTAAACGTTAAACAGCAATCTGGTAAAAGATGGTAAAAGAGTCTGGTTTCATCCACATTAAAAAAACTCTCTTGGCATATGTTCATTCAGGATGTGGTTGAGATCATTTTGCAAATGGCTGCAGGATTGCCCATAATTTGTGTTTAAGTGTGGCCTAACTCAAAGCCAATTGGTTAGCACTGATGTATGATCAGCATGTACAGATGTGGCTAAACCAGAGTTCCCAGTCTGCGAATTTGCTTAAAATTTGCATCTTTACATTGAATTTCCTATTGTGTGGCTGACAACTTGGCCTAACTAGAATTTTAGTTATCCAGATTGGCTCTTCATAATTTCACCATAAATAACATTAACTCTGGGCCATCTAAAGATTGATCTTTCACCCTTTGGAAACTGTTTCTATTTATGCTTTCTAACCCCATCTAAATGTATACTCTTCCAAACTATTCCCTCAGGCTTCTTGGATTGAAAGTCAACAGCCCAAGTTTCTTGATAATCCCTCCCCTCTGGTGCCATTCCAGTAAATCTCTACTGAATCCTTTACAAAGCATTCACATCCTTTGGTGCCCAGATTTAGAAACCACAGAACAGTAAGATTGAATCATTTTACATGGGTTCAGCAAAACTTTTGTTCTCTATGTCTCCTTTGTCAAATATCATCAAAAGCATAGATTTCAGGATGATGCTTTCTGCAAACATAGATTTGTCAGAAAATGACACACAATTTTGCTCATTCATATTGTGCAACCAGTTATTCTTCTTTGAGCCTGGCCATGTGCCAGGGGTCAAAATAATAATTTTCAAGGGCTCTGTTTAATTTACTAAATAATTTATTAGATGATGCAGTCATGTTGTCACAATGTAGTCACTTTCTACACTTGAGTTGACGTGTTGGGGTTTAGACTCAACCAGGAGCAAAATTATAAGAACTCATCAATATGCTTTATATTATCTTAGCATTAACCTTAAGGCCATAACACATGAGGAAATCCATTAATTTCTTAGACACAACACTATACAAATTAGCACACAACAACAGGCATAAATTAGCGACAAAGGTTTTCTTTCAAAATAATTGACACACATATATGCAATAAAAGCCATCCATCCAAACACGCCTTTAATAAGCGAACTAAGTTCCACTGTATATCCACAAAGTTGGAAGATTTTAACCTGGCAGTTAATACTCTATTCACAGCATTCAGATTCCAATCTCAGGTTTAAATTTAACAGTTAACACAGTGTACATTATCATAGCATCTAGTGATTATTTTTTCATTATGGTAGCTCTTAAACTTAAGCCAGAGATTCCACATTGATTTTCAAGACATTCATTACTTCAGTTATTTCAAATTATCATGCCTCCTAGTTAGTTGAGTTGACAGGTTGACATCTTTGTTAACGGGTTTAAAATGTTAATTTGACCTTTGCAGCCTCCTGCTTCAACCCAAGGCTGGCTTCTTTTTCAATCTCTGCTACTCCATTCTTATCCCAACTGGCAAACTCCTTCCTCATTTCTCCACTGCTGCCTGCTTTTTTCTCTCTCACTATCCACGCAACAGTTGGTAACTATCAGACCTAACCAACAGTGATCCCCAGACCTGGCCCATGGTGATATTGTCTGGCACTGGCCAATTCTGATGAACAATGGGCCTGACCCAGGATAACATTTCCCTGAGGCCTGAACCACAGGGCCTTTCAAATAAAATCCAGGCCATGGCAATCACAGCAACTGGTTCATCCCACGTCTGTACCTTTCCAGCTGTTCCTCCAATCGCACACTGGTTAGCTCCTACATTTGCTGCTGATATTTTCACCAGTGAGCCTATCAGAAGGAAATACAAATGAGAGACAGCCTGTGACTGGAGAAGCCTGAGCAAGACAGAATCTCTGAATGAAGATGCAGCTCCCCATTCAGTCTGACTAGTTCGTGTACGGGAGCAAGCATTCTCTGATTGATTGCCACTTCATGGAAGGACATTTTGCCAAAACTTGGGCATCAATGAAGGCACAGGCCGAGTGATTAGCATTGTAGGCACCATTCTCTCCTGATCTGTGGTCAATGTTGATTACATTTGTGAAGAATGTGAGAAATTAGGCCTTTCACTAAAAAGCCAATAAACTGAGGTCCTCTTCAAACTAGCCCAAATAACAATCAATGATTAAGACTAATGACAAGATTCTAGAAAAGTTGAACAGCTGTTTTGTATCTTGGGAGCCTTGGTGAAGACAGAGACAATGAAACTCACCGTTGCATCCAATGAGCCAGCTTTGCTTTCAGCCAATTGAGGGAAAGAGTTCTGAGGCTTTCAAACACAAGATAAGCTTACATTTACCAGATAGCAGTGATCTCCATATTTCTATTTGCTTGTGAGGCACAGACAACTTACAACTGGAATCTCAAAGCACTCAAGAAGTACCATTCGTGCTATCTTCCTGACAGACTCCAAATTTAATGGCACAAAATATGGTTCAATAGCAGTAACTTCTCCCAAGACAATGTACCGAACATCACATCATTTAGACCAGATCCAACGGCCAAAATAGATCATACATGTATCCAAAACCAGACTCCCAAAGCACCTGTTCAACTTAGAATTTTACTGTAACAGGAAACTTCCCACAGGACAATGGAAATGTCCTCAAACATCTCTGAAGGGATCAAAAATGTTATTATTTAATGGAAAGCCCTAGCATGTGACCAACTAAAGAGAGAGGTTCATTCAGGAAGGATCAAAACCCAAGGGGTCCTTTCTGCTGAATATTCAGAGGCGAAGGTGAGGCATTGCATAAACCTCCAGACACCTAATTGACCAGATTCTACTATTACCATGTGTCCCACGTGTGGCACATTATGCAGATCACACATTGGACATATGAACAATTTCAGAAGCCAATAGCTCCTTAAGAGCAAGACACCTTAAATCCCAAGGACCTGCCAATGGCGGTGAATACACGTCCTCAAAACATTCCTAATTGTAATGAACATTGGAGTGTCGTAAGGCTATGAAAGTTACTATGTAAATGCAGGTTCTTTATTTCTTTACTGCCCTGATTTAAAATTCACTTTCCTCTCTGATGCCCTTGGTGAATATGTTGTTGTTGCCCAAAATAACACCCACCTTTCCCCTAGTTCCATACCTGAAACTCTGCTGTCAGATTTCCACCTTGTCACAACACTGCAATAGGCAGAATCAAAGATATACAAAATGTGCTATATGCGATTGTGACCTCGGAACAATGTTCTCTACTTCATGACAGTCATTAACATGGTTAACCGCACCATCTTCCACCAACACTTGCCCTCCATCATTCAGTTTAGAGAGTTTGTCCTCACCTGATTCAACTCTTATCCCTTGACTCGGTCTCCTTTTATTTTTATTCTTTCATGGGATGTAGGCATCACTTCCAAGGCTAGCATTTACCATTCACCTTTAATTGCACTTAACCTGAGTAGCATGTTTTTCCCATTTAAAAGGAGAGTTAAGAGTCAATTGCATTACTGTTGTTGCATCTTGAGTAGGGATGGCAGATTTCCTTTCTTAAAGGATGTTAGTGAACTAAATGGGTTTTGACTCCCAACCCAAAATTTTCCTTGCTACTGATTCTATCCCACTCATATTGAACTTGAAATTCAGGAGGTGACATTGTGTTTTTTGCTACTCACCATCAGTGGCCTAACCTTTTTGCTTGTGTTAGGCGGTGCCCAAAGGTACACAAGTCAATTATAATATATTTAGATATGCTAAATACTAAATCTTTCCAAGGGCAATTAAGAATAAGCCAAAAGTGCATCCTTTGCGAGCTACACTCATAGGCAGATGTTTGAAGGTAAGTTGAAAAGTTAACTATGTTCCTCGTTCCACAAGCTGTCAGGCTGGTTGAGTTTCCCAACATTTTCTGTATTTACTTCAATATTCTCTAAGATGATCCTTCGCCTTTCAACCTCTAAAAAAGCTTGACATCATCAAAAACATTGCTGCCAGTATCCTAACCTGCTCCTAAACTGAAATCCTCGCTCATCCACTACGTACATTGACCCTGAGCCAACCAATATTTAGAGTTCCCACGTCATGTTAAATGTCTCTTAATGACCTTTCCTCTCCTATCTCTAACATCCTCCAGTTCTTCAACATTCCTCCAAATCAGGCCTCACCAACAGATTCAAGAATCAAGGAAGGATACAGCACAGAATTTAATCAACTAGCCCATTGTGCCTGTGTCAGCACTTTGTTAGGACTATCAATGTAATCCCATTCAACCACCATTTCCACAAAGCCCTGCTAAATTTTCCCCTTCAAATATTTATATAATCCCTCTTTGAAAGTTCCTTATACCATTTGTCCAAACTTTGGTAGTTCTTCTTTCAGATGTGTAAACCCTACCATTTTCACCTTGAATCCTCCCATCTTTGAGACCCTTAATAAAACTTAATCTTTTTAACCATGGTTTTAGTCAGCCCATTTCATTAATTGTTAGTTCACTGTCATTTTTATTGGATTATTCTTCTGTGAAGCGCTTCTGGATATTTTCCAAAGTAAAAGGTGCTATATAATGCAAATTGTTGCTGCTGATACAGTTATGATAGACTCACACATGTTGTCTTAGACATCTGTGCAATATTTTTGCATCTCATCCAATGCCTACTGTCACATAAGTGCCTACACTTCAGATTTCTATCTTTGTAGTTCTGCATCTACAGTAGAACTAAATATTATAACACAACCTCACCTTCAGACATCTGCCTATGAGTGTAAGATAATAAAATGTGAGGCTGGATGAACACAGCAGGCCAAGCAGCATCTCAGGAGCACAAAAGCTGACGTTTCGGGCCTAGACCCTTCATCAGAGAGGGGGATGGGGGGAGGGAACTGGAATAAATAGGGAGAGAGGGGGAGGCGGACCGAAGATGGAGAGTAAAGAAGATAGGTGGAGAGGGTGTAGGTGGGGAGGTAGGGAGGGGATAGGTCAGTCCAGGGAAGACGGACAGGTCAAGGAGGTGGGATGAGGTTAGTAGGTAGCTGGGGGTGCGGCTTGGGGTGGGAGGAAGGGATGGGTGAGAGGAAGAACCGGTTAGGGAGGCAGAGACAGGTTGGACTGGTTTTGGGATGCAGTGGGTGGAGGGCAAGAGCTGGGCTGGTTGTGTGGTGCAGTGGGGGGAGGGGATGCACTGGGCTGGTTTAGGGATGCAGTAGGGGAAGGGGAGATTTTGAAACTGGTAAAGTCCACATTGATACCATGTGGCTGCAGGGTTCCCAGGCGGAATATGAGTTGCTGTTCCTGCAACCTTCGGGTGGCATCATTGTGGCAGTGCAGGAGGCCCATGATGGACATGTCATCAAGAGAATGGGAGGGGGAGTGGAAATGGTTTGCGACTGGGAGGTGCAGTTGTTTGTTGCGAACTGAGCGGAGGTGTTCTGCAAAGCGGTCCCCAAGCCTCCGCTTGGTTTCCCCAATGTAGAGGAAGCCGCACCGGGTACAGTGGATGCAGTATACCACATTGGCAGATGTGCAGGTGAACCTCTGCTTAATGTGGAATGTCATCTTGGGGCCTGGGATGGGGGTGAGGGAGGAGGTGTGGGGACAAGTGTAGCATTTCCTGCGGTTGCAGGGGAAGGTGCCGGGTGTGGTGGGGTTGGAGGGCAGTGTGGAGCGAACAAGGGAGAACAAGGGAACAAGAACGCCCTTGACCGCGTCTCCCGCATTTCCCGCGACACATCCCTCACACCCCGCCCCCGCCACAACCGCCCCAAGAGGATCCCCCTCGTTCTCACACACCACCCTACCAACCTCCGGATACAACGCATTATCCTCCGACACTTCCGCCATTTACAATCCGACCCCACCACCCAAGACATTTTTCCATCCCCTCCCCTGTCTGCTTTCCGGAGAGACCACTCTCTCCGTGACTCCCTTGTTCGCTCCACACTGCCCTCCAACCCCACCACACCCGGCACCTTCCCCTGCAACCGCAGGAAATGCTACACTTGTCCCCACACCTCCTCCCTCACCCCCATCCCAGGCCCCAAGATGACATTCCACATTAAGCAGAGGTTCACCTGCACATCTGCCAATGTGGTATACTGCATCCACTGTACCCGGTGCGGCTTCCTCTACATTGGGGAAACCAAGCGGAGGCTTGGGGACCGCTTTGCAGAACACCTCCGCTCAGTTCGCAACAAACAACTGCACCTCCCAGTCGCAAACCATTTCCACTCCCCCTCCCATTCTCTTGATGACATGTCCATCATGGGCCTCCTGCACTGCCACAATGATGCCACCCGAAGGTTGCAGGAACAGCAACTCATATTCCGCCTGGGAACCCTGCAGCCACATGGTATCAATGTGGAAATCACCAGTTTCAAAATCTCCCCTTCCCCTACTGCATCCCTAAACCAGCCCAGTGCATCCCCTCCCCCCACTGCACCACACAACCAGCCCAGCTCTTCCCCCCCACCCACTGCATCCCAAAACCAGTCCAACCTGTCTCTGCCTCCCTAACCGGTTCTTCCTCTCACCCATCCCTTCCTCCCACCCCAAGCCGCACCCCCAGCTACCTACTAACCTCATCCCACCTCCTTGACCTGTCCGTCTTCCCTGGACTGACCTATCCCCTCCCTACCTCCCCACCTACACCCTCTCCACCTATCTTCTTTACTCTCCATCTTCGGTCCGCCTCCCCCTCTCTCCCTATTTATTCCAGTTCCCTCCCCCCATCCCCCTCTCTGATGAAGGGTCTAGGCCCGAAACGTCAGCTTTTGTGCTCCTGAGATGCTGCTTGGCCTGCTGTGTTCATCCAGCCTCACATTTTATTATCTTGGAATCTCCAGCATCTGCAGTTCCCATTATCTCTGCCTATGAGTGTAGCTGGCAAGGGAAGCACTTTTGGCCAATTCTTAATTGCCCTTGGAAAGATTTAGTATTTAGTATCTCCAAATATATTATAATTGACTTGTGTACCTTCAGGCACTGTCTAACACAAACTAAAAGGTTAGGCTACTGATAGTGAGGAGCAGAAAGCACAATGTCACCTCCTGTCTAGAAAGCTTATTGAATTAAGTTCTGTTAAGTGGCTAATGATGGCCTTTAACCTGGATCGAGGACTGCAAGTCCCAGCCCACCCAAGGGCCTCATTTTCTGGTGGGACTTGTCATCAGTAAGATTTCCAATTTTGTATTAACTGGGACAGAAGCAGAAATGTGACAGGATCCCCACATGCTGCCCTCTCATCTGATTAAGAGCCCCTTCTCCCTTACCCGTCATTTCCAAACTCAGCTTAGTGGAGGGTATTAGATTCCATCCTGTATCTATGTGCCTGGAATACAATTCAAAAGCAAAATTGCACAGGAAAGACCAATAAGGACTTCCCCAATATTTTCATTTCATCTTGTAGCACAGATCTTGACTGACATGCTGGGTTTTTCCCAGTAGTTTCAGTTTATGTTTTTACCATAATCACATCAAGTCCTCAAAGAACTTTATCATTATTTAAAACTGGTGAGCAGCACCTAAGGTCCTCAGATTAGATATGTTTATTTGAGAAAAATCTTTGATTACGCTATGTTAATATCTTTAGATGTCTTTCTGTATGTTGTACATTGAATAGAAAGGGGGCACTTTAAAAAAATAGGTGCAGGATTAAACCATTTGGCCCTTGTCCCTCTGTCATCTACAAAGATTATGACTGGCCTACCACACCTTCACCTTCCTGCATTATCCCTGTAATCCTTGATTCCCGTAGATTCCAAAGATCTATCGGTCTCTGTCTTGCTTATACTCAACGTTGAGTATTCAAAGATATCTGGAGTAGAGAATAATCATTTTTCCTCATGCCAAATCTAAATGGCTGAATCTTATTCTGAGGCTGTGACCCCTTTTCCTAAAACACCAAGCTAGCCATGAAGTAGAAACATACTCCCAGTATCCCTCTGGCCAAGTCCATTAAGAATTTCTGTAAGTTTCAGTGAGAGCATCCTTTGTTCTTCAAAACTCTCATTGCCAGAGGTAAGCCCAGAGAACCTTTGTTGCACTCCCTGTAGGCAAATGTAACCTTCCAGGGGTGTGCCTCACCAAGGTCAAAACAATATACCTGTAAGAAGAATACATCGCCATTCCAATCACTTCCAAATAAGGGCGTTTGCTTTCCTAAGTACTTGCTGCATCTGCATGCTTTTATTTTCCCTGTGATTCAACAAAAGCACCTAGGTGCCTCTGCACATTTCCCAGTTTCTCACCATTTAAGTATTATTTTGCTTCTCTAATTCTCTACATTATATTCCATCTCTCATGTTCTTGCCCAATCACTTACCCTCTACATGTCAAAAAATCTACTTCAAAGAAATTTTGAATTTTAAACTTTATCATAAAAACTCATCTTCCGAACTGTTGTCTATTTGATTTTCCAGGTAAGGAGATGGTGCAATTCACCTTTGCCTTGAAAACCTTTTTTTCATTGTAATGCACTGAACGAAAAAAACTTTTATTTACATAATATCTTTCACGCACCCCAAACTTCTCACAGCACTTTACAGCCAAAAGTTGTAAAATATAGTTCGTGTTCTTATCATACTTGATGCATTTAACTATGGATGAAACAAGAATGAAACTGTTATGCAAAATTCTGGTGCTTGAAAATGTGTTTCAATCTGAAAGAAAAGTTGATTAGAATGTTGACAATATAGCAGTAAAATTGTTTCATTTATATGGAAGATCAGAAAATTGTAAATCAAATGAATACATCTAAGAAAAATACAATTTTCTGAAAACAACTTTTTTTTTGTTATTCCAGCTGATAAAGTTTGATTGGCATCGACGAATCAACATCACAGAATAAGGCGATTTTTTAGAAACAGTAACAGAAAATGCAGGTCAAGCAGAATTTGTAGAGAAAATAAACAGTGACTTTTTGTATTCATCCTTTATCATTTTGACAGAAGGTCCACACCTGAAATGCTAACTCACCTCTTTTCAGATCTACAGATGCTATCTGACTTGCTGAACATTTTCATTTCTTTTTCCAGAATCAGGCATTTTCTGATTCATTCTTTCCCTGCTTTATTTATATGGCAGTTGCTTCATGAGCTGACTACTTTTCTTGTTATAGAAAAAAAATGAACATACTGTGGGCTAAAACACAAACAGAAAAAGCTGCCAAATTCAATGCTACATCCATGAAGATGAGCAAACATCCGGTTTCGTGGTAGGAAATTTCTTCCCTGACTTTTCACAAACACAGGCTTTTATACAGCTATAATTATAATGCCCAGCAAAATGCTGTTCTTGCAGCTAGTCAATCTAGTCTTTACTATTACAAGTGTTCAGTTTGTTTCCTGGAGTCCTGATCTAAGCCCTCTGACTGCATCTGGTTGGCAGCCACAGGCTATCCAATAGTGTCACATAAAATACAATCTTCGGATTTAATGGTCGGTGACCTCATTTCTCCATTCACAATTTGTTATTTTTGCAGAATCTCTATGCATATTTATGAATTTACTTTGCCAGCTGTTGTTTCTAATGTAAGCCAAACAAATTACAGCATTTATATCAACACATTCAATGCAAAAAGTAAGCAAAAAAGTAATTCAGATCACATATGTTTCTCTCACGCATTTGGAAAATATTTTCTTAATGCAGCATTAATGATACAATAGAAAACAGAACAAAATGTTCTTTTCTTTCATTCCCCTTATTTCTCTCTCGATGAATATTGTATGCCTTGGCATGGTAGACATTCTTAGCCTCATCCCAGTAGGATTTCTTTATACGTGACCCTCCATGCTTTTCAAGTACAGTAGGCACAAAGCCCAGGCACATTGACCAACGACAGTTCCTTCAGAGAAAAGTTAAGAAGTTAAAGACAAACAATACGTATGAATTTATTGAGTTAGATTCTACAAGAAGCGATGTAAAAGGGAGCAGAAAGTCGCAGAGCAATGTTGCCAAAGTGAGTATAAAAGCTGTTGGAAAATGGATTTCCATATGGGGAGCCAAGAAAAATAGATTTGATTTTATCTAAATAGTAGGCTAAGAGCTGTAAAGGGTCAGAAAGATTTAGTGATCCATGTACAGAAACTACTAAATCTAGTAGACAAGAAGAATAAGTAATTAAAAAGCCTAAAGAGAGATTTGCATTTATCTCAAGGGAAATAGTAGGCAGAAACAAAAATAATTAAATAGATGAGAGCAAGGTTCGCCTTTATCTCAAGGAGTTGTAGTACAAAGGGATTAAAATTATGCTACAGTTATATAGAGCTCTATATTTAGACCACAACTGGAGTACACTGTTCATTCCTGAGCACCGCATGCTGGGAAGGAAATAATTGCGTGGAGAGATTTGCCGGTAGTGGCAAAAGGGATATTACACATGGAGATCAGAGGCACAATTTCAAATTCCTTGCAGAGAACAAATACCATGAGGAGGAGACAATCTAGACAGCACACACACACACACACACACACACACACACACACACACACACACCAGTCCAAAGTCGAAACTCCAAGCATAAGCCAGAGTTTACTTTGAAAAGAATTAAGTGTAAGAAAGTGCTTGGCATGTTTGACTGTGACAGATGGGAAAACATCCATTTTATGTGGGAAGTTTGAAAATTCCATCTTGACTACAGAAAGCAGGAAACACCTAGAAAAAAGTGCTAAGTCACAACGTGATCATTTAAAAAGGCAAGAAGTACCTTAAAAAGGTGGAAAATCCCTGCAGACAATGCAGATACACTAATACAAAGAAAAACTGAAAAAAAACTTGACAGTAGCAAATGACAACAGAACAGCCAAGAATACAATTTAAAACTTTGTTGAAGGATGCAATACAATGTTACAGAAATGTAGATTTAAAAATACTGGCAAGTAAAGTAATTACCATAATGTTGTTTTACTATTATAGCTGAATAAAGCTAACTGCAGAGATGAAGGAATTGCTGATCAGAGTTGATTTAAGGGGAGTCTGGGAGAGTAGCGAGTATAGCAGCAATGGCAAGAGTTTCTGGGGGTAATTTGGGAAGCGCAGCAGAAATTCATCTGAAGGAAGAAGCAATATATTAAATGGATGATGAGGCAACCATGCTGCATTAAAACAAAAGGAGGAGCATACAATGTGGTGATGACTGATGGAATGCCAGAAGAGTGGAAAGTCTTTAACAACCAACAGAGGACAATTAAAAATGCAATTAGAGAGGAGAAGATGAAATATGTGGGTAAGCTAGATAGTTATATAAAAGAAGATAGTGAGAGTTCTTTGATATATAAAAGATGAGAGAGGCAAGATTGGGCATTGGACTGCTAGAAGATGGGGGGGCGGGGGCGGTGTGTGGTGCATAAGGCTTCGGAAATCTGAAGCATAAAGGGACTTAGGAGTTCTAGTTCAGGACAATCTTAACATTAACATGCAGGTTCAGTAGGTGGTTAGGATGGTGACTGCAACATTAACGTTCTTTTCAAAATGTCTAGAATACAAGAGCAGAGGCATACTGCCAAGGTGTGCGAGGCTGTGATCAGACTACATTTGTAATATTGTGACCAGTTTTGAATCCTATACTTCAAAAAGGATGTACTGGCCTTTGGAGGGGTCCCAGAGGAGGTTTACAGGAACGATGCTGGAAAAGAAGGACATGTCGTATGAGGAGAGGTTCAGGATTCCAGGTCTGTACACTGATGAATTTAGAAGGATGGAGGGTGTGGGGTGTGTGTGATCTCATTGAAGCTTACAGAGTACAGGGCCTGGATAGAGTGGGTATGAAGAAGATGGTTCCATAGTAGGAGAGACTGGGACTGGAGGGACTAGCCTCAGAAGGAAGGGTCTACCCTTCAGAATTGAGGTGAGGAGGAATTTCTACAGCCAGACAGTGGGGATTCTGTGAACTCATTACTGCTGAATGCTGTAAGATTCAAGACATTCAGTATATTTAAGGCAGATGTAGATAAATTCTTGATTAATAAGTTGATCAGGGATTATGGGGAGAAGGCAGGAGAATGGGATTGAGAAATATATCAGCATGATTGAATGGTGGAACAGAATTAATAGGCCAAATAGCCTAATTTTGTTTCCATACCTTATGGCCTTATGCTCTTATAACCAAGCTCCTTCGATACAGATGAGCCAAACCTGACAGAACATGTTAATGAACATTCTACTAATTTTGTGCTTCTCAGTTGCAAGTGTTACCATTCTAACAGATTGTTTACAGAAGGTGAAGAAGACTAAGTTGCAGCCCATGTGGACAAAATGAATATGTGGACTAACTGTCAAAAATTTATACCATTTTGATGGATCAGAATCCTAAAGTACAATAGGCAAGTTTAAGAGATAGTAGGAACTGCAGATACTGGAGAATCTGAGATAACAAGGTGTAGAGCTGGATGAACACAGCAGGCCAAGCAGCATCAGAGGAGCTAGGCCAGAAGTGTCAGCCTTCCTGCTCCTCTGATGCTGCTTGGCCTGCTGTGTTCATCCAGCTCTACATCTTGTTATCATAGAAGTTTAACTTCTTTGTAAGTCTTTAAATAAAGGACTTCTACAGAGAGAAAAACGACTGTAGATGTAAATTCAGTGTTATCCAGCAAAGTCCTATGTCGGATCCATGGAATATTGTGACTATCAAACTTCAGGAAAACCTGAAACACAGAGAGATCTAAAAAGAAAAGACAGTGAGGAAGCTAACTATCTCACCTTTCTCAGCAGACAGCTACCTCTTGCAACTAAGATAACGAAATGTGAGATAATAAAATGTGAGGCTGGATGAACACAGCAGGCCAAGCAGCATCTCAGGAGCACAAAAGCTGACGTTTCGGGCCTAGACCCTTCATCAGAGAGGGGGATGGGGCGAGGGTTCTGGAATAAATAGGGAGGGAGGGGGAGGCGGACCGAAGATGGAGAGAAAAGAAGATAGGTGGAGAGGAGGGTATAGGTGGGGAGGTGGGGAGGGGATAGGTCAGTCCAGGGAAGACGGACAGGTCAAGGAGGTGGGATGAGGTTAGTAGGTAGGAGATGGAGGTGCGGCTTGTGGTGGGAGGAAGGGATGGGTGAGAGGAAGAACAGGTTAGGGAGGCAGAGACAGGCTGGACTGGTTTTGGGATGCAGTGGGTGGCGGGGAAGAGCTGGGCTGGTTGTGTGGTGCAGTGGGGGGAGGGGACGAACTGGGCTGGTTTTGGGATGGGGTGGGGGAAGGGGAGATTTTGAAGCTGGTGAAGTCCACATTGATAGCATTGGGCTGCAGGTTTCCCAAGCGGAATATGAGTTGCTGTTCCTGCAACCTTCGGGTGGCATCATTGTGGCACTGCAGGAGGCCCATGATGGACATGTCATCTAAAGAATGGGAGGGGGAGTGGAAATGGTTTGCAACTGGGAGGTGCAGTTGTTTATTGCGAACTGAGTGGAGGTGTTCTGCAAAGCGGTCCCCAAGCCCCCGCTTGGTTTCCCCAATGTAGAGGAAGCCACACCGGGTACAGTGGATGCAGTATACCACATTGGCAGATGTGCAGGTGAACCTCTGCTTAATGTGGAATGTCATCTTGGGGCCTGGGATAGGGGTGAGGGAGGAGGTGTGGGGGCAAGTGTAGCATTTCCTGCGGTTGCAGGGGAAGGTGCCGGGTGTGGTGGGGTTGGAGGGCAGTGTGGAGCGAACAAGGGGGTCACGGAGAGAGTGGTCTCTCCGGAAAGCAGACAGGGGTGGGGATGGAAAAATGTCTTGGGTGGTGGGGTCGGATTGTAGATGGCGGAAGTGTCGGAGGATTCCCTAACAGGGAATCTCTCTACCTCTTGCAACTTTTTTTTTGTATTTTGTGTTTCCAGGAATACACAAAGATAGAATTTTAAAACTGATATGATCCTTGTGTGGATGAACTCATAAAAAAGGGTTTTTTTGTTTCAAAAATATACTATATTCATAAAAATGCCTTTGCATATATATACTGATGCAAAAGCAGTTCACCTCTGCACAGTTGCAAATCAAGTAAATACAAAACATTGGAATTTGACAATCCACAAAACCAAAGACCTCTCTTACACATATGATACTAATATTTGCTACACCTGCCCCTACTCATCTCCCCCCACCTCCATTCATGGCATGAAACAAACCTTCCACATTAGACAGGGATTAGACCTGCACATTTGACAACGTGGTCTACTGCATCCATTGCTTCCGATGTGGCATCCTCTACAGAGGTGAGACCAAGTGGAGGCTTGGAGACCATTTTGTAGGGCATCTGCACTCTGTATGTGACAAACTGCAACACTTTCCGGTTGTGAGCCATTTTAACTCCTCCCTCCCACTCTCTGGGTGACATGTCCACCCTGGGCCTCCTCCAGTGTCACAATGATGCCACCCACAAACTGGAGGAGCAGCACCTCATATTCGACCTTGAGAGCCTACAGTCCAATAGCCTAAACATGGATTTTACCAGTTTTGAAATCTCCCCACCCCGACATCATCCCATGACCAATCCTCCCACCCAGCCCCACCTCCTTTATCTGACACAACATGTCCATTTTCTCTCGCACCTACCTGCTTCACCCATCTCGCTGACCTATCCCCACTCTGCCTACCTGCACTCACTATCAACATCCCACCTACCTTCCCCAGCCCCACCCCCTTCTCTCTATTTATTTCTCAGCTCCCTTCCCCATCCCCATTTCTGAAGAAGAATCCTCACCCAAAACATCAACTTTCCTGCTCCTCTGATGCTGCTGGCCTGCTGTGTTCCTCCAGCTCTACACTGTGTTACCTCTGACTCCAGCGTCTTCAGTTTTTACTGTCTTTGATACTAATATTTACATACTTTTGACATACTAGCATGGTACAAGAATTGAAAGGACCCCCATTTACCTTTAGCAGGAAGACCTTACATGGTGGTATTTCCCCACTGCACCTTGCCAGCAGCTGTGTCCTTTTTGTATCCCTCAGCACGTAGTCCTGGACTTTGGAATGTACCAGTCTGCTACACTCAGTCAAGGTCAACTCTTTGTTCTGGGAGGCTAACAAAGTTTGGGCAGACCAAACAGCATCTTTCACTGTGGTGATGGTCCTCCAGGTGCAGTCAATGTTTGTCACGGTGTGCATCCCAGAGAAAAAAACTATTAAACACAGAGTCCCATGTCACGGAACTACCTAGGATGAACCTTGACAAAAACCACTGCATCTTCCTCCAGACTTCCTTTGCAAAGGCATATTCCTGAAGGAGATATGTGACTGTCTCAACTTCCCACCGCCAATTCAAAGGCACCGTGCGTTAACACAGGCTCACTGGGCATACATGAAGTACATAGGTAATGCCCTTCTCATCACCAGTCAACCTAGTGCTTGTTGGCAGTTCTGGCGATGAGGCATTTTGCCAAATGACTTTGACAGTCTGCTCAGGGAACCACACAACGGGATCTACCCTCTTCTTTTCCTGCAATGTCTTGAGGACGCATTGTGCTGAACACTTCCTGAAGGACTTGCGGTCAAAGATGATTTTTGTTGCAAATTTCTCTACAAAGGACAGTTGAAACAGAACGGCCCAACTGCTTGGAGCATTCTGAGGCAATGGGACCAGTCCCACCCTTTGTAACACCAAGGACAGATAGAACCGTAGTAGGCAGTGACACTTGGTGTTTGTATACCGAGTGTCTACACACAGCTTGATGCTGCCGCACACAAAGATGGCCATCAGGATGAGGACAATGTTGAGTACATCAGTCCCCCTTCTTATCCAGAGTTTTATACGTGGAGTCCCTGCAGACCCTATATATCTTAGGCTTCCAGATGAAACGGAAGATGGCTCAGGGCACAGAGACAGCAACAGTATTGGGAAATGGGCCAGATCTGTGCTACATATGACAACAGAGAACGTACCTCACACCTATTGACCAGGTTATTACCCACAATGGAGAGGGAGTAGTGCTCCCAAAGGACACAAGTGTCTGCTTCAGTGTGGTGATGCACTCCTCCCAAGGTTTTGTACACATCCCGGCCCCTTGGAACCATAATCCCATCACCTTCAGGTAATCTGTCCTGATGCTAAAGGGACTGAAGGATCGGTCAACCAAGTTCCCAAAGAACATGGCCTCATTCTTGCTTTGGTTTATCTTGGCATCCGAGGCCAGTTCAAGCTGGTTGCAGATGCTCAAAAGTCCATGTACTGACAGCGGCTCCAAGCAGAAAATGGCAAACTTATCCAGGTACAGGGAGGTTTTGACCTGTAGGCCTGTGCTGCCTGGAATAGTCGCCCCTCTCTGGCTCACTTCCTTCCTGACAGACTCAGCAAAAAGGCTCTAAATAACACACATACAAGGCAGGAGAAATTGGAGAGCCCTGCCCGACTCTGGATTTGATTGGGAAGCTTTCTGATTCCCACGCATTAATTGAGGCTGCACTAACAATGTCATTGTAGAGCAGTCAGATCCAATTGCAGATTCTCTCCACAAAGCCCATTTTGGAGAGTGCATGTATGTGTGTGATATCCTGTTGAAGGTCTTCTCCTGGTCCAGGCTAATGGTGCAGGTATCCACCCACTGTCCTGCTCATAGGCAATTGTGTCCCTGAGGAACACAAGGCTCTCTGAGATCATTCTGCCAAGTATAGCACAGGTTTAGTTGGGGAGAATCACTTATCCTGGAGAAGACTTGATCCGGTTGGCAATGTCCTTATACTGGATGTTATAGCCTGCATTCAGAAATGATATTGGCTGCCAATTTCTAATTTCCTCCCTCTCCTTCTTTTCTTGTAGATGAGGTTGATGACAGGAGCATGCTGTCCTACACCTCCAGCAGGTCCTCGCCAATCAAGTCCCACAGAGCCAAATACAATTTGGCTGGTAAGCCATTGTTTCTGTGCATTTCATTCTTTTCTAAGGACTCAAGGGCCTTGGTCAGCTTGCCCAGAGATAATAACTGGTCCAGCCTCTCCAGCATTCTGTTATCTAACACCTCCATGATAGAGGACAGGTCAACGACAGAGAGGCTGTGGGTTTCATGTCATACAGACTGGCCTAAAAGGATTGGCTGATCCACAGAATGTCAGACTGAGATATGTTACTGATGCATCTTCTTCCGTCAATGGTGGGCACAGAGCTCTCCCAGTATACCTTCTGGAAGAAGAAATGTGAGAACGTCTCATCCTGCTTCACAATACAGACCCTGGACTGGAAGATTATGTTTGAAGCCTCTGAGATGAAGAATGACATTTTCTGGCTCTTCACTTCCTGCAGATCCTCCATGATATTGACCACCATCATCTGTGGCAGGAATAGGTTCTGTATGCTTTTTTGGAGTTTGGATAGTTTTGCCCATTTCTCCCTGACCTCCTGAACACCTTTGAGGATGAAGAGCCTTTTGATATTCCCTTTGACCGTTTCCCACCAGTCTGCTGGAGATTCAAGGAGGGATTTCCTGGTTCTCCAACCTGTGTCATCCCTCTTGAGTTCCTCAATGTTTTCCGACTTCAACAATTTTCTGTTTAGCTTCCATAGCCCCTTGACAGCCTGCAGGTCATCCTATATGTGACAGCTGGCCAGCAGTGGTCAGAGATGAACACCAGTTCGACGTTGGTGGATCTGACCAAGAATGTGTGGGAAGTAAACAGGAAATCTATCCTTGAGTGGATAGACCTGTCTGCCCGGCAACCTGGTGTATCTGCACTGTGCTCCGTCTGCAGGCGTGCTGCAGCTTGGTGACTTCAACCATTTCCAGAAGGAACCTGGACGTGGAATCCGGTTCAATGTCAGCCCCTCTTGATCATCTACCCACATCAATGATACAGGTGAAGTGTCCGGCCAAAGTGACCAGCTTGGATGTCGCCAGTAGCAGCAGGTGGCCAGCCGCTTGCTCTATGCACTGGAATGTTAATCAGTCTCAGGGCAGTAATCCTGTATGTAATGCCTGCTATGACGAAGCACCCGACCACCACCTCCTTAACCTTGGTGATGGTGAATTCACCCCCTCATAGCAGAATGCCCAGACCGGAGGAACAGCTATCGTTTACCCCAACCAAACTGAAGACCCATGGGCCCCAAAGCTTGAGAATCTCCTGAAGCTGCTTCATGGTTCTCCAATCTGCATAATCACTCTTGAGTTTGGGGCGGCATGGTGGCACAGTGGTCAGGGCTGCTACCTCACAGCGCCCGGGACCCGGGTTCAATTCCAGCCTCGGGCGACTGTCTGTGTGGAGTTTGCACATTCTCCCCGTGTCTGTGCGGGTTTCTTCCGGGTGCTCCAGTTTCCTCCCACATCCAAAGATGTGCAGATTAGGTGGAATGGCCATGTTAAGTTGCTGTTAGTGTTCAGGGAGGTAGAAGGTATATATTAGATGGGTTATAGGGGGATGGGTCTGGGTGGGATGCTCTGAGGTTTAGTGTGGGCTTGTTGGGCCAAAGGGCTGTTTCCACACTGTACAGATTCTATTCTATGAAATGTGCTATCCCATACTCCTGCAGAAACAGGTCTGCCTTGATGCTGGCCAGGTAAGCCAACGTGGAAACACATAAAAGAAAGTTGTGCTGGTGAACTGAGGCACATGTGTGTGCTGGCTGGGGTTTGAGAGCTTGTCATGTGGGTCACAGCCAACGCAGCACCCTCTAGTCACTCCTACATTACTGATAAGAGGGTTGTCTCGCTCGGGTTGCTGGAAGCTAGCCATCTAACAAGCTAGTCAAAGCCAAACAGGACAACAGAGCGATTCTCTCGTTCTGAATGCTGCCCCATCAAAAGGAAATGGCACAAAAGGATTTTAATTAACCTGCAAAAGCCAAGTATCTCAAAATTGACTGTTCTACTATCATTGTTACCCCCTTCACAACCCACCCAGAGAAACTGATCAGTATATCATTCAATTTTTTTGGACTCCCTTCTTATTTCTAATCTATGTGCATATTGTTGCATTAATATATTTTCCTGCATTTAGTAACTAATAGTCTCACTCGTACAGTAACTTAAACACACCAGGTTAAACTGGTTCCTTTTCAAAATACAGATTAGTCTGGTCTGAATAAAGAAACCCACAAGTGAGGAATTCTTTTCAAATCAACATTGTTGAGACCAACTGAAGAGGCAGGTGAATAAAGTAGAGCAGGCCGTCGGTCTCTCTTCTCCCAGAAGCTTAACAATTTGGAGTATCCCACCTGGAAATGTAATAAGTTGGGGCACCTTTTCTGTTCATAGCACTTGGGAATGTTACAAGCTGCACTAAAATGCAGTGTACATGCGAAAGTTGAAAATGTATAAGCCGTTCACAATAAATCAACTTTTACTTGAATGTGTATGCATGTCACAACTGCAAGACAATTGAAGGAGTTGTGGGGCACCACCAACTAACTCCCAAAGAACAACTGGTCCAAGAACAAAAAGTTCAACTTCTTGTCTAGGAATGAACTGTTATTGACTGACCAGTCAAGACCAATCATTGGAAGACTTAATTGGGCTTTGTAGCCTCATGTTAGGACAAAGTTAAACAAAACAATCCAGTGAGGTCATTTGTGTTGGCAAAAGAGAGTTTTTTTAACATTGTTCGACATAGAGGAAGTCATAGGTTTTATGGGAATTAAGGGGTTGTTCAGATCACTGTCTTATCCAATTGAATAGCCAATGCCAGATGGAGCGGAATCAACAATGATGTTCCAGTAAAAAAATTGAAATCTGAAAGTATTTATCAGTTAAGCAACCACATTGGGTAACTGAAGACATCAGCCTGATCAAAACTCAAGGGAGGTACACGGCATCTAACTTCCTGGGAGATAGACCAATGTCCACAGATTCATGACACAGTGAAGAAGAAACTTCCCTGTCTATGAATACAGGAAATTTCAAATACAGGACAACCTTTTGCAATGAAAAAGCAATTGATTGATCCAGAAATTTAGGATACCACAAGGAAGAAAATATTTATTTCAACAGAGTTGCTGTCTTGCAGGAAGAAAATTCTGGAGGCTATATCCAGATTTGGTAGCGGATCAGCAACAACACCAACAAAGAAATGTGTTCTCCATAAAGAATATTTGTGAGATTAAAGATCCTCCAGAAGATGTGAAAGAAATGATCAGAACCAGGGATAAGATTCAAGCAAGAGACTGGTCCGAAGAGACAGTGTTCTAAAAAGGTTGTGAAATTTCCAGACCACCTGCATCTATGAAGTCAGAAACTTGGGAAGTGGGATGTGTAATGTTAAATGAAGCTTAGTAATTCTTATGATTGCATGATGGATTAATCTTGATAATGGAAATGGCTTTGATGGGGTAAATGTTTATGTTATATTGGTTCCACAAGTTATAAGCTACCTGCAGCCAACACCTAATTCTGCTAGGATCTTAGGTGGATTTGCTGTTATCCATCCTTCTTATTATCCTAGACTACAAAACTTACTAGTAATAAGTTATGAAGAATTAACAGCCTAATAAGCCTTTGGCAGAAGATGTATGTGCTTGAGTAACAAGAATTGCTTTATTACATTATAGTAAGATAAAACGGTTACATTAGCTCAACACTCGTCAACTACGTGAACAGCAAGTGAAAGAAATTGTTACCACTTGAGAGACAATAACTTGATGTGTACTAGATGTCTGCATGACTGCACAACTGGCTAACTACTAACATCGAACTAGTTCCTTTCAAAAGAAGCCATTTATGTGCTAGTGAGCTAAGATATTCCAAAGCTTGAAAATCAACTCTTTCAAGCCAATCTACGCTTACAATATCTTCATCAAGTATTGTTTCCCTTGTTTAAACTATTAAATAATTGCATAAATAAATGTATCAGGTTTACCACCAGCCTTTCTTCCATACTCCCCTCCACCCTCTAAGTCTCTACATTTACAAATTATTCTTCAGTTGGATGAGTAGGTGGTCATTTGCTTGAGGATGATCTATTTAGATATTGCTCTGCATCATTATGTGTTGGTGTTGGTATTGCTAGTAGAATGGTGTCCTAACTAGAGAATCTTTAATTCCCTTAAAGCATATAATGAAATTTCTGAAGAAGGGTCCAGATCTGAAACATCAGCTTTCATGTTCCTCTGATGCTGCTTGGCTTGCTGTGTTCATCCAGCTCTACACCTTATTATCTCAGATTCTCCGGCATCTACAGTTCCTATTACCTCCTTTAAAGAGCCATTGCTTTTAAATTAATTGAAAATTCCAAACATATATAAATTTTTGCTAGCTAAGAGTGGTAAAGTATATGAAGCAAAGGTAGGTAAATGGAATTGAGATGTCAATCAGCCTTGGCCTAAATCAATGACAAAACAGGCTGAAGGGCTCAATGGCCTACTCCTGTTTTTATTTCCCAATGATTACCTTTCTTATAGTATATCTTTAAGAAAGAAAATTCTTGAGCTGACCTCGTTTCTTTCAAATAAGCTGAGATACTACATTTTAAAATGGTGTCTCCAAACAAGGCTCTTTAGTGCAGTTTTCAAAATGTTTTATGGAAGTTAAAAACGAACATCATTTACTGAATAGGAATTACATGCTTCAGTGAAAGAATTCTCACTTATGTAAGTTGAGCAGAAAAAACTAAACATTTAGACAGTTAAAAATTTCAACATTAAGTTTAACCACCCACTGTTTATTAGTGGCCTTTGTTGAATTATTTTAGAAACAGTTAAGTCAGCTATAATGAGATCACATGCAGGATGACTTGCAGAAGTTATTGAATCAGACAATGTGTGGGACCTGAATTAATATGACTAAAAAGAATCACTAGACCAGTCATTAACACTGCATATTTTTCAGTTTGCTCATTCTATCAGACTCCCTCCAATCTGATTCAACTGACATCATCAATTCTCAGTGTGAAAGGGAAATTTTACCACTTCCCAATGTTAAAGGAAGCATGCGACTAAATTAGGGTCGTTTCAATCTGCTTCCTGAAGCAGAAATGTGTTTTGGAGGAATTATGTAGGAACAACAACAGGAGGAGGCCATCTAGCCCCTGAGCCAGGCAAGATGGCGGCTGAGTAGGGCTCCTCATGGAAGCTCATCCAGTCCGACCAATTTTATTTCTTCTTCTTTCTTCTCATCTTGCTTTTATTTTCCTCCTTTCTTTTAATTACGTAGTCTTCAGAGCTCAGTTGTGGTGGTAACAGTGGCCATGGCAGCGGCTGGGGGATTTTGATGGTTGACCATGAGGCAGCTGGTAATTGTGGGTCACATTGTGGCTTTAATGATGTGTGGTGTGGTACCATAGTGGGACCCTGCAGTGAGACAATGGAAGGTGGTGGCAACCAGGGCCAAGATGGCTGCAGTCAGAGATAAGGCGGAGGTGGCAAAAGATGGCGGCTGCGGTTGTTAGTGGTGTCAGGACTGAAGCCCTGAGATGCCTTACATGCCCAAATGAGGTCATCAGCAGTGGCTGGAAAGCACGGTGTGTCTTGGCCCAGCACAGGTCAAAGCATGCCTATCACAGGCGAGAGTGAACCCTCTTGCAACCTCTTGGATTCAACTTTTCAAGATAAACAACTTTAGAGCCTGTTCTCATCCTTTTTACCAAATCAGCTGCACCACCACCCCCCAACCAAAACCCAGGTCCTGTATTGATATGGAACAAAAACAAAATCGCTGGAGAAGCTCAGCAGTTCTGGCAGCATCTGTGAAGGAAGAAAACAGAGTTAACGTTTCAGGTCCGGTGACCCTTCCTCAGAACTGCAATGTTATGATATGATTTGACTTTAGCACAGCCAATGCATTCTCACCCAATTTTAGTCCTATTATCACATTACATGGATTGCGTTTAGCACTAACCACCCTTTCTCTCGTATCCTTAGCCCTCATTATCACTTATCCATCTTGTCTTCTGTCTTGGTTTATTATCAATTATCTCCTTGCCTGCCTACCCCTTTCATTTTCCCCTCTTTCAGGGCTCTGTGTCCACCTATTCGCTAACCTCTCCCCTCACCCTCCCCAACCCCCAACCCTATCTTTACCACATAGACCACTTTTCCCCAGCTGCTATCAGTTATGATGATGAGTCACTGGATCGAAACAACAGTTATGTTTTCTTTCCACTGAAGCTGCCAGATCGGTTTCTGTTTTCTTTTCCCTCAGGTATGACTATATTCACTAGAGTCTAGAAGAATAAAGGGGAATCTCATAGAAAGCTATAAAATACCATCAGGACTAGACAAGGTAAATGCTGGAAGGACATTCCCCATGACCAGCAAGTCCCAAAGTAAGGACTACTGTCTAAGGATATTGGGTAAGACGCTTAGGAATGAGACGAGGAGAAATTTCTTTACCCAGGGAGTGGTAAACTGTGGAATTCTCTACCATAGAAAGCAGTTGAGGTAAAAAAAATGTTGAAGAAAGAGTTAGATATAGCTCTTAGGTCTAAAAAAATCAAAGGGTATGTGAAGCATGTGGGAGGCTGGATGATCAGTGATCATATTGAATGGTAGAGCAGGTTTGAAGGGCTGAATGGCCTACTCCTGCTCCTATTTTCTCTGCTTTATGTAACATATGAACTTTATTGTGGAGAAATCAAATCACAACAGAAATAAAGTATGCAGAATACATGATGGTCTTATTAGTGCTGTATTTATATCATTGCCACTTCCCATCATAAATTACAAAGTGAAAGAGAGCAGGAAGTGGAGAGAGGAGCAGGGGTGAATTATTGTTTATGGTAGGCACAAGAGTTGTTTTAAACAGAATCTCACAAGGATGTCCAATTGATTGCTTGCCTATACCGAAACAAAGTGAAGGCTGAGAAAAGATTTACTTCAACTATCAGGAATTTGCTTACATCAGGTTTACACAGAGATGGATTTGACTCAGTTGCAGGCTTCCTGTCTATTAACAATGAGAAGATGAAATCCTGATAAAAGCAACTTTGTTTGAAATTACTTGCTCCGTTGACATCAGAATTCCTGGAAAATACAACATTCAGGTCAATGACAGACATTACCTGAAGCTACTTCTGGCACCACTTTTAATATCACTGCATATGTTTCAATGTGAGGAATCTACTCTAATGCCTGTGATCCTGACTGTTGGCAAGCCATCCTGTTTATGTAGGAGATTGTATCAAAGTCAGCAGGTAGTGTTCAAAAATGCCTGTATTGTGCCTCCCACAATCAGCTGGTATTACGCTCCAAGTCCCTCTGTTCACTTTAGTTGACGGGTTGAAAAAAAACCCATTAAAGACTGAGTTTCAAAAAAAACATTGAGCATGCCTCAGTACAATACTATGTGTTTGCATACACCTGCCCTTGTAGGAATAGTCTGGTAATTTGAGTAGTCAGCATGTGCAGAACAACCATTGCAATCTGGCATCTATTAAGCACACTGAACAGTGGTGTAGGATTAATGAATTTGTAAAATGAATTGTCACACTCTCATCAATATTGTCACAAACATTAAATGCATTGAAAATATTTTTATTTCTGAAATCCTCAAATACAACATTTTGGACTCCTCTCAAATGTCCATTCCTTTTCTTATTAGTCATGCATTTGGTGATTTCTCTGTATTGCAAGACCTGCAATTGTTTCTTACCTTTCCATATGCAGAAGCACTGAGAACAGCACAAAGTAAGTAGACATTCAAGATTACGAACTTAAGCCACATTTCCATGGAGTTTGTTTGACTCAGGAGCCCTTTTATAAGGGCAATTGGACACAATTCTGGGATTTCTGACCTTATTTCCAGGGCTCCCAGTTTTTGTTTTATCAGGGCCTGTTAAGGTTGCAGGCCAGTTCAGATCACAAGCCCACACCCAGTACTGACAAACTGACCAGCTGTATTGTGGACATGAGGTGTCAGAGGAGGGGTATATCATAACATGTGAGGGGAGGAGGCATATAGAGTCATAGAGTTGTATAGCATGGAAACAGGTCCTTTAGTCCAACTCATCAGATTATCCTAAATTAATCTAGTCCCATTTGCCAGCATTTGGCCCATATCCCTCTAAACCCTTCCTACTCATATACCCATCCAGGTGCTTTTTAAATGTTGTAACTGTATCAGCCTCCACCACTTCCACTGGCAGCTCATTCTATACACGCACCGCACTGTGCGAAAAAGTTGCCCTTTTTAAAGATTGCCCCTCTCACCCTACATCTATGCCCTCTAGTTTTGGACTCCCTCACCACAGGGCAGAGACTTTGGCTATTCACCCTCACTGTTCATCATGAACTTCATGATTTTATAAACCTCTGTAAGGTTACCCCCGAGCTGCTGATGCTCCATGGAAAATAGTTCCAGCCTATGCAGCCTCTCCTGATAGCTTTGCGAACCCTTTCAGGTATCACAACATCCTTCCATTTACTTTGGAAAAGGTATGGGATTGGGATGAGAAGCGTATCTTGGTTTGGAGGTAGGACCAGCATCATTCCTTCGCGTACCTTAGCATTGGTACAAGAAGGGCTAGGGCATCGTCAGTGTTATGAGATGAGCTGGATGTAGCGTGGGTCTGTGTGGGGGGTGTCTGAGGGTAAGGGCTAGTGGGCCTCTCATTTTTACTACAACGTCCCATTGCACTGCTGTGAGTTTATTAAACAGGCAGAATCTACAGCTGGCTGAACTCGTTCCAGGGTCAGCTGCCTTGGCTTCAACCAATACATACTTGGCAATAAAGATCCTCTCTCCAGAGCCAGTGTTTCATAAAATGGATATGTAAAACCAACCATGCTTCCAGTTTCCACTATCTGCTTCAAACGCTTTATTCGAATGAGCACTGAAAAATTCCCTTTCCTGCTTAAAGTCCCCTGCAAGCCTGGCTGCCAATGGATGTCCATCGATTGTCTTGATCACAGACGTCCTTTACAATGCTGAATGTTTTTGCATGGTGTCAGGGAGAAGGCAGGAGAATGAGGCTGAGAAACATATCAGCCATAATCAATGGTGGAGTGGATTCGATTGGCTAAATACCCTAGTTCTGCTCCCACATCTTGTGGCCGTATAAGACTGAGATAGGTATGTTGGTAACTGCATCTGTCATTGGTATCCTGGGTTGTTGGATCTCCCGTACTTGTACTCTTTCTATCCCGGCATGATCATAGTAAGAACAAACTGTCAGTTTTCAGCTTCCATCATCTGATTGTCATACCTGAGACCTTGCATGCATGAATTTTCTTTTAAAGAATGATTACTGACCACAGATTGCAGGAGTTCAGAGATGGAAACCAATTCCCCTCCTCACCTGATCCTAACAACTTACCGTTTGCTTTTTATGTTGTGGGTTTTAAACTTTACCGCTGTAAATGCTTTTAAAACTGTATTCCTCTGAGGTGTGGTGATGTCTGCACCCCTTACAGGAGCTTGTTTTACAGGACCAAGGGTCAACTACATTGAGCATACTGGTGGCTGGAATATAAGTTGTTGACATTGAGATTCTAAGAACAGCAAACTCTTTAAGGCCTCAAAGTTAATTTTCTTGCAGCATTATTTGTGAATTAAATGGTTACGGCTTCAAGGCCGACTCCAGGATTATACCACAAAAATCAGCACATGCTCCAGCACAGAACTTGGAGAATTAAACTGCTACAGATGCCAATGTTCAGATGTGGATTCAAGTCGTTGATCTGGTCAGAACATCAAATGCTGCTCTGGCCGTCATATAGATCCCTGGCTGACTGAACCTCTGCATCAATATTCTGACTGAAGCCTTTGGTCCATTTAACATTTTCTGGCTGCAATCCACTGCCGCCCAGGAATCATCAAAAAATTGAGACAAATTTCCCATAAGCTGCATATAAGCAGAATACTGCATGTCTACTGGATGAGAGATTGCAACAATATAACAGGAAATGCTGACATTACAGAACATTTTCTAACATTAAGATAGCATCTTCAATGGAAAATACAAACTAGGAAAACTGGATGTTTTCTCCTTCCTAAAGTGAATGTAAGTTCTCAAATATCTGAAAGGTGGTGCAGAGAAAATGTTTGTCTTATTAGCTTCCACCAATGTGTATGAGCAAACATTTTCTCTTCTGAAATTCAGCAAATCTCAGTAGAGATGTCGGTTCACTGAACAGCAACTCAGCTCATTATTATGGATTTCCGCAAGAACAACACCAGACTATAGTACCACTGTAAATATGCATAACCTATAGCATTGATTATGCTAAGCCGAGAAGGCATGAAAAGAGGGAATACATTTGGTTTAATTGTTGCATTGTGTTGTTATGTTGGATAATTTAGGCTGGATCTTATTTTTGTTGGCTAAATGCAAGTTGCATCAAATGCTGTCAAGGGTTTCTTGCTCTGAGGGGTAGTGAGTTTTCCCACTATATCTTACCAAACCAAGCTTGCTAACCATCAATACCATTCCTATTGTGTCCATATTATCTGTTTCTAACTCCATCTTACCATGCGGTGCTCCAAATAAAGTCGCCACTCATTACACATCCCAGAATTCACTGGCATCCTTGGCACCAGCACCATTTTTAAAAGCCCAGTGTGCACCTGGACAAGCGCTGTCATTGAGATCTGCTCTGAACAGTTCTTGGCATTTGCCCTGGATATGGAAGTCGAGTGATAATTGTTGGCCTTCCTAGTGAGCAGGGACCTTGAAGTTCTGCTGGATGTGGTGGTCCGCAAGTGGGAAATCCTCTTCCCCCAGGTCTAACAGAGGAGGCCATAACACCAGAGCATGCCAACCTGGTCAATGTAGCAGCAGTATCCAGGGCAATGTCCAACCTTGTGGGAAGAAGGCCAATGACCTTCTCTACTGTACTTTTCTCTGAGACTTTACATTCTATTTTTTGCTTCTATACCCACCTCCCAGCAAGGCTTATGCTCGATCACTCTTGTTATTACCTGCAACATCTTCTCCATTTGTCATTACCTACTACGTTTCCCAACAGCACAAACTTGCAATGCCGTTTGTGCTATCTAATCTCTCACTCAGGACACTTTCACATCACTCACTGCTGCATGAACCTCTAAGGTCTATGCACAGCAGAAGCCAAGCATCAGTACACCTGTGCAGAGCTTCCCAGTGTCTA
The DNA here is from genome assembly GCF_030684315.1 of Stegostoma tigrinum. Lineage (NCBI taxonomy): Eukaryota > Metazoa > Chordata > Chondrichthyes > Orectolobiformes > Stegostomatidae > Stegostoma > Stegostoma tigrinum. The sequence goes on along the minus strand of NC_081372.1, from coordinate 42,011,300 downwards.
CATAGGGGCCATGCAGCCTAGAGAGAATGCTGCTTCCCCACCTTTGCCCACTCCACATTTAGCTTCTTCCCCATTATGTGGGCAGCATCCTGACTCTAATCATGCCAAATATCAGAGGCTGTCCTCAACTTACTGTGCTGAGCTCCCTGAGTGAAAGCTATCTCCCTTGATTTGACAATGGTAAAATAGGGATGAGTCAGGGTGGCTTTGTCAAGGGGAGATCATGCCTGGCAAATCTGTTGGATTTCTTTGAGTAGCCAATGGGCAAGTTCAATAAAGAACAGCCAGTGGTTGTGATCCACTTGAATTTCCAGAAAGCTTTTGACAAGATGTCAGACAGGAGGCTGCCAAATAAGACAAGAGTTGATGGTGTTAGGGGCATGGATAGAGATTGGCTGAGTGGCGGAGTGATGAGAATCAGAATAAAGGGGCCATTTTCAGGATGGCAGCAGTGACTAGTGGAGTTCTGCTGGGGTCAGTGTCTTGTTCGTAACTATTTGTGTTATACAATAATGATCTGGACGAAGGAACTGAGGACATTGTTGTTAAGTTTGCAGATAACACAATGTTAGGTGGAGAGACAGGTATTGTTGAGGAAATGAGAAAGTGGCAGAAGGATTTGGAGAGGCTAGGAGAGTGGGTAGATAAGTGGCAGATGGAATACAGTGCGGGAAAGTGTAAGGTCGTGCACGTTATTAGGAAAAATGTAGACACAGACAATTTTCTAAACGGGGAAAGGCTTCAGAAATCTGAAACAGAGTGAGGCTTAGGATCGCAACTTTTCTGATCCTAAGATGCTGCTTGGCCTGCTGTGTTCATCCAGCTCTACACCTTGTTATCTCGGATTCTCCAGCATCTGCAGTTACTATTATCTCAGAGACTTAGGAGTCTGAGTTCAGGATTCTCTTAAGGTTAGCATAAAGGCTTATTTGGCAGTGACGAAGGCAAATTCAGTTTTAGCAGTCATTTCAAGAGGGCTAGAATACAGTACCAGTGGTGTGTTGCTGAAGCTATTTAAGATTCTGGTCAAAACATATTTGGAATACTGTGAGCAGTTTTGGATCCTGTATCTTAAGGAACAATATGTTGGCATTGAACCTCTTCCAGAGGAGTTTTACAAGAATGATCCCAGGGATGAAAGGCTTGTTATATGAAGGGGAGTTGAGGACTCTGAGTCTGTATTTGATGAGGTTTTACAGGGTAAGGGATTATGTCACTGAAACTTAACAAATGCCAAGAGACCTGAATACAGTGGATGTGGACAAGATATTTCCTCTAGTAGGAGAGACTAGGGCCTAAGGGCACAGCCTAAAAGTTAAGACATGAGCCTGTAGAATTGAGGTGAGAAGGAATTTCTTTAGCCAGACGGTGATGTATCTGTAGAACTTATTGATGTATTTAAGGCAGACATAGATAGGTTCATGATTAGTAAATGGATCAAGGGCTATGGGGAATAGGGAGGAGATTAGGACTGAGAAACATACCAGCCATGATTGTATGGGGAGCAGACTTGATGGGATGAATGACCTAATTCTGCTCCTATGCCTTACAGTCTTATAAACTGAAGTCTCTTGACAACAGGAGAAGATTCTAGCCTCTATGGCTGTGCTAAAGGACAAGTCAAGACAGAATTAATATAATCTTAACATCTCCAGCTGAAGGGAAACATTCAAAACAGCAAAGTTACTGGACTCAAATCTAATAGTACAATGTGAATTTTACTGTTGACTACTTAGAGATGGTGAGATTAATCTGCCCTGTGGCTGTGGTTGACAAGCATTTCACTGAACTATCTAAAGTTGGAGTTTTTATGCAACTCAATGCAATAGTGGATTCTGCCACTTGGATGAGCAATTAAGGTAGATTTATAAGTGATAATGGGAACTGCAGATACTGGAGAATCCAAGATAATAAAATGTGAGGCTGGATGAACACAGCAGGCTCAGCAGCATCTCAGGAGCACAAAAGCTGACGTTTCGGGCCTAGACCCTTCATCAGAGAGGGGGATGGGGTGAGGGTTCTGGAATAAATAGGGAGAGAGGGGGAGGCGGACCAAAGATGGAGAGAAAAGAAGATAGATGGAGAGGAGAGTACAGGTGGGGAGGTAGGGAGGGGATAGGTCAGTCCAGGGAAGACGGACAGATCAAGGAGGTGGGATGAGGTTAGTAGGTAGGAGATGGAGGTGCGGCTTGTGGTGGGAGGAAGGGATGGGTGAGAGGAAGAACAGGTTAGGGAGGCAGAGACAGGCTGGACTGGTTTTGGGATGCAGTGGGTGGAGGGGAAGAGCTGGGCTGGTTGTGTGGTGCAGTGGGGGGAGGGGACTAACTGGGCTGGTTTTGGGATGCGGTGGGGGAAGGGGAGATTTTGAAGCTGGTGAAGTCCACATTGATAGCATTGGGCTGCAGGTTTCCCAAGCGGAATATGAGTTGCTGTTCCTGCAACCTTCGGGTGGCATCATTGTGGCACTGCAGGAGGCCCATGATGGACATGACATCTAAAGAATGGGAGGGGGAGTGGAAATGGTTTGCGACAGGGAGGTGCAGTTGTTTATTGCGAACCGAGCGGAGGTGTTCTGCAAAGCGGTCCCCAAGCCTCCGCTTGGTTTCCCCAATGTAGAGGAAGCCGCACCGGGTACAGTGGATGCAGTATACCACATTGGCAGGTGTGCAGGTGAACCTCTGCTTAATATGGAAAGTCATCTTGGGGCCTGGGATAGGGGTGAGGGAGGAGTTGTGGGGGCAAGTGTAGCATTTCCTGCGGTTGCAGGGGAAGGTGCCGGGTGTGGTGGGGTTGGAGAGGAGTGTGGAGCGAACAAGGGAGTCACGGAGAGAGTGGTCTCTCCAGAAAGCAGACAGGGGTGGGGATGAAATATGTCTTGGGTGGTGGGTCGGATTGTAGATGGCGGAAGTGTCGGAGGATGATGCGTTGTATCCGGAGGTTGGTGGGGTGGTGTGTGAGAATGAGGGGGGATCCTCTTTGGGCGGTTGTGGCGGGGGCGGGGTGTGAGGGATGTGTTGCGGGAAATGCGGGAGACGCGGTCAAGGGCGTTCTCGACCACTGTGGGGGTAGATTTATAGTTCAGTTTGGGAGAGTTTGTTTCAACAGATTACCATTTGGGATCACCCCAAACCCAAAGGCTTTTCAATAGACTGTGTCCAATGTATTATAAGACATCATATACAACATAGATGACAAATTGATACACAGAGAAACAATTTTTTTGAAAATTTGATTTATTTTGCTGTCGCATGTATTTTGTGACAAGAGTTCCAAAACATCACCACCTTCTAGGTGCCATCTTAAAACACAGAAAAATAAACCAAAACATAGACTATAAAGGCACAAAAATGAAGCAATACAGAAAGCGCGTTCAACTTTACAGCCCTTCTTGTTAAGCGCTTCTCCGTGGACCATGGGCCTCTGGCCACCCACGAGTCCCCTTCACAATGCTGTTGCCACTGGAATGAAAATCGTTACTCTTTGGAGCCATCTCGCTTCCACCAGTACCCTCACCATTATGAGTCCTCACTGGAACTTGCCAATACGGATGCCACAGGCACCATCGGGTACCACATGATTAGATCACGAGAGGAGCATGATCAGGGAATGCCTGCGGACTTCAGCTGCATGCAAGCAGAAGGGCTTACCACAAGCAGAGTGTGAGTTCTCCAAGGAATTTAACGAAGGAATTGAAATAGATCCTCAGAAGACAAAGGCCATTATGGAGTTCCCCATTGAAAAATTAGTTCTGAATCTTTCAAGAAGTTCAAGGATGGTAAATCAGCTGGAAAAATTTTGCCTCATTGGCTAACTACGACAGAATACTTGAGACCACTCCTCAAGAAGACACAAAGTTGATGTTGAAACCCACATCAGTAGAATGTTTATAAGAGGATCAAGATCATCCTTTTGGACCATTCTAGAAGCTGCTACTTCAACTACAGGCTTGTTTGCAAGAACAACTGGGTGAGTGTTTATTACACGGATGAGCCCTATTAGAAACAGAAACGTAGCATTCTGTGATTGAGAAGGAGCTGCTTGTGTTGCATTAGCTTGCAAGATAATTAAAGATGGCAACTTTTGTCTGAAAGTACTAATAGAAACAGATTGCAAATATTTAATTTTTCTGCTGAATAAGAAGGATCTGACATGGGCACTCCAACAAAACAAGCATTTTGATATTGGTTCATGGGGTTTGAATATGAAACAGGTTATATGCTGAAAAATATGCAGATGACAGCAGGCACAACAGCTCCACCAGGCATACTTTGAAATCAAGTCATACACTCAGTGCGTGGCATCACAATAGCTAGCTTAGCAAGATCTGACAGGATTAGTTGAGGGACCAGAAATTAGCAATGTTTGTCAGCATTTTGTTGAGGGAATGACTGGGCCATATGCCCAGCTGGATGACCAAATCCTGAGATAGATCTCAGTCAGTGTGTTAGTGGCCTGGTATCTCCAAGAATATTGAGGATCTCTTTGCTGGATGTGAGACCTGTGCCACCAAGGAACCACAGCAATGAGAGCCATTTGACATCCATGAGATTCCCAACCAGACTACAGGAATGTCTGGATGCTACCTTATTTGTTTTAAAGGAAGGTCTTAGCTCATTGTCATCAATTACTTCTCCTGACGGAAAGAGATGAAGTAGCATACCATGACTAAGGATGCAATTACTGTATCCCAGTCTCAAAGGAGCCATTTGCAACACATGGTATCCCTGATGTAGTCTGGACACTGTTAACAGTTCTCTAGTAAGTACTTTGGTCAGGAAGAATAGTGAAAGCTCCAAATCATCTGAGTTGATGAAATGAGAGAGTTGGAGGAAATGTGGTTCTGGTAAATTTAATCGTACAAACAATATACAATACTAATAAAGAGGAAAAATTCCTGGGGGAGATATCTAGGAATCTGAAAGGGGTAATCTTGAGGAATTCCATAAACAACAGCTACTATGATGGTATCATTGGACCAGCAGGTAGAGCAGCTTAGGGCCTCAAAGGAGTGAGACGTAACATGGGATCCCTGATAAAAGTAGCTGTAATGATCTCTGTTGCAACCTGTGACGAGTTGTTAATGTCCAATGAATGATACCTTGTAAACTATATGATGCTCTTCTGATCAGCCCAGGAAGTGGTTGTCCTGTCCCAGAGTAGACTGTAATTTCCTGCTCTTAAGGAGGGTGGTGGCAGCAACATTCATGAGTAGCAGTAACTCATAAACGTACTGAGCCAACATGTTCATACAACAGTGCAGATATGTGGCTGGACAGGTATCTCCAGGGTGACGATGACACAAAAACTGTAAACAGTATGGATCAGCCTTTCAGAGTTTTCAGGGAGTGGGCTGGAGTCAGTGGCTGGGGATCAGAGAGTGTAACTGGGGTTAAAGACAATGATCTTAGTCTTTCCAATACTTTTGAAATTTCTGCTCATCCAGTATAGGATGCCAGACAATCAATCTGACAATTTTGAAATAGTGTAGAGTTTAGAGAGAGATGGTGCTAAATAAAGCTGCTTGCCCGAAGTGTGCATGTGGAAAGTGAGAGCTTTTCCAATTATGCTGGTGAGAAGTAACCTGTAGATCAAGCATAGGAATAAGTCTTACATAGAATAGAGAGAACAGGAGATGAATCTCATGGACATTCTGAGCTCAGAGACAGAATAAGTCGAAATGGGAGAAAACTAGAGAAAAGTGTATGTTTTGGGACACAGGAACAGGACTAATTCTTAGGAAGGGTCACCAGACCTGAAAAGTTAACTCTGTTTTTCTTTCATGGATGCTTCCAGACCTGCTGTGCTTTTCCAGAAACTTTGTTTTTGTTCCTGATTTACAGCATCCATGGTTCTTTTGGTTTTTAACAGGAGTAGGCTATTCAGCCTTCCAATACTACACCTCCATTCGATACAATTGTGCACGTTTTATATGGGATGGGAGGAACGTGCAAGAAATCTAGCCTGGTAGGCTAGGGAAAGGAAGAAAGCCGCTGGGGCAGCTGAATAAATTGTGCCAGGCTTAGTGACATTGAAGTTGATGTGTTCCCAATACATAACGTGAAGTTGAAAGAAACAGGAGAAAGTATTTGAATTTTTCCATCCCCACCGCTGTCTGCTTTCTGGAGAGACCACTCTCTCCGTGACTCCCTTATTCGCTCCACACTGCCCTCCAACCCCACCACACCAGGCAGCTTCCCCTGCAACTGCAGGAAATGCTACACTTGCCCCCACAACTCCTCCCTCACCCCTATCCCAGGCCCCAAGATGACTTTCCACATTAAGCAGAGGTTCACCTGCACATCTGCCAATGTGGTATACTGCATCCACTGTACCCGATGTGGCTTCCTCTACATTGGGGAAACCAAGCGCAGGCTTGGGGACCGCTTTGCAGAACACCTCCGCTCGGTTCGCAATAAACAACTGCACCTCCCTCTGCACCTCCCTGTCGCAAACCATTTCCACTACCCCTCCCATTCTTTAGATGACATGTCCATCATGGGCCTCCTGCAGTGCCACAATGATGCCACCTGAAGGTTGCAGGAACAGTAACTCATATTCCGCTTGGGAACCCTGCAGCCCAATGGTATCAATGTGGGCTACACTAGCTTCAAAATCTCCCCTTCCCCCACCGCATCCCAAAACCAGCCCAGTTTGTCCCCTCCCTCCACTGCACCACACAACCAGCCCAGCTCTTCCCCTCCACCCACTGCATCCCAAAACCAGTCCAACCTGTCTCTGCCTCCCTAACCTGTTCTTCCTCTCACCCATCCCCTCCTCCCACCCCAAGCTGCACCTCCATCTCCTACCTACTAACCTCATCCCACCTCCTTGATCTGTCCGTCTTCCCTGGACTGACCTATCCCCTCCCTACCTCCCCACCTGTACTCTCCTCTCCATCTATCTTCTTTTCTCTCCATCTTTGGTCCGCCTCCCCCTCTCTCCCTATTTATTCCAGAACCCTCACCCCATCCCCCTCTCTGATGAAGGGTCTAGGCCCGAAACGTCAGCTTTTGTGCTCCTGAGATGCTGCTTGGCCTGCTGTGTTCGTCCAGCTCCACACTTTATTATCTTAGAAAGTATTTGAAGATGATTTTCAAAGGAGGAAAAAAGCCAGAGTCTATTTTTGCATTCTAGGATGATCCTGAAATGGCGAGCTGTTTTAGCAGATGAGATTGTGATGTGATAATGTGGTCTGAGATAGTAGGAAGTGTGATCTGCCAGCTTTACATGATCAAGCCAGATCTAACACTGGAAAAATAAACCAGTTGTCTGCCAAATCCATTCAAGTCAGCAACACTTGAACTTCAAGGAATTTGGACTGCACGACAGGGTGAAGGTGCAAACAGCCTATAAATGAGAAGGTATTGTTTTCTTCGGACCTGCAGGGTTGAAAGTGAAGCCAAGGGCAGGCCAGTTGAGCAGATCGATAGGAACAGAAATATTATAGTGAATAGAGGACTCAAACCCAGAAAGTTGATATTTGGAAAGTTCAGTTGTGAGTGAATTGGGAGAGAGTATTTTTCCAGGAAGGACAGAGCAAGAGTTAGGATCGGAAGAGAAAGACCTCCTGCTCTATTATCTGATCTGTCCTGACAAGATTTTTGCACAGCCACAACCTCACTTACACAACTACATCATCTCCTGTACATAATTTGTGGAAGAAACTTTGGAAAATTCACTTCCCACCTGGCCCGTGGGCGGCACGGTGGCTCAGTGGTTAGCACTGCAGCCTCACAGCGCCAGGGACCCGGGTTTGATTCCAGCCTCGGATGACTGTCTGTGTGGAGTTTGCACATTCTCCCCGTGTCTGCGTGTGTTTCCTTCGGGTGCTCCAGTTTGCTCCCACCGCCCAAAATTGTGCAGGCTAGGTGGATTGGCCATGCTAAATTGCCCATAATGTTCAGGGGTGTGTGGGTTATAGGGGGATGGGTCTGGGTGGGATGTTTCAAGGGGTGGTGTGGACTTGTTGGGCTGAAGGGCCTGTTTCCACACTGTAGGGAATCTAATCGAATCGAATCTAATCTAATCACCTCCAAAAGACAATGACAACAATAGCATCTACAACTGGCATTCATAGAGAGCCTTTAATAAGAGCCAAACATGGAGATATTACAGCAACTGACCAAAAACTTCAATAAAAGCATTTAATGAGAGCTGTAGAGAATTGGATTCATTTAGTGATGAATATTCCAGAGTTCAGGGCCTAGGCAACTGAAGACACAATTGACAAGGAGGGATTAAAATCAAGGAAAGTTAAGAGGCCAGAATGCAATGAATTCAGAGATCATAAATGCTTCTAGGGCTAGAAAGGTCAAGGAAAGATTTGAAAACAGCATAGATTTTAGAATCAAGCTATTGCACAATTGAGAGCTAATGTAGATCAGTAGACACAGGATTGAACTTGGTGCAAGTATTTAATCATCTTCAGTGCCTTCAACGTAAAGGAAAATAATCAGGTTGCATAGTGACAATCAATCCAGTGACAAAATTGAACTTCATTCCTTTCCTCTGAAATCTTACAGCAATCATGCCGTGTAATGCATTGTAAGCAAATGTCATAACTCTTTGATGTTCCCTCCTTTGAGAGCAGGTTGTGCTGTTAGTATGTGTCAATGTAATTAAACAGGGGGTGGGGGAGGGATAATGTTTCTCTCCGCAGTGATGTACTGGAACATTCTTGCACTGCATCCCCCCATAATCTTTAGATTTTAAACAATTTAGTAGAGAAATGGACTCCAAATATAGTTCAGAAACGAACTTTGGTTTTGAAGTTTCTTATTCTCTGTAACCTTGCTAGATTCTTTCTAATTTTTTTTTCCCTTTTCTCAATTGTTGCACGGGCCTCACCAGAAAGGCCTGTATTTGATGGCCCTAATTGTTTTCAAAACTGAGTGGCTTGCTCAGCCATTTCAGAAGGCAGCTAGGAGTCAACCACAGATAATAGGAACTGCAGATGCTGGAGAATGTGAGATAACAAGGTGTGGAGCTGGATGAACACAGCAGGCCAAGCAGCATCCTGCTTCTAAGATGCTGCTTGGCCTGGTGTGTTCACCCAGCTCCACACCTTGTTATCGCGGAGTCAACAACATTCATTCTTCTGGAGTCACTGTGTAAGGCTGGCTGATATCCTTCCCTAAAGGGCAGTATGGATGAGTTTTTACAACAATTTATGATAGTTGTCATGGTCATTATTACTGAAACTAACTTTATGGTCCACAGTCATGAATTGAATTTTCATTTGACCAATAGCTATGATGGGATTTGAACCACATTCCCAAAGCATTAACCTGGACATTGGGTTTAAAATTCAGTTACATTGCCATTGTAAATCACCCCTGGATTTGCATAGTCTTGATGTTAAAATTAAGGATCAAATCCAAATTTGCCACCTGTCACACAGAATAGGCATGACAACAATGCAAATATCCTCATACAAGTAGTTATTGATATAGATTTTCAATGCACCACACTACCAATGCAAAACTAACTAATACTGATCAACCAGTTCTAAAAAATAACACAGCTCTAAAAATGCTGTCAACACGAGTAAGGCAAAGTATTTGCATACCCTGATGACATGGGCTATGGGAGGAAATCTCACAGAAGTGTGTGAGGAGTCCAGTGAGGCTTTCTCACCATCAGGAGCAACTAATTGTATTTTCCACCAGTGTTCTGGACATTGAGACAAGATTTTCATGAGGTAGCACTGAGTTATCTATTAAGGGAGCTATTGCTTGTTGTTAGCCTAATTAACAGCACAAAACTCCTCTTTAATATATAGCATCCTATGCTACCATCCACCATGAGGAAACTACACATTGAGAATTCTTGATTTGGAAACTTGACCAGGTACTTGGAAACCCCAACTCACTGCTTGCTCCTCCAGGTAACCAGCACCTACATCTCACAGCCTGCAAGGCCACATGCACCCATGCACACGGATAATGGCATCTGACACGTGCCAGATTCTCCGTACTATCATACCAGGGTTAGTAGCCTGGGGGTTTGGTGTTGATGGGAGAATGTGAGGGAAGATACTGCAGGCAATAGTGAGAGTAGTAGAACATGAGTTTTGGTGGCAGATGGGAGCAGTAACAAAGATAACGTAAGTGTAGGATAGCAGGGAATAAATGGTGCAACTTATCCTGGAGAATTAGAAAATTGCTTTGACCTTCTTCCAATACTGCTGGGCATTTCTCAGAACTGTGCACTGTCCAGGCAGGCAGTGTTGGTGGTGTAATCTCCCCTGGTGGGGGTGTGGCAAGAGGGAATCCTTCCTCTGTACCATCCTGAACCACCAGGTCCTTAAGTCCCAGTCTGCAAAGCAAGACATGACTGTCATCACATCCATTGAACTGTGCACAGCCATGCAAGGTTGCTCTGGAATGCCACCGCGTGTTCAGGTGCAAATGCTGCTTTAAATATGGTGCTACATCCAAGGTTGCCATTCTACCTCAGGATATCTGGCAAGTGGTTAGTTCTTTAGGCTATGGTGAGTGGGAGAATCTGGCTAGCATCAGGTAAAATTGGCAGGGTAGTTAATGAGCTGAGTTTGGGACAATCACATGAGAAAACTAGAAGGCATTGCGCAGACGCCATGACAAAATTGCTACGTCCAAAATATGGTAAGATTCTGCCCAAAGTCCCAAATACAGTCATATTACCAAGGCCATCAGCAATGACTCAGTTTATTGTTCAGATTTACTGTCTATGTTTCAGTGCTTGTCAGGAGAATGAACTTGCCACAGTCCTCTAGGATCAGTCCATCGAGGTAAAGTAAAGAATGGGGTTAAGGCGAAGCAGAACAGTAGCACAAACAACAGGAAACTAGATTGAAGGTCTGTTTCTATCCCAGCTCACTATGACTGATGGGACAGACAGGATGTAGTGGGAAGTCAGCGCCGGATGTGACAGTTTGTCCTGAAGTGGAAAAATACAGGAATTTTGCACAGTATGATTGATGAAACAAATGCTGACTATATGCAAATCAGCAAACAGCATGACTCATCACATTCTAAATCCCAAATTAAATATCAAACAATGATCAGAGGATAAACTATAGACACTGTGAGGCTGACAACATCATATCACCTCCAATCCTCTAGATTTCTCTCAAATTGTAATGCTGTATATCTATATCATTACAAAGCAAATTTAGGTCACATTTTAAATGCTATTAATCAGTAATGCAGCTAACAACTCAATCTCATTGAACTGGGGCAAAAAAAACACTTTGCTGTCAAAAGGTACAGATCAATCCATCACATGACAACAACTTCAGCTACATTGGTATGGGTAAATGCAGATTGGGTGATTATTTTGTGGAACTCCTCCAATCAGTTTGTAAGTGCAACCTCAAATTTCCATCTTCATTTTAATTTTGCACTACACACCAAACCTAATCTCTCTGTGGGCTCCTACAGTATTCAAATGATGCTCAAGTTAATCTACAATGACAACCTTGACTTACAGACCATCTTTAATGCAACTAAACATCCCAAGAACATAGCAAGTTTTGAGAAGATTTGTAGCTCAGGCTGAGGTTCTGGATGTGAGTTTGCTCGCTGAGCTGGAAGGTTCGTTTTCAAACGTTTCATCACTTTTTTTTTATTTGAAAAAATGTACTTTATTCATAAGATGTACAAAAAATGAAACATATTTATACACCTACCCAGTCATGCAAGCCGCTCCGGGTTACCCAGGGGGTACGTGCACCAACTAAAGGAAAAAAACAAACAAAGAAGAAAAAAAACAAAGCAAAGAAAATACCCCAGCAGTCGTCACCCCGCACGGTCCCAGTTGGCCCCCTGACTAGTTGGGGAAGGCGCCAGCTGGGCCCAGTTACCAGATAGGGCCCTTTTTTCTATTCTGGATGAGGGGTTTCATACCGTGGTCTTTCCCCACCGCGCCTTGGCGGCAGCTGCCCCAAGCTTTAGCGCGTCCCTCAGCACGTAGTCCTGGACCTTGGAGTGCGCCAGTCTGCAACATTCAGTCGGCGTCAGTTCTTTCAGCTGGCAGACCAGCAAGTTGCGGGCAGACCAAAGAGCATCTTTCACCACACTCATGGTCCTCCAGGCGCAGTTGATGTTGGTCTTGGTGTGCATCCCGGGAAACAGCCCATAGAGCACGGAGTCCCGCATCACGGAGCTGCTCGGGACGAACCTCGACAAATACCACTGCATTCCCCTCCAGACCTCCTGCGCATAGGCACACTCCTGAAGGAGGTGATTGACAGTCTCGTCCCCCCCGCAGCCACCTCGAGGGCAGCGTGCGGTGGCGCAGAGATTCCGGGCATGCATAAAGGATCTCACTGGCAGAGCCCCTCTCACCGCCAACCAAGCAATGTCCTTGTGCATGTTTGAAACTTCTGGCGATGAGGCATTCTGCCAAACGGCTTTGGCAGTCTGCGTGGGGAACCACACGACGGGATCCACCCTCTCCTTTTCCCGAAGGGTCTCGAGGATACTATGTGCTGACCACTGCCTGACAGCCTTGTGGTCAAAGGTGTTTCCTTTCAAAAATTTCTCCACGAAGGACAGGTGGTACGGAACGGTCCAACTACTCGGACTGTTCCATGGCAAGGAGGCCAGGCCCATCCTTCGCAACACCGGGGACAGGTAGAGCCTCAGTAAGTAGTGACACTTGGTGTTTGCGTACTGAGGATCTACGCACAGCTTGATGCAGCTGCACACAAAGGTAGCCGTCAGGGCGACGGCGGCGTTCGGTACGCCCTTTCCCCAATTTTCCAGGTCTTTGTACATGGTGTCCCTGCGGACCCGGTCCATCCTCGACCCCCAAATGAAGTGGAAGATGGCCCGGGTGACCGCAGCGGCGCAGGTCCAGGGAATAGGCCAGGCCTGCGCGACATACAACAGTACCGAAAGCCCCTCGCACCTGACAACCAGGCTCTTACCCGCGATCGAGAGGGACCGGAGCGTCCACTTGCCCAGCTTCTGCTTCAATTTGGTGATACGCTCCTCCCAAGTCTTAGTGCATGCCCCAGCTCCACCAAACCAAACAGCCAACACCTTCAGGTAGTCTGTCCTGACGGTGAAGGGGATGAAGGAGCGGTCGTCCCAGTTCCCGAAGAGCATGACCTCGCTCTTACCCCTATTGACTTTGGCACCCGAGGCCAGTTCAAACTGGCCGCAGATGTCCGCTAGTCTAGTCACCGACCGACGATCGGTGCAGAAGACAGCGACATCGTCCATGTACAGGGAGGTCTTGACCTGAAGGCCTCCGCTGCCTGGGATAGTCACGCCCTTCAGACTCACGTCCGGGCTCCACACAGCACATGAACAAGGCAGGAGAGAGCGGGCAGCCCTGCCTGACTCCAGATCTGACAGGAAAACTGTCCGATTCCCACCCGTTGATCGAGACTGCGCTAACGATGTTGGCGTAGAGCAGCCGGATCGAATTGCGGATGCCCTCCCTAAACCCCAATTTAGAGAGGAGGTCCCTCATGTAAGCATGAGAGACCCTGTCAAAGGCCTTCTCCTGGTCCAGGCTGACAAGGCAGGTGTCCACTCACCTGTCCTGTACGTAGGCGATCGTATCCCTGATGAGCGCGAGGCTCTCAGCAATCTTCCTGCCCGGCACAGCACAGATTTGGTCAGGGTGAATCACCGACTCCAGGACAGACCTGACCCGGTTGGCTATGACCTTGGCCAGGATCTTGTAGTCCACGTTCAATAGTGAAATGGGACGCCAATTCTTAATTTCTTCCCTCTCCCACTTCCTCTTGGAAATGAGGGTGATGATGCCCTTCCTCATGGACTTGCACATTTCCCCTGCCCGAAGCGCACTATCATACACCTCCAGCAGGTCCTGGCCGACCAGGTCCCACAGAGCGGAATATAGCTCGACCGGTAAGCCGTCGCTCCCGGGAGTCCTATTCCTCTCCAAGGACTTGAGGGCTCTGGTCAGCTCATCCAGGGTTATCGGCCGGTCCATCCACTCCCTCGTGCCGTTGTATAAGACATCCGTGATAGATGACAGGAATGACTCGGAGGCCGTGCTGTCCGTGGGCTTCATGTCGTACAGTCCGGCATAGAAGGATCTGCTGATCCTCAAAACGTCGGGCCGAGACGACGTCACCGAGCTGTCGTCCTCCTTCAGCTGGCTAAGCTCAGAGCTCTCTTTGTTCACCTTCTGAAAGAAGAAACGCGAGCATGTCTCGTCCTGCTCCACGGAGCGGACCCTGGACCGGAAGATTATCCTGGAGGCCTCCGCGGCGAAGAGCGAGGCTTGCTGGCCCCTCACCTCGCGGAGGTCCTCCGTGACATCGACCCCCATCAACTGCAGAAGGAGCAGGTTCTGCACCCTTTTCTGGAGTCGCGACAGCTTTCCCTGCCTCTCTCTCGCCTTCCGAACAGCCTTGAGGACAAAGAACCTCTTGATGTTCTCCTTCACCGTCTCCCACCAGTCGCCCGGAGACTCAAAGCGGGCTTTCACAGTTCTCCAACCGGCGTACTCCCTCTTAAGCTCCTCGACGTTCTCTGGGGTGAAAAGAGTCGTGTTGAGCTTCCACGTCCCCTTGCCATCCGGCTGGTCGTCCTGTCAGTGACAGTCGGCCAGCAGGAGACAGTGGTCAGAGAAGAACACCAGCTCGACGACGGTGGACCTGACCGAGAACACCCTTGAGCAAATAGACCCGTCTGGCCGCGACCAGGTGTACCTCCGCTGAGCTCCGTCTGCAGGGGTGCTGAAGATGTCGAGCAGCTTGGCGTCCTTCACCGTGCCCATCAGGAATCTGGACGTGACGTCCAGTTGACTCCCCCCACCCGCTGTCCCCACCCCGGATCTTCCATCTACATCGATGATGCAGTTGAAGTCTTCGTCTAGGATGGCCGGCCTGGACTTAGCCAGCAGGGGTGGAAGCCGCTGCAGGACAGCCAACCGCTCATTCCGTACCGCTGGGGCGTACACGTTGTTCAGCCTCAGGGGAGCGTTCCTGTAGGTGACATCAGCCACTAGGAGGCGCACCCCCCACCACCTCCTGAACTTAAGAGATGGTGAAGTCGCACCCCCGCAGCAGAATAGCCAGGCCCGAGGAGCGACAGTCATTACCCCCCGACCAGATCGAAGGCCCACAGGTCCAGGCACCGGACCATTTCCCGTATCTGCCGAGGTGCGGTATCCCGCACTCCTGCAGAAACAGGAGGTCTGCCTTGATGGTGGTCAGGTAGGCCAACGTGGATACACATCTTGCGGTGGACTTGACGCTGCGCACATTAATGCTCGCAACTCGTACCCCGATTGTGGGCAGTGACCGCAGTACCCTCCCCAAGTCCAAGGTCCAGCCCCTCCATCTGTCCCTTCATGCCCATTGCCCGGGCTAACTGCTGGACACTCTCTGGGCTCAGGACACCATCCGTGCTGCCTTCCGGGTGGCATCCCCCTGTCAGGAGTGCGGAGGCAGGAGGGTCCGGCTCTGGGTCAGGCTGGGGACGCGCTGTTTCCTCCTTCCCGCCTGGAAGTTCCGGGGGGCCCTCCAAGGACCCAGGGGCACGTGACTGGGTGTCGCAGGGAGCCTCAGGACGCCTCCCGTCACTTGGAAGCCGGGTGCTGCTTTCCTTCTCCCTCGAGATCTTTAACTTCTGCTTCAGGCGGGCCCTCTCCGAATCCCCCTCGTCAGAGGAGCTCTTATAGCCCCCCTGTAGCTGCCTCTTCCCGCCTGATGGTTGCGCTTCCTGGGCCCGTCGACGCACCTTCCTCCTCGCTTTTCGGACCGTCGTCCACTCCCCTGGGTCGCCTGTCGCCGCCTCCATCGACTCCGGGTTGTCGGGGGGGAGCGGAGCCTGCAGGGGCACTTTGCTGGCCTCGGGCCCATCCTGCGGGGCTGGGCCCTCCTGCACGACCTGGCCCTCCTGTACATTAGTGGGGTCCTTGCTGGGCCCTGGTGCCTTCCTCTCCTCCGGGGGGACGGGCCCCGCATTGCCCCTGCCGGTGACCTGGGCATAGGTGGTCCCCCGCTGCGGGCATGCCCTATAGAGGTGGCCCGCTTCCCCGCAAAGGTTGCAGCTTTTCTCTTGTGGGCAATCCTTTGCAAGGTGTCCCTCCTCCCTGAGGTTCCTGCAGATGGTGGCTTTGCAGTCGGCCGCCACGTGACCTGACCTACCACAGGCATGGCAGAATTTAGGTTGCCCTGCATAGGTCAGGTAGCCCTTGCTCCCACCGATCGCGAAGCTGGACGGTGGGTGTACGACGTTCCCGTCCGCGCCCATCCTCAGCGTCACCTTGACCTGCCTCTTACTGATCCAGATGCCAAAGGGGTCCATGATGTCAGTTAGGTCCCCTTACACCTTCACGTACCTTCCAAGGAAGGTCAGGACATCAACTGCTGGCACATGCGGGTTGTACATGTGTACAGTCACCATACGGCTCCTCTGCGCTGGCATCACAAACAGCGGGACAGCGGTCAATACATAGAGGGGACCCTCACCTCCTTTCTCCTTGAAAACCTCCAGGAAGCGCTCGCAAAGCTTGGCACTCCTGAAGGTCACATCGTAAAAACCTCCTCCAGGGAAATCCTGCAGGCAGTAAATGTCCGCAGCAGCGAACCCGCAACAGTCCAACAGGACACTCTTCACGAAGAAGGTGCGGTTCACAGGTGCACCTTCATCCACCTTCTTTACAGAAACACGGATGGTGTTCCGGACCCCCTGACCTGGGGCACGAGCACTTGCCGCAGCCATCGTTGCAGGTTGGCTGCTCCCCTGAACCAGCGTTAGGCCAAAGCCAGCATTAAGATCCACTGGTCGCAAGGGTGCACAGCCAACCTGATGTCTTCCTTCCACCTCCAACACAGCGCTCTCCTCCTCTCGGTCCACAAGAGAGTGGGTCTTTATTTTGTTCCAGATGTAAGCTGGTTCACTGAGCTGGAAGGTTTTTTCCTAGACGTTTCGTCACCACTCTAGGTAACATCAACAGTGAGCCTCCAACAAAGCACTGGTGTTATGTTCTGCTTTCTATTTATCTGGTTAGGTTTCCTTGGGTTGGTGATGTCATCAATGCAGGAAATGACATCACCAACCCAAGGAAATGACATCACCAACCCAAGGAAACCTAAACAGAAATAGAAAGCAGGACATAACACCTGTGCTTGGTTGGAGGCTCACTGTTGATGTTACCTCGAATCGTGACTGATTATCTGGGAACAGACCTTCCAGCTCAGTGAACCAGCTTACATCTGGAACAAACTAAAGAACCACTCTCTTGTGGACCGAGAGGAGGAGAGTGCTGTGTTGGAGGTGGAAGGAAGACGTCGGGTTGGCTGTGCACCCTTGCGACTGGTGGATCTTAATGCTGGCTTCAGCCTAACGCTGGTTCAGGGGAGCAGCCAACCTGCAACGATGGCTGCGGCAAGTACTTGTGCCCCAGGTCAGGGGGTCCGGAACACCATCCGTGTTTCCGTAAAGAAGGTGGATGAAGGTGCACCTGTGAACCACACCTTCTTCGTGAAGAGGGTCCTGTTGGACTGTTGCGGGTTCGCTGCTGCGGACATTTACTGCCTGCAGGATTTCCCCGGAGGAGGTTTTTACGATGTGACCTTCCGGAGTGCCAAGCTTTGCAAGCGCTTCCTGGAGGTTACAAGGAGAAAGGAGGTGAGGGCCCCCTCTCTGTGTTGACCGCTGTCCCGCTGTTTGTGATGCCAGCGCAGAGGAGCCGTATGGTGACTGTACACATGTACAACCCGCATGTGCCAGCAGTTGATGTCCTGACCTTCCTTGGAAGGTATGTGAAGGTGGAAGGGGACCTAACTGACATCATGGACCCCTTTGGCATCTGGATCAGTAAGAGGCAGGTCAAGGTGATGCTGAGGATGGGCGCGGACGGGAACGTCGTACACCCACCGTCCAGCTTCGTGATTGGCGGGAGCAAGGGCTACCTGACCTATGTAGGGCAACCTAAAGTCTGCCATGCCTGTGGTGGGTCAGATCACGTGATGGCCGACTGCAAAGCCACCATCTGCAGGAACCTCAGGGAGGAGGGACACTTTGCAAAGGAATGCCCACAAGAAAAAAGCTTGCGGGGAAGCAGGCCACCTGTACAGGGCATGCCTGCGGCGGGGGACCACCTACGTCCAGGTCGCCGGCAGGGGCAATGCGGGGCCAGCCTCCCCGGAGGAGAGGAAGGCACCAGCGCCCGGCAAGAACCCCACTGATGTGCAGGAGGGCCAGGTCGTCCAGGAGGGCCCAGCCCCGCAGGATGGGCCCGAGGCCAGCAAAGCACCCCTCCAGGCTCCGCTCCCCCCCGACAACCCGGAGTCAATGGAGGTGGCGGCAGGCAACCCAGGGGAGTGGACAACAGTCTGGAAAGCGAGGAGGAAGGTGCGTCGGCGGACCCAGGAACCGCAACCATCAGGAGGGAAGAAGCAGCTACGGGGGGCTATAAGAGCTCCTCTGATGAGGGAGATTCGGAGGGGGCCCGCCCAAAGCAGAAGCTAAAGATCTCAAGGGAGAAGGAAAGCAGCACCCCCCTTCCAGGTGATGGGAGGCATCCTGAGGCTCCCTCCGACACCCAGCCACGCGCTGCCGGGGCCCTGGAGGACCTCCCGGAACTTCCAGGTGGGAAGGAGGAAACAGCGCATCCCCAGCCTGACCCAGAGCTGGACTCTCCTGCCTCGGTACCCCCGACGGGAGGATGCCACCCGGAAGGCAGCACGGACGGTTTCCTCAGCCCGGACAGCGTCCAGCAGTTAGCCCGGGCAATGGGCATGAAGGGACAGATGAAGGGGCAGGACCTTGGACTTGGGGAGGGTACT
Organism: Stegostoma tigrinum; assembly: GCF_030684315.1. NCBI lineage: Eukaryota > Metazoa > Chordata > Chondrichthyes > Orectolobiformes > Stegostomatidae > Stegostoma > Stegostoma tigrinum. Next base: position 41,992,534 of record NC_081372.1, on the reverse strand, counting down.
GCGGTCACTGCCCACAATGGGGGTACGAGTTGCGAGCATTAATGTGCGCAGTGTCAAGTCCACCGCAAGATGTGTGTCCACGTTGGCCTACCTGACCACCATCAAGGCGGACCTCCTGTTTCTGCAGGAGTGCGGGATACCGCACCTCAGCAGGTACGGGAAATGGTCTGGCGCCTGGACCTGTGGGCCTTCGATCTGGTCGGGGGGTAACGACTGTCGCTCCTCAGGCCTGGCTATTCTGCTGCGGGGGCGCAACTTCACCAACTCTCAAGTTCGGGAGGTGGTAGGGTGGGGGGGGGCGCCTCCTAGTGGCTGACATCACCTACAGGAACGCTCCCCTGATGCTGATCAACGTGTACGCCCCAGCGGTACGGAGTGAGCGGTTGGCCGTCCTGCAGCGGCTTCCACCCCTGCTGGCTACATCCAGGCCGGCCATCCTAGGTGGAGACTTCAACTGCATCATCGATGCAGATGGAAGATCCGGCGTGGGGACAGCGGGTGGGGGGAGTCAACTGGATTTCACGTCCAGATTCCTGATGGGCACAGTGAAGGACACCAAGCTGCTCGACGTCTGCAACACCCCTGCACACGGAGCGCAGCGGAGGAACACCTGGTCGCGGCCAGACGGATCTGTTCGCTCAAGGATAGACTTCCTGTTTGTGTCACGGGCGTTCTCAGTCAGGTCCACCGGCGTCGAGCCGGTGTTCGTCTCTGAACACTGCCTCCTGCTGGCCGACTGTCACTTACAGGACGATCAGCCGGCCGGCAAGGGGGCGTGGAAGCTCAACACTACACTGTTGACCCCAGAGAACGTCAAGGAGCTTAAGAGGGAGTACGCCGGTTGGAGAACCGTGAATGCCCTCTTTGAGTCTCCGGGCGACTGGTGGGAGACGGTGAAGGAGAACATCAAGAGGTTCTTTGTCCTCAAGGCTGTTCGGAAGGCGAGAGAGAGGTGGGGAAAGCTGTCGCGACTCGAGAAAAGGGTGCAGAACCTGCTCCTTCTGCAGTTGATGGGGGTCGATGTCACCGTGGACGTCCGCGAGGTGAGGGGCCAGCAAGCCTCGCTCTTCACTGCGGAGGCCTCCAGGATGATCTTCCGGTCCAGGTTCCGCTCCGTGGAGCAGGACGAGACGTGCTCGCGTTTCTTCTTTCAGAAGGTGCACAAAGAGAGCTCTGAGCTTAGCCGGCTGAAGGAGGATGACAGCTCGGTGACATCATCTCGGCCCGACATTTTGAGGATCGGCAGATCCTTCTCTGCCGGACTGTACGACATGAAGCCCACGGACAGCACGGCCTCCAAGTCGTTCCTCTCGTCTATCACAGAGGTCTTAGACGACGGCACGAGGGAATGGCTGGACCGGCCGATATCCCTGGACGAGCTGACCAGAGCCCTCAAGTCCTTGGAGAAGAATAAGACTCCCGGGAGCGACAGCTTACCGGTCGAGCTATATTCCGCTCTGTGGGATCTGGTTGGCCAGGACCTGCTGGAGGTGTATGATAGTGCGCTTCGGGCAGGGGAAATGTGCAAGTCCATGAGGAAGGGCATCATCACCCTCATTTCCAACAGGAAGTGGGAGAGGGAAGAAATTAAGAATTGGCATCCCATTTCACTATTGAACATGGACTACAAAATCCTGGCCAAGGTCATAGCCAACCGGGTCAGGTCTGTCCTGGAGTCGGTGATTCACCCTGACCAAACCTGTGCTGTGCCGGGCAGGAAGATCGCTGAGAGCCTCGCGCTGATCAGGGATACGATCACCTACGTACAGGACAGGCGGGTGGACACCTGCCTCGTCAGCCTGGACCAGGAGAAGGCCTTCGACAGGGTCTCATGCTTACATGAGGGACGTCCTCTCCAAATTGGGGTTCGGGGAGGGCATCCGCAATTCGATCCGGCTGCTCTACACCAACATCGTTAGCACAGTCTCGATCAACGCGTGGGAATCGGACAGTTTTCCCGTCAGATCTGGAGTCAGGCAGGGCTGCCCGCTCTCTCCTGCCTTGTTCGTGTGCCGTGTGGAGCCCTTCGCCGCATCCATCAGGTAGAACGTGAGCCTGAAGGGCGTGACTATCCCACGCAGCGGAGGCCTTCAGGTCAAGACCTCCTTGTACCTGGACGATGTCGCCGTCTTCTGCACCGATCGTCAGTCGGTGAGTAGGCCGTTGGACAACTGCGGCCAGTTTGAACTGGCCTCGGGTGTCAAAGTCAATCGGGTAAGAGCGAGGTCATGTTTATCGGGAACTGGGACAACCGCTCCTTCATCCCCTTTACCGTCAGGACAGACTACCTGAAGGTGCTGGCTGTTTGGTTCAGTGGAGCTGGGGCATGCAGTAAAACTTGGGAGGAGTGTATCACCAAATTGAAGCAGGAGCTGGGCAGGTGGACGCTCCAGTCCCTCTCCATGGTGGGTAAGAACCTGGTTGTCAGGTGCGAGGGGCTTTCGGTACTGTTGTATGTGGCGCAGGCCTGGCCTATTCCCTTGACCTGCGCCGCTGCAGTCACCCGGGCCATCTTCCACTTCATTTGGGGGTTGAGGATGGACCGGGTCCGCAGGGACACCATGTACAAAGACCTGGAAAATTGGGGAAAGGGCGTACCGAACGCCGCCCTCGCCCTGACGGCTACCTTTGTGTGCGGCTGCATCAAGCTGTGTGTAGATCCTCAGTACGCAAACACCAAGTGTCACTACTTACTGAGGTTCTACCTGCCCCCGGTGTTGCGAAGGACGGGCCTGGCCTCCTTTATGTTGGAACGCTCTGAGTAGTTGGACCGTTCTGTACCACCTGTCCTTCGTGGAGAAATATTTGAAAGGAAACACCTTTGACCACAAGGCCGTCAGGCAGTTGTCAGCACATAGTATCCTTGAGACCCTTCGGGAAAAGGAGAGGGTGGATCCCGTCATGTGGTTCCCCATGCAGACTGCCAAAGTCGTTCGGCAGAATGCCTCATCACCAGAACTTTCAAACAAGCACAAGGACATTGCTTGCCTGGCAGTGAGAGGGGCTCTGCCAGTGAGATCCTTTATGCATGCCCGGAATCTCTGCGCCACCGCACGCTGCCCTCGAGGCATCTGCGGAGGGGACGAGACTGTCGATCACTTCCTTCTGGAGTGTGCCTATGCGCAGGAGGTCTGGAGGGAGATGCAATGGTATTGGTCGAGGTTCGTCCCGAGCAGCTCCGTAACGCGGGACTCCGTGCTCTATGGTCTGTTTCCCGGGACGCACACCGAGACCAACATCAACTGCGCCTGGAGGACCATCAGTGCGGTGAAAGACACTCTTTGGTCTGCCCGCAACTTGCTGGTCTGCCAGCTGAAAGGACTGACCCTGACCGAATGTTGCAGACTGGCGCACTCCAAGGTCCAGGACTACATGCTGAGGGATGCGCTAAAGCTTGGGGCAGCCGCCACCAAGGCGCGGTGGGGAAAGACCACGGTATGAAACCCCTCGTCCAGAATAGAAAAAAGGGCCTTATCTGGTAACTGGGCCCAGCTGGCGCCTTCCCCAACTAGTCAGGGGGCCAACTGGGACTGTGCGGGGTGACGACTGCCGGGGTATTTCATTTGCATTGTTTTTTTTTCTTCTTTGTTTGTTTTTTTTTCCTTTAGTGGGTGTACGTACCCCCTGGGAGCACGCAGCGGCTTGCCTGACTGGGTAGGTGTATAAATGTTTTATTTTTTGTACATCTTATGAATAAAGTATATTTTTTCAAATAAAAAAAAAATGACGAAACGTCTGAAAACTAACCTTCCAGCTCAGTGAGCAAACTCACATCCACATCCCAAGAACATTATAAAACAAAACATGAAACTGATCTACATGAGGTGATATGAAATCAAATGACTGAATACCATCAAAGAGCTCGGTTTTAATTTGAGTTTTAATTGTTAATGGAGGAAAGTGAGAGACAGAGATGTAGAAGTATATGGAGGCTATTCCACTACTTAGGGCCTATGTGGCTGAAGGTCAGCCAACAATTGGAAAGTGATTAAAATTGGAGATGATCAGAATTCAAGAAGCACAGCTATCTCAAAGGTTTTGGAACTGGAGATTATAGAAACAGAGTGGACCAAGCCTTGAAGGGATTTGAAAGCAAGGATGAGAATCTTACAATTAACATATCACTTGACTGAAAACCAATACAGGTCAGCAAACTTTAGGGATATAGCAAAATCGAATTTTGTGCTTACTTGTGACTTCAGAACCACGCTAAAGTGGTTGACTCTTAACAACCCTTTGGGCAGTTCGGGATGATCAATAAATACTGGTCCAGCCACTGATGCTGACATCCCATTAATGAATACTAAACAAATAAGAGACAAACAGGAGAGCTTTGGTCGCTCCAAGATTAAGTAACCAATGTGGCCTGATCACAAGTTTAGGATGCTAAAGTTTCAAACAGATTTGAATTTCAGGCTGATGTGAGGGAGCGGGATCAAGCTGAAGTAGGACTGGAAACTACTTCAATCTTCCCATATCTTAAGGCGAAGGAACACCTCAAAGAACTGTCAGCCAGTTTGAAATTAATGACCATTGTTGGGGCTTCAGGAGGCAATTAGCCCCAGTTTACAACTTGACTGGCAGGCCCACTGAGGGAAGATGGTGGGGCTGAGGAAACAAGCCTGGGGTACAACATCTTTGAATGGAGGGACCTCCGATACGCTTAAGGCAGTTCATTCAGGAGGGGACTACCCCTGCCAATAACTAGCACATGCTGTAGCAATGGTTTGGTAACGTCTTCTCCTATTGCCAGTTAAATTCCAGAGACAGCGCTGGGGAGGTTGGTGGTGAATGAAGCCTTAGTTGACCACTTAAGGACTTCAATTGGTCCGATGTTTGACATCCACCCAATGACTGTACTGCCACAAGTAGAATTGTGGTGGGAGCAGAGTTATGCACACAGGCATTGAGCACGATCCTACTCTATTTTCATTCAACTCACTCCTTCAAACCCCCTGCTAAACTCCAGCCCATCAATTTTGTTTCTCACTCGACAGATGCTGCCTGGTCTGCTAAGTATTTCCAGCAATTTCCAATTTTATTTCAGAATTCTGGCGTCCACAATATTGTGTTGTTTAAAATTATTTTTTAAATTCTGTGATGCATCCGGGACATTTTTTATTTCTGAATGATAGAATCATGTAACAACAAAATTGTTGTTTGTGTGGTTGTGGAACTTGAAATGAGTAAAACTTTAGCTCAATCATATTAAATGGGAATACATGTAAAAGAAAACAGTGCAATTTCTGAAGAAGGGTCTAGGACCGAAACATCAGCTTTCCTGCTCCTGTGATGTTGCTTGGCCTGCTGTGTTCTTCTTGTTCTGCACCTTGTTATCATAAATGTAACATTAGCTCATTCATCATTTGTTGTTAAATATCCCAGACAAATACATTTAGTCAAGATGGTAAGAGTCAATTCTGACCTGAGTGTGATTAGACTGTTTTCTGAGAACAAAACGCTTATTGAAGCCAACTACAAAATAGAAGAGAACAAAGGCACCTTAGGTCCTTGGGAACTCTGAAACTACAAAATATTTGTTGATGAATAAACAATCATCATTAAAGAAAGGACGTATTGATTAATCAACCTTGCCTTTTCAACAGTAGGGAAGCAAACTTCGACAATTCTGAGGAAAGGTAAATGTTGAAATATTTAGTGATGTTGCAGTCTTGCACATTCTTATTAATGCCTTTTGAAAAGTAACTTATTCAAAGTGGGCTTGCTGAAGCTGCATTTCACACCTGAATGAATGATCTTCAATCATTCCATTCAATGCGTTTTCCAGGTCAATGTGTTAATTCCATTACAGAGTTCTAATTTTTCAGTTCAGAAAATTGTGATTTTGTGTTTTTCTCCCAAATGTGGTTTGATCAACTTTTCTTATAACAGTGAAAGAAGCAGGAGGTACTCAAACATACTTCTCATTTTAACTATTTTGATTGTTCATGGAATGAAATAGCTCTCATAAACTGTCAGTACCAAGGCTAAAAATTCATCAAGATATGTTTGGAATCAAAATTCCTCAGGGGATCGATCAAACTCCTGTGAAGACCATATTAAGAAACCAACAGAACACCAACATTAGATCACAGAGATGATTGTGCCTGGTCTTTGACATTTCCAGGAGTTTCCTATTTTGTCTTGTAAAGTGTACAAACGACTTCCTCTCCTTCCAGAGAAAATGATGATAAATGGCAAAACAGGGTTGGAATGGGGCAGAGCAAAGATCAGTAGAATGGCACTCCATGCCAGGAGCTTTTCCAAACATAAAATCAAGACTCTTTCTTGTGGGATATAGTGACTATATCTAATTATGTTAGCCCCAATGTTCCCAAACATTACTGTGCAACTTGAAGGAAAATTTAAAAGAGTTCTTGCACTTAAACCACGCACCTACACACTGCAAACAAAAATTAGAAGGTATGTTAGTTAACCCCAACCTCCCGGCAAGATTGGCACATCTATTACAGGATAGAATTAGGGCCAGTCTGTTCATACTACTAGAAAAATTTGATTCCAGCAAATTACAAGCATACATCTCCTACCAAAATAATGTCAGAAGTCACATGACACCAGATTACAGTCCAACATGTTTATTTGAAATCACGTGCTTTTGGACCGTGCCCCTTCAATGAACGCCTGTGAGTTCAAATAAACTTGTTGGCTTAAAACCTGGCTAACAAAGTGTAGAGCTGGATGAACACAGCAGGCAAGCAGCATCTTAGGAGCACAAAAGCTGACGTTTTGGGCCTAGGTGTCTAAGCCCGAAACGTCAGCTTTTGTGCTCCTAAGACGCTGCTTGGCCTGCTGTGTTCATCCAGCTCTACACTTTGTTATCTCAGATTCTCCAGCATCTGCAGTTCCTATTATCTCTGGCCTAAAACCTGGTGTTGTGTGCCTTCTGATCTTGTCCACCCCAGTTCAACACCGTCACATCGCATCATAACAAAACAACAGCTTGATTCTGTTTCTATTCTTTTTTAATGTTAGAAGTGCTCTTACACACAACTGAACTTTTATTTCAATTACCAAAACATCCATGGTGTTATTTCACCAATTAAACAGCAACAGTAAAACAGCCACTTTTTTTCTGATTGATTAATTTACATGCAAAACTCATTAAGGGCATTACAGACCACCAAAGCAGAGGGAGAGAGAGGGAGAGGGGTTTTAATCAAAATGGAGATGGAAGGGGTGATATTGAGGTTTTTTCTATTTATGGGATCACAAGAGAATCACCTGAATGCAATTAAAATGAATTAATGCTTTGGAGAAATAAAACTTGAATATTCCAGCTCTTGACTCAAAACCGCTTTATTCTGGATGCTGTAACTTTGATACCAATGAATTATACCATTGGTAATGCTCCCACTTAAGGTAAGCAAGAGTCTACTTAACATCCAGAACTGATGATACAATTAAATATGAAACAACTCCCCAGAAGCCTGTGTTCTAACTCCAAATCACTCTTTATTTACAAGCGGTCAGTCCTTAACCTTGGGCCAGCTTTCTCAGAGCCAGCTCTCAGAGTGAGCAGGGTGTCTGACACTCCTGCTCTTATCTGTCATCCAAGGCTCCTTGATTGTACCAGATTAACAGACCCTATCAGGGAGCTCATATTCAATGAGGTCTGCCTGGCTGACCTTGTTACAAATACTACAAAATGGCCATTTATTCATAACATAATCTGCAGGTTATCCCTCATGACAGATTGTTTGTTGGTTGGAAATGAACATTTAGCATTTTTATGTTTTTAAGCAGGCAGTTTTCTTTTGATTTCATTTTTACCCCTCACTTTATTTATCATTTTTTGAGAAAAGAAAAAGAAAAACCTCATGATGCCTCAAAGAAAATTAATCTTAAAAAGTGATAAGCTCTTTAACATAAACATAACAGCACTATGACTGGGATTTCTTCCTTCCATGCTTCTGTACTCTTGCTGGGTTATACAATCCATAGTTGCTATTGATTCATGCCAGAATACTGGCCATGTTTTGGTAGATCATTAATTGATAATTCTTAAATCAAACCAGTGAGTGCCAATGAAATATTCGACCATGGAGAATCTGTTATTATACATGACATAAAATAAACCACACACCCACAAGTTCATTCTCCGGTGGATGGTGATCAATAACAAGAACTTCTAGCTTATATTTTTATACTGTTGCTGGTCCAACGCTGACAATAGGAGGAAACATAGATTTTCCTGGTATGCATTTGTTAGTTTTGACAGCTTTATTCACCTCTATTTTCTAAATGCATCAATTGCAAATGAAAAAGTAAATAGATCTTCATGATCATTAACTTGATCATTGAAATTCAAAAGAAAGAGAAGGGCAGAAATAACTCATCCTTCAGTTCTTTTTCTCTCAAGACAGTTCAGAACACTGACCACGTAATAGATTTTAGATAAAAAACCAACATTTCAGATCAACAATACGCCGATGTTTCACCTAAAGAGAAATTGATTTTCTCATTAGAATGAATTTGGATATGGTTATGCTTTATATATTTTCTAACCACTCGAGAACTCTGCTTCTTTATAATCATATACAAATCAATGAGCACTCTGAATATATTCTTAGTATAAAGAATGATACCGGGTTCTTTGAACAAGTAGGCTTTAGGAATTTTACAAATGTGCTATTCAAGAAATGTTATTGAAATTGTGACTTTTATTACTAAAATGTATATTCATGCATATATTAATATAATACTTTGAGAAATGTTACATATTGTGTGAACTTAGGTTTTCAAGTCATGATACAAACGAAAACCATTGTAGGATCAAAAATGTTACTATATAAACTACAGTGAAATGTGCTGTGGCAATAATCTTCAATGCTCACTTGTTTTTGAGGACACAAGTATGTTTTTCATAACAATCCATGCCACAGATCAACTCTCCAGCCAGAATAAGCATTTTTCCCTGTGTTTGCCATCTTCATAGACATCAATAGACGAGCTCTGCTGGCCCAAAACTGCCCATACAAACACCTCTTTGCTCCTTGCTCTAGGTGCAAACACAAAACTTAAAGAGTTTTGTAGGTTTTTGAGAGTGAAAGCCCGAAGCCCATGTCTCATCCCCTCTGAATGAGCCAGAAATGTTGTAAGTAAAACAATGGAGAAGATCTCATATGCACTACAAAAGGCTGATATAGAAACTGGTAGCTCATTCAGTATTCAAACGTAGAGCAGAGTTCTGTCCCATCAACTTTTTCCATTCACAGAGAGGATTTTGTTGCTGAAACTGTCTATTGTGTAACATATGTTTTGGCCTTTGTTGATCCAAGAGTCACAAGTTTCCTGGAGTTGCTATGTGCATTTTGAGAGGAATAAAGGCATTAAAAATTAGAATAGTAGAATCATAGAACCCTTACAGTGCAGAGAGAGGCCATTCAGTCAATTGAACCTGCATCAACACCTCCACCTCATCTCCATAACCTCACATTTACCATGGCTAATCCACCAAGCTTACATATCGCTAGACGCTACAGGGCAATTTAGCATGGTCAATCCACTTAACCTGCACATCTTTGAACATTGGGAGGAAACTAGAGCACCCGGAAGAAACCCATACAGACATGGGGAGAAGATGCAACACACAGTCACTCCAGGCTTAAATCGGTCCTGGGCCCCAGAAGCACTAAGCACTGTGCTTAATTATTTATTTTGCACTATTTTCATATTCTTTCAATGCTGTCATTTAATGGTTAAAAATACTTGACTGAACAAGGCATTTGAAGGCAAGAGATCATGTAATGAAATTTCCAGGAAAACATCCAATGAAAGTGAACAATCATATTCCTTTGGATTAGGTTAAAAGAAGCATAAACTTATTTTCCAGGGCAAGAATTATTGGAATGCAAGTATTTCTCTAATGAAGTGTAATCATATTCATGTTGAGAAGAAATTTCATCTTAAATTATAACGGGAAGCAAGTGAACACTTCTTTCCATCCTAGTCAACATTTGTCTTCAAACAACACGACTAACAATCAGGTCATTAATGATCTTATTGTTGTTACGTGATCTTTTTCTGCAAACATAAGTTGCCACATTTCTCTACATTACCACAGTGATAATACTTTCAATGACTTTACGAGCTGTAAGGCACAATGGGACATCCTAAGTGATGAAAGCTGTTATATAATTTTATGTTCTTTTGTTTCAATGTTAAATGTTCCTGCAAGGTTTAGGGACATTGGAAGTGTAAAAATGCAGTTGGGGGAATATCAATGTGCATTGTAGTAATATAAGACAAATTTATGCTTGTGAATCTTCATTTAATTAATTTTTGATTTGCAAGCAGAAGATTAGCTGAAAATATGGATTGAAATTTGGAGGCTTTGTCATAGAAATCATAGAATCCCCATAATGTGGACACAGGCCAGTCGACCCACCAAGTCCATATCAACCCTCCGAAGAGCATCCTACCAGGTATACCGCTCACCTGCCCCTATAACCATGCATTTCAAATGGCTAACCCCCTAGCCCACACATCTTTGGTGACTGTGGGGCAATTTCCCATGGCCAATCCATCTAACCTGCATCTTTGGGCCATGGGAGAAAACTGGAGCACTTAGGGGAAACCCGCGGAGACGCACAGAGACTGTGCAAACTTCGCACAGTAAATCACCCAAGGGAGGAATCAAACCCGGGTCCCTGGCACTGTGAGGCAGCAGTGCTAACCACAGAGTCTCTGTGCTGCCCCAGCAGCCACTGTGCTGCTCCATTAAGTCAATGTGCCATCTCATTCTCTCCTCTGTTCCCATCTCTTCCTCCCATGTCCCAAGTCATCCTCAAACTGCATGCTGCTAAATTTTTGTTTAAAACTGGATATAAGGAGTTATGGTATGGATCTGTAAAGGGAGCCTTTTAAAAGGACATAACATTGAGAAGGAATAGAAAGTGCAACACAAATGTTAAAATTATAATACCGCATTGAAAGGATATTCACTGCAACTCTGAATGTGAATCATCTACAAAATTATACCTTTACTCATGCACACAATGCCAATCTCCATTTCAAGCCAGTTTTAATCAATAAATTACTCATTACCTATCAAGTATGGTGTTCTCCCTGGTATGAGTTAGATTAGTGCCATTGATAAGATCGCACCAATGAAGAAGCACGTATTTCAATAAGTGAAATGGTTCAGTAGACTTTATTCAAGAAATGCAAAAGTAAAGGTGATACAATGCCTTTTAATTTCATTAGGCATTTCAATAAAACTCAACAGGAAGCACAGGAAAAGCAATATTACACCTTCAAGAAGAAAACAAATTAACCATCTTTTCTAGGCCTTCCAGGGAACTGTGAACAGACACCGATGGCACTCTAAAAAACATCTGAAGAAAAAGGCTGTTAATTGCTGTCTAGACATTTTATTGCTGCAATAAGTTTCTAACAGTTAATGCTATGTTTTCAGGGTTATAACATTCAGTCTAAACAATTAGTTCATTCCATTCACAAAACACCTGATTTATAATGCACCCTCCTGCTGTGGATGGAACACGTTTTACTGTTTGTGTGTGAAATGTTTAAACATGCAGCCAACATGTTCCCCTATTGTTTTTTAAACTCCTTTATCAATTATATTGAAGATTAGTGACATTTATGAAACTGATAATCACTAAATCCTGGATCAAAGGCCATTTATTAAAAGATAGAATGTTTTTTATGGTGTTCTAAAATTGGAATTTCAAACAAGTGTAGAAACATATATCCATTTTTCATTGTGATTTTTTCAATTTTACTAGGATAGTTAAACAGCAAAAATAGCATAAGATTTGACTTCCTCATTCCTCAGCAATATATTCAAAACTCGTGAGCATTTATGGTTGAAACAATAGTATTTCAACAATATTTACCTTGGAAATACTGCTGTCAGCAATTTGACTAGAATCATGAATAATCCATTTATCATTTTCAGTGCTATTCATTCTGACACTCTCAGCGATGGTTGGCCCATAATGTTAAATTCTCTGAAAGTGCTCTAAACATTGAGTCTGCCAAAAAAAAGGCTTTGAAATTTTCTGCTGTTCTAAGTTAGTTGTGATATAAATCTTACTTCCTGCAGATTGTAAGGGAGCATTAAAGCATATTCACCATTTTTCTGAAATACTTTCTTAAAAGATACTTCATTCAAATCAGAGGAGTTTAGATTCTTATGAGTTATTTAGAATAAAAATAACAAAATATATTGACAGATTGTTTTGTATTAAAGGTGCTATTTTATTTTAAAATCTGATCTGCTCATTCAGTGATTCATTGTTAAATGTACTGTAGAGTACATTGAGCCATTTAGAGGAGATGTTGTAGGTTCAATGCACATTACTGTTGAACATACAATTTTTCTTATTCATTCATGAGATGAGGCAGTGAGGCATCACTGGCTAGGTCAGGATTCATTGCCCATTCAGAGGGAAGTTAAGAGCCAACCACATTGCTTTGGGTCTGGAGACACATGTAGGCCAGAACAAGTAAGGATGGTCCAGGAACTCCCTACCTACGTCCATGCCCTCCACCTCCTCTAGGACTTCCAATTCCCCAGTCCCCAACACCTGCATTCCCCATTACAGATGGCCTAAAGGCCCTCCACTTCTTCCTGTCCCGCAGGTCTGACCTCCACTGCCACCCTCATCCGCCTAGCCGAACTCATCCTCACCCTCAACAATTTCTCTTTCAATTCCTCCCACTTTCTACAGGCAAAGGGGGTGGCCATGGGTACCCGCATGGGCCAAGCTATGCCTGCTTCTGTGTATGTTATGTGGGACAATCCCTCTTCCATACCTACTGGCCCTAAACCCAACCCCTTCCTCTGTTAGAGATAATGGGAACTGCAGATGCTGGAAATTCCAAGATAATAAAATGTGAGGCTGGATGAACACAGCAGGCCAAGCAGCATCCCAGGAGCACAAAAGCCGACGTTTCGGGCCTAGACCCTTCCTCTGTTACATTGATAACTGTATCGGCGCCCCCTTGTGCTCCCACGAGGAGCTCGAACAGTTCATCCACTTCATGAACACCTTCCACCCCAACTTTAAGTTCACCTGGAAAATCGCCAATACCTCTCTCTCCTTCCTGGGCGCCTCTGTCTCCATCTCTATCCATTTCAAGCCCACCAACTACCACAGCTACCCAGAATACACCTCCTCCCACCCTCCCTAAAAAAATGGCATCCCCTATTCCCAATTCCTTTGCCTCTGCCACATCTGCTCCCAAGATGAGGCATTCCACTCCCATACATCTCAGATGTCCTCATTTTTCAAGGCCGCAACTTCCCCACCTTAGTGGCCGAGAACGCCCTCAACCATGTCTCCCACATTTCCACAATTCATCCCTCACACACCCTCCTCGCAATAAGAACTTAAACAGAATCCCCCTTGTCCTCACTTACCACCCCACCAACCTCCAGATCCAACGCATCATCCTCCGACACTTCTGCCATCTGCAATCCGACCCCACCACCAAAGACATTTTTCCCTCCCACCCTTATCTGCTTTCTGGAGCGATCACTCTCTCTGGGACTCCCTTGTCCGCTCCACACCCCCTGCAACCCCACTACACCTGGCACTTTTCCCTGTAACCACAGGAAATACTACACCTGCCCCTACACCTCCCCCCTCACCCCCCATCCCAGGCCCCAAGAAGAGTTTCCACAAAAAAGCAGATGTTCACCTGCACATCTGCCAATGTTGTATACTGCATCCGCTGTTTCTGTTGTGGCTTCCTCTATGTCGGGGAAACCAAGCAGAGGCTTGGGGACCGCTTTGCAGAACACCTACATTCAGTTTGCACTAAACAACTGCACCTCGCAGTCGCAAACTTTTCAACACCCCCTCCCATTCCTCAGACAATATGTCCATCCTGCGCCTCCTGCAGTGCCACAACGATGCCACCCGAAGTTTGCAGGAACAGGAACTCATATTCCGCTTGGGAGCCCTGCAGCCCAATGGTATCAATGTGGTCTTCACAAGCTTCAGAATCTCTCCTACCCCCAATTCATCCCAAAACCAGCTCAGCTCGTCCCTGCCTCCCTAACCTGTCCTTCTCCCACCTATAGCCTCCTCCCATCTCAAGCCCCACCCTCATCTCTTACCTACTAACCTCATCCTGTCCCCTTGATCTGTCCATCCTTCCTGGACTAACCTATCCCCTCCCTATCTCCACACCTACACTCACCTCTACTGGCTCATCCCAGCCTCTTTGACCTCTCTGTCTCCTCTCCACCTAGCGTCTCCTCTATACATCTTCTATCCTCCTCCCCCTCTCTCCTTACTTATTTCAGCACCCCCTTCCCCTCCCCCATTTCTGAAGAAGGGTCTAGGCCCGAAACACCAGCCTTCCTTCTCCTCTGATGCTGCTTGGCCTTTGTGTTCATCCAGCTCTGCAACTTGTTACCTATTTTCCATGGATCTGTATCCGTCTGCTCCCTGGCCATTCATGTATCTGTCTAGGTACATCTTAAATGACGCTATCGTGCCCACCTCTAGCACCTCTGCTGGCAACGTGTTCCAGGCACCCACCATCCTCTGCATAAAGAACTTTCCACGCATATCCCCCTTAAACTTTTCCCAGCTCACCTTCAAATTATGACCCCTACTAATTGAGTCCCCCGCTCTGGGGAAAAAGCTTCTTGCTATGCACCCTGTCTATACCTCTCATGATCTTGTAGACCTCAATCAGGTCGCCCTCAACCTCTATCTTTCTAATGTAAATAATCCTAAAATACTCAACCTCTCTTCATAACTAGTGCCCTCCATACCAGAGAACATCCTGGTGAACCTCCTCTGCACCCTCTCCAAAGCGTCCACATCCTTTTGGTAGTGTGGCGACCAGAACTGTATGCATTATTCCAAATGTAGTCGAACCAAAGTCCTACATAACTGTAACATGACCTGCCAACTCTTGTACCCAATACCCCGTCTGATGAATGAAAGCAACCTATATGCCTTCTTGACCACTCTATCAACCTACATATCACCTTTCGGGTACAATGGACCTGAACATCCAGAACTCTCTGTGCATCAGTTTTCCCCAGGGCTTTTCCACTTACGGCACAGTTCGCTCTTGAATTGGATCTTCCAAAATGCATCACCTCGCATTTGCCTGGATTGAACTCTATCTGCCATTTCTCCACCAAACTCTCCAATCTATCTATATTCTGCTGCATTCTCCGACAGTCCCCTTCACTATCTGCTACTCCACCAATCTTAGTGTCTTCTGCAAACTTGCTAATCAGACCATCTACACCTTCCTCCAGATCATTTATGTATATCACAAACAACAGTGGTCCCAGCATGGATCCCTGTGAAACACCACTGGTCACAGTTCTCCATTTTGAGAAACTCCCTTCCACTACAACTCTCTGTCTCCTGTTGCCCAGCCAGCTCTCTATCCATCGAGCTAGCACACCCTGGGCCCCATGCGACTTCACTTTCTCTATCAGCCTACCATGGTAAACCTTATCAAACACCTTACTGATGTCCATGTATATGACATCTACAGCCCTCAACTTTGTCACTTAATCAAAGAATTCTAGCAAGTTGGTAAGACATGACCTTCCCTGCATAAAACCATGCTGCCTATCACTAACAAGGCCATTTTCTTTCAAATGTAAATAGATCCTATCCCTCAGTATCTTCTCCAGTAGTTTCCCCACCACTGATGTCAGGCTCACCGGTCTATAATTACCTGGATTACCCTTGCTATCCTTCTTAAGCAAAGGGACAACATTAGCAATTCTCCAGAGTTCTGGGATCTCGCCCATGCTCAATGATGCTGCAAAGACATCTATTAAGGCCCCAACAACTTCCTCTCTCGCTTCTCTCAGTAACCTGGGATAGATCCCATCAGGACCTAGGGACTTGTCCACCCTAAAGCCTTTTAAAATACCCAATGTTTTCCCCCTCCTTATGCTAACATGACCTCGGTAATCAAACATCTATTTTTAGCCTCAACATCCGTCATGTCCCTTTTCTCTGTGAACACTAATGCAAAGTACTCATTAAGAATCTTACTCATTTTCTCTGAATCCTCGCATAACTTCCTTCCTTTGTCCTTGAGTGGGCCAACCCTTTCTCTAGTTAACCTCTTGCTCCTTATGTATGAATAAAAGGTTTTGGGATTTTCCTTAACCCTGTTTGCTAAAGATATTTCATGACCCCTTTTAGCCCTTTTAATTCCTCATTTCAGATTGGTCCTACTTTCCCGATATTCTTCCAAAGCTTCATCTGTTTTCAGTTGCCTAGACCTTATGTATACTTCCTTTTTCCTCTTTGCTAGTTTGACAATTTCACCTGTCATCCGTGGTTCCCTAATCTTGCCATTTCTATCCCTCATTTCCACAGGACATCCTGTCCCGCACTCTAATCTACATCTCTTTAAAAGCGTCCCACATATCAAATGCAGATTTACTCTTAAACAGCTGCTCCCAATTCATATTCCCCAGCTCCTGCTGAATTTTGCTATAGTTGGCCTTCCCCCAATTCAGCACTCTTCCTTTAGGACCACTCTTGTCTTTGTCTATCAGTATTCTAAAACGTATGGAATTGTGATCACTATTCACAAAATAATCCCCTACTGAAACTTCAACCACCTGGCTGGGCTCATTCCCCAACACCAGGTCCAGTATGACCCCTACCTGAGTTGGTCTATTTACATACTGCTCGAGAAAACCCTCCTGGATGCTCCTTACAAATTCTGCTCCACCTAACCCCTATCACTAGTTAAATCTCAGTCAATGTTGGGAAAATTAAAATCTCCCATCACCACCACCCTGTTGCTTCTACATCTTTCCATAATCTGTCTACATATCTGTGCATCTATCTCACGTTCGTTGTTGGGAGGCCAGTAGTACAGCCTCAGCATTGTTACTGCACACTCCCTATTTCTGAGCTCTGCCCATATTGCCTCACTGTTCGAGTCTTCCATAGTGCCCTCCTTCAGCACAGCTGTAATATCCTCTTTGACCACTAATGCAACTCCTTCACACCTTTTATCTCCCTCTCTATCCTGCCTGAAGCATCTGTATCCAGGGATATTTAGTTGCCAATCTTGCCCTTCCTTCGACCAAGTCTCAGTAATAGCAATAACATCATACTCCCAGGTACTAATCCAAGCCCTCAGTTCATCTGCCTTACCTTCTACACTTCTCGTATTAAAACAAATACACCTCAGACCACCTGTCTCTTTGTGTTCATCATCTGCTCTCTGCCCACTCTTACCCTTAGTTGCACTGACTTCATTGTCTAGTTCCTTACAGGCTTTAATTACTACCTCCTTACTGTCTACTAACCTTCTCACTTGGTTCCCATCCCCCTGCCACATTAATTTAAATCCTCTCCAACAGTGTTAGCAAAAATAGCCCCTAGGACATTGGTTCCCATCCCAAAAATCTGAGCCCCTTCCTCCTGCACCATCTCTCAAGCCACTCATTTATCCTGCCTTTTCTTTCATTTCTACTCGGGCTAGCATGTGGCACTGGTAGCAATCCTGAGATTACTACCACGGAGATCCTACTTTTTAACTTGGCTTCAAACTCCCTAAATTTTGCTTCATCCCATTTTTTGACCTCCCAACTTCACCCCTAAATGAGGCTTTTTAGAGGAAAGTTCAGCCAATAGCAGGCATTGGACTCAGCTGGCATGGTTGTTTACAAGCACTCAGGAGGTTCCCTTTATGACAGGTACGAAGTAACTAATCAAAGGGCCTAACATTGTGAAGGGCAGTGCTTGGCTTATACACTTCATGGTAAAGTCCTGGGGAGTGTTGCTGAACAAAGTGACCTTGGAGTGCAGCGGCATAGTTCCTTGCAAGTAGAAGGAACTATGAAGGATAATGAAGAAGGCATTTGGCTTGCCTTTGTTGATCAGTGTTTTTAGAACAGGAATTGGGAGGTCATGTTGGGGTTGGATTGGGCATTACTTAGGTTACTATGGAATGTTGTGTGCAATTCTGGTCTCCCTTCTGTAGGAAAGATGGTGTGAAACTTGAAATGGTTCAGAAAAGATTTACAAGGATATTGCCAGGATTGGAGGGTTTGAGCTATAGCGAGAGGCTGAATAGGTTGGGGCTATTTTCCCTGGACCATCAGAAGCTGAGGGGTGATCTTATAAAGGTTTATAAGATCATGAGGGGCATGGAAAGGTTGACTAGATGAGGTCTTTTCCTTGGGTTCGGTGAGTCCAAAATTAGAGGCAATAAATTTAAGGTGAGTGAGGAAAGATTTAAAAGGGACCCAAGGGATAACCCTTTCAAGCAGTGAGAGGTATGTGCATGGAACGAGCTGCCAGAGGAAGTGGTGCAGGCTGGTACAATTACAACATTTAAAAGGCATTTGGATGGGTATATGAATAGGAGGAATATGGGCCAATACTGGCAAATGGGATTAGATTTATTTAGGATATCTGGTCTGCATGGAAGACTTGAATCGAAGCATCTGTTTTTGTGCTGTATTTCCCTATGACTCTATCTCTCTAAGAGAGGTCCCACTGAGAACAACCACCTGCCCCATTGTCTGACCCTTGACCACACAATCACCTTCCCATGATTATCCCTCTTGCCTTCACTCACTAATGTCAGCTCTTGGCAAGTAGACTTTCCGCGCACGCGCACGCACACACACATACCCCTCTCAGGGGCTTTGATAGCAGGAAAAGCAGCCCCCATCCATCATTTGGCAGAGAACTGGCCCAACAAAACTTCATGGTGCTAATCTTCCTGATAAATTCTTGCCTGTTCTCGATCTGATGGGCAGGACCCTCCATTAGATACTGCCCTGGATGGCCTGGATTTTTATTCGCATGGTGGGTGGCAGGAATCAGGACATTTCCCAGCTTGGACAATCTTTCTTGGGCACGAGCACCAACTAGAACAGGATTTTCATTGTTGCAAGAGGAGGTAGGGATGTTAATTGCAGTCGGATTATGCAACCCTAGAATAATTTCAGAATCAGCCCACAGGGATGGTTGGGTGCCAATGTGAACTATTTAAAAGCCCTGTCCCAGGATTGTGGGACTTTATCACAGTTAGCTCAAAATAATCCTTCTGCTCTTACCCTTCACAAATTACCTATATCCATCAATACTACCTCATGCCATCTGCCCACCTCCTATGTCCCCCTGATGTCCATGTCAAGATTGTCACCTCAAACAACCCCTATGATTCCTCAGGCTGCTAATACAGGCCTGTGCCCAGGCTACCTGGTCCAGAGATAGGAATACTACCACTTCATCACAAGTGCCCTACACATTATGCAATTTAAAGAAGCAATGAACCCTATAGTGACAATGGCATGTGCCAACAGAAAGCTTTTAAAAAATAATTCAGACTTACCAGAGATTTGACAGTCAAAGCTGTCAATCAGGAAGGGGCTCAAGTGTTTCAAGAGAGGAATGGATGTCTGAGCCCTCAGCTATCAATACAAAATGAGGTTTGGTTGAGAACTCAGAAGGCTATTATTCTCTTGAAGCATCAGAGCCCCCGTTTAATTGACAACCAGAGCTATCTGATCTCTGCTATTAATATCATGTTTATTTACATTGTGTTAAAAGGTTTCAAGTACTTGTAGTTTCAGCTATTGAAAATTTAAAGGGTCTGAATGATTGACACTATCATTGTCATGGAATTTACAGAGTTTTAAAAATGTATTTGAAAGTTATCAGTGATTGATTGTATTTTTGAGGAATGTGTCTTTTCCACATAAACCTGCCACTGTTAGGTTCATTGCTTCCACACAGCGTAAAGAAGTGTACACACAATGTGCAGTGCGTGAATGAGCAACAAAGTGCCATAACATGCAAGGGAGGAACCACGGGAATGTGTGGAGGAACATAATATGGCAATGGGTCGTGAACGGCCATGGGGGTGTTTGGAGTGGCTTTGTCTGGCATGGGTAAACATGAGGAGGATCTATTGAACTTAACATTCCTTCATGTAGACAACTGTTCACACCAGTTATGAGTTCCTGTGAACCACAACTCTTTAAGGCGCTAGACTGATGCAATAAGTATTGTGAAGGAGTAAGTCATGCCTATCAGCTGAATGCAACCAGTCAGCGTGGGAATGCTAGGTGACAGCTGGTGATCTAAACTAACCTGAACACTTAACAGACTCTAGTTTAAATTTTAAAAAAGGCAAGAAATGAAGTCAGGAATGTTAGAATCAAGACCCATGCACCATTCTTAAAGGGCATCCATGTCAGCTCAAATCAGCAAAAATTTAGGCTGATGACTCTATGACCTAAAACTTACACTTTTGTTCTTTTCTCCCAACATTGTCCCTTTCACTTGCTTGGATTTTTTGTCAATTCTGATGGAAGCTCTTTGATATTAAACTTTTACTCTGTTTCCCTCTCCACAGATACTTGTCTGACCTGCTGAATATTTCCAATATTTTCAGTTTAAAATTTACCTTTTACAAAAGACAGAGCTTGGCTGTGACTCTTGCACTCCCCTAGGAAGAATAACATCCCTGCACTACTTATTTAGGTTTATTTGTGAAAACCATCACTTAGGTGAGATATAGGAGGACAACCAATCCCAAAGAACAGTATCTCAGCATTAGTTAATCCTTTAAAGAGGGGACAAGCATAGAAACATGTTGGGACCAGACAGACAGAGAGAGAGAGAAGGGAATTGTTTCAGTTTAGAGGCAGGCAGCTTGACATTCAAACCTTTCCACCTTTACAGTAGTGTTATTCCTGAATATTCATAGAACATTCCAAATGCCCCACCAAGGCCTGGCACTGTCCTCATTGATTGTACTATATTATTTTTCTCAGCAAGAATCACTGGGTAGCAGGAATGTTGATACCCCCTTTTTTTCTTTCCCAGCTCAGAGATGCTGAGGACAGCTATTACATCTGGAAACACCACCTTGGCTGAGATCAAAATGAAACCTTGGCCTGTCACAGCCTATTGTTACTTATCAGCGAAGCTGTCTAATCCACTGGGAGAACATAAGATCATCTTCTCTGCAAAGATCAGGCAAAATGTATCGCTGAAAATTTGGAGACCTTACCTTGAGACACTGGTAATAATTTGAGATCATTATCATGCCATAGTTGCTTATTTTCTTCAACTTTTCATCAATACCACATGCCCCCTTTAAATACTTCCATTAAGACACTTAATGAATCACATTGACTTGACATTGCTTTTCTCTTTAGAATTCCATACAGATTACTAACATTACTGATTTTGTAAAGAAGGAATTGTCAATGTAAGCTTAAGTCTCATTTGACCATGCAGGGGCTTGTTCAAGCATTGTGCCATCGTAAAGTGATATCTTAAAGGGAATTGGCATTTCAGTCTTGGAATGTTTTGCCCATTTCGTTTATCAAGGTATCTGGGATTTGTGGTAATAAATGGAGCATTGATAAATATAGTTTTTGTCAATGAACAACCATTTTCTCGAGGGTTTTATAAATCTATGACTCCTGGTATAGACATGCTCAATGTTGTGTATGTTTCAGATAACATTAAAATGTCAGTTGTCTACAATGATGTCATATTCTGATTCCTTTTTTAAGCTAACCACAAGTAGCAAACAACACAGTTTAAAATGAATAATCTTCAGTTGCTCAGAGTGGACTTCTAATTGTAATATTCAGTGGATTTGCAGCTAGGTATTAATTGGAGCCATATATTCAGCATAAAAATTTCCAGTAACAAATGCTATTTCAAAACAATTCCAAAGGAGATTGAATCTTTTTCTGATAACCAAAAACAGTGAGAATTTTAATTTCAACACTTCTGACAGACATGCTTCCCACATCCCTGAGTCAAAGATAGCTATTTGTGATTAACCAACGCATTTCCTGGTTGGGTTGGGTACAGTAAAAACATTCAAAGATCAAATT
The DNA here is from genome assembly GCF_030684315.1 of Stegostoma tigrinum. NCBI lineage: Eukaryota > Metazoa > Chordata > Chondrichthyes > Orectolobiformes > Stegostomatidae > Stegostoma > Stegostoma tigrinum. The sequence continues at coordinate 41,970,660 of NC_081372.1, read as the reverse complement.
CAACTCCAATTTTGTAACCCATACTGATCTCCTGTGCAGATGGCCAATGCTGTTTCCATTTGAACCGAAAGAGCAGTAACAGCACACTAACACTTCTCACATCATCCCTGGGCTTTGTTTAGTTAAGAGAGTAAACCAAAAATTCTATCCAACCGAAAGCTAATTCCATAGATCCATCCCCAGCCTATTTACTTTTCTTCTAAAATGGAGGTCATGCCATATGATTGCAATTCAGGCTCTCAGGCTTTCTCTTCCTTTTGGGGACATATCATGGGGATGATATTAGACCTCAAATAGTTCTCACAGATGGTGGCCACCCTCAGTCAACAGCCTCACATGAATTCTTTCACATGTCTCCGCATAAGCTACATCAGGAGACATCTCAGTGTCGCTTGTTGCCAATTTGTAAATAATCATAAAATGATTCAGCTCATTTGTTTAAGGAGAATTTCAAAAAATAAAAAAAATTGTATCTATTCCTTTATTCAAAATGTGTTTTAGTACCACAGTCAAAACAAACAACACGTCAGAAACTGTCATTTGATGCAGTAAGATGCAAGGAAAAGACAGCAACGAATCATTTAATATACCACAAATGGGCAAGATAATTTGCTTCTTTGGATGTTTCCTTCAAGAGCAAATTAATGGTGGTTCTATCTTTTTATGTGGATTTTTCTTAAGTCTAATTGAAAAATTCCCAGGTGTCTTATTTTCATAAATAATGTATGTTCAATCCATATTTAACAGGGGTTTAAATTAGGCTTGGAAAATTTATTGAAAACTGGACTTGCAAATTTTCACTGTGGTTTTTACAAAAAGCTTTCATTTGGGAAGTTTTAAATCTTGTGTATTTTGGCAAGAGTGTTTATGCCATTTTAAAAAAACATATTCATTCACAAGGCAGAGACTATATTTATTGTATTCTTAAAGGTCACGGTGAGCTGTCATCCTTAAACGCAGCTATTCTTGTGATATAAATAGCCCCACCCACCCTGTTGTTAGGGAGGAGGATCCAGATTACTGACCTGACAATAGTGAAGGAAAGGTAACATACTTACAGGTCAGGATTTTGTATGAGCTCGTTGCCCTTGACTGTTTAGACATTGGAGGTTTGGAAGATGCTGTCCAAGGAGATTTTGTGAGCTACCACATTGGTTCTAATAAATGTTATACCCTAAGCAGCCTCAGTGCATTGATGATGGACTGGCTTTTTGAAGGTGGTAGATGAGGTGCCATTAAGCAGACTTCTTTGACCTGATACACACTCACCAAGACTTGCAATTGGACACAAATTCTCGGTGACATACAAGTGCGTCTTGAAATCTCAGGATTTTTCTGTCAGAATTGGACTTTGTAATTCAGGTACTTTGCTGAGTGTCCACCAAGTCATTAGCATCTGTGGTCCGCTCGAGCTAACCCAGCATCTTTAACTCTAATCTGATTAATAACAACAACTATTCTCCCGAATCACAGCTGCTCCCATGAGGAGGGACGACCTGAAGAGGCTACATGTATTTTGTTCTGATTTGTGTCACTTTAAACCTATCCACAGTTAGTTTTGACAGATGGGTTATATTTGTAAATTTGGTTGAGCATGTAGCTTCTGCCCTTATCCTATTCAGCCAATGACACACTGTGAATTAAGCTTTCTCTAATGTCACTCGTTGGTATAACACTGACCTCCTAAAGGGTGAATTCCATGGACTGGGGGGAGGAACTTAGATAATTGAGCTCTGAAGAAGGGTCACTGGACCCAAAAGACGAACTCTGTTTCTTTCTCCACAGATGCTGCCAAAATTGCAAAGTTTCTCCGGCAATTTCTGTTTTTATTACTTAAATTATTGATATTGACACCAACTAATCACAGCCTGAATCTGGCTAAATGAACAACAATATAAACTAATACAGTACATAAGGCAGGTTGAATGAGCTAGTAGGGGAGCAGGTGGGAAGTATTCAGTCTGATTGATTTAAAAACAAAACCAACTTCAACCAGCTTTATACAATAACCTGAAGGCTTTCACAATGCATTGATACTGTCCCTACCTCCGAGGCAGGAGGCCCATGTTTAAGGCTTGCCTGGTCCAGAGGTGGATAATAGCATATCTAGCATATCATGAATTGGAGGTGTTGGACTGGAGTGGCAAATTCAGAAATCATACAACACCAGGTTATAATCCAACAGGTTTATTTGAAATCACAGGCTTTCAGAGTGTAGCCCTTTTGTAAGCTGAAGTAAGAGAGTACACTGAACACAGAATTTATGTGCAGCAAGAGAGATCAAGGGCAGAGAGATCAAAAGACCATACATATCTCATACCAATTGCACCATTTGTACAAAGTGCTACTGTGGAGAAGGATCTAGATAAATGTATAGAAATATCTTGAACAATGTCCATATTAGAGAGAAGGAGGTGCTGGATGTCTTAAAATGCATTAAGGTGTGCAAATCCTCAGAACCAGATCAGGTGTACCTTAGAACTTTCTGGGAAACTAGGGAAATGATTGCTGGATGCCTTGTTAAGCAATTTACATCTCTGAAAGCCATAGGTAAAGTGTTCGAACACTGGAAATTGGCTTACTTGATGCCATCATTTAAGAAAGGTAGCAAGGAAAAGCTGCGGAACTATAGACCAGTGAGCCTGACATTGATGGTGGGTAGGTTGTGGGTAGGGACAGGCTTTACATGTATTTGGAAAAGCAAAGACTGACTAGAGAGAGTCAACATGGCTTTGCGCATGGGAAATTGTGTCTCACTAACTTGATTGACATTTGTGAAGAAGTAATGAAGTTTGATGAAGAAAAAGTGGTGGATGCTGTCTGTGTGCACTTCAGTAAGGCATTCAACAAGGTTCCATGTGCTAGACTGGTTAGCAACGTTAGATCATATGGAATACTGGGAGAACTAGCCATTTGGATCGAATATTGGCTCAAAGTGGGTAGTGTTGGAAGGTTGCCTTTTGGACTGGAGACCGGTGACCAGCAGTGTGCCGTGAGTCTCGGTGCTGGGTCCACTGCTTTTTGTCATTTATATAAATGATTTGGATGTGAATGTAGAAGGTATGGTTAGTAAGTTTGCAGATGACACCAAAATTGTTGGCATAGCAGACTGTGAAGAAGGTCACTGCAAGGTTCCAAGATAATAAAATGTGAGGCTGGATGAACACAGCAGGCCAAGCAGCATCTCAGGAGCACAAAAGCTGACGTTTCGGGCCTAGACCCTTCATCAGAGAGGGGGATGGGGGGAGGGAACTGGAATAAATAGGGAGAGAGGGGGAGGCGGACCGAAGATGGAGAGTAAAGAAGATAGGTGGAGAGGGTGTAGGTGGGGAGGTAGGGAGGGGATAGGTCAGTCCAGGGAAGACGGACAGGTCAAGGAGGTGGGATGAGGTTAGTAGGTAGCTGGGGGTGCGGCTTGGGGTGGGAGGAAGGGATGGGTGAGAGGAAGAACCGGTTAGGGAGGCAGAGACAGGTTGGACTGGTTTTGGGATGCAGTGGGTGGGGGGGAAGAGCTGGGCTGGTTGTGTGGTGCAGTGGGGGGAGGGGATGAACTGGGCTGGTTTAGGGATGCAGTAGGGGAAGGGGAGATTTTGAAACTGGTGAAGTCCACATTGATACCATATGGCTGCAGGGTTCCCAGGCGGAATATGAGTTGCTGTTCCTGCAACCTTCGGGTGGCATCATTGTGGCAGTGCAGGAGGCCCATGATGGACATGTCATCAAGAGAATGGGAGGGGGAGTGGAAATGGTTTGCGACTGGGAGGTGCAGTTGTTTGTTGCGAACTGAGCGGAGGTGTTCTGCAAAGCGGTCCCCAAGCCTCCGCTTGGTTTCCCCAATGTAGAGAAAGCCGCACCGGGTACAGTGGATGCAGTATACCACATTGGCAGATGTGCAGGTGAACCTCTGCTTAATGTGGAATGTCATCTTGGGGCCTGGGATGGGGGTGAGGGAGGAGTTGTGGGGACAAGTGTAGCATTTCCTGCGGTTGCAGGGGAAGGTGCCGGGTGTGGTGGGGTTGGAGGGCAGTGTGGAGCGAACAAGGGAGTCACGGAGAGAGTGGTCTCTCCGGAAAGCAGACAGGGGTGGGGATGGAAAAATGTCTTGGGTGGTGGGGTCGGATTGTAAATGGCGGAAGTGTCGGAGGATAATGCGTTGTATCCGGAGGTTGGTGGGGTGGTGTGTGAGAACGAGGGGGATCCTCTTGGGGCGGTTGTGGCGGGGGCGGGGTGTGAGGGATGTGTCGCGGGAAATGCGGGAGACGCGGTCAAGGGCGTTCTCAATCACCGTGGGGGGGAAGTTGCGGTCCTTAAAGAACTTGGACATCTGGGATGTGCGGGAGTGGAATGTCTTATCGTGGGAGCAGATGCGGCGGAGGCGGAGGAATTGGGAATAGGGGATGGAATTTTTGCAGGAGGGTGGGTGGGAGGAGGTGTATTCTAGGTAGCTGTGGGAGTCGGTGGGCTTGAAATGGACATCAGTTACAAGCTGGTTGCCCGAGATGGAGACTGAGAGGTCCAGGAAGGTGAGGGATGTGCTGGAGATGGCCCAGGTGAACTGAAGGTTGGGGTGGAAGGTGTTGGTGAAGTGGATGAACTGTTCGAGCTCCTCTGGGGAGCAAGAGGCGGCGCCGATACAGTCATCAATGTACCGGAGGAAGAGGTGGGGTTTGGGGCCTGTGTAGGTGCGGAAGATGGACTGTTCCACGTAACCTACAAAGAGGCAGGCATAGCTGGGGCCCATGCGGGTGCCCATGGCCACCCCCTTAGTCTGTAGGAAGTGGGAGGAGTCAAAAGAGAAGTTGTTGAGTGTGAGGACGAGTTCCGCTAGGCGGATGAGAGTGTCGGTGGAGGGGGCCTGGTCGGGCCTGCGGGACAGGAAGAAGCGGAGGGCCTTGAGGCCATCTCCATGCGGAATGCAGGTGTACAGGGACTGGACGTCCATGGTGAATATGGGGTGTTGGGGGCCAGGGAATTGGAAGTCCTGGAGGAGGTGGAGGGCGTGGGTGGTGTCACGGACATAGGTGGGGAGTTCCTGGACCAAAGGGGAGAAAATGGAGTCCAGATAGGTGGAGATGAGTTCGGTGGGGCAGGAGCAGGCTGAGACGATGGGTCGACCAGGGCAGGCAGGTTTGTGGATTTTGGGAAGGAGATAGAAACGGGCCGTGCGGGGTTGGGGGATAGAAAGGTTCAACAGGACCTTAATAAGATGGGCAGATGGGCTGAGGAGTGGCAGGTGGAGTTTAATTTAGGTAAATGTGAGGTGCTGCAATTTGGTAAGGCAAATCAGGGCAGGATTTATACACTTAATGGTAAGGTCCTGGAGTGTGTTGCCAAACAAAGGGACCGATTCACAGGTAGGCACAGTATTGAAGAAGTTGTTTAGCTTGCCTTTATTGGTCAGTGCATTGAGTATAGGAGTTGGGAGGTCACGTTGTGGCTGTACAGGGCATTGGTTAAGCCACAATTGGAATATTGCATTCAATTCTGGTCTCGCTGCCATAGGAAAGATGTTGTGGAACTTGAAAGAGTTCAGAAAAGATTTACAAGGATATTGCCTGGCTTGGAGAGTTTGAGTTATAGGAAGAGGCTGAATAGGTTGGGGCTATTTTCCACGGAGCATCAGAGGCTGAGGGAGGACATTATAGAATTTTATAAAATCATGAGGGGCATAGATAGGGTGAATTGCCAAGATCTTTTCCCCAGGTCGGGGAGTCCAAAACTAGACGGCATACGTTTTAGGTGAGAGGGTAAAGATTTAAAAGGGAGAAATCTTTTCACACTGAGGGTGGTGTGCATTTTGAATGAGCTGTCAGAGGAGGTGGTGGAAGCTGGTACAATTACAACATTTAAAAGGCACCTGGATGGATACATGAGTGGGAACAGTTTGGAGGGATATGGGCCAAATGCTGGCAAATGGGACTAGATTAATTTAGCATATTTGGTCAGCATGGACAAATTGAACCAAAGGGTCTGTTTCCGTGCTGTGCAACACTTTAACTAATATGACCATCTTCACAGTGCACTATCTTTTCAATCGCATTGATAAGGATAAACACTGCAGCCATTGGAGGATCATTGTCTGTCAGACTTTGTTTTCTGCCTGCCTAATATTATCATAACAAATAAACAAAAATATTTAAGTAAATAAAAAGAAACATTTTTTTCAAATGGCTGAATAATGTGACTTTTGCAAGTTTGCTCACAGGTTCAGCAGTGACCAGGGATCAATTTTAATTCCTGGGGACTCGAGGGCAATCCTGTAGGATTGGCAATGCTAATTCATTGGGGAAAAAACCATGTGAACTGCCTGTTTTTTCTTTGAAATAATAGCTTAGGATCTCTTGCATTCACCTGAAAGGACAGATAAGGCCTCAGATAACAATCTCATTGAAAGGATAGCACCTCTGTTAATGCAGCATTTTTTCAGGAGCAAACTGGAAAGTTTACTAAGGCATGTTGATCATTTCCAAAACAAAACTGCAAGTCCTATCATTGATGTCCACAAAAATAATAAGGTTATTTAAACTGGTTATAATGTGCTTGAACATTTCATGTTGATACTTGAGAAAAATAATGTATGTTTAAAATGGGCAAAATGGCTGCAGCATGTTATACATCTTCAAAGATTGGTTCATTTCACTTACTTTAAACTTTTATTGATGGCAGTTGTCTATTCTACAGGAATTTTTTTTCCCCCGATCACTTACCGATATATAATTAATTTGAAGCAACTCCCAGTCAGCAATTTGATTTTCTTTTGATGGAGTAACAAGAATCAGTCACAGATATAATCAGTACAATGACAGGAGTTCAAATTCCGGGGAGGGGGTGAATATCTACTAATGAATGCAAATGTTTTGTCTTTAGTTCTGTTGTTCAGCTGATGCTTTCCAAACAGAACAAATGCCTTCATTCCTCACAGCTAATGGTCAAGATGGAATTTACTATACAGAGATATCTCATTTCGCCTTTACTTATCACAGGCAGTATCTGATTACAATTACAATTTCAGTTGCCGCAGCTGACTATAGTTTCAACTTTTTAAGTAGCACGTATGAGCAACTTGAGCTCCATCGGTGTATGAGTCACCCAGTCCAGATATTGGTCTGCAGTAAATTAACTATCAAAGATTGAGGTGGAATAGATGGTCTTGCTGTGCCTGAATTCGGAAGAGCAAACTAAGCCTGTTCATGATTACTACCCATCAGCTCCTGCTGGACATGTCCACAAACATCAGCTGAGGAAGAATCAGCTTTGACAGTGATTCCTGCTGTATTTGAACAATATATTCACTGTTAAAGCTTGAACGTGGTCACTTCCATGAGATTTCAGGAGCAGGCTACTTCTTACAGAACTGTTGCTTAGTAACAACTCACTACTTTCAAGAAGAAATCTGCATATATAATAATCCAAAAAATAAAACCACCAAACACCGAACTATTCTCAGCTGGGCCTCCCTTTTGCAGAATCCTTCCTCTTGTTTCTTGCTGCAATTTCCACCACACTTGGACAAACAACCATCAGTGCAGCTTAACAAACAACATTGGACAAGGCTATGGCCCCCGTGTTACAAAATTCATTTAATCCATACTGACTTAACATATTCCAGTAGAACAAAAGGATATAAGATGAGACTGAGTGCTCCTAGACGAGGGAGAGAGGAAAAATTAAAGCAAAGTTTCTACTTCTGATTAAGATAACAAAGTGTGAAGCTGGATGAACACAGCAGGCCAAGCAGCAGCTCAGGAGCACAAAAGCTGACGTTTCGGGCCTAGACCCTTCATCAAAGAGCTCTGATGAAGGGTCTAGGCCCGAAACGTCAGCTTTTGTGCTCCTGAGATGCTGCTGGGCCTGCTGTGTTCATCCAGCTTCACACTTTATTATCTTGGATTCTTCAGCATCTGCAGTTCCCATTATCTCTCTTCCATTCCTGATTGTTGGTCTTTTGACCCCTGACAGAAAGTGCATGTGGCAAACATCGATTGAGAAGATAATGATAATATCCCCTTCAACTGAGCTGGCTAATACCATCTGTAATCAGACTCCCACGTGAAGAGTGGGCTATTTAACAAAGGGTTAATGGTACCACTGAAGTCAAATCTCATCATGAGTCACTGCTTTCAAAAGAAGAAGATTAATTGAAGCTTATAGTTATAATACCTTTAATGTAATAAAATGTCTCAACTTATTTCAGAAGCGTCCTATAGAACAAAAATAAATATGTCACCCTTTTGTTGATATCATACAAAAGCAATCATGTATAAAATGTGATTTAATAATGTATGGTTCCATAGGCAGTGTTTACGATCTTATTTGTATGTCTAACAACCTGCATGTGCATTTAAAAAAGACAAACTGAGGATGCTGGAAATCGGAAACATAAGCAGAAATTGCTAATAAAATTCAGCAGGTTCGTCAGCATCTGTGGGGAGAAGGCGGAGTTAACATTTTGAGTCAAGTGTTCCTTCTTCAGAATTTGTATGTGCATTGTGCCTTTAGTATTATAAAACATCTCCAAGATGCTTTACAAAGAAAAAGTTCGCTTCAGGCAACATAGTAAGATATTAGAGCAGAGAGTGGTGATCGTATGGAATGAGCTGCCAGAGGAAGTGGTGGAGTCTAGTAAGATTATAACATTTAAAGGATGGGTATGTGGATAGGAAGGGTTTAGAGGGATAAGAATCAAATACTTGTAAATGGGACTAGATTAATTTAGGATATCTAATTGGCATGGATGAGCTGGACTGAAGGATCTGTTTCTATGCTGTATATCTCTATGACTCTATGATCAAAAGATTAATCAAAAGGAAAGTTTCAAGAGGCATTTTAAAAAGGGAAGGATATGAAATATGTAGGTTAGGGCCTTAATGAGTTAAAGGCACAATTACCAAAGTTAGAGCTTGGTGTGAGGATTCTGCCTGGATTAGTGAACAGTCTGAGGAATGCCCAGCACTGTGGGAAGAAAGACATTGATCTTGGTGCCACCATCTTCTCTTCGATACCTCACACTCAGTCAACCTCTGCTACTGTTCACACCTCCCACCAAGGCTCCCGCTCTTCCACTCTCACAGTTTCCTGCAACATCTTCCTTTTTTTGCTGCCCTGTCCCCTGAAACCACTAACCCTGAATGCACTCTGTGCTGCCTACTCACTCACTCGGGCTAACACCTCCTGCACCAAAACTAACAGCTGTACTAACCAGTATCATCTCTCTTCATACCTGTCTCTCTTACTCATTACAGGGTTGCCCAGCATTAGGCTCTTCAGCCCTTATGTGGAGAGACCCTGAATCTGACCACTTCAACTGGCTAACAGACTGTGCCCAAGGCCTGGCCTGGTATCTGAGGTTGATCTTGACTTACTGTGCCAGCACCCCCCTCAGTGAAATCTATTCCCCTTGACTTCACTGAGGCCTGCTGATCATAATGGCAAGCACATTGCTTTATGTGCTCTATGCTAAACTTCAAGAGAAGACACAGTACTGTGATCCTGGTATCTCTAATTGAGCATGCAGAGCCCATAAAGACATGGCAAGGCAGAGTAAGGCAGTGATGCTATGAACATTCAGGTGGGCTCAGAGCAAGTGAATGCCAAGGCAGTGAGCGAAGGCTGTTTGCTCCTGAGCACAAACTACAGCTAAAAACAAAGTGCAAAGCTTGGTTCTGAAGAAGAAATCTTTGTGGCATAATGAGATGGGAAGTCTGACGCAATCAGTCTTGATGTTGGGAGCAACTCAATGCATCTTTCATGCCTTTGCCAAGTAGTATGGGTTGTTTCTCACTAGGCAACAGTGAGTAGCCAATGAAGAGGAATTATTGCTTATTAAATACCTTGTTAATGGCTCAACTTGCATCTTTCACATTCACCTTCCCTTTTTACCAAGGGCACTCAACAAGTTAGATGTTGAGAATTCTCAACAAGAAAGTCAAAGTGGGTATATGGCAACAGTTTCCATTGCAGCCTGAAGTGTGGCATCACAGTACAGAAGTGTACTGTATGTGGATCTGAGATATGCCATAAGGGCTCTTGAAGGTTCACACTTGTCCAGCGCTAATGTGGATGTGGGGTGCATTGTGGCCAGAGTCCATGGAGTGTCTCGAGATATTGCTGCCTAGTCTCCAACATATATGTTCTTCACAGCAAGTGGTGAGCTGAAGTTGCCATATACCCACTTTGACTTTCTTGTTGAGAATTCTCAACATCTAACTTGTTGAGTGCCCTTGGTAAAAAGGGAAGGTGAATGTGAAAGATGCAAGTTGAGCCATTAACAAGGTATTTAATAAGCAATAATTCCTCTTCATTGGCTACTCACTGTTGCCTAGTGAGAAACAACCCATACTACTTGGCAAAGGCATGAAAGATGCATTGAGTTGCTCCCAACATCAAGACTGATTGCGTCAGACTTCCCATCTCATTATGCCACAAGATTTCTTCTTCAGAACCAAGCTTTGCACTTTGTTTTTAGCTGTTGTTTAGTTTTTTTGTAATATTAAAACAAAAAATCTTTTTGAAGTCTTTAATTTCACCTCTGCACATCAATCAGATCCCTATAAGGTTCAGCCTATTCCCTCAGTTAATACTAGAGCATAATAATTGACAATTCATATAATCATTGCCTGTTGAACATTCATGTTTGCTTACAATGCAAAATTGACCAGAACTTCCAAAGTAATTTGTTGCCTGAGAAGAGCTTTGGAATGTCCTAGGGATATAAAAGGCATTTTATGAATGCATATTTGTTTGCTCTTTCATTACTTCTTATCATTTTTACTTTAGGGTTTTTTTGTGGATGACCAGATCAAATGCAGCATCAGCTTAAATGAAATTATTTTGATCTAAATGAAATTAAGTTTGTGATATCAGTGGGATATCAAGTTTTATCTTTTGTATGTGCATGTCATGCTTTAATAAGTACTTTGGCCAGTGCAAAGGTTTAGTTATGTACACAACATTTTCATAAGATACAGCTTTCCTTTGTTGCCCCATACAGACATGATTTTAAAAAAACAGATAAAGGAGTGTTTCTTTTGAATGAAATAAGACTAGAAAATAAATCTCAAAACATTTTCTATTTACACTCCAGTGTATTCATTTTTGTAACCGAACACAATTATCTACAATTATCTGTCATTTCCAGTTAAGTAGCAGTTTCTTTCTAAGACACACAATATGCCATGGATGTTTGCAGCCCAAATTAAACACACTTGAATTCTACATGAGGTTGTATTTTGCTACTCCACATGTTTTAGTTTATTTTTCCTTTTGAATAAATTACAGAATAAAGTAGAACCCCATTATAACAAACATCAGCATTACCATGTTCCCAATATAACAAACCATTCTTTTACCGTTTCTGGCAAAAGTCTTCCATTACAGACATTAAAATATTTTGTATTTATAATTATGTCTTCTTCAGAACTAAGTTTTGAATTTTTTTGTTTATTTTATTTAAATCTGTTGAGACAAAAAACATTTTTTTCACGTCTTTAATTCCAATTCTGCTGTTGTGAAGCCAGTATAAAAACTGATCCCTCTTTACACTAACATATCTCAATCAAAAATGGATGGCTCAATGTACCAAAACACACGGCAGCGTGACTGAAGCGAAATCTAAATCTTTACTTGGATCCCAATGTATATTGATACCAATGGGGTTTACTGTGTAATCTGGTCATCCTACTGAGTAAATAAGGTAGTTTCAAAATTATTCCAGCTGATACCTGGCTGGAAAAGAATATTTTAGAACCATTACAGGTAACAACATGGACAAGTTTTAAAAACATCGCATAGTGTAACCAAAACAGATTGTTATCTTTTATTGCAAGTCATAAGAGGTGTTATTACTTTGCGCTAACACAGAACATTTGAAGGAACTTTACTAAACGTTCTTGAAAGGTTGTCAAAGGTTAATTGTTATATTATGAGAAAACAATTGTGTGTTTTTAAACTAAATAAGGGACTAAGAGGTACTTACTAACTGCTAAATTTAGATTCTAGTTGGTATCTGATCATGTCCTAATATTTACAAAAAGAAACTATTTTCCGATAAACTTCTTAAATGCAAGTCCAGAGTATTAGAAATGCAAACATAGTAGCCAATTAATTATGTATGTGTTGGTTTATGCAGAGATAAAATTAAGATGTTTTAAGTTTTTCAGTGATTCTCATCAAATAATTTGATAATTGCCTTGCTTAAACATATGGATGCCCTATTATTGAAGTGTGTAATCACATCTACTGGCCAAAAATAATTAAGCTGTCTTTATGCATAACTGTAAGTACATGAGATCCATGCTTTTTGTTTAGATTTGTTTTCTTTCCTTTCTTTTTCTTTCTCTCTCACAACATCTGATATTTATTTTCCTCCAGTTTCCTGTCTGAACTAATTTGAGCAGCAAGACCATCAGCAAAACTACAAATGACAGGAAGCAATACTGTGTACAACACAACCGTCCCCAACAAAGTTTTTCTATTCACCTACCAGTAATTTCCTTGCCTTCTCATTCCACAGAAAGCCTCAAAAATCAATACTTCATTGCAGGACTTGATACAAATGTTGGATGAGATGAGGAGGGTTTAGTAAATAAAGAGGGATTGCAATTTTCCACTTTGCTCGGCCTTTGGTATGTATAAGCCAGCTAACAATCCTGCCTGCAAATTGCTTATCATTCTCCTTGCCTTTCTTGTCTCTCTGTTTAATCAAGACTTCTTGATACTTGTGCAGGATAAAGGAGACAAGTAATCAGCTCCCTGGCATTAAGGCCACAACGATGACTCTTCTGTTTGAAAAAGAAGAGCATCGGGGACATTTGATGTGTGCGGTTTATTTAAGTCAAACAAAAGGTCTTCTTTATTTTTTGAAGATTATAGTTGAAACAAATATTTAGAAAAGCGTTGGGTTACTTATGTCTCACATATAATTTTTACAATTTTTTTTCCAGGCAAAATGAAATAAAGTCCTTTTGTGCCATAATAAAGGCTTCTCAAAGATAGCTTATCAACAAATATATATCAAGTTTCTTCCACATCAAAATTGCCCACAATAGCATTTGGTATTGAGTCTAGTTTAAGTCATAACAATAATACTGCTGGGGCATTATCTTCAAGATTTAACCTTATGAACTTATAGACACAAATTAAAAATCCAAAAGCGACTTAATTTCTCAACACAAATCTATTACAGCTACTTAGTATTCCAACTATCCCAATATTTATCAATCGGTACTTATGTGTAAAGTTTGCCCGAGTAGAAACTTCTCCCAAATACACACCAACCAAATGTGTTTAGAAGCTCCTCCAAAGATCTGATTAACTCCATTGCAATTTCCTCCAGACTGACCCACAGCTGGAGAATCAGTCACATGCTGCATCAAATATTCATTAACAGCAAATTTATACATTTATAAAAATTATTCAATTGATTGTTAGTTCGTGGCCAACGTTACACCTTTCTGAGCCTAAAAATGACATGCAAAGACATAGGGATAAATTACTATTGTTGCTGTGTAGAACAGTATTGTGAACTTGTTCAAATGAGCAAAGATACTCTTCTGTAGTGAGGTGTGTGATTCTTAATTTGAAACAAAAAAGCTATGATTTCATTTCACACTTCAAAGCCTGATAATGTGGCTGAGTCTGCTTTTAGTATGTTTGTGTGTGTGCATACAGATGTATATATGGGGGCGGGGCAAGGATAGCAAAAAAATGGCTTTGTTGAACATCGTTGTATCAGCAAAGGAAGGAGACATTTCATTGACCTTGCCAAACAATGTCATTGCATATTAACTGTAGAATTGATCTTTGTGAAATGGTGCTTTTCAGCATTGAAAAATAAGTGGCATGCAGCAATATATAGAAGAATAAAATTGTATTTGTTATGTGAAATGACAACCTGAGCATTGTAAGCAAACTGTCAAAATATTCAGTTTGGGTTGTTTCATTTTTACTGACTAGTTGATTTGCACCATGAATCAATAAATCAACAATTGTAGTGTTGTTGCAATCTGGGAACCATAACGTTACAAAACGTAGGACAGCACAGGAGGATACCATTAGTTTTGTTGGGCCAATATAATTTAGCTAGAGATAGTAGGAACTGCAGATGTTGGAAAATCTAAGATAACAAGACGTAGCACTGGATGAACACAACAGGCTGAGCAGCATCATAGGAGCAGGAGAGCTGACGTTTCGGGCCGCCTTCAGAATTAGGCGAGGGGAAGGGGGTTCTGAAATAAATAGGGAGAGGGGGGAGGCAGATAGAAGATGGATAGAGGAGAGGATAGGTGGAGAGAAGATAGACAAGTCAAAGAGGCGAGGATGGAGCCAGCAAAGGTGAGTGTAGGTGGGGAGGTAGGGAGGAGATAGGTCAGCCCGGGGAGGACGAACAGGTCAGAGGGGCAGAACAGGTTAGTAGGTAGGAAATGGGGTTGGAGCTTGAGGTGGGAGGAGGGGAGGGGTGGAAGGAAGGACAGGTTAGGGAGGTGGGGACGAGCTGAGCTGGTTTTGGGATGTGGGAGGGGGAGGGGAGATTTTGAAGCTTGAGAAATCCACATTGATACCATTGGGCTGCAGGGTTCCCAAGCAGAATATGAGTTGCTGTTCCTGCAACCTTTGGGTGGCATCATTGTGGCACTGCAAGTGGCCCAGGTTGGACATGTCGTCTGAGGAATGGGAGGGAGAGTTGAAATGGTTCGTGACTGGGAGGTGCAGTTGTTTAATGCGAACCAAGCATAGGTGTTCTACAAAGCGGTCCCCAAGCCTCCACTTGGTTTCCCCAATGTAGAGGAGGCCACAATGGGAACAGTGGATGCAGTATACAACATTGACAGATGTGCAGGTGAACATCTTCTTGATGTGGAAAGTCTTCTTGTGGGTGAGGGGGTAGGTATAAGGGCAGGTGTAGCACTCCCTGCAGTTCCAGGGAAAAATGCTGGGTGTGGTGGGGCTGGAGGGGAGTGTGGAGCAGATAAGGGAGTCATGGAGAGAGAGGTCCCTCCGGAAAGCAGACAAGGGTGGGGAGAGAAAAATGTCTTTGGTGGTGGGGTCAGATTGCAAATGGCATAAGTGTTGGAGGATGATGCGTTGGATTTGGAGGTTGGTGGGGTGGTACGTGAGGATGAGGGGGATTCTGTTTTGGTGGTTATTGCGGGGACGGGGTTGAGGGATGAGTTGTGGGAAATGCGGGAGACACGGTCGAGGGCGTCCTCGACCACTGAGGGGGGAAGTTGTGGTCCTTTAAAAACGAAGACATCTGAGATGTACAGGAGTGGAATGTCTCATCCTGGGAGCAGATGCAGTGGAGGCGAAGGAATTGGGGATAGGGGGTGGCATTTTTGCAGGAGGGTGGATGGGAGGAGGTATATTCTAGGTAGCTGTGGCAGTTGGTGGGTTCGAAATGGATATTGGTTTCTAGGTGGTTGCCAGAGATGGACACAGAGAGGTCCAGGAAGGTGACCAAGGTATTAGAGAAGGTCCAGGTAAACTTAAGGTTGGGGTGGAAGGTGTTGGTGAAATGGAAGATCTGTTCGAGTCCTTGTGGGAGCACGAGGTGGCGCCAATATATTCAACAATGTAACAGAGGAAGAGGTGGGGTTTAGGGCCAGTGTAGGTACGGAAGAGGGATTGTTCCACGTAACCTACAAAGAGGCAGGCATAGCTTGTGCCTATGTGGGTATCCATGGCCACCCCCTTTGTCTGTAGGAAGTGGGAGGAATTGAAAGAGAATTTATCGGGGGTGAGGACAAGTTCAGCTAAGCGTATGAGGATATCAGTACAGGGGGATTGGTCGGGCCTGCGGGACAGGAAGAAGCAGAGGGCCTTTAGGCCAGCTTTATGGCGAATGCAGGTGTATAGGGACTGGACATCCATGGTAGCTAGGCTCAGTTCCCTGACTTTTGCCTGTAATTTAAGGCATTGTAGATGGCTGTTTACTTATCTGATAGCGCACCTTCCATTAATTACAAATTATCACAAAAGTTATGCTGGTGTGAATTTTATGGCGGGATAAATTGCCCACTCCTTCTCCCCTTTATGACCAAAATGCCCATTGGTATACCATATTGACAAGATTGTCGCTAAAGTAATTCATTGAATGCAACTTTCATTAGTGCAGAATGGGACTTCCCTTGGCCAGCAGCTCTGTTGTCACATCAGCAGGCCCAGAAGAAAATAATGCTGGGATTACAAGTGGTCCTGAAGAAGCAGAGAGGATATTGAACTTCCGATAAATTTGGGAACTTCTGGGGTGACTGGCCAGGAAGAATCCAGCCAGGAGTGGGGAGTGGTTGCTGGTGCGTACAAAGAAGGAGGGGGATTCAAATTAGGGAAGCCAGGCATAGAGGGACAAAAGGAGGGCTATCATTTTGGCAGGTTCATCCTGTTAGGAACAAGGAAACTTTAAAGGAAGTGACCCCTTCCTGCACGAAAGCAATCCATACAGTGAAAGCTGTTAGGATTCTCTTGGCTTTCCCACAGACTGAAAACCTGGAGTGGAGCTGGAAGTAGGCTCATAACAGGCAGTTATTATTTGTCCATATAAGGTCTTCAATAGGCTAAAGGTGGGGGAGCTGCCTGTCATCTGACCCTTTCTCTCAGGAATGGTTAGTGTGAGCACGAAGTCATGGCCTGCAACCCACTTTACTTAATGTGCCACCCCATCTTCAAATATACTGGTGAGGAAGATGCATAAGATTCATTTGTATATTTTGGTTTTCGTAAGCCAAATGAGTAGCAGCAGAAAATGTTAATAAAGAAAACTGGCAATGAATTGTAAATCAACTGATGCAAGGGTGTTCTTAATGTCTTGGTTTCTAAGAACAGAAAGTCACTGAATTTTACAGACCAGGATATCGATTTGATTATCAAGCTAACTGATCTTAGCCTCGCTATGAATTGCATAACTTGTCCAGGGTAACTGAGGCAAAGAAACAGAAAAAAAGAAAATTCCAAGAATTTTGTACATTATAGCAAACTCTACATAACTGATTCTGAGACTAAGATTGTAAGATATTGATTCACTTTTTTTTAGTGTTTCCCTTCAGTATTATGCCAAATTGACTATTCTTCTGAAATTAGTTTTGGTGGTAATTACTGACCAGCTATTTTATCATAAAGAATGTCACAAGTTGTCAACTCGGAGAGAGCATCCAACTTCTGATCAGCACAAATTCGACGATCCACAATCAAAGGTTCATGTGTAGTTACTTACTATCTCCTGCAAAATGCTTCCCGATTTCTTCATACTCAACTTAATTAAACAATAACCAACTCTAGAATTTTGCTGCTGGAGTAAAGGAGATTGTTTTAATTAATTAAAAAAACCAAGATGTCAGCACACAAGTGTCTATGCGTAAACCATTGAACACAAATAACGTGACAGATTTTGTGAGGGAGGATTCTCAATGGAAGATTTGATAAGCAGATACATAGGCAAATGTTCCTTATCCTACAGTCTTCCCAAAGTTTTAAGTGGCATCGCCATCTGACATGACTCCAGAATCTAGAAATATGGATTTTTTGGTTTCCAGAACCGATTCTCTGATCCCGTTTCCTGTTGTGCAAGTGAGGGTCTGTCAAATTTGCTGTGAAGTGACATAAGACAGAAATTGCTTCCAAAAGTTGAGTACTGCGCAAAGACTACTTCCACTTTAGTCTTTCCCTTTCATTTTCCATAACTGATAAGGCATGGACTACATTAATGCATCAAGTAAATAACTGAAACAAATTGTTGATATATTACTTAGATTTTTAAACACCACCAATTCTAACCATCAATGAGCTTTATACTTGAACAGATATAGTTAACAACAATTGAATCTGTTAACAATGCAAAACGCAACCCCAAAAATCATTGTAAGGGTCTGTTTCTGCACTGTATGGGTCTATAACTTCCAACAGTATTGACAACAGAAGACACAGGGGAAAAATTTAGTTGCTTTGAGTCACTTTGATCCCTGATCAAACACTTCTGATACCTCTCATTTTATCATATTTATGGTATTATAAAATCAAAATCTGAGCATAGTTTTAAAGAGACGGTACTATTAATATGCATGAACATCTCTTAAGAGCTTAAGTTTAGATATTAAATATCTTCTACCTGGACAAAGTTTGCTTCATTTATATTAGGCAAGAACTTTACTTGAGCTGCCTACTGCATGTGCATTAGTTGACCAGCAGACATATTAAGATAATGTTTTCCATTAAGCTACTGAACTTCCTGGTTTAAAACTGAGTCATCCTAGTAGTCTGTTTTAATATTTAGAAGCTTTGCCTCAGGGATGCCATCCACTTTATTGGGAGCCAATAACATGTGCATGGCATTTAACAGAATAACAAAGGAAATGAATAGATATTCAGAAGTTAGTGAAACATTCACAATTTCACATGAATTTACTGATTCTCTGACTCAACTCTAAAGCCAATTTTAACTCCATAACACTGGCTTGGTTGAAATCAACTAACTTTTCACGAAGCCCCTTTGTTTTCTGTTTTGGTCCTGGACCCTGGAAGCATATCTTTCTACATATGTCAAAAAGACCCGTGGCAACGACCAGATCATAAATATAACCTTCCTGTGGGCCGTACTAGAAGCTTGCATTTATATTTCATCCACCAAATATTTCAAAGTGCTTGCAGCCAACAAAAAGTGTAGGGATTGTTGATTGAAGGGAATGCAGCATCCAATTTGCACACAGCAGTGTGAAAGTTAGTGGGTAATCTTTTTTAGTGGTATCAATGATGGATTTGAAATTGTGTTGTGGGAGCCTTTGGGATTCAGCTTACCATCTGTCTGACAGACTACACCTTTGGCAGTGCAGGGGGCCTTGATGCTGATTCTCAAGCTGTGGAATGAGACTTGAAGCCAGAACCTTCTGACTCAGAGGTGATAGTATTACCAATAGAACAACAACCGACCCAGTAAGAGCTAAAACTTGTGGGATAGTTGTAGAAGAGGGTGGGGGATGTACTGAGGAAATACTTGCCAAGACATAAATATATAATGTAAACATATGTGAAACAAATAAATAGTTGAAAAGCTGTAAATTGCTATCTAGGTAAGCATTTTGGGATGTGTAAGTGGCAATTAAGTGTAGAAATGGGAGTTGACTGTTCAGGATTTTGTTTCCTTCCCCCACTTGCAAAAAAAAAGTCTCACTGTGGCTTTGTAATGCACTAAGTAGGAAGAACAATGTCAAATCTTGTTCCAATAGCTGCAGTTTTCCCTTTGACTAAGCTACTTGGATAGTATTTTAATCCTTTTGCATTACTGGCTGTGAGCCCATTCAGATTTTACAGAAAATTACATCAATTCGTCCTGGGATAAGAGTTGACTTTTTTAACCTCAATTAGCACAATAATACAGTCACTTAAAAATAACTGAAAGAAATCCTTCAATTTACCAACAAAACAAATGTGGGAACCAAGTTTGTACTCTATTTTAAGAAACAACACTAATCCTAAAGACAGTAATTTTGACTTCACCCAATAGTGTAAAATAGGTAATATTAATCAGCTGGCTGTTATACAACTCTCCTGAATTTCATTTTCATAGCTGTTTGCACTATCACCCAAAGTCACAATTTTCCTTTAGAGTTTCAGCTTCTGAAATGCTTTCATGATTTGTTGTATGCTGTGTACTGAGTTGCATTTAGCCAGATATCTTTGGAGCAGTTGGTCTTGATTGGAATGTGATTTAAAAAGGAAAAATGTAAGCCAGGGCTTCTGTTTATTGAGTGATTGATTGATTTTATTGTCATGTGTACCAAAATACAGTGAAAAGCTTTGTTTACAAGCAGTACATGCAGCTCACAGCAAACAAAGAATATACAGATCAAAAAGACTTAAAGGCATACAGGTTACATAATGTGAGGCAAGAGTCCATTCAACAGTGTGATAACAGCCAGAAAGAAGCTGTTCCTGAACCTGCATGTGCGTGTGTTCAGGCTTCTGTATATACTGCCTGACGGGAGGGGTTTTAGGAGTTAATTAGCATGGTGCAAGGATCTTTGATCATATTGGCTGCCTTTCCACAGCAGCGAGCTGTATAAATGGAGTCCATGGATGGAAGATTGGTTTCTATGATGGTGTGGGCTGTGCACACCACCTTCAGTAGTTTCTTACAGTCCTGAGCAGAGCAGTTGCCATACCAGGCTGTTATACACCCGGACAGTATTTTTTTCAGTGCTCCTAAGATGCTGCTTGGCCTGCTGTGTTCATCCAGCTCCACACTTTGTTATTTCGGATTCTCCAGCATCTGCAGTTTCCATTATCTCTGACCAGTAGTTTTTCAGTCGTGCATCTGTAAAAGTTGATGAAGGACCTTATGGACATGCCAAATTTCCTGAGGAAGAAGAGGTATTGTTGTGCCTTCTTGACCGTCCTGGATAGGACATCAGTTATTGTCACTCCGAGGAACCTGATGCCCTTCACCCTCTCAATGTCAGTTCCATAAATGTAGATGGGGGCATGTTCTCTTCCTTTCTTTCTGAAGTCGATAAACAGTTCTTCAGTTGAGCAAATGCTGAAAGACAACGTGTTCTCAATGCACCATGTCACCAAGCACTCTATCTCTCTCCTGTATTTTGACCCATTGTTGTTAGATATCCGTCCCACTGCGGTGGTGTCATCAGCAAACTTGTAGATGGCGATTGTTCAGAATTTGGCAACACAGACATAGGTGTACAGGAGTACAGTAGGGGGCTGAGGATGCATTGTTGGGTGTTTTCAGTGTTGAGTGTTATTGTGGAGGAGGTGCAGTTTCCTATCCTCACTGATTGAGGCCTATGGATCAGAAAGCTAAGGATCCAGTTGCAGCGGGCGGAGCCAAGACCAAGATTATGCAGTTTTGAGATCAGTTTGGAGGGGATACTGGTGTTGAAGGTGGAGCTGTGGTCAACCGCAGGAGTCTGACATAGGTATCTTTGTGTCCAGATGTTCTGGGAATGAGTACAGGGCTATGGGTATGGCACCCTCTGTGGACCTGCTATGTCAGTAGGCAAACTGTAGGGGATTGACACAGAGTTAGTAGGAACTGAAGATGCTGGACAATCAGAGATAACAAGATGTAGAGAGACTGGAGGTAATGTGGGTCATGACCAGCCTCTCAAAGCACTTCATGACTATTGAAGTCAGAGCTATTGGGCGGTAGTCATTACAGCACATTGCATGTGTATTCTTGGGTACAGGATGATGGTGGTCTTCTTGAAGCAAGTGGAGGCTTTGGCTTTTTAGGAGGGAGAGGTTGAAGATGTTGATGAAAAACTCCACTATTTCGTCCGCACAGGATCTGAGAGACACCATCCAGGCCTTTCCTTGGGTTGACTCCCAGGAAGAACAATTTGAATTCTGAAGCAGTGACAGACGGAACAGATGTATCTGGGGCTGTCGGGCAGGCATTGCCACACGGTGGTATCCTGCGCAAACCGAGCACAGAGACATTGATCATGTCAGGGAGGATCATATCATTGTCCACTATCTTACGCTGTTTCACTTTGTATCCTGTAAAGTTGGTTACGCTTTGCCAGAGACAGCGGGAGTCTGTTTGGTAGGTTTGGGCCTCTAACTTGGGCTGCTGCTGCTACCTGAACTCCTTGAGGAAGTCACATCTGAATCTTCTGACTTGAATGCTGCATATCTGGTCTTCAGTGGGGAGTGGATTTCCTGGTTCATTGAAGGTTTACAGTTGGGGAAAATGCAGACTGATTTCTTTGGTGCTCACTCCCCCGTGCATTTGGTAATGAAGTCCATAATGGTGGTGGTGTACTTGCCTGGGTATCATTGAATAGCCCCTGCTGGAATTGAATGTCACGTGAGGGCCAGTTCACGTAGTTTGTGGGTATGAAAGTGTGGGAGCTCATGATTTCCAGCAGGCAGTCTACCCACTGCCTCCCACCTGCCCCAGTCCGAGTCACCCTGGCAATTTTGCCAGCTACCAAGTAGCACACAACAGGGCTCATTGAGGCCTCTAAGTGTCTAATTAGTGCCACTTAAAGTTTTATTCCATTGCAGCCAAAAGTTAGCTGGAGATAGCGAAACCTACACCAAACCGTCAGCCTGAGGGGTTTCAGACATTTCTTCAGCCAGAGAGTGGTGGGCTTGTGGAATTCATTGCCACGGAGTGCAGTGGAGGCCTTCAAGGCAGAGATCGACATATCCTTGATCTCTCAAGGAATCAAGGGCTCCGGGGAGAGTACAAGGAAGTGGAGTTGGAATGCCCATCAGCCATGATTTAAATGGCGGAGTGGACTTGATGGGCTGAATGGCCTTGCTTCCACTCCTATGTCTTATGGTCTTCAGCCATATCATCCATGAGAAGCATTAGCTTTCAGACGCTGTGGCACTACACTGACAGTGAAAGGCACTACAAACTTCCAATGCTTGACTTCATGTATACCTAGGATTACAAGGTGGCTTTGGCTCCAAGGGCATGTGTAAACACTAGAATACCCCTGCAGTGGTGAGTAGTTCTGGCTAATGTGGTTGGGAAAATTGAGCTGGCTTCAGATCAGAAGGCTACCATTATGGTGTGGCATGTAGTTAATGGGGTGCACTTGGAATGATAACAGTAAAAAGCTCACAGCTTAACCATCTGTGAACTCTCCTCGCAGTTCATGAACTTCAGTGAAAATGTTACTTTACCACAATACAATACTATTCAGCACTCTATTCTGTGCCAGGCAGCCAAACTTCTATCTATACCAATATGTCTCCCCTATGCCTGGGTTTTAGTAATTCTGCAATAAACTTTGCTGTGGCAGCTTATCAAATGCTTTCTGGAAATCCAACTACAGTCCATCAATTGGTTCCCTTTTATCCACAGCATGTTATTCCTTCAAAGAAGTCTATTAAATTAGTCAAACTTGATTTACTCCTCCCAAAACCATACTGACTCATTCCAGTTACGTTACATTTTCTAGGTGTGCAGCTTTGATCTCTCCAATGTTTAATTCTACGACCATGTCATCTACTGACATCAAGGTAACTGGCCTACACTTTCCTGTTTTTTGCATCCCTTCTTTCTTGAATACAGGGCTGTAATTATTATCTGCTCATCGGATGGAATTTTTCTGGAATCAGGGAAATGTTAGAAAACTAGCACCAATGCATCTATTACCTCATGGACATCTTCCTTAAAGATCCGAGGAGGAAGCCCACCAAAAGTAGAGACTCGTCAGTCTACAGTGATAATGGGAACTGCAGATGCTGGAGAATCCAAGATAATAAAGTGTGAAGCTGGATGAACACAGCAGGCCAAGCAGCATCTCAGGAGCACAAAAGCACCCTGAGATGCTGCTTGGCCTGCTATGTTCATCCAGCTTCACACTTTATTAACTCGTCAGTCTACAGTTCTATCAGTTTGCTTAGGACAACTTTCATAATGATTACAATTTACTAAGTCCTGATTTATAGCTATTGGTGAAGGTTTTTATTGTAATTGTGCAGTAAAGTCAAAAACAAACTATTTGTTTATTTAATCCATCATTTCCTTATTATCTTCTTTTAGCTCCCCATTCTCACTCTGCAGAGAGAACTGACACTCACTTTACTTGCTATTTTCATTTTTAAGGAGCTGCAACAACTCATGCCAGCATTTTTTACATTTGTAGTTAGTTTCCTCTCAAGATCTAATTTATTTGTCCTCATTAATCTTTTAGTAATTGTCTGTCTTTTTTTATATTTTGACCAATCACCTGACCTACAATTTCTTAAGTTAGATGCTTTCCCTTGCTTTTTGAGATGGCAATGGATGGTAGATCCACCTTTTAAAATTTTGCTTTGCATGTGGGAAGACAATGGCTTAATGAATTTTTCCTTGGTTATTAATTCAAAGACCCAGGTAATATTCTGTGAACCCAGTCAGGATGGAATTGAGAGTCTGATAGTGACAACAGAACCTTGCTGATTGCTGGGGAAAATCCCGTCTGGTTCACTAATGTACTTGTACTGCTGCCTTTACTCTGTGGCTTACATGCGGTTCAAGGCCACAGCAATGCAGTTCATCTTAACTGCCCTCTAAGCAATTAGAGGCGGATTGGCCAGCAAGACCCAGATCCTGAATGAATAAAACACATTTTTATTTATACAAGGAGTTCTGAAATCTCTCCATATACATAAAATATGTATGCCACAGCTTTCCTCTCTCCCTCAAAGCCTAGGTTGACAGTCCACTTCACTAACTCAGCTTGTATGCCTACTTAGTTTCCCTTATTTCTGTTTAAAATACTTGCCTTAAACCCATTGTCTCTCTTTCAAACAGGATGTAAATGCAATCATGTTTTGGTGCTGCTGCCTAGAAGTAATTTTACTCTGAAGTCTTGATTAATCCTGTCACATTATACAAACCAAGTCTAATATATTGCTTCACTTTTTTTACTTTTCCACTCCAGTCTGACCGACGCGCAAAACGCCGGAGCCCGAACCGACCGGCCAGATGGAGGGTCACCCAGCGGGTAAGTAGGGTGGGCGCACAGATGCAGGTCATCTGAGCGCACGTGCGAGAGAGAGACTGGGAGCCGCCTCCTTGGCTCCTCAACCCTACAGCCCAATAGTATCAACGTGGAAACCCTGCAGCCCAATGGTATCAACATGGACTTCACAAGCTTCAAAATCTCCCCTTCCCCTACTGCATCCCAAAACCAGCCCAGTTCTTCCCCTCCCCCCACTGCATCACAAAACCAGCCCAGCTCGTCCCCTCCCCCCACTGCATCCCAGTCTCTGCTTCCCTAACCTGTTCTTCCTCTCACCCATCCCTTCCTCCCACCTCAAGCCGCACCTCCATTTCCTACCTACCACCTCATCCCGCCTCCTTGACCTGTCCATCTTCCCTGGACTGACCTATCCCCTCCCTACCTCCCCACCTATACTCTCCTCTCCACCTATCTTCTTTTCTCTCCATCTTCGGTCCGCCTCCCCCTCTCTCCCTATTTATTCCAGTTCCCTCTCCCCATCCCCCTCTCTGATGAAGGATCTAGGCCCGAAACGTCAGCTTTTGTGCTCCTGAGATGCTGCTTGGCCTGCAGTGTTCATCCAGCTCCACACTTTGTTATCTCTAATATATTGTTTGTTGTTTCCAGAACATGCTGCTCGAAGAAACTAATGAAAGCATTCTATAAAATTCACATCTGTACTAATATTACCAAGGTAATTTATTCAGTTTATATCTAGGTTAAAGACATCCATGATTATTACCATCTACTTATCACATGCACCCAATATTTTGTCCTGCATATTTCATCCTATATTGTGAGGTGCCTAGTCCCATTAGTGAATTCCTGCCACTCACCTTCACCCAAACTAATTCTATATCCTAATCTGCTGAACAAAAGTCATCTCTAACTTGGCACCAATGCCATCCTTGAGTATCAATATTATTCTCCACTTTTATATTGCTAGTTGTTTTCTTTGAATGTCAGAAACCCCTTAATATTCAGGACTTCATCATTGTCATTCTGTAGCATGTCTCCCTCATGGCTATCGCATCACGTTTCTACTCCAATGTGCACTATCAATTGATTTATTCGGTTATGAATGTAATACCTATTCAGGAACAAAGCCCTAACTTTTGTCTTTTTGTGATTTTTGAAACATCTAGCCTGATACTGTTAGGTTTTTCTAACTATACCTTGCCACCATTCTCTGACCTTCATTTTCAATATTACTTTCCTTTTTGATGTTGTCTCTACTCTTTAGATAGCACATCTTTCTACATTTGATCCCTTGCCCTCACTTTTCAGTTTAAAATCCTACCTCTTTCTCTGGTTATGATAAAATTAGAGAATCCCTACAGTGCTGAAAGAGGTCATTTAGCTCATAGAGTCTGCACCAACCCTCCTAAGAGTGTACTAGCCAGACCAAGTCTCCCACCCAACCCCTGTAACCCCACATTTACCATGGTTATTCCATCTAACTGGAACATCCCTGAGCACTGTGGGGCAATTTGGCATGGCCAATCCACTCAACCTACATATCTTTAGAATGCAGTTTGCATGAACAATGGTCCCAATGTGGTTCAATTGTAAACATTCCAAATGATGCCGACCATGCTTTCTCCAGAAAGGATGCCAGTGACTTATGAACCAGAACATATTTCTCCCACATGGTGATGCTATGGCTTTATGAGTTATATTTTGTCCTGGGTTTTTACAAATAGAGTGTGAGAAGGATCTGTTCCAAGCCGAGAATGTAAACAGGCTATGAGGCCTTGGGTATTTTTAAAAGTTGAAACAATAGAAGCAGCATGAATGGATGGAGGCAGGGTCCCATAGAACCTGGAGTTTAGCTTTCAGTTGTTGTTGGGGTTTGGAAGCTGCCATACATCTCCCTCTGCTGTAACAAAACACTTGAGTTCTCTCTGTCTGCCAGAATTTTCTTTTGATTTTTTTTCCCTCCTGGTCTGGAGAAACACTGCATGTGCGACAATCTATTTACTGAATTTGCCTTTGCCAAAGAAGTGTTACTATTTAGGACAGTTGCTATTTAGTAGTCAAATGATCTGTTAATCTGTTATGTTTTCCAATAGATTTAACATTTGACCAATTCTTCTTTCTTTTGTTTGTATTTTAACTATAGAGAAAGATTAAAGTATGTTTCTCTTAAAGCCAAGTAGTGGACCCAATTGAATTACTTCTAGAACACAGCACCTTACACTGCCTTTAAATAAGAAATTGTTAGGGTTTAGGCTGTCTCCTTTGATATATTTGAAGAGGGCTTGGTCTGGTCCATAATACACAATCATTTTTTGAGCCATGTAATCATCTCTCTACTTTTATGTACCCTATGCCAAATTGCAGATGGCTCAGTGAACATAACCTTTGAGATTCTGCTTTTTAATCTGGTGCATTTGTTGTTATATTCTCTATGCTGAGCCTGTTTCCTACTTATGTCATTAGTGCTTCCTTGGATGACAACAACTGGATCTGCCCACTGCTGCTGTAACTTGCCTTCCAGCTCTGAGACTGTACCGTGGCTCTAGGGAGGTAACACAACCATCTGGGCTCTAGCTCCTAACTGCAGAGGAAAGTGCCAATCCGCCTCACTATACTATTTCTTTCTACCACTACATTGCTTTGGCTGTCTCCGCTTGAATTACTTTCTAAAACATGGTGCCATCATTAGTTTGCCCACCTGCCCTGCATGCATCAGAGCAAGCTGAGGGAACCTCAAACCTATTGGATAATTGCAGAGGCTGGCACTTCTGCACCCTTGTCCTCTGGGCCCCTTTATCTGCTTCAATTGAAGCGATTTTTTTTGTTCTGTCCCATAACCACTGACCAAATCACGTTACCCTATTTTAAATGGTGTGACTGCCTCCTAATACAAAGAATCTGGGTAACTTTCCTTCTTTCTGATACATCATTAAATCTGTAGATCAGGCTTATGCTCATAACTCAAAGCTGCTCGAACATCAAGCACTTCATTGCATCTACAAGGCCATTTAGAATCTCTTACTTGCTGCAACTTAAAACTCCATTTTCCTACCATTCTTAAAGACTTTTAACCAATTATTTAGTTGTGTTATTCACGTATTTGTGTTGCTTTTATACAATTCATTAAACTTATATCCAGATTGTGCTAAGGTTAAAGCTTAATAATGGAATAGATCTTAACCACTTGCCAGATACTCACCAAAGAGCAAGGTCTTTTCCTTACGTAGAGCAATTGCGCTGTTCCTACTGAACTAGGCAAAGAAAAGGAAACAAACACCTCCTCCCACACTTCATCAAACTCCCAATTCACCAAATTTCAGACATGCACACATTTTCCTTCAGTGCTGGCATTTGCCCTAGAGAAAGAGGAACAAAAGACATGCATTATTTATAGCATTCATCACAATCAACAGATGTCTCAAACCACTCTGAAATAATTTTGCATTGCTAACACTGTTGGAAATGTAGGAAAACATGGAGATCAAATTAAACTCAGTTGGTTGAAGGATAAATATTTGCCAGGGATAATTCCCCAGTAATGTCATGGAATTTTTACACCCACCCAAGCAGGTAGCTTAGGGTTGGAACTGTAATGAGAGATCTATGATTAAATCTTGTGAGATTTGAATTCAGAGCCTTGTAATGTCAGAGAAAATTGTGCTATCAACTGAGCCATTGCTTCCATAATGCACTTTAAAAAATTGTTTACAAAATAACTGGGCTGCTCAGCTCCGCCCATCTGTCCAGGCCAACCATACCATTTTGGAGAAACTGCAGATGCCAGAGAATCTGAGATAACAAGGTGCAGAGCTGGATGAACACAGCAGGCCATGCAGCATCAAAGGAGCAGGAAAGCTGACGTTTCGGGCCTAGACCCTTCTTCAGAATATACCATTTTGTAGTCAGGGTAAGCAGTAGATGTAATATATTTGGATTTTCAGAAGGACTTTAAAAAAGTATGACGTAGTAAATGACTTATTACAATAAGAGCCCATGGTATTGGAGATGGTATATTAACATGGATAAAGAATTAGCTAATCAATAGAAGGCAGAGTTGGGATAAGGAGGGCATTTTCAACCTGCAACTAGCGAAGTGTTTCAAGGGATGAGTGCTGGGGCCACAATTATTTATAATATATATGAATAACTTGAATGTGGAAAGTGAATATGCTATAGCCAAGATCGTTGATAACACAAAAATAAGTGGGAAGGCAAGGAGTGAAGATAACACAAAGCCTGTAGACAGAAATAGGCAGCTTAAGCGAGTTGGCAAAAACTTGGCAGATAGAATATAATGTGGGAAAATGTCAGGTTACACATCAGCAGGAAGAAAAAAGGACTGAATATTATTTAAATGGAGAAAGTCTGCCGAAGGCTACAAAAGGGAGGAATTCGGGAGTCCTGATGCATGGATCTCTAGAAGCTGGCATTCACGTTCAGCAAGTATTGGGGAGAACAAATTAAATATTGATCTTTATTTCAAAGGGAATGGAATATAAAAGTAGGGAGGCTTTGCTAAAACTGTACAAGGCAAAATACAGACCATAGCTGGAATATTATGAACAGTTTAGGACCCCTCATCTAAGGACAGGTATATTGACATTAAAGGCAGGCCAGAGGAAGTTCATAAGGCTGATATTGGGTAATGAGGGACTGTCTTATGAAGAAAGCTTGAGTAGGTTGAGTTAGTACTCGCTGGAATTTAGAAGAATGAGAGGCGACCTTTTTGAAGGAGGAGAATCAGCTTGGTGTTTCATTCCTGATCACTGCACTACATTCTGTGAACAGCTGCATGCGAAAGATGGTAACTCTGGTAAATTACTTGGATGAACAAGATACCAAAAATAGCATACAGGCATCAACTTTTCCAGTTGATAACAGGGTATGATGGCAGTGTAACTTGGTGTAATTGACTTGCATTGCTTAATGATATATAAAAATGAAACTACTGCCAGTAATGGGATAATGGAATCACAGGAATTGGTTGGATGAAAATTATACCATGTTTATTATTTTCAATGTCATGATAAAACAGGGAAAATAATGTTATATTTAGTTAGAATTCATATTGTAGCATGTAATTAAAAGATGTGTTGCTCATGTTATAATATGAAAGCAGTTAGTGAGGAATTAGGTTAGTAGTTTGTTCAGCATTATAGAATTCAGGGCTGCTGAGAAAAGATTTCTTTTAACATTTTCATCTTACATTCATCAGCACAATTTGTAAGAATTTCAATTCATGGGGGAAATCCAACATATATACAGTATACCAGAAAAGTGCTGATTTGTTGATAAGTTAGCTTCATGTAAATTTGAATTCATGTCATTTGTGAAAGTGATAAATGTTAGAAATGGTGTTTGAAATTCTTAGAAGTTAAAGAATGAAGTGAGAGAGAGAAGAAAGCATTGAACAAAATGGTGAATAGAACAGGAGGAACATAATAATCAGGATCAGAAAGTGCTGGGAAAATGTGGCAAGTCTGGCAGCATTTGTGGAAAGAAATCAGAGTTACCATTTTGGATCCAATCACCCTTCAACAGGACTGAGGGTAGCTAGGATAAAGTTGTTTTTGACAGAGAAGATAGGATAGGGGGAGGGGGTAAGGAGTAGACAATAGGTGGAGATAGAGCCCAAAGCTAGAGAAGGGCGGAGCATTGCAGGTGAGGGCTGACCTTATAGAAGTTTATAAAATCGTAAAGTTAGGGTGAATAGCCAAGGCCTTTTTTTCCAGATTAAGAGGAGGCCAAAACTAGAGGTCATAGATGTGATCACCTACAGTGTGGAACCAGGCCCTTGGGCCCAACAAGTCCACACTGCCCCTTGAAGTATCCCACCCAGACCCATCCCCCTATAACCCCTGAACACGACGGGCAATGTAGCATGGCTGATCCACCTAGCCTGCACATCTTTGGACTGGGTTTTAGGTGAGAGGGGAAAAATTTAAAAGGGACCTGAGGGGCAACTTTTTCACACAGTGGGTGATGTGGAATGGAATGAGCAACCATTGGAAGTGGTGCAGATGAGTACAATTGCAACGTTTAAAAACAATCTGGATGAGTTTATGAGTAGAAAGGGTTTAGAGGGATATGGACGAAAAACTGACAAATGGGATTAGGATATCTGGTCACATAGATGTGTTGGACTGAAGGGTCTGTTTCCACACTGTAGATGCCTATGACCCTCTGACAGTTGGACAGACAAAGGAGTGAATAACAGTCAGCCTAGGAAAACAAATAATTTGATAAATCCTTCCAATACACACCTTCTCCTCCAGTGTTTCAATATCATCAATGCTGATTGGGTCTCTTATCTGGAATTGAAAATGTTTATCAATTTTAGTTTCAATTTCCACCCCACTCTCACCTTCACCTGGTCCATCTCTGACTCCTCCCTTCCCTTCCTCGATATTTGTTTCCATTTCTGGGGTAGGCTGGCTACCAATATCCACTGCAAACTAACTGAGCCTGACAGTTACCTTGACCATAATCCTCAGACCCTGTTTCCTGTAAAACCTCCATTCCATTCTCCCAGTTTCTCTATCTCCATTACATATGTACTTCGACAAAGGGGCTCCAAAAATGTCCACTTTCTTCCTCAACCAAGGGTTCCCCAGCTCCTTAGTTAATAGGGTTCTCAGTTTGGTTCGCCTCATGTCCCACTCTTCAGCCCTCACCCCCTCTCTCCTCTCCCACAATAGCGATAGGATCCCCCTTGTCCTCATCTACCATTGCACCAGTATTCCACATCCAGAGAATCGTTACCCACCATTTCTGCCACCTCCAGCAGGATGCTACCACCAGATACATATTCACCTCCCCTCCTTGTCGGCCTTCTGCAAGGACCATCCCCCATCCCCCCAGGACACCCTGGTCCACTTTTCCTTCATTCCCAGCACCCCCATACCCCCAACATCTCCGTAGCACCTTCCTCTGTAAACACAGAAGGTGTAACAAAAAACAGAAATTTCCAGAAAACCTCAGCATGTCTGGCAGCATCTGTGGAAAGAACTCAGAGTCAACATTTTGAGTCTCATGATCCTTATTCAGAACTTCTAAGAAAGGGTTACTGGATCCAAAACATTAATGCTGAATTCCATCCACAGATGCTGCAAAACCTGCTCAGCTTTTCCAGCAATTTCTGTTTTCACTTCTGATTTACAGCATTCATAGCTCTTTCAGTTTTTGTTCAGAAGACGTAACATCTGCCCATTTACTCCCTCTCTCCTCAGTATCCAAAGTTCCAAACATACCTTCCAGGTGAAGCAGAACATTTACGTTCCATCTGCAAACAAGGCCCTGAGTTTCCAGTTGCCTGTCACTTCAGCACACAACCTTGTTCCCTGGCCAACATCTCTATTTCAGGCTTGCTGCAGTCCTCCAGCAAAGTTTAGCATAAGCTGGAATAATGGCACCTCATTTTCAAATGACTTCTGGACTCGATATCAAGTTCAATAATTTTAGGGCTTGAGGTACCATCTCCCATTCCTTTACCCAAACACCCACACCCAAGCCTTGTGATCACAAGGTTTGCTATTACAAACAACCCATTGTTAGTCAATAATAGACCCCATTAGCAACTATTCATTCTCCTAAACTAATCGCCATCCACTCCTTTGCCCAATTGTTCTTCTCTACCTATCCTTTACTCCTTACCCCCTCCCCTATCTTATCTTCTGCATAAAAAAAACTTTTCCTCTCTACCATCAGTTCAGAAGAAGGGTCACTAGACCCAAAACATTAACTCTAACTTCTCTCCATAGATAATGCCAGACCTGCCGAGCTTTTCCAGCAATTTCTGTTTTTGGCTCTAATGTTCAGTACTTGCAGTTCTTTTGTTTTTTTTAATAATCATTAGGTCTTTCAAATTTGAGGCTTTAACTCGATTCTTATTTGACGATCTGGAAAAAGCACACTGTTTTGCCAAAACATGTGATCAAGAATTAATATTAGATAAGGCAAATATTGTTCCCCACAGTGGGCCCTTTCTCTACCTGCTAATGCAATGTTTCCAGCTAACTACCTTTGTTGATGCTGTTGATAAATAATTTATCTGAGTATCAAGAACATGTTTAAAGGAACTGATATAGGAACAATAAATCACATTACTGCCAAACCACTAGCAATATTCTTTAATGGCCTAAGTAGCAGCAGTGATCAAAGCAATTTCCATTCAGCAAAATTCACTATCAGCACAGTTTCAGGGAGAGAGTGTGCGGAGCAGTATAGAAATTCTAGCAAATTATAATGTGGTATAATTGGTAGTGCAAGTATCTCATGCTTTAATTTCCTGGTACATACTTGGTAGAACGGGAGTTCAAGATGCAGATGTACCACTAGTAGAGTTCACTTCTCAAGGAAGTCGGGACCATTGTCCTCTGCCATTGTAAAGTTTAGTAGATTAATATTTTTATAAATTTAATTGCAAAGGCAATTGGTTGTGTATCTCTTTCAGTATATCTTTTATAACTATAAAAACCGTCCCCTATTTGCAACATTTCATCAAGAATTTCAAGCACAAATTATTTTGAGCAGAAATTGAGATACTTTGGACTAGTTTAGCAAAACATAGCATTGGAAGCTGACCCCACCAACAAAATTGGTCATCCCAGTTAATCACCATTGGAAATTCTTTTGAAAACTTTGTTTACTCCTAGGCATTTGAGGATGCTGTTAAAAATAAACCAAACTTTTAGTGTGTAAATTGAGGACATTAATACACGTGCTTTAAGAGCTTTTAAAATTTATTTTTAAGGCGGTGTTAGTAAGTATCTTTACTGTTAGATGGAGCAATGAATGACCGTGCACACAAATGCAGTGTTGCAGTGCAATACTTGTATTTGAAAGAGTTTGAAATGTTGCTTCTGTGTTAAGTGTGGTTTGGCCGCTGTTAGATGCACCAGGAAATCACATTAAGTAAGTTGATCACACAATGTGCATGGGTGAGATATGTCAGCAGCCTACCACAATGAACAAGTTGTGTTCAAATATTCAACATGATTGATTGGTTCTGAATAATGCACCTTGTCTGTCACCTGTTGTGATAGCTAAAATAACTCAAGATCACACAAACAAGAAGGAAATCAAAATAATTTTCCTCTTGACTGTGAGATTGGGTATTTTGACGGTGAAATATGCTACAGGAGGGAGGTAGTTGTGTGTTTGTATGGGCTCCGTGTTATGGCAACTGCTTTGAGAACATTGTCATGGATCATGGTGCCCATATTTAATGGTGGCAACCTATCTCCTTCACTGGGAATTCATGATCTATATTTTCTACTTTTCTAAGAAACTGACCATGGTGCTCTAACGTAACCAGAAAATAGTTTCAGATATACTTTCCAAGTTATTTTCAGTAATTTAAAATTAGGATAACCAAAGACTGGCATTGCAATTAAAATACTTATTTATTGAGAAAAATTCATGCTTTTAGCTGTATTCATCAAGCCATACCAAACGACAACCCCGAAATTTGTCAAAGAACATTCCATAAGCAATTTTTGAATACTACATTTTAGAAAAGTGATAGATTATACTGAGTCATGGCAGGTTCAAAAGAATATGAGGGAGAAACTAAAAAAAAATTTCTTAAAGCAGATATAAATTCAAAACCATCCAAAGTGGAAATTTTACCTTCATATCTGGGCGGCACAGTGGCTCAGTGGTTAGCACTGCAGCCTCACAGCGCCAGGGACCTGGGTTCAATTCCAGCCCCGGGCGACTGTCTGTGTGGAGTTTGCACATTCTCCTCGTGTCTGCATGGGTTTCCTCCAGGTGCTCCGATTTCCTCCCACAGTCCAAAGATGTGCGGGTTAGGTGGATTGGCCATTCTGAATTGCCCATAGCATTCAGGGGTGAGTGGGTTTTAGTGGGATGGGTCTGGGTGAGATTCTTCAAGGGGTGGTGTGGACTTGTTGGGCCGAAGGGCCTGTTTCCGCACTGTAGGGAATCTAATCATATCTCTGTTCATGTTGTAAGCAATACTTGTTCATATTTAATTCACAGCTGTTGGAACACTAGAATACTGCTGAACAGAGCAGTTGGTAGTTAAATTAACTGAATTTGGCATCTTCATACACAAAAAATTGATGACTGCATGCCAATTAGATTTTAAAAATCAGTTAATTTAAGATGATATATGGAGGAACAGTGTCCTCTTACCTTTCTGTAATGGCTGAGAGCTACTTATATTTAAATATTCCAATCCCCGTTACAATGCTTGAAAAACATTCATTTCAACACATTTGAGTTTTGATAAGCACAGAACCACGTTGTGAAGAATATGATTGTTAAAGTAATATCTTGAGGGTTATTTAATGGAGTAGGTATATTTTATGGAGTAATTAACAGGACTGCATAGACAGGGAAGCTTTTATGTTTCTGTGCTCAATTAGCTGATCTCGGTCAGGATGAGCACCATGTGCATGGCTTTCAGGATTGGCCAGGCTCCCTACTCCTGAGTGTTATCCGGCACAAGTATGTGAATGCTAGTGTGCTCCACAATAAAGATATCAACACATTCAAGACTAGTGAGGCAAGACGATCAATGCAGAAAACCTGATGTAAGAAATAGGATTTATACCAACTTTCAAAAAATTTATGACTCGTAGGGAGGGTAGGTGAAAATAAAGTATAAAAAAGATAACGTATAAAACCATAGATTTTGAACAGAAGTGGTCATTGTTCTAAATATAATTAAAACAGAAGATGGTTGAGATATTCAGCAGGTCTGGCAGCATCTATAGAGAGAGAAACAGAGTTAATGAGTACAATTTCACCAGTTCTTTAAGGATGGGAATGGAGATGGGATATCCAGTAATACCGAGCTCATGCAGGATTCCCAATTTTTTTAAAAAAATGGTCAGTGTGGCATGTCCATTGATGTGGGAAGGCATCTTACGTTGAGGAGCCAATATAGTAGGATAGCCAAAGACTGTCAAGTGAAACAAGGCAGAAAACACCCAGCAATGTCAGAGTGATAAAAGGTAAGACTGTGAACCAAGCTACAATATGGGGTCTCAACCAAGCCAAGCAATCAGGTCCAATGACTCTGCAGAAGGAAGGACAAACAATAGTTACTGTTGCTGGAAAGGTGTCCCCAAGACAGGCAGGACCAAAGCCACGTGGAGTATCAAGGCAATGAGGGTCTATCAGGCAAAAGGGGAAGGGTTTTTTCACTCTAACTTATTCTCCAGTGATGAGACAAGTGACTCAGAGATGAACACACAGCCATTCACTGTGGTTTTGCGGAAACAAAGTAAGTTTCAGGGGCTTGAGAAAGGCATTGAAAATGAATGTAGATGGCACATAGAGAAAATGGTGCCTCGTCATTACAGAGGGTACTGCCTGGCTCAATAGCTGCACTAAGTCAGCAGAGGCCCAGCATCATCAAACAACTTTGTGCCAATGAATAGGAAGACTATGTTTTTCCACATGGGTAGCAGTGTGCTCTCTGGAAAAATGGAACAGATGTTGATGCCACTGGGCTATGGCAATCATTTAATGCCTGTTGCCTTGGAAGGGACATTTACACTCACCTCTATGCCAGGTCTCTGCCACAGAAAGTGGCTGAGCCAAAATATTGAATGTTTTCAAGAAGGAATTAGATTAAATTCATAGGGCTAAAGAGATCAAAGGGAATAAGGTACTGAGTTGGACGATTCATTGTGATCCTACTAAATGCTAGAGTAGGCCTCTTTTAGTCAGCAGTCCAGCACGACTTAAAGGAGATTATGGATGCCATGTACCACTGAATCAGCTAATGCATCACAATGACCAAGGCAGCTGGGAGGGTGGCAGCTTTGAGCCATGGTTGGAATTCTCCAGGTCTTGGGAGTCATCAAAAAAGTTAGCGCTTCATGAAAGTGTATGCACAAGGTTTTCGGGAAGCTGCCACGACTCCTCTATCCTTGAATAGTCTCAATTGCTTCAATTCTTCAAGCCAGCCAGAGTGACTTTGTGGCTGGATCCTGAAGGACAAGGGATAAGCACTGAAGTCATGGTTTCTGACCCTAGGCAGAATAATAGGCAGGCAGAATATTAACCATTGCCTCATTAATATAAGCCATCAACAAGCAGGGCATTGCTTCAGAAGGTGAGGCTTTGATGCATCAATAGGATGTAGGGAACTCTCAAGGATATCCCAAATCACTGCTATTGGCTAAGCATTTCACAAACCAGCCTTGGAGAGCAGCACTGGAGCCAAACAGACATAATCCTCATTGGAGAAGGATGATCATAAGGCACTCAAGTAATATCAGTTAATGAAAGTATCATAGGGGAGAATTAGGCTACAGAAACAGGATACACGTAGCCAGGAGATATAAGATTTACTTGAGTCAAGTGAAAGGGGATGATGAGTCAACATATTTTCTCCCAGACACATCTCTGACTGACCTGTCAAAGGAAGCTCTCATCGCCTATGGCTGTCCAGTGAAAAGGCCATCATTAAATTTTGTTGTCAAGTGCTTCACCTTCATGGACATACTGACAATGTTTAGGTATCTGTACAACATGAATGTTGCAAAGAAATAATTGTGCAAATTATTTTGCGTCACTATTCAATAACAATCTCTTTAATTACTCCAAATTTAAAGATGCCTATGCAATATTTATTTCATCCAGTGAGCCCCCTGTGCATGCGACTATTTCCTCCAGAAATCTTTACGAGGTGTAGCCATTTATATTTTGAATTGATGAGGAGCCAGTCTGCACCCTTTCTTGTAGCAGTGCATTAGATAACTGTGGCCTTCAACCTTGGGGTGTTGAATACTACTGAGGCCTAGGACCTCGGGGTCTAACTTCATCTGTGTTTGAACTGATTGAGTCAAAGTGGCAGCCACCATTTGTATCACAGTGGAAGTGAAAGACCTAAGAATGCATTGATATTACAGATGTGTGTATAAATAATAAATAAATACGAATCTGCATTACCTGAAGCCTGCCCCTCCTTTGACAATTAAGGCCTCATATTAACTTGTATGGTTGCCTTGTGTGGTTGATCTCCTTGCAATGGAGTGATACGTGCCTGGTCTTTCTCACATCTTCATCATTCCACTAATGTCATGGATAAGACCATGCTCTGGATATAACTTTCCAGCCCCTGCATCCAGTCAGTTATATCTTCCGTGTGTCTCTCCATTGGGGTTGGCACACTGCCAATGGAGGGTGCCATGAGGTCACATACCAGAGATAAGGAGCAATTCAACTCTTTGATGGAGTGCTCCATTGTTTGGAAATGGATCTTCGCTGTCTCTGGAAACTCCCATGTCTCCTCACATTTATGTTGTATGAGCTGGATCCTGCTGATGATACCCATGTTTACTATCTTCCTGCAGTAAGCATCACTGAGTCTCTCCATACTCCTCCAAGGGGAAGCAGATGCAGCTACCATTGATTCCGCTTACTCCTGTACATATTTGCAATCAACATATGTGGTACTAATTCTACACCTGCAACAGAACCTATGAAGTCTGTACATCTGTGTGCGAAGGGTATGCATGCAATGAAGTGATGTAGAGTCATAGAGTCACAGGGTTGTACAGCACAGAAACAGACCCTACAGTCCAACTCATCCATGCCCACTAGATATCCCAAATTAGTCCCTTTGCCAGCATTTGACCTGTATCCCTCCAAATCCTTCCTATCTATCTACCCATCCAGATGCCTAT
This sequence comes from Stegostoma tigrinum, assembly GCF_030684315.1. Classification (NCBI taxonomy): domain Eukaryota; kingdom Metazoa; phylum Chordata; class Chondrichthyes; order Orectolobiformes; family Stegostomatidae; genus Stegostoma; species Stegostoma tigrinum. Next base: position 41,932,568 of record NC_081372.1, on the reverse strand, counting down.
TAAGTGTTGGTATTGTAGCAGCTCCACCACTTACTCTGGCAGCTCATTCCATACACGTCACACTCTGCATGAAAATATTGCCCCTTGGGTCCCTTTTAAGTCTTTCCCCTTTCACTTTAAACCTGTGCCCTTTAGTTTTGGACTCCCCTACCAGTGGAAAAAGACCTTGACTATTTACCCTATCTATGCTCTTCATTATTTTATAAACCTCTATAAGGTCACTTGTCAGATTCCAAAGATCCAGGGAAAACAGCCCCACCCTATTCAGCTTCTCCTTATAGCTCAAACCCTCCAACTGCAGCAACATCCTTGTAAATCTTTTCTGAAACCTTTCAAATTTAACAACTTTAACCATAGCAGGGAGATCAGAATTGAATGCAATATCCCAAATGTGGCCTAACAAATATATGTCTGCAACATGACATCCCAACTCCTGTCCTTAATGTAATGATCAATAAAGGCAGCATACCAAATGCCTTCTTCACTACCCTGTCTACCTGCAACTCTATCTTAAAGGAGATACGAACCTGCACTCCGAGGTCTCTTTGTTTGGTAAGACTCCCCAGGGCCCTAACATTAAGTGTGCAAGTCCTGCCTTGATTTGCCTTTCCAAAATGCAACATCTTACAGTTATTTAAATTAAACTTCATCTGCCAATCCACGATCCATCGGTCCATCTGATCAAGATCCAATTGTACTCTGAGATAACCTTCTTCACACCATCAATTTTGGCATCATCTGCAACATTGCTCACTATTCCTTCTCTCTTCGCATCCAAATCATGTAGTCTCAAGAACATTTCATCCTCTGGACCTTTCAGACTAGATGCAGTGAATTGAAGGTCCTGACATGAGCTTAATGCCATACAAGGTCTGGAGAATGTTAGTCACAACCAAACTTTTAAGAACTCACCATTCCTTCTCTATGCGCCTTGCCCTCTATGCTGTGTGACCTAGCAGTGACCTGATTTCCAGAGCTGTTTCCTCTATAGTCAGGGATATTTCCATGGTTAGTCTTTGAGACCTTCTGGCATTGAGTTGGTTCACTGCGAACATGAACATGGAGATTGTCTCATGGCACCTAAACAGTTCTTAATCTACCAAAACTATGGAATGTCAGTCAGCCCTCTAGTGCAGCTTTTATCTATACCTGAGCATGGGCCTTTGGCTCATGTTGAATGTATACCTCAACGCTAATGCTGATGCTTGATCTTGGTCCAAACATGGGTTCATCACATGATTTCTGCTTGTGTGAGCACCTTTCACTTACACCTGGGCCACTCATATTTCCAGCACAGAACAGGGCATTAAACAGCTTACTGCATCAACAACCAGGTTCCAGCTGTGACCCCTAAGCTGATCACAAACTTTGACTCTCTCCATCCTCGTTTCTTGTCTATGACTGTTGGCTTGCCCATTTCATCTTGTGGAGAAAATGACTTGCCACCTTTCACAGACTGCTTTTATTAGAGCTTCATGGAAGGCATTGCCAAAGATGGGGTAGCCTTGCCTTTTCTTGTGCTATCTCAATACTGCCTTTGAACATATCCCCCTCCTTGTTTTGTCTTCTGGGTAGCAGCTGCTTGAGTATTCCAGAGGGTCCTTGTAATTTAACAGTTGCACATGCACTGCTGGCAATGGATGACTTCCTTGCTGGCAACCCATTAATTGCCTAGATTGATCACCACTTACCTGTGCGTGTTGCTAACTAACCTTTGCTCCTGACATCGGAATCTCAGCTAAAATCCTGTCCAACAAAGTAGGTCAAGAGCCTTTAATCAGCACTGGAAGTAAGGAAACAATAGATTGCTGGCTCCATTTCAGATTCCCAGCATTCAGAGCATTTTGCTTTTGCTTTAACATGGGCTTTGTTGTATAATTTAGACTCTCGTTAGAAAGAAATTAATGTGCACATTTTTTATTTGGATTTGGATTTTATACATTATGGGATTATTTTATATTGCGTTGAAATATTGGCATTGCTGCAATAACTACATGCACTTTTTGCTTTCAGTTAGTACTAACCTGCAGTTTCCATATTATTGGAACATAACATACCAGGTCTATTAAATATAAAGCTATTAAGTTGAAAGTGTTTCCTTTACAGTCTCCTGTTCGCAAAAAGTCAAGAACCACAAATGCAATTGCCTTAGGTTGTTTAAAACCTGCTGTCATTACACAAAAGATTGCATAATATCAGCATGCAAGGTTTTCATAATGTGTTTCTTTTAGACTGCTCCTGCCCTAATAATTAAACAAAGTTGCCATCCCTGGCCATGCCAGCATTCATTATCCATCCCTAACTGTCCTGGAGGAAAATGTGGTGAGCTGCATTCTTGAACTGTTGCAATCCTAGGAATGCAGGTGTACCCACAATGTGGATAGGAAGGGGGCTCCAGGCTTTTGAACCAATGACATCGAAGTGTGTCCATATAGTTCCAAGGCAGGATGACAAGTTGTCTGGAGGAGAACTTACAGGTAGTAGTGTTCCCATGTATCTGCTATGTCCTTCTGGGTGGTAGAAGCCTCAGGTTTAGAAAATACTATCACAAAAGCCTTGTTAAGTTACTGCAGCAAAGTTTGTAGATAGTACACATCGTTGTCACTGTGCATCAGTTGTGAAGGGACTGAATGTTCAAGGTGCAAAATGTGATGCCAATGAAGTTGGCTGCTGTCGATTGGATGGTGTCAAGCTTCTTGGATGTTGTCAGTGTTGCTCTCATCCAGCCAGATGGAGACTATTCCATCAGATTCTCAACTTATATTTTGTTGATGGTGGGCAGGCATTCAGGCGAATTGTACTAGAAAGTGTAGTCATCAGCAAACATCCCAATTCTGACTTTATGGTGGAGGACAAGTCATTGATGAAGCAGTTAAGATGGCTGGACCTTGGACAGTACCTTGAGGAACACTGGTAGAGGTGTCTTGGGACTGAGATTATTGAGCACTAATAACAAACGTAGCCCTTTGTAAAATAAAACAAAGAACTGTGGGGCTGGTGATCTGAAACAAAAACAGAAATTGCTGGCAAAACTCAGGAGGTCTGGAAACATCTATGTTGAGAAAGCAGAGTTAACTGTGATTCTTCATCAGAATTGTCCATCTTACTTTGTTACAGCTTCAGCCAACAAAAAGAGCTTTCCCTCCATTCCCATTGACTCTAGTTTTTCCAGGGCTTCCAGACGTCATACTGAGACAGGTGCTGCTTTGATGTCAAGGGCAATCACTCTCACCACTCCTCTGGACTTCAGCTTTTCTGTTCGCATTGCATCAAGAATGTAAAGAATGCCTCTGACAGAACCCAAGCTGAATGAGTAAGTAGGTTATTCCTTTGTGAGTGCTACTTAATAGTACGAACAAAACAACTCCCATCACTTTGTTAATGATAGTGTGGTAATTGACTGGTTGGATTTAATTTGCTTTTTCATACACAGGACACAACTGGGAGCCAGTGTAGTAGCTGCACTGGAACAGCTTGGCTAGATGCATGCTACTTTTGGAGCACAAATCTTGCCAACAGTTGACGAGACCATCAGCATTACAGTTTCCAGTGCTATGGGCTTCTTCTCAATATCAATTAGAGTGAAGTAAATTGCTGAAAACTATCATCTGTGATGTTGGTGACCTCAGGAGGGGGATGAGATGAATCTCATGGAATCACTTGGAGCTTCCAGATAAAGATAAATATGAATACCTCAGCTTTGTCTTTTTTTAAAACTTATGCTATGGGTTAGTCAATGAGTGAGGATGGTGATATTTGTGGAGCTTTTACCTTCTGTTAGCTGCTTAAATAATCCAACACTCTTCATGACACAATATGGCAGCCTGCAAAGCTTAGATCTGAACCATTGATTTAGCCTTGTCTATTGAATACTTCTTCAGCTGAATGGCATGCAAGTACTCCAGTATTTGAGTTTCACGAGGTTGACACTTCAGTTTGTTTCTCTGGGAAGGTCCTCCTGCACTCTTCCTTGCTGAAATTGTAATATCTATCATTCACTCATACACAAGAACCAAATTTGAGCCCACTCTTATGCTCTCTCTGGCATCAAGCCTGGAGGTGGGAGGCCATTTAATGAAGCAGCATGATGTCGTACCTGAATCCCACTGCCTTCCCATTCCCACCTGAATTAAGTTCTAATCATAACTTCTGCAAATTGAGGCCCTTAAACAGCCAATTACTGATCTCCAAAGGTCATCATCCCACCACCACTTGGATGAACCCAATCACAGAGGGGATCTGTCACCATGCAGTGTGTACAGCAGCTGAGACCATGTGGCCAGCTTCTGCAGAGGACCAGGGAGAATTCCCTCAGCCAAAAGTCTGATTGAGGGACTGAATATTAGGAAGATTAAAAGATCTACTGACAGCCAACTCGCCTGACCTTGCTACTGATCACCCAAACCCCACGCCCCCATGATTCCCAATGCCAAACCTTACTACTCACACCCCCTTCTTTATTTACCTGTGGCCTGAGTCACTCTGTGATACTGTGAGTTGGTAGCTTTCCTGCTGCAGCTGAGGCTTCCCCATAGCTTTGAGCACCAGATGCTGGCCCCAAGTTGGTGGAAGCTCTCAGTAGGTGAGAACTCCACTGCCGGGGTCTTGAATCCCATCAAAAATCTACCAATGGCCTCACCATCGCCTGATGAATGTGTGAGCCACCTTCCCAAAGTGAGACAGTGGATTTCTTTCAATGGTCCTTCAGCGAGAAACTAATGGCCCAAAATCTCCTTGAAAGTCCACTCAAAGTATCATAGCCTCTTGAGCATATTGAGGTCGTCTGATCCAAATGGGCAAGCTTCAATTATTTATGTGCAATTTGTTCATAGACTACACCATTCAAAGATTAGAACATTACTCTTAACCAACCAAGTTTTCCAACAATGATTGCACACTATTCAATAAGAATTTATGTACAATTGAATGTTTCGTTCTCTGAAGTCACACTCTAGCAATCAGGACCAAAGCATTACAAATATCAGAGAATACATATCACAGAACAGCTTTTGACAACCAGATACCAATTTTGTTTTGTGATTTCTTACTGAATAGTATGCAAGCATTGTTGGAAAACTTGGTTGGTCTAAGAGCAATGTTCTAATCTTAGAATGACATAGTCTTTGAAGAAGGTTTTGTTTTATTATGAGGAGAGGAGCATTTTGAGGATGAGGGAAACAGCTTTTTGGAGGCAGCTTCAGAAAAAGTGAAAAGTAAGTTTCCTGAGGTCAGGGGAAACAGGGAAGCCTAAATATCAAGAACAGAAGAGAAGAAATGGAGGATTTTATAAATTCATACTCCTGAATTTCAGCCACTAATGCATATGAAAAAAATTGGACATGGAGATCAACAGGACTTGACGATTTTCTGTTTTTTTTAAACCCAGATATGTGATCGACTGCAGGAAAGATGACGATAAGATTTCTATTTTGTAAAAGCATTCCTCAGCTATCAATGGTTTCTCTGCTTTTTGAACATAAGGCATATTTGAAGAATTTTTTAATCAACTGAAATAAATAGCATTTTATTTTCCCAATCAAAGGACAGAATGGGAGATAAGATAGAGCCTGAAGAATATCTAGTTTAATGGAGAATGTATCAACCATAGTTCAAATTAAAGGGTTGGAGAGTAAACTTGATTGTGAGCCAAAAAACCACATTTACAATCAAACAGGCAATCATTAAGTAGTCTAGATTTAAAACCATATGCTAATTTGAGAGTTGGAAGCATCATTCAAGATTTATTGACATGAAGGCAATTTGGGAATTGATTGAATGTAAAAAGGATCATCCTTCTCAGGTAAAGGGTGAATATTAGAACATTAATGAAGCAAAAATAAACTAGATAGATTCAAAAAAATAGAATAGCTCTGATACACACTGGTCAGTTCTCTATAAAGCTTGAACCTGCTAATTTGAATTAGCTGATCATACTCAGTGCAGTAGTAGTAGTAGTGTTCAAAATTAGGAAGGGAAAATTATTTCAGAACCCCTAAAAGCCCTACAGGAGATGTGTAAATGTGCAGACTAGATGTAGTGCAGAGTATAGCACTGACCTCTTTGTGAAACAATAGCACTATGAAGAATGTCTTCACAGAGATCGTGCTTTAGCCTAGAGAAGAGACATGAAAGAAGAGGCATTGATAGTTGACACGTTAGTGAAAACAAGCTCAAAAATAAAATCTGTCATAGCAGAGAAACAAGATAAGACAAGACAGGTTGATGATGTACAAATATGAGACGGATTCCAGGGAGTATTTCCTTCCGCAATGGTAACCAATAACTAACGGGCCGCCAAGGAGGTAGAGAGCAGACATTGATCTCGTTTAGAAAATGATGCGAAAGTGTGACAAAAAGATAGTATAGTTGCTATTCTCGAAACATAAGACCAAATGGGATGAAGAATATCTTCTGCTGGATTTATTATGTGTTCTGAGGATGCTTTATTTTTACAGCAGGAAAATGGCACACATATTTGAGTAGAGACTGAATTCTAACAAATCTGGTGGTAGGTGAAGCATGTCAGTGGATCCTGAATGGCAAATAAAACATTTCAAATTAGTTTTTAATTACCAATTTTTCTCTTTCACTCTTTTGTCAACAAAGGGAACTGAGGGCAACTGTGACACCTGTGCCGCTGCCTCGGTTAATATCAGTCATTCCAGCAGAAACTAAGTTGTGAATTCTAGACGTCCCTAATCTGTGTGGTTTAAACATCCATTCAACGTGTATGCTGAGCCACACTGTTACATAAGCAAGAAGGGTGAGAATAAAAACAAGATAAAAACAGCAAAGAATCTTCATCAGGCATGTAGCTTTATTGAATTTAACCTGCAATCTGGAAGGTGAACTGAATAACCAGACTGAATGACCAGATCAATCACTAATACAAAGAGATTGACTGACAATTACATTTGGATCATTCCAATTATTTCCAATTTGAAAGGAAATGTGCAAAAGCATTTGACTTTTATGGACTTGTGCAATTTTCACAATGTGTTTTTACGAGCCCACACAAATTTTCCATTTTTTTTTCAAACTCTGTAGAAATCACTGCTTGTACAGATTCACTACAGTGCCAGTAAAAGAAAAACAAACCATTGTTAATGTTAAAAATTAAGCTGTCAAGAATAGTAACCTTAGCACAAAAGTGTTCAGACCTAATGGTTGTTTTTTTGCTGGATTTGCAATTTTTTAAAAGCAAGATTAAGTTATCATTGAGTTTAGGTTTTCATACATTAAATAACTCCCTGACTAAGTCAGAAGTTCTAAGTTTGATTCCCAGACAATGCTTAATTAACAAGAAATGAACACAGTTGCCTTTAAACTATTATGCTTTTGGAAAAATTCGTTGCCAGATATTAACAGATATTCTGGTGCAGGTCAGTAACAAGAAGCCAGTTATAAAAAGAAAACATAGTGTAGCATGAGTCATAGTACTTAAAAACATGATGAGATGAGATACAAGTCAACACTTCACCAAATGTACTGGAATACTCAATTACATTGGAGAACTGTGAAAATGTCCTGAAGACCTGTTACTACATCACAAATTGTCACTTGCTCATTCTTCCCACTAAAAATTATGTCCAGTTTGCAGAAACCACTTTTCCCGTATTATTGCTAAAAGCATGAACTCTTTCCCCCAGAGATAGCAAGAACTGCAGATGCTGGAGTCAGAGACAACAGTGTGGAGCTGGAGGAACACAGCAGGCCAGGCAGCACCAGAGTTCCAAAGAAGGGTTCCAACCCGAAATACCGACTTTCCTACTCCTCTGATGCTGCTTGACCAACTCTTTCCCCCATCTCTGACACAGTTATCTACGTACATAAAGCAAAATAGTTGGTATTGTGTGATTCACACAAACCTTTTGAGAGCCCGTATGTGCATGTTGTGGATTTTGAGGATTTTTAAATAAGCAGACCACACAACAAGGACATTAAACTGAACTGAACTGAAACTCTGCACTTTGATTAACTTGTTTATTCTCATTTGAAACCAGGGTATTTTATTCATTCATAACTTAAGGAACTTATGCATGGGTATGTTATTTCACTTGGACAACTTGCTTATTTTTTATAGAATTTATTTGATCAGGAAAGTGAATTGGGGTACTGAAGGCTAAAACATGACAGCTTAAAGACTATTATTTCTATAATTAGTACTTTCAACCCTTTATTTTACATTTAACTCTAATTTGCCCTATGGTAAATGACAAGCGAAAATATCTAAAGCATGTACAATGTAATAGTAAGAATGGAACATATGTCGCTCGTATATATGTTAATGATTAACAAACAGCTGTGGGCACTAATAATTGGCCCAAGTGTTCGTTTAGTGCACAGAAGCCATTTATAAATTCAGTGATTTTAAAATCTGCTTATTTATACTGATGCTTTCACAATATGGTCAGTACTGTTTTAAAACAATTTCTTCTCTCATTTTCTGCCTTAGTTCTGCCATCCCCATTTCAGTTCCTGAAAGTTATGAGTCAGAGCTTTAGTAGCGCTATGGTTACAGAGGTGTTGGTCATTCTATCATATCTTGGTTGGGTAACCATTCCTCATCTGTAAGATTGGATAGAGATCCAATTGACTGCAAAGGCCAAACGATCACTTTCAACTTCATCTTTACCCCACAACCACATGTACCGCTTCAGGAGAACATCCAAGAGCTACCATTGTCCTAGGATGTGGAGGCCATTCATGGTACTTCTATAGTTTAATTAAAACCAGCTTACGTGACAATATAACTGTGGCCTTACTGATATGCAAAGCTTGGTTTACTTAAGTTATGCTTATAGGTTTTCTCCTTCAAAAGGTTTTCATCTGAAGAAAAGAGGGTTTCACAGAAATGAGTTAGCGTCACAGAGAAACACTCCTTACAGACCAACCAGCCCATGCCGGCCATAATCCAAAACTAGACCAGTCCCACCTGCTTAGGTTCAGCCCATATCCCTCCAAACATTTCTTATTGATGTACCTATTTAAAAGAATTTTAAACAATGTAACTGTAACCGCATTTACCACTTCCTCTGGAAGTTCATTCCACACATAAACCACAGTCTTGTGTGAAAAAGTTGCCCCTTGTGTCTTTTTTAAATCTTTCTCCTCTCACCTTGAAAATATACATCATAGTCTTGAAATCTCTATGCTATGGAAAAAAAAGTACCTGCCATTATTTCATTAGAGGGAAATGACTTATGATGGTTTAATCTCAGGTGTGCCACACCTCAGACAAGAGGTAAGGTTGAGAAGATAGGGCCTTCATGATCATTTCAGTAGTGTAGGAATTTAACGGAGAAGAAGGAGGAAGTTCTCCATAGTAGATTGTAAAAATAGATACAAAGATTTGATGGCTGATAAAAAATGGCCAGCATGTAAAAAAAAATTAATGCTTGATTTTCAACAAGCACACTTTGCTTTAAGTTAAAAATACCCAGGATGAAAAGTAAGAGCATCATGTCTAACAAAGTAAGTTAAAGGTAGCATTAGATCAAAAGAGGAGGCTTATAAAGTTGTGAAAAAAAGTTCTAAGCTTGAGGATTGGGAGAATTTTAGAGTTCAAAGCAAGTCAACAAAATTATTAAAGAAAGATTGGAATATGAATGTAAAATAACAAGAAACATAAAAACTTCTATAAAATGATGCAAAAAGAAAAGATTAATAAAGACAAATTTGGGCCCAAAACCCAGGTTAGTCCCCATTCGGAGTACAGTGAGTAGATCAGGAAACCATACTTTAGGAAGGATATATTGGCCTTGGAGGGAGAACAATCTCAGTAAACAAGAATGATACCTGGACTTTAGGGGTCAGGTTTGAGGAGAAGTAAGCTTGCGTAGGAGTAAGTTGTGCCATGATTGACATTATTACCAGCCTGGTTGGTGGACAATTGCGAAAATTTCAAATAAATAAATCTCAGTAGCCAGAGGTGGTATAATCAAATACAAAAATGCTAATTATGTTGTAGGTATCAGTGCTACTCTGACATCAGCAGAGCAGAGCAGAACAGAACACAAGGAGCAGACTACAGTGAAACATAGAGCAGAGCAGGAATAAAATGCTCCAATGAAACACAAACCAACTGCCCAGCTAACTGAGTAACTTGCCCAGCGTGCGGTGCACAATCATGTCAATTGTGTGAGTTCAATTCCTACAATGTCCAAGGTTACCATGAAGGATTCTCCTTTTCAACCTCTCCCCTTTCCTGAGGTGGTGTGAGCCTCAGATTAATTCAGTATTGGTTGTCTTTCTCTAATCAGTGGGTAGCTCTCTGGGACTATGGTGACTTTACCTTATGTCTGAATGCAAAGTGCAGACACCAAGAGCCCTAGAGTATACAATCCCTGAAAGGACAAACATCCCAAGACAAGATAACCAGAGTGTACACTTGCAGGATCCTGGCAACAACACTCTCAAAAAGTACCAGTTAAGAGGACCCATGAGGAAAGACATGAGAAAAATTGCAGGAACTCTAACACAAATGTTTCAGAACACTGAATATCTGAGAAGTGCCTCAGGACTGAAGAAAGGTAGGTATTACACCTATAGATGGAGTCTTGTGCTCAGAACAGGAAGCTTGTCAGTGGGACAATATAATAGTGCAGCAAGGCAAAACTCATGCTGTCTCTCTTGCAGCTGATGGTGGGATGAACCCATGAAATTAAGTTCTTAGATGTTTGAAGGCAAGTGAAATCTCTCAATGGCAGCCATTGGGAAATTCTTTTGCATACTTGCCAAGGCAGGGAGGGTCGCTACATTTTAGCTGCATAGAGCAGAACTATCCGAGAGAGGGAAGGATTCTGTCCAAGCAGGGAGAAAAGCTGCATTCTTCGTGACAAGGGCAAATCTGCTTAAAGAAGCAGGCCATCTGAGGAAGGGAGAGCTGCATTGTAGGAGTCTGCCTGAGGCAGAGAGGAAGGGTAATGTTGCCAGCGCAAGCAGACGAGGCAAGGGCCTGACATCATGGGCAAGGTTGCCTCTTTGTTAGGTGGAGTAGGGGCTTTCCAGGCAGGGATGGTCAGAGAGAGATGGTCCTAAAGGTTCAGTGCTGTTCAATCTGTGGATTGAACTCAGAATACTTGGCAGGAGACAGAACAGTATGGTGCAGGAAGATTGGAGCTCCTGTGTTAGAGTTGAGTGCTGTAACATCTCATGGGAAGGGGTCACAGAATTGCATAGCACAGGTGACTCCAACAATGGCTCTCTTAAATTGTACACAGACATGGTAATGGGTGTAGGCTCAGAGGGAAGAAAAATTATGTGCAGAAACAGTTACGAGGTCAAGCATAAAAAGGAACAGTTCAAGGGTGAGTCAATGATGAGTGGGGAACATTGTTGAGTGACAGGGATGAGAAGAATGCAGGTGAGAGAGTTTGAAATGTATTGCACACCATTTCTTACCGCTAGTCCTTAAAACACAATTGATAAGAGTATGCAATTTTGTATTTCTGTGTTTTGGGTGCCTACGCATACACTGTCCTTGAAGGTTATTACTAAATATGGCTTTTAAGTCTTATATACTGTCACACTTCCTTACTTACACCTGTATATTGTAGGTTCTCAAATACAGCTCTCTGGTATATTGTTTAAAACTTCTCTCTTCACCTGCTCATTCTAGACTGGTTTCTGCTATCTCACTCATGTCAAAGTGATTAGATCAGTTATCATCATGATATATAGGAACTTCATTATAGCGGTCATTTGGAGTTAGCATGAACTGCAGGTGCTGGAGTCAGAGTCAATATAGAGTGGAGCGGGAGGAACACATCAGGTCAGGCAGCATCAGAAAAGCAGGAAAGTCGACATTTTAGGTTTACAGCCTTCATCAGGACCCAAAAAGTCGACTTTCCTTCCTCTGATGCTGCCTGGCCTGCTGTGTTCCTCGAGCTCCACATTACATGGACTCTCATTATACCGCACAGGAGCTGGTGTCACTCACATCTATCAGCTCTTACAGTAAGACCTGTGTCCACAACAATTGAGAGGCAATCCAGTGCTGGTGCTGTCGAAAGTAATTTGACATTGAAATTCTTCACCAGTGGCACTTTCCATGGCTCCTCTGGGGATCTGTGGGGAATATCGCAGTCAGCTGCTCACAAATGTATCAGGGAGATCATAGATGCCCTCTTGAGAAGAACCAATGAATTTGTGGGCTTCAGACCCAGGGAGCCAGATCCCAGAGCTGTTCAATTTGCTACATTACATATGTCTAAAGGTATAAGGGAGTATTGAATGCACATGCATGATACTGAGAGGTCCCAAGGATAAGCCAGCAGCATTCACACACAGAAAGTCAGTCCAGGCTCTGAGAGTGAGCTGTGATCACAGCAAACAAATCCTTCAGGAATATGTACACTACCCAGGGAGCACTCAAAATGCCTACATCCTCTCTAACACAGATTTCACACAGTTTTTCTGTCCCTCATCAAAAGCAGGGCTGGATCCTTGTTGACGGGGATAGGGCAGAAGGCATGGCTAACTGTGTCAGTGTGGATCTCACAAAATGTGACCAAGGAGAGATCCAATGATGCAAAGTCTCAACACGGGCAACGATAGAAGCAGCCATTAGACTGCTAGAGATGAGGCTCTACTGCTTGGTCTGCTCAGGTGGAGTGCAACAGTCTTACCAAAACAAGTGTCCAGGGTTATTGTCTACGCTGGATTACAGCACTCAGTAAACATGGGAGGAGTTTGGGAAAAGGGAGATGAAGGAGAAGCTGCTGCTACAGCTGAGAGAGTGGATGGTATGGATGCCGCAGTAGATACCATCGCAACAGAGCAGAGAGGCCTGTGATTCTTCACCGACAGATTCAGGCCAAATGAGGCACCGTAGCATCTCTTCCCACTAACAGTTAGCAATGCATGGCGATTGGGAGCCTGGACTTTCCTGTCAGCGTCGGCATCCTTATTTCAGTGTAATGTATCTTTGTTTAGGTGGCTGCATTAAAGTCAATGTTTTCACCAAAACACTCCTAGTACTTGGTGAGTAAAGTGAAAGGTGATAGAAAGCAGGATCAAAACAACCCAGTTAGATGTTGGATATCACAAAAGTGTACAGATGAATGAAAGTGAATGTAGTGTAAAAGCAGCTGAGGTTGGCATACCAGGATGACAGCAGATCTCACTACAAGCAACGACAGGGGCATTACAATGCTGTTATGTGCCAATCTAAAAAGAAACACATCCCGCTGGAGACAAACATTCAGACAAAATTGTGGTGTGAGTGCCATCAGAATTGGAACTCTATCTGTACAACATTTTTCACAACCTCTGACAACTAGAATGGAAAATGTAGCAGGCCCTTGGCTCCAGTAAGCCCATATATATGATATATTGGAAACCACATGCCCTTGTAATTTGGCAGGGAAGGGACAATCTCCAGCTCCACACACAAGTGACGCAGTCTCCAAATTGGGGCATTGCTTCACAATAAACTCTGTCATGCAGGCACCAGCAAACTGTCCAATGATTGAACTGCCAATACTGCTCAGGCAGCAGCATCAGCTGATCAATCATCTGCTTTTGACACTGGAGCTGAGCCTCAGAATGATGTGAATTAGATGAACACCGCACGCTGGTCTACTGGATGCATTCAAGCCCTTGACTTTACCAACGATGCCCAAGGTTTAACATACAAATATCAGCAGACTCAGAGCTTCTGCTTCCCTTGATATAATACAATAAGTGGTGTATCCACAGACTCACATCATTACGGGCTGATTGGAAATGAAGTGTAACAATCTGAAACATACGAAGCCATCATAGCAACTAGCAACATATCAAAAGTGCACATACGTGAATAAGGTAAAATTATTAAACATTATAATTACATCTGTGTTTCATGCACAGCATTGAGTCACCTGTGCTATCTTTGCACCATTATAATTTCTTAATTTTTCTTTATAATGTCTAAATGTTTCTCCAACATCTACAGCTGTGGTTGAGGCAACGCGCTGTATGCCATATCTTTTCTGATTTTCTGAAGAAGGTCCAGACCCAAAATGTCAGCTTTCCTGCTCCTCTGATGCTGCCTGGCCTGCTGTGTTCATCCAGCTCCACACCTTTTTATCTCAGACCCCAGCATTGGCAGTTCCTACCATCTCTGAATGCCATTCCTTGTTGCCTCAGATGGCCTTGGCAGTCACCCTCCAGCCTTGATAGGTCCAAAGCCGAGAGTGCCTTGGCCTCCTGAGTGTTACCCACAGGTGCTCCTACTCAATCTGATCTGCTGACTGTTATGGTGATCACTGGCAAAGGGCAAGTGTAGAGGCAGGTAACGCTTAGAATGTTGTAACATGCACACCCTTTGGTTGCCTTGCTGGCACACCCTATGGGTATACTTTTAGAGGAGAAGGGATGCAAAGACTGCATCCATAGCTAGTGTTCCCTTTATTATGTTTATCTTCTACTTGGATCTCCAAGGTCTGCACTGGAAGTCAATGCAGTGCTTCATGTTGGAACATCAACTACCAGGCACACAACCGCGCAGCTTAAATGGAACATCGGTTATGGGTTTTCAAACTGCCGTCATTTCCCTGAAAGCAGTTGAGTACTCACATGCTGCAATTATGATAGCAGTCAGAGTTTAGATAGACGCTACCACCATTTCCCGAAGCCTGGGCAGAGCTTCTGGTAGTTCAGCCAACTGTTCTCCTTCTCACTTCTGCAACTATAATAGGCCTTGAATGGCCAAATCCAGAGATTTTCATCTACAAGGGGCCTCAGCGTAAGCCTGGTTCCATCATTGCTCCAAGTTTCAGTGACCTCAGTGGGTCATCTCCTCCCTCAGTTGCAAGCACGTGGTTGCAATTACTCTGTAGATTGTGACCTGAGTCTTTTCAGGAATATGTACCCACTGAGATGAATGCCCCTGAACTGGTGCAGAATGTCTGGGAATGATGTGGCAAATACTTCCTCTAAGCATTCTAATTCATCATCCTGAGCTTGCTGTGGAGCTGGAGATTGTCCCTTCCCTTTGCTACATGAATGTGCATTGGAGAACAAAAGGAATTAGTTGATGGTGATATACAATTGCTGTTCTCAAATGTTTCAGCTGTCAGTTCGTTCTGTTCATTTCTGAACACCAGACCTGAGTGATACTCACTTTCAGTTCTGAGCCACTTTGATCTCCCCATTGGCTCACACTTGGTGACTATCACCCACTAAAATACTCAAACCCCTCCTTGGAAAGAGTCAGGATTCCTCCTTCTGCTTTGCTGCGCACTGCTAATTATGAAGGGATTAGCCCCACAGTCAGACAGACAGACAGATGGTTTGAATGTCATCCCCATGGGTGTGTAACTAATTTATCAGTATGCATGCCTATGACAGCTCCTGTGCCTTCCCTCGTAGGTGTTCCACACCCACTCTATCCTTCAACATTCATGGCTCTCGGATATTCAATACACATGTTCCACCTGATAAAGAGCCTGCTACTAAATGCCTGTATGCTGTCAATATGCACTCGCACACTTACACCACTTTTTGCCCTTATGAGTTTTACTTTGCTGTGGCTGCATACTTTCATTTGCCTTGGTGGTGCACAGATGATCGTTCAGCTGCATCAAGCACCGCACTAAGGTTTGACCTCACAGCCACTAACCTAGGATGCACCGACCTTCTAAACATTTTGATCTACGTATTACAGAAAAATCACAGAAGTCTTATGCTACAGAAGGAAGCCAGCTGACCCATTCTGCCTGAGCTGGCCTTCAAATGAGCATAATTACCAATCTCTCACTATTTTCTTTACACAGTATTTTTATCAAAATAGTTGTTCAATGCATTCTTGAATGACTCAATTAAACTGCCTCTACCAACACATCCATACTGCACTTTGTACCCTAACTATTCAGTTAGACCAGAGCAATTTAAATCTATGTTTTTGCATTCTTATTAGTGTTACAAGTGGGAACAATCCCTCCCTATCCACTCTATACAGCTCACTCATGATATTGAAAATCTCTATCACAGTCCCTCTCACCCATTCTCTCCAACTCCTTTAACCTTCTCTCAAAAATGAAGTTTTTCATCCCTGGAATTTTGTTTTAGATCACTGGTACACTTTCTCCAATGCGGTGTATTATCATCTTCATTGTCGGTGGCAGTCCCTTGTAGACGAAGGTGACCATCTCTCACTCTCAAGGTGAGTCCGGAGGTGTCTGTACAGACTGACGTCGCTACTGCAGGCTCTGTCACATTTGGGGCAGGTGGTGGTCAGGGAAGGGGTGAGTGGGATGTTAGTGTGGCAGCGCACTCCTTTTGTTGTTTTTGCCTGGCATCCATATATTCCCCAAGTTAGTCTCGAGGTGCTCGATGCCTTCCCAGATGCTCCTCTTCCATTTTGGATGGCCTTGGCCCAGTATTTTCCAGGTATCTGTGGGAATTCACCACTGAGGGCTTGAGGCTATCACTGAGGCACCTTCTCTGTCCTCCTGAGGCTCCCCTGCAGTTTTGGAGCTGGGAGTAGAGAACCGGATTAGGAATCTGGTTTTGGCCTCGTGGATGACCTATCCAGCCCATTGTAGCTGATCAAGGGTGGTCATGGCCTTGATGCTGGGGATGTTGGCCTGGTCAAGGATGCTAGTGTTGATGTGTCTTTCTTCCCAGCAGATTTACTGGGTCTTGCAGAGACAGTGTTGGTGGTACTACCCCAGTGCCATCTGAGGTCTAATGAAGAATCATCTGGAGTTGAAACGTTAGTTTGTTCTCCATCTGTGGATGCTGTCTGGCCCATTGTGATCTCCAGCATTTGTTGTTTTCAGTACAGATTTCAGTATCTGCAGTAATTTACTCCCATGAGGTCTAACAAGCGTTTTATCCAAATTAAACAAAATTTCCCTGCTCTTGTACTCTCTGCGCCTATTAATGAAGCTGAGGACATTGTATGCTTTATGTACTGCCCTCTTCGCCTGTTCTACTACCTTTAAATGATCTATGTGCATATATATTCAGATTTGTCTGCTGCTGCACACCTTTAGAATTTTAATCCGTTTTATATTGTCTTTCAGTATTCTTCCTACCAAAATGCATCACTTCTCACCTCACTGCATTGAAACTCATATGCTGTCTACCTATCAGGAAAGACAAGGGTCCCAATGTTGACCCCTGGGGTGCTCCACTAGAATCCTTCCTTCAGCCCAAAAAATATTAATTGACAATTATACTCTGTTTCTTGTCCCTCATCCAATTTTGTATCTATGTTGCTGCTCATCTTTATATTCGATGATCTGTAACCTTCCTTACAAGTCTATTGTATGGTACAGTACCAAACATAGTTGGAATTTCATGTGTATGATGACAACAGCGTTACTCTCATCAAGTCTTCTTATTACCTCATCAAAAAAACTCCAGAAAGTTATTTAAACATACTTTCCCCTCAGAAATCTATGCTGATCAATTCACCTTTTTCCACGTGGCTACTAATTCTGACACTAATAACTATTTCTACAAGCTTCCCCACCAGAGGAGCTAAAATGACTGGTCAATAGTTGTTGGGATTATCATTACAGCCTCTTTTGAATTCGGCTGAAACCTTTGCAATTCTACAGCCTTCTGGCATTTCCCCAAGTTAAGGGATGACGCAGAAAATTAAGGCCAGTTCCCCTGCAATTTCTACTCTCACTTCTTTCAAATGGTTGCATCTCCCCTGGTTCAGGTATTTTGTCAACTTCAAGTACCAACAGTCTACCAACACTTCTGCCTTATCAGTTATGAACCATTTTACTGTCAGAGCTTCCTGCACTGTCACCATAGCCTATATAGCATCTGCATCTTTGGTAAAGGTGGGCACAAAATAGTCACTTAACACCTCAGCTCTGCCCCCTGTTTTCATGTGTAAATCCCCCTATTGTTCTGTTATTGGCCCTACTTCTCCCTTTACTACTCTTTTATTATATATATGCCCATGGAAAATTTTGGGACCCCACTTTCTGTTTGCTGAATAATTTTTCATTATTCATCTTCGCTTCTCTTATTTGCCTTACCTTCCCTCTGTGGTTTTCCTCTCCATTCTCAATTTTATTTTCTAACTGACACCTATCATAAGCAGACTTTTTCTTTTTTATCTTGGTATCTGTCTCTTTTGTCACTCAGAGAACTCTGGATTTGTTTGTTCTATTTTTCCTGTTGAGGGAATGTACGTCAAGTGTACCCAAACAATCTCCTCTATTAAAGGAACCAACCCATTATTCAGTTCCTGTTTTGCACTCCTGCAGGGGTGATCAGACCAGAAGGTTTTGCTGCTTTCTCAAGGTGTTCATGCAGAGGGCTGAAGTTAAGTTCCAGCATTGCAAGGAATGAATTCTTACTGGATGCCCTGTAAATATGGTGCTTGGATTTTAAAACTTAACATGGGAAAATTAACTTTATTCAAACCCTCTGTGATTTTACCTCACACCTGGGCATACCTAATTGACTGTTCCCTTATTGTTGTGTGCAACCAGCCATTTTACCCCCAAGGGAAAGTGTGCTCACTTCCTGTCCCATGGCCAGTAATCTGGCTACTGCCAGAAGATTTCCTTTCATCTTTTAAAAAAGTAGCAAAAATGACTCAAGGAATGTATAAACTAGGGAGGGAAGGATTATCAGAGGTAAGGTGATAACTGTTTGAGGCCTTACTAGAAGATTGGTTACCCCAAACTGCTCTCAAGAAACCCAGAACTGGAAGTGGCACAAAAGGTGCTATTTGAAGAAATTACTGCAGGTCCCAACAAAGGATAAGATTTCATAATATAGTTACCCGAATGTGGATCTTGGAGACAGGCATGGACTCAAACTACATGTGAGAATAAGAGACTCTTCCTCTGCTCCATATCACCCACCACTCTATAATTAACATTGCCCCTTATGCCCAAATCAATCTCTACTTTTCTCACCAAGATTGTCAGTGTTCTTTCCAAACATGACTGCTTAGCTTCCTCCATCTGCACCCAATCATGCCGGGTTTCCTCTAGCAACTGCTACCTCTTCACTTGTCTTACTCCAACACTTGGCTGTTGTTGCTGTCTAAAGGTCTACAATTCCATTAAAAGACCCAATGTTGAAGGACACTCAACCTCACTGTTTGGATGCAGCAATTCCTGATTTGCTCAGAAACACACTTTAATTAAGATAAACTGTGGGAACATTTCTGCACCAAGCGGAACCAACAAGGCGAATCAGCAAAGGCCATGAATTATTACATGCAAAGTAATGAGACAAACTTAACAAACACACTACCAGAGAGAAAAAGATTCTATCAACACCACTAAGAACACATTCATTGTCAGAATAATGAGGAGTGACACAGTAAATCACATAACCAGGGTCTTGAATACCAGTGATTTCATGATAATTTTAATTTAATAAATATTGCACACTGTTAAGACTTTTTAGCCAGTAAATTAGGCTCTTAGTGCCCATTGGTTGCACTGTGGGTGTAGCTTTGTTACAAAGATGCTACCTACCAGATGCATTTTGCGTGACACAGACTGTATGCAGTCTTGCTAAGGATTTTAGTGCATACACTAAAGAAGTATAAGGAAGCGAACAGGATAGGCAGGTCATGGTATCATCAGTGTGTCTAAACATGTCCTCATCCAACACTCACTCACTCTCTTTTCCAGCAGAAAGTCATCAACAGCAGTTAGGAGTAAGAGGCTTTCTCACTTTTTTTTCCCTATATCCTTTAATGGTACGGAAGTGATTTATGGCTTTTTGTCAAAGTTGCCCATCTCATCAAGAACTTCATGGAAAACTTGGTGCTTCTTTAGTCTCTATGTTTTGCCCTCAACAAGTTACCATCATAATCATGTAAAATATACCAATACATTTTTCCTAAAGGTTGAAGATGAATAATTTTCAGAGGCCTTTTTGTAGTACAACCTTTGTAGTCAGGACATTGTTACATTGCAGTTTGCATGAGTTGGAAATAAATTTCATACAAAAGACCTTTGGCTATGTGACATAACAAGATTTGTATGAAGTAAGTTGCACAGTATTCAAATCTTGCCACTGAAAAAAACAAGAAGGGTAATTTGTGCGTTATCCAAATCTAAGACTTTATCAGGTTTTAAAACCTGCTGTAGCCAGGAGCAAAGTGTCTATTAAATGTAACATTTCCTGTTTGGCTCCCATTGTGACTGTTGGGAATCAAGTAGAGTCATAGAGTCATAATCATACAGTCACATCGCACAGAAACAAGGCCTACAATCCAACCAGTCCGTTCTGTCCAAGTTCCCAAACTAAACTAGTCCCACTTGCCTGCACTTGGCCCATATCCCTCCAAACCTTTCCTATGCATGTAATTATCCAAATCTATTTTAAGCATTGTAACTTACCTTCATCCATCACTTTGTCTGGCAGTTCATTCGATGTGAACCACTCTCTGTGTAAAGAGGTTACTCCTCATGTCCTGTTTAAATCTTTCTCCTCTCCCCCTAAAAATATGCCCCCTAGTTTTGAACTCCCTCGCGTTAAGAAATAGACCCTTGTCATGGTCGGCACAACATTGTGGGCTGAAGGGCCTGTTCTGTGCTGTACTGTTCTATGTTCTATTTACCTTATTTGTGCCTTTGATGTTTCCATGAACTTCAATAAATGAACCAACCAATTATACTGATCACCATTTTTCATTTGCAAGAGACAAATGACAAAACATTAATATATTAGCAATCTGAGATGGTCAGGTAAACAATTTGCTACTCCTCAACTGAGTATGTACTTTAGCTTTGAACTGTTTAGTTAAAGAACCTATGATATAGCGATAAACTGACATAAGGTCATTCTGGACAGTTGAATTCACTGGATCTCTTCTAAAGAAAGCAATTTGTGGCTGAATGTAGTCACACTGCCATTGCTTAGGGGGGCAAAATAAGATCATGACTGAAGTGACTCTTTTTGGGGAAAAGATACATGGGCCTGTGATGTGACAAGAGGATGGGGGGTTTAGCCAAGATACCTTTTCACAAAAGACAGCTGGAGTTTTTAAGGTTTTCCATTTTCTTTTCCTTCACCGACGAGGGCTTTGAATTTTGTTGCTCTATTTTTTTGGCAACAGTCTTTGGTTACTGATCAAGACTAGATGATCTGACGGATTTTAGTTCCCCCTGCCCTATCATTCAGACTAACCACTGTGGCACAAACGGAACTAAGCAATGACAATTAGTTCAGCAGAGTGTCAGCAAAGCCTCGGAACGTCTCAGTCCAGTTATACTGGAACGTTATAAATAAGGGCAGGACCAGCCCTCAAACTTGTCTGCCATTCAACAAGATTATGGCTGGCCTGTTTGCTCCAGGCCTCAACTCTTCTTTCATAACAGCTCTTCATTACCTTAATTCACTGATATTTCAAAAATCTATCTAACTTCTCTTTAAACGAAGTCTCTTCCTCAACTCTCTGGGTTAGAGAATTCCAAACGTTCATTGCACCTTCCTGCATTAAACATCATCTGCCAGGTTTTGCCCACTTGCTGAACCCACCTCTGCAATCTTGAAGTTTCCTAATGCCCTCATCATATGATTTGGTCATCAACAACTCTGATATAGTACACTCTGTCCCCTCCTCCCAGTCATTAATATACACAGTAAATAGTTGTGGTCACAGGACAGATTTTTGTGGTACTCCACTAGTAATGTCTTTCCAACCTGAAAAAGAACTATAATCTCAATTTTCTGGCTTCTGTGTATTAACCAATCTACAATCCATGTTAATATGTTACCCCCAGTACCATGAGCTCCTATCTCATGCAATAACCAATGATATGGCAAATTATCGAATGCCTTCTGGAAATCCAAATATGCTACACCTACAGATTCCCCTTATCAAAGCTGCTTGTTACATCCTCAAATAAACTTTATCAAAATTGTCAAGCATGGTTTCCTTTTCACAAAACCATGTTGACTCTGTCTGATTGTGTTAAATGCCATGCTATTTCTTCTTTAATAAAGGGCTCTAGCATTTTTCCAAAGGAAATAAAATTATTTGGACAAAAACAGAAAGAGCTGGAAAAACTCCGTAGGTCTGGCAGCATTTGTAGAGAGAAAAAGATTCAATGTTTGGAGTCCAGTGGCTGTTTGTCTGAATAGTCCATTTCTCAACTTAGGCATCACAAGGGTTTAACATTTCTTTTCCACTTTTTATTTCTCAATTCCTAATGATTACAGCCATTGACCAGGAGTGTATCTTTGTACAGGCTCTTATGCTCAATCATATTCTAATGAGGCCCTCTGAATCCTTGTCATAGCCTGCAACTCTTTAGGGCAACAGGTTCTCCTACCTCAAATTATCTCTCCGTAAATATCAGGCCCAATGGGTCTCCTCAATCTACTCCATTGTGAAGAGTACTACACCAGTCCCCACACCTCCTCATTTTTGTAGACACATTTTGACAGGGACCATTTTATAGTAGCCATGAGAAGAGACTTCGACAGATTTTTGGCTTCCTTAACCAAGCATTTTTGCTCTGCAGAATCAATATTGCATTTCTTATTCACTTTGAAAATGGATTGTATAGTCATGCTGCAAAAATCTTTGGCCATGTGGTTTTTAAGTTATTTTCAATATGACTTGCAGTACTTCACATTTGCAAAAGGGCTAAGAGTCAGGCCAAGTAGATGTTCTATGCCTATATACCTTTTGAAAGGCTGGGACGGATGCATGTTATTGGTCCAGGTTTTGAGTTTAGAAAGCAGTAGGGACAGCCTCTGACTGAAGATACTGGGATATGATTTCCTGATGTCTGTAGCCAGTACAGGAGGCTCCTCACTGGCAGAATAAACTCAGTGAATTCCCCTCCCTTGCATTTGCAAGTGCAGCTTATCTCTGAAAACAATACGGTAATCCTACAGTAACACAAACCATTTTCATGTGTTATAACTAAAGGTGTTGTATGATCAGTCTTTAATGCAGTTTTTCATTTCAAAATATTTTCAATATTGGAAGAAATGTTTTTACTCATGGCACTAAACAGATCCCTTCCAAAAGAAAAAAAATTTCTAAATTGATTAAAATGATCAAATTCATGCAGTCACAATTTTTTCATGAAGAGCTGAAAAATGCAGATAAGCATATCATTCTGTGAACACAAGAGTAAAAGAGTGGCTGTAAGTATAATACTAACAAAAATAACTGGGATTCAAAGGTCATCAATGATTGTGAAGTTATGTCCTGTTTGCTTTATCACACATCAGCTGAACATCTCAGTTCATGTAATCAAGGAGGGGTCAGATTCCAAACATATAAACTGGCCGCACTATACATACAATGTATGTTGCTCACTAGTTTTCTCACTTGCTGCCTTCTTGTGAAGCAGCTGACTCCACGCATTGTAGCCACAGTGATGTATCCTAAATGACCATTCCTTGTGCCTTATGGTATTTGCCACCTTTAACGCTATATGCTACTTGGTAAGGATTGTTTGAGGTAGCTCACTGCCACCAATCTTACGTTGTCTTGGGCCTCCTTGTGATTACTGGTTGAAGATGCGCTGTTGTAAAGTACCAGCTTAAAATAGAAAAGGTTTTTTTGCAAGATGGCAATAAATACAACTACATTTAGTCAGCTATAATTACTGGGATCTTAAGGAGCTGCTACAGATATGTCCGCTCCATCCAAAGAGCAGAACTCTTTGTCTGTACCACAGATTGTGTACGGCATCAGTAGGATGGGGTGGTGCCCTATCTTTGTGTCATTTGCAAATCTAGTGACAATGACCTCAGTTCCGTCATCAAGATAGTTAATGTATAACATTGTAGTCCCAATACTGACCACTGTGGAACTCCACTGGTCATGGCTGCCATCATGAAAAAGACCCTTTTATCCCCAATACCTGTGTCCTGTTACTCAGCAAATCTTCTATCCATGCCAATACCTAGCCCCAAACACCATGGGCTTTTATCTTGTTTTGCAGCCTTCTGTGCAACACCTTGTCAAAGGCCTTCAGGAAATCCAAATACATCACATCATCAGCCTAACTTATTCATTCCCTCCTCAAAAATTCTAAGAAGGTTTGTCAGGCAAGACCCCCCCCTTGATGAAGCTGTGCAGACCACCCCCCGACACCCCATTTTACCAGATGCTTCCAAGTGGTCTGCAATATCATCCTTAGTAAGGGCTCTAAAACCTTACCAATGACCAAGGTCAGGTTAACTAACATGTAGCTTCATGTCTCTGCCTCCTCTCCTTCTTAAACTGGGGTGCTACATCAGATTTTTTACAGTCCTCTGCAACCTGTAAATCCTGAAAGGTCACTGCTAATGCCTCCACAGTTTCCTCAGCTACTTTCTTCAGAACTTTGGTGTGTAATCCATCTGGTCTGGGTGATCAGACCTTTTAGCTTCCCCAGCACCTACTTTTTTGTGATGGCCACTTCACTCATCTCTGCCCTGACTGTCTTGAAGTTCTAGTCTGCTCCTGATGTCTTCCACTGTGAGGACTGATGTAACATACATATTCAGCTCGTCTGCCATTTCTTTAGGCCCTGTGTCTAAGGTTTACAGGAACAATCTTGGGGATGAAGGGCTTTTCATATGAAGAGCAAGATGATGGAGTTTAGAAAGATGAAGGGGAATCTCATAGAAACTTATAGTATACTGAGAGGCTTGGACAGAGTGGACATGAAGAAGATGTTTCCACTCGTAGGATAAACTAGGGCCCAAGGGCTCAGCCTCAGGATGAAGGAACAACCCTTTGAACTGTGATGGGAAGGAATTTCTTCAGCCAGAGGGTGGTGAATCTGTGGAACACATTGCTGCAGGAGGCTATAGAGGCTGAGTCAGTGAGTTGTATTTAAGGCAAAAATAGATAGATCTTTGATTAATAAGGGGTCAAACGTTAACGGCAAAAGGTGAAAGAATGGTGTTGTAAAATATGTCAGCAACAATCGAATGGTAGAACATACTCAGTTGTTTGAATAGCCTAATTCTGTTCCTATATCTTATCGATTTATAATCCTTATTTAAATTGCAAGTAAATTCACAGAACACGAAGGAACAGAGAAATTTACTTATGTGTGCTATTGTTTGAAACTTGGTAATTTCAATCCTGGTTATCTCTGATATTAACCATGATTCCTGCTCTTGATTGTGATGCAGTAATGTCTACTGTAACTATAGGACAATGATCAATGAGTGAGAATGGCATCTGGCAGTGATAAATTCCTGTCAATATATATTTACAGCAATAAGGTTCAACTGTTGAGGGGTAGTTTTTAACAGTTCCACAGAGGAGCCAAACAAATCCAGTCTTGAAGTAATGGCACCAATATTTTTAGGAAGTCTTTGAGAGCAGATTGGCAGAGATCGGGTAGTTTCCAATGCAGGGAGCACCCACCTCAGGAAAAGAGAGGAATGCTGGTCTGCTGTCAGTTGAATACATATTTGTGCAAAAATGGAGAAATGTAATCTTGCTTTTTCTGCACATTTGGAGTTGAGGATGTGGCCAAAATTCCATTTTCCCAACCCCAGCCCTATCTAATGATTGTACCTCTAAGTTATCCAGCTCACCATCCCTGGAATTTCCAGGCCAAAGTGTTTTGAATAGTGTTAAAAAATTGGCTTCCAAATATAAAGTTTTTCAAACTTTTTTTTATAATGGTCTTAGTATCCAAGCCATTAATTATTACAGAAATGGTAGAACTTCCACCCACAACCATCTCAGATATTGATAATAATTAATGCTCCCTTTCAAATTTTCTCTGGCTTATTATTTCATTACAGACATTTCAAACACAAAAAAGTACTACTTTATAACTAAATTTACTTACTTCCCAGATAATATTGTTACACTTTCAATGTAATTATTATGCTAGCGATCTTATTCCCAGAAGACTGAGATCAGTCTTGTAGACAATAATGATGGTAGTTTGAGGCATTTTACATTTTTTTTGGCAATGATTTGATTGGCTTTGATTTTGATCACAATTGTTGCTGGTTGTTGCTGACCGCCAAGTTCTGATTGAAATTTTATTGGTAATTTTCATTCCAAGCTGCTCTGTGTTGCTTCATATATTCCTACTTATTGAGTACTGATTTGTTGCCAACTCAAGGGTACAAAATTTGAGTCAATTAGGCATACAGTGATATCAGTTTTCTAATTCTAAGATGAATTCTGTACTGTATATGAATTTAAGAATTGTCAGTGAAAAATGACCAAAAGCCACCAAACTTGGCTTCTACAATCCCGGTAGTCTCTTGAAACACTGATAACTGGATTGTTGACATGAGGGCAGCAAAAACTGAGCGAACAGCTTTTGGAGCTATGGAGTTGAAATTAATTCTTCTTTCTCAGCATGCTGCACTGATCTTAGTCCTTGACTTAACTTAATTATACTTGGGATATTGTATGATAATTTATTCTGTCAAGAAGGAACAGGTGTCCTTTTAACATTACAGATTCAACTTCAAATTCTTCAGTAAGAAGGGGCTCACATCAATCAATTTATGTATTGTTCAGTCAGGGAACGAAAGCAGGCTATTATCTTTTCATGAGTTTTAAGAAATATCCAGAAGTTTAAGTTGTTTTTACAACAACAACAAATATAACATTGTGCTTGGGGTCATTTTTTTGATTCATTTATGGGACGTGGGCTTCACTAGCTTGCTTGCATTTATTGTTGTCGTGTTTAGGCTGCTGGCAGTATCAGTAGTGTCTGCACTGGCATGTTCCATCAAGAACTCAGTGGTGAGGGCACGGTGGTGGCAAGATGGCGTCGAAGAGTGGGTGTTCTTATTCCAACAGTGGCACGGTGAAGGGGACTCAGCCTGGTGACCACGCCCATGGCGGAGCACTTAATAAGAAGAACTATATTGCTGAACACTTCTTTTTATTTCTTCATTTTTGTGCCCTTATGTTTTGATTTATTTTTCTGTGTTTTAAGTTGGTGCAAGAGAGTGACAACATGATACAAAACAGTATTTTGTAACAAAATACATGTTACAACAAATAAATCAAATCAAATCAAGTTGCCCTTGAGAAGGCAGTGGTGAGCTGCCTTCTTAAACCGCTGCAGTCCATCTGCTATGGTTTGATCCAAAATGCCCTGAGGGAGGGAATCTTGGGGTTTAGCCATACCAAAGAGCCCTATCATTTGACAGCACTGGAAGATGTTCCTGGACTTGGCAGAACTCAGTGAGAGGAGTAGTGTTTGCCAACATTGTGTGAAAACATCTGATTTAGGAGACTGACTATGAGCGTTGGTTCACAGATGGATTCCTATGATGTGGCAGCACTGGGTACAGGAGAAGCACATGGAATCGATACCGCTTGGAGAGGTAAGTCCACACTTAAAGCCTATTTGATTTGTAAAGACATTGGCATCAATATATACAGGGAAACAGGGGAGTAACAGAGGATTCTGAATGTGGAATCAAAAAAAATAGCCAGCCTAATATATAGGTTTGTTACCTGTTGACCGAGAAACCCAGGGCAATAGACCGCAGACAAAGAACAGAGAGAAGCAAGGAACGTTTCGATGGATAAGGAGCTCATGCAGTCTGGTGAGTGCTAACAGTCAGGAGGGAGAGAGAGCGAGAGCGAGAGCGAGAGATCGAGGGCGAGAGATCAACAGGGAAGGAATAACATGATCTGTGGCTAGGCGTAGCTCATTGACTTGGGGAGATTGCAGTGCGGTGAATAACACATGGTTTTATGTATCACTGTAAAATCAATTCCTAACCACTTGGATGAAAGCAGCACCCACATAAGAAAATCACTCACTGAAAAGCTCAAGGAATTAACAAGTAACTTTTTAAACAATGCAGTAAACAGTTCCGGAGAAAATAAATCTTATGAGCATTTAAAAAAGGCAATGCATTTCCTTAGAACAATTTTCTTGATTATGTATTTGAGCTGGGTGGTTGGATTGACTGCCAGTCAAGATTATTAAAACAGGTAGCAGCCTGTTTGTTTCACAGTCGACATGTGAAGTTGCTGTGCCAGGTGGGTCGTCAAAATCCAAGGTGGGGCAATTGGATCAGAGAGGTCATGGGATGGACACTCCAGGAATACATCCAAGTTATGTCAATGATGCTACTGTAACGAAGTTGAGTCAGATCTCAGACTGCAACAAACTACAGGAATCACAGTTGGTATCTGTCCTATGCTGCACAGTGTCTGCAGGTATCAGAAGATGCCATTTTACTTTGACTCTCTGAAGGTGTGGATCAAAAGTGGATTATTTCTATGATCAGTCAGCTCCAGGCTGCCTCAACAGATTTCAAATAACTGTTTACCACTGAAAATAAATATGTTTCAATTACATCTGGGCTCTTTACCAACACACATCAGTGGCTTTTTGATTTGAAATAAAGATTTCTGTAGAAGACTTGAGTTTTCCTTTTTCTAAGCTATTTGAAACAAGCTGCAAATTGATGCTTAATTGCAGATTATTCCAAAAAGTTAAATGTCACTTTCTATGATGAGCTGATCAATGATCAACACAGGGGTAATGGGCAGAATCTGTGGGCGTTTAGCCACCAAGTTAAAAAAAAAACAAAAAGAAAAATCAATATTAGAAATACACTTTAAATTATTGTCATAATGTACCATTTTTGAGGCTTTAAAATACTTTTATATGTTGTAAAAACTGCATAAACAATGTACTTCTGAGTATATTTATGTGGTCATTTCTGTTATGCATGTTTATATTCATTAAAGATAATATCTGTTGGCAAACTCAGTAATAGCACTAAATGGTTTTAGACAGGAACCAGACAACTATAGGGAAGGCACTAAGATAGGTGGGGTCAGGGTGCCCTAACACTGTTCAAAAAAAAAACCTGTGGATTAATTGAGGAAGCAGTTTAACAAACAGAGGCATCGAAAAGGAAATGTTCATCTGATGGTCAGAAACATTCTGGACACTGTGGATCCCCTTTCCTTGCATTCCTTGACTCACGAGGTCGTATATTCCAGATCACATGGTGTCAGATACCTTCACATGTCAATTGGAGAAGAGGAACTCATCATCCTGTTAGCTAACCTTTGCTTCCATTATTTCCTCAGTGTTCATAAACTCCAAGATCACAATTCCAATATTTCTCCAATCCAGCGATACTACCTATGATCTCAAGTTGTGGTGTATTTTTAACAAAAACAAAGTTGCTGGAAAAGCTCAGCAGGTCTGGCAGCATCTGTGAAGGAGAAAACAGAGTTAACGTTTTGAGTCCGATGACCCTTCCTCTGAACTGATGGTGGCTGGGAAGATGTCAGTTTGTATGCAGAAAATAGGTAGGTGGGTGGAGTAGGGAGTAAACGATAGGTTAGAGTCCAAAGAGAGAGAAAGACAGTTGGACAGAAAAGGAGTTACTAACGATCAGGCTGGGAGGATGAGTAGTTGTTAATGGGGACTGTTAGTGACTAACGACAGGGGGTGTGTAGTGGCAGGCTATGTGGTAACAAGGCCTGGTGTGTGGGGCAGAGGGGGCTGGTGTATTTTTCTCCACAATGCTCCCAGATTCCAGGGTCAGTTCCCCATTTCCTCCAGGTCCCAAAATTATTCAGGGTAAGGTTTCTTGAATCAGTACCTCAAACAACCTCTGTAGTGTTACTTCGTTTTGGATTTTATGAGCTCCATCCACTCTAAATGATGCTATTCCTGAGACTTTCGATGCTTTTTAACTGTAACACTCACCACTTGTTGAACAATACTACTTAAACCATTCTGCTTTAAATCATCTCCAGTTCATCATTTGTGATGTTGTATGAAGCTTGTCAGTAACAGGTCAGAAGTCTTGCATGTTGCATGCACTTCCTGTCAGTGTAACATTTACTTTCTGCAATACTTTCCATTTCCACTACACTTTTTCCAACATGCTATTTTGTCTTGCCGATTACATTCAAGCCTGCATATTTATTACACTATTTTTTGATTGATGCTGCCAAGTGTAAACAAAATAAGGTAACATAATGGTAGTTCTCTTCATTATTAACAATGCAAAGTCTCTCTTGTTTAAAGAAACAGAGACATGAACAAAGACACAGATAGAATGTGGTGAGGAAGTAGTGATAAAGAGAAACCCAGAAATTCCCAGAATTTGAGAACATGGACCGTTTTTTGAAAGGAGGGAGGGAAAGGGGCTCCTATTTCCTAATTGAGAAAAGGGCAGAAAGAATGGGACTTTGTGTATCATGAGTGGTAGGGTATGTTTGGAGCCCAAAAGTGACAAGGGAGGGAATGTAAGATTGAGTCAGGTCAGAGATGGTGAGGAGGGGGTAATTTGATTGTCTGCATGGGGAGGTTGAGGTTTGCTTGAGATTGTGGGGTGCGCTTTGACTTCTTAGTCCAAAAACCAACCACCCCACCAACCTCCGGATACAACGCATCATCCTCCGACACTTCCGCCATCTACAATCTGACTCCACCACCCAAGACATTTTTCCATCCCCACCCCTGTCTGCTTTCCGGAGAGACCACTCTCTCCGTGACTCCCTTGTTCGCTCCACACTGCCCTCCAACCCCACCACACCCAGCACCTTCCCCAGCAACCGCAGGAACTGATACACTTGCCCCAACACCTCCTCCCTCACTCCTATCCCAGGCCCCAAGATGACATTCCACATTAAGCAGAGGTTCATCTGCGCATCTGTCAATGTGGTATACTGCATCCACTGTACCCGGTGTGGCTTCCTCTACATTGGGGAAACCAAGCGGAGGCTTGGGGACCGCTTTGCAGAACACCTCCGCTCGGTTCGCAACAAACAACTGCACCTCCCAGTCGCAAACCATTTCCACTCCCCCTCCCATTCTCTTGATGACATGTCCATCATGGGCCTCCTGCAGTGTCACAATGATGCCACACGAAGGTTGCAGGAACAGCAACTCATATTCCGCTAGGGAACCCTGCAGCCTAATGGTATCAATGTGGACTTCTCGAGCTTCAAAATCTCCCCTTCTCCAACTGCATCCCTAAACCAGCCCAGTTCATCCCCTCCCCCCACTGCACCACACAACCAGCCCAGCTCTTCCCCTCCACCCACTGCATCCCCAAACCAGTCCAACCTGTCTCTGCCTCCCTAACCTGTTCTTCCTCTCACCCATCCCTTCCTCCCACCCCAAGCCGCACCCCCATCTCCTACCTACTAACCTCATCCCACCTCCTTGACCTGTCCGTCTTCCCTGGACTGACTTATCCCCTCCCTACCTCCCCACCTATACTCTCCTCTCCACCTATCTTCTTTTCTTTCCATCTTCGGTCAGTCTCCCCCTCTCTCCCTATTTATTCCAGAACACTCACCCCATCCCCCTCTCTGATGAAGGGTCTAGGCCCGAAACGTCAGCTTTTGTGCTCCTGAGATGCTGCTGGGCCTGCTGTGTTCATCCAGCCTCACATTTTATTATCCCCCCAGTACCTGTCCAGTTGGTTTCACACTGAAACAACTGCCAGAAACCTTTCTCTCCACAAACCACTTACAGAAAATCCAAATCCCTCTCAATGTTGCAAGCCCATTGACTACTTTAATAGTTTGACTCAGATATTACCAAGTGAACCAAAATATACACAGACAAGCATTCGGCCACCTGACTGTATTCTCACAGACAAATTGAAAAACAGACGGATAATTGACAATAAAACAAGTGGTTAAGGTTAGAAGGGAAACAGGTAATGGCTGTTAGTTGATGAGAGGATATAAACAATCCCTCCTTGATTTAGTTGGTAGTTAGTTCAAGGCCCACTCCAGTTATGTGAGATAACACTTCTGGATATGGAAACACCTTTGACCACAGGCCATCAGGCAGTGGTCAGCACGTAGCGTCCTTGCGACCCTTCGGGAAAAGGAGAGGGTGGACCCTGTCGGGTGGTTCCCTACACAGACTGCCAAAGTCGTTTGGCAGAATGTCTCATCACCAGTACTTTTGAACAAGCACCAGGACGTTGTTTGGCTGGTGGTGAGTGGGGTGCTGCCAGTGAGATCCTTTATGCCGCCCATACTCTCTGCGACACTGCACGTTGCCCTCAAGGTGGCTGCAGGGGGGACGAGACTGTCGATCACCTCCTTCTGGAGTGTGCCTATGCGCAGGAGGTCTGGAGGGGAATGCAGTGGTTTTTGTGGAGGTTCGTCCCAGGCAGCTCCGTGACAAGGGACGCCGTGCTCTACGGGCTGTTTCCTGGGATGCACACCGAGACCAACATCAACTGCGCCAGGAGGACCATCAATGCGGTGAAAGACACCCTTTGGTCTGCCCGCAACTTGCTGGTCTCCCAGTTGAAAGAGGTGTCCCCGACTGAGTGTTGCAGACCGGCACATTCTGAGGTCCAGGACTACGTGCTGAGGGATGCACTAAAGCTTGGGGCAGCTGCCGCCAAGGGGCGGTGGGGAAGACCACTGTGTAAGGCCTCTCAGCCAGAACATAACAGGTGGCCCATTCAGTACGTGAGCCCTGCTGATGCCTTCTCTAATGGTCAGGAGGTCTATTCTGACTCTTGGGAGAGACAAACATTTCAGTTTTATATTTTGATTCGTGTATGTAATACCAGAGTAGCCTGGAATGGCCAGCATGACTGAGTAGGTGTGTAAATGTGATAATGGGAACTGCAGATGCCGGAGAATCTGAGATAACAAAGTGTGGAGCTGGATGAACACAGCAGGCCAAGCAGCATCTTAGGAGCACAAAAGCTGACGTTTCGGGCCTAGAGCCATGTAAATGTGTTTTTTTTTGTATTTCTATGAATAAAGTTTTTTTTAATTTAGAAAAAGCACTTCTGGATATGGCAAATGAAATTTTTAAAAAATAGATTAAACCAGGATGAGAGGGCCTTTGTGGTGCAGTGGTAGTATCCCTGCCTCTGAGCTGAGATACTTGGAATCAGGTCTCATTTGCTCTAGGGGAGAAAAAAAGACCCACTTCAGAACCTGAACGTAAACATTAAAGAGTGATATGCAGGCTGCACTGTCAAAACTGCCAGATATGAAACCGAGGCCCTATGGAAAGTGATCTCCTGAAAACATTAATGGGGGAAACTGGAACTGGGGAGTGAACCATTGATCTGGTGTAATCAATAAACTCTTTGCCCAAAGAAAGTCTATTTCTCTTAGCTTTTTCTTATGCCAATAGTTAGACTCTACTAACAATAATTAGATAATCAACAATCATTATATAATATTAACAAGAAAATACCACAAATAGTCATAAAAGTAATAAAATATAATTTCACTTAATCAATATATTAATTTGTACAGCAAATCAAATATTTTGTATGACTTATTGATAGTTATATAACAAGTATTCTTGTAATAGAGCAAAATTATTGGACATATTTTAGATAATAACATATAAGGCTTGTTTAAAATGTAATGTTTGCTTAGACTTATTATTAACAGTAATTATGTCTGCTTGTAAGGTAATAAAAATATTTATGCATACATCATTCCTACCTTACCTTCCACAGTAAGATCATCAACTTTAACATTTGTAATACCGCCTGTCTCCAGCCATATCTCAGCCAATTTCCTGCTGAGATGCTCATCTATCCCTTTTGTCACCTTCAAAATCGACGGCCCTTATCACCAAATTTGATCCTTAACCCAATATAAACTTTGTCTTATGTAACATCCACTATCCCTACTATCCAGTTCCAACACCTGATTGTCCATCACCTTTTGCCTTCACTGATCTACATTGGCTTGTCACCCCCAAATGCCTAAAAATTCTCTTTTTCCTTTAATCCTCATCTTCCTATTTCTGGAAGCTCCTCCAGCTCTACCTCTTTAATATTCCATCTGGCCCTGATCTCACTTGTACCGTCATCATCACCTCTTCACTCAACTCTTGGTGAAAGTATTTGTACAAACTTTGGTCAACTTCTTGAAATTTCTTGTTAAACCACAAGAAGAAATATTAGACGCTTGTAATAAACCGACAGCAATAATTATTAATGATATTAACTGGCCGGTGGTTCAGTGGTTAGCACTCAGAGCCAGGCACCTGGTATGATTCCACCCCCAGGCGACTGTGTGGAGTTTGCACATTCCCCCCCGTGTCTGCGTGGGTTTCCTCTGGATGCTTTGGTTTCCTCCCACAGTCCAAAGATGTGCTGGTTAGGTGGATTGGCCATGCTAAATTGCCCATAGTATCCATGTGCAGGTCTGGGGAGTTAACCATGTGAAATGCAGAGTTACAGGGGTAAGGTAGCTCTTCAGAGAGTCGGTGTAAAGTTGATGGGCTGAATGACCTGTTTCCACACTGTAGGGAATCTATGATAAATATAAAGTGGAAAAATCATATTTGTAAATTTGTGATTCACTTTTATAGCCTCAAAGAAGACTTTACAGAATGGTCTTAAGGTTGTTTCTTAGAACAGCATATCTGTAACTGACCATACAGCATTATATACCAGACTTGGAACAGTATGTCTCAAGAAAAATTAATGACTTCAGAGTGAAAACTGTTAGGTATCAGTGATCATAACATGACTGAATTTTACATATTGTTCAAAAATGAGAAAAATGGGTCTAAAATTTAGTTTCTTTTTAATTTTAAAAAGGCAACAATGTGATCAAAAAGGTCGCGCCAGCTGAAGTGAACTTTGATATTAGGCTGGAAACAATTCAACAGAAATATTTACAGCTGTAAATATTTCAAGAGATGTTTCAGAATATTTTGAATTACGTACATTCCAACAATAAACAAAATTTCCAAATGGAGGCCCCACCATCTGTGGTTAACTAAAGAAGATAAGGAGAGCATCAAACTTAGGAAAAGGCATATAATTGTGCAAAAGATGAGTGGCAGGTCAGATGACTGATCAGAATACAAAGATTGCCAAAGAATGGCTGACAGGTTAAAAAGGACAAATAGGTTAGAGCATGAGAGGAAGCTATCTCAAAATGTAAAAACAAACTGCAAGCATTTATATTAGTATCTAAAAGGGAAAAGAGTACAGAAAGTGACAAGTGTTCTTTACAGCATGAGAATGAGAGTTAACAGTAGTTAATAAAGAAATTTTGGGTGTCGTGAATAAATATTTTGCATCTGTCTTCACTACAGCGTGTTAAAAATCTCAGCAATATCTGTAACTGAGAAGGTTGAAGGATGGGAGGAATTTGGTGAAATTTTGTCAATAAGGAAATATTACTGAAAACACAGAGCCTCTGAGTCCTGATAGATTTCAACCATGAGTTTTAAAAGAGGTAGCTAATGAATAAGTAGAAATAATAAAAGAAAGAGCTGTGAATGCTGAAAATGGAGCCCAGAGAGAGAGGGGGAAAGGTTAGGCAGACAAAGGGATGTTGATTGTAAGCCTGAGAAGGAAAAAAACTAGATAGGTCATAATAGGGACTATGAGAGAGTGAAAATGAGTTAGGTACGCTGAAAGCAGCCTCTGTTATGTCAGGACCTGAGGTGTGGGATTGGGTAAAATACATGATAGGATGTGCTCAGGCTATAAAATTATTGAACCTATATCGTGTCCTAAAAGCTCTGGAAATAAAATACGTTGCATTAATTTTCTAAACTTCATTAGATTTCCGAAAAGGAAACCATGTTTAACTAATGTATTAGAATTATTTAAGTAATAACATCTTCACTAAATAAAGGCAATCCCAATGATTGTACTTAGACCTCCATAAGGCAGTTGGCAAGGTTCCAGACAAAAGTTTATTGCGCAAAGTAAAAGCTTGTGGTGTCAGGAGGAACATACCAGCATAAATAGAAGATTGTCTGGCTGACAGAAAACAGAGAATGCATAAATATAAGATGTGGTGAATGGGGCCAAGAAAGGCCTCCGCTGCGCTCTCAAATTTTACAATTTATATCAATGTACTTAGAGGCAGGGCTTAAAGTCATGGTGGTTATGTTTTCAATGCTTTCAGACGACACACACAGCTCAGAAAGTAAGTTGTGAATATGATATAACAGAGAGGGAGATCCATACGGCTTATGTGACTGACAAAAATCTGGTGGATTTTTAATATGAGAAAATGTAGAAATGTTCACTTTGACAGGAAGAATTAAAAAAAGGATTATTTAAAAGTTAAATGACTACAGAATGTCAAGGTACAGAGAGAGAGAGAGTGAGAGAGACAGTCACAAAATGTTTCCACGCATGTACAGCAAGTGATTAAGAATGTAAATGGAATGCTTTCCTTCATACAAGGAATATTGATCTTAAAAGAAAGACATTATGTTTTAGTTATTCAAGGTATCAGTGAGGTAGATAGCTTTTTGTTGAGCAAGGAAATCAAAGATTATTGGGGATAAACAGAAGTGTGGAATTTAACACCATCAGATCAGCCATGATCTTATTCAATAGCAGATTAGGTTTAAAGGGCCTAATAATTTATATTATGCCATGCATGTTTCTAACTTTTCCTTCTCTTTCTGCTTTACACCTGCTTAAACAAGATTTTGGCTGTGTGTACCAAGAGGGAAGAAAAGGAAGAAGGGATCAAATTGTTGTCCTGGACAATTAAAGAGAGCATAAGAAAATACTGTGCTTTTAAATGAGGCCCTTATATTGTCCAACTGCTTCTAATGTAGGTTAAAGGCTGGTTTTAGTAGTCATAAGCTGGTAATGGTGAAACTTTCCCTTTTATTAAACCTAATGCAAAGGCTCAGATTATTATGAGCTAATGTGGATATTAGAGCATGATGGCCACTTGGCCATAGAAATGTTTAGCAAGATTTGGATAAGTTATCTATTAAAGAACAAACTTGTGTCATATAATGACACAACTTCAAGTATCTGTGTCTCTTGTCAGGCCAGATGACCTTCTGCTGAACCCATGAATAATCTTTTGGAGGAAACAGCAATAATCACTATCCATAACCAAGTGATTTTTCATGCTTGTTACTGTTGGAATTTCTACTCAGTGGAAGGGATAAATTGAATATTCACACAAGTGATATTCTGCAACATTAATTGTGTAATAGAAATTTTGAAGTTCTTCAGAGATGTCTTGTAGAGAAGTGTGAATTGTAGCCAATAAACAGTGAAAGTATAGCGTCATCAGTTCAACATTCTTTACAGTGGAACTACTCACAGTTGACCAACAGGTTAACAGTCAAAATCAGGATATTAACAAGCCAGTGACAATAAAAGCAATGAAAATGTGGTCAACATAATATTCCACAAGTCAGTTTATCCATATCACTGTATTTCAAAAAGTATTTCATCAGCTCTAAAGGAATTAGAATATCCTGAGGTTGCAAGTTGTGGAAATGGTTATGATATAATAGTGATGAGATGATGTCTTCAATTTGTTATATTCCTTTAATGGGCCCATAAAATTGTTTTGTGTGACGCTGCGCCATACAAGCTTGTGTGATCGCAGATTTTCTCATTTGTCAGTGATTTTATTTAAAATGGGATAGAGGTGGCACTGTGGCCTGGATTAGCCAAGGGAAAATTAGTCACTCTATGTTGTAAAACTTGCAGAAAATTTGGGCATCAGTGACTGCGTCAGCATTTATTGCCCT
Source organism: Stegostoma tigrinum (assembly GCF_030684315.1). NCBI lineage: Eukaryota > Metazoa > Chordata > Chondrichthyes > Orectolobiformes > Stegostomatidae > Stegostoma > Stegostoma tigrinum. Next base: position 41,895,171 of record NC_081372.1, on the reverse strand, counting down.
TTCCAACTTGCCTTTGAGAAAGTGGCAGTGAACTGCTGTATCAAACGGCTACAGATCGGGGGTAGATATACACACTTTGAGGAGGGAGTTCTAGGATTTTGACACAGCAATAGTGAACTAATGACATTATAATTCCATGTGAGATGGTGGGTGGTTTGAAGGGGAACATGCAGGTTCTGGTGTTCCCATGCATCTGCTGTCCTTGTCCTTCCAGGAGGGGCATGGATGGGGTGAACAGCCAAGGTCTTTTTCTCAGAGTAGGGGAGTTCAAAACTAGAGGGAAATAGGTTTAACATGACAGGGTGATGCGTGTATGGAATGAGCTGGCGGTGGAAGTGATGGAGGCTGGTACAATTACGACATTTAAAATATATCTGGATGGGTACATGAATAAGAATGGTTTAGAGTGATGTGGGCCAAATGCTAGAAAACGGAACCAGATTAATTTAGGATATCTGGTTGGCATGGTCAAATTGGACCAAAGGGTGCTGTATATCTCTATGAGTCCATGACTTAAGTCGTTATTTTGGAAGGAGCGTTTATGTGTTGTTGCAGTGTATTATACAATTGACATGCACTGTGTAATTGCCACTGTACATTGATTGTAGGGAGGAGCGAATGTTGAAGATGTTAGATGTGGCACCAATCAAGCTGGCTGTTTTGTCCTGAATAGTTTTGAGCTTCTTGAGCGTTGGGACTGCACTCATTCGGGTAAGTGGACAGTATTTCTTCACATTCCTCATTTTTGGATGGTGGGCAGACTTTAGAGTCAGGAGGCACATTAGAGCAAAGAACAAAGAAAATTACAGCACAGGAACAGGCCCTTCGGCCCTCCAAGCCTGCGCCGATCAAGATCCTCTGTTTAACCTGTCATCTATTTTCTAAGAGCCTGTGTCCATTTGCTCCCTGCCCATCCATGTACCTGTCCAGATATATCTTAAAAGACACTAACATGTCTGCGTCTACCACTTCCGCTGGCAACGCGTTCCAGGCGCCCACCACCCTCTGCGTAAAGAACTTTCCACGCTTATCTCCCTTAAACTTTCCTCCTCTCACTTTGAACTCATGACCCCTAGTAATTGAGTCCCCCACTCTGGGAAAAAGCTTCTTGCTATCCACCCTATATGTACCCCTCATGATTTTCTAGACCTCAATCAGGTCCCCCTCAATCTCCATCTTTCTAATGAAAATAATCCTAATCTACTAGCTAGCACCCTCCATACCAGGCAACATCCTGGTGAACCTCCTCTGCACCCTCTCCAAAGCATCCACATCCTTTTGGTAATGTGGTGACCAGAACTGTACACAGTACTCTAAATGTGGCCGAACCAAAGTCCTATACAACTGCAACATGACCTGCCAACTCTTGTACTCAATACCCCTTCCGATTAAGGAATGCATGCCGTATGCCTTCTTCACCACCCTATTGACCAGCACTGCATCCTTCAGGGAACAATGGACCTGAACACCCAGATGTCTCTGTTTATCAATTTTCCCTAGGACTTTTCCATTTACTGTATAGTTCGCCCTTGAATTAGATCTTCCAAAATGCATCACCTCGCATTTGCCTGGATTGAACTCCATCTGCCATTTATCTGTCCAACTCTCTAGTCCATTTGCAAAATTACTCACTGCTAAATTTCTAACAGACAAGGACACGATCTGACATGATTATGATGGTCTCATAATCAAACAATCTGTTGATACCCACTCCTGAGGTTCACAAGTGAATTATGAACACCTAGGAATGGTAACAAAGGGTACTCAGCATAGTGGAACCATATGGAAAGGTCAAATGAAAGAGTAATGAATGCACATTGGAGGAAATTATCAATGAGAATGGGTAATATTAATTATCTTCATAATACCTTGAACATATTTATCAAGTTGCAACTACTTGCACTCACAAGTACATTAGTAGCTAACTACATAATACTCATGTAAATGGTAGAGGAATTTATGAAGAAAATTCTAAAGGAGGAAATTAATCTCTATTTGGAGAGGTGAAATTTGATTGGAGTTGTTAGTGTGTGTTTTTCAGAGGAAGGTCATGCCTAATAAATTTGGTTGATCTTTCTGAGGAGGTGCCCAAGCATGTGGATAAGGTATCACAGTTGACATAATTTATATGGCTCTTATAAATATTTGTAAAAGTACCTGGCATCCAAGGTAACTTGAGAAGCTAGATCCAAAATTAGCTTGGAGGAGGAAGCAAAGAATAAGAGTGGAAGGCTGCTGGTCTGACTGGATAGGAGTGCCCAGTGGTGTACAAAAGGGACCAGTGCAGCATCCCTCATTGTTTGTGTTATAAAAAATGACGTAGAAGAGAAATTGAGGTGTTTGATATGTGCGACTGTGGATGACATGAAGATTGGCTGGGTAGGTGACAACAAAGAAGAAGGTTTTATGCTACAGGAGTATTTGGACAGATTGGGCAGATCGGTGGCATATAGAGTACAACCCTGTTAAGTGTCGACAGATGGAATATAACACTGTTAAGTATGAGGTGCTGTGTCTTGGAAGAAATAGCAAGACAAGTGAGTATTCAAGGAAAAGTAAGGCACTAGAAACTCAGCAGATGAGAGGGACCTTGGAGTGCTAGTACATAGATCCCTGAAAACACCAGGGCAGGTTAATAGTTGAGACAAAGGGACACTTTTCTTTATCAGTTGACGCATAGATTATAAGAGCAGAGAACAGTACTTTTGGATTTTGGACCACGGCAGTCTGTTCACCACACTATAGGAAAGATCTGATTGCAAAGGAGATTCACCATGATGTTGCTTGGGATGGAACATTTCAGCTACAAGGAGAGGCTGATAAGATCAGGATGTTTTCTTAAGAGCAGGGAAGGCTGAAAGCAGATCTATAGAGGTCTACAGGATTATGAGGGCCATGGACAGGGTGGAGAAAAAGCAACTGCTTCCCTTAGTTGAAGGGTTAATAACAAGGGGGCATAATTTTAAGGTGAGAGGCAGGAGGTTTAGTGGTTACTTGAGTTTTTTTTTAAACCAAGAGGGTGGTAGGGTTCTGGAGAACACTGCCTGGGAGGATAGTTGAGGTGAATAACCTTACAACCTTTAAAAAAACCACATTGATTAGTGCTTGAAGTGTCATAACTTTGAAGAATATGAGCCAAGTGCTGGACAGTGGGATTAGGGTCGATTTTTGGCAGTACAGACTGAATGGGCCAAAGGGCCTCTTCAGTAGTGTGTGCTTCTATGATACTATGATTCTTTAAGATGACTCAAAAAAAACTAGCAAATGCAGCAGGTGAAGTTTGTGAGGACATTGTCACTCATGGCTTTGTCTATGTGTTGCTTAAAGAAAATGCCCTACACAATAAATAGAGATAACAAGGTCTAGACCCCTGAAACGACAACCTTCCTGCTCCTCTGATGCTGCTTGGCCTGCTGTGTTCATCCACCTCTACACTTTTGTATGTCAGATTCTCCAACATCTACAGTTCCTACTATCTCTGCACTATAAACAGGTTAGTTTTAATGACCCTCAAGAAAAACAGATGTCAAATTTGTCTGAATTTCCATACAGTTTTAACATTCAGCTTGAATACTAATATGTTATTAAAATTAGGTAAGTCGAATGGGACATGTGGTATTTAGCTCCTTTGCCAAATATGCTTTGTAATAGAGGGTTATGATAGAAGATTGATACAAAAGTATGCAAACATATCAAGCTACTCTAAGAGTTCATTAGGACTGACCGCTCACTAACCATGCAATGAATATGAATTCATTTGAATGGGTACACTCATTTTTCAGCATAATCTTGTCAGGTATAATAGGCAGTGTTGGTGTTTTTCTCCTAAACATGAAGGATAGGGCAGGAAGTAAGTTGGTGTCACTTTTGGTCATTTACACACTTTCATGGAATTGATTATAGAAATTTATTGAAACAGAAATGAAAAGCTCATCTAGCTGAGAGCAGGACCCAGAGAAATCAAAGGCAAGCGGATTGTGCATGTACTCAACCTACTATCTTCCTCTTCAGTAAAGGCAAGAGAGATTGCACTGCCAGCGTGATGCTCCTGACTTCACACTATGCATTGCTTAACACAGAGAGGACACTGCACTGATCATCATGTTGCGACATGAAACATGTCCCCTATTTAAACATATCTGGCAAATGTTTACCCACCATCTCAGTCATAATGTTTGGCATGCAATGTTTAGGAAAGTAGCTTTTATAAACATGGATATGTAACAATCATTTAATTTGTTTGGATTTACACAAAATGTAATGACCGTCAGTAGGGGTTGTAGTTCCTCTTGTATGTAAACCATGTAGTATAAGGTGCTCGACTGGTGTCATACATTTATAATAAAACAAAACTTGTACTGCTGTTTGCATCCAGTTTAAACAATTGTTTCAACTATAGCTCAGGTGCAAAGAAAAAGTTTTTGGCCCAATAGTTGTGACATGATGTTTGTACATAATATTCAAACTCCAGGTGCTTAACCACTTCCTTGGTTAAAGAAATGTGTTATAATAAGGGGGTTAAAGCTATTGGAGAATGCAGAGTAATTCTGATAAGCTTCCAATTACTGCCACTAAAGTGCATAGGGTGCATTTTAGGGCAGAGGTAAAAGATCAGGATTGATGGGAATGAAGGTAATTTGGGAGAAAGCTACAGAGATAGGGTGGAAGTCATGGAGCAATTGATAAACAAGGATGAGGATAAAAGATTTGATGAATTGGTGAACAAAAGGCCAGTGCCGATCAGAGGGATTGGGTGATGACTGAGTGAAAACTAGAAGGATGCTATAAAAGGTGAAATTAGAGATGATGAAGATATCAGCATTGGTTTTGGTGGCAATGATTGTAAAGTTGGAAATAAATAGCTTCGCTTTTAGAAAAAATGCAGCTTAAAGCTCAGGTTAGAGTCAAATAGAATGCTGATATTGAGTGCAATCATGTTCATCCAGAGTGCAAACTAGGTAGACAGGTTAAATTGACAGCAAACATGTGAATTTCTTTTCGTAGTTGCAATCATTGGCCATAGTCTTCTTAATATTCACTTCTGGGATTTTGTAGCTTTGCATAACATACTGTCAGACAGGGACTCAGAATTTCACTACTGAAGGGAAGAGTTCAAGTTGAGAGACTTTCTGACTCCACAGACCTGCCTTGGCTTAAAGTACCCACTTATACCTAACTTCCACTTTGGAGAGGCAGACTGAGATGCAGGCAGGCTTGTTGGCCCTTGAAGGAGATTGTAGACAGCCATATTGGCATGTACAAGGACGAGCCAGCTAGAAGACCTATCTTGGTTTGTGAGACATTGCCTCCGTTGATTTAAAGATTCTAGGCCCTCCAATCCTCACACCTACCCTGTCTCACTTTTCCACTCACTTCATACACCTCTTCCTTACCAAATCATGGCACATGTCACTCCATACTCCCTCACATACACTTGTTCTCTCCATACCAACGTACTATGGCTCCAAACTACCTTAGACCTCATACTATCTAAATAACCATTCATCAAATATTCATTATGGGCAGATCTCAAGAGCCATGTCACAACTTTTAAAAAAATAATAATTTAATTGAGCTCTCCCTCATACACGCTTAGATGGGAGCATGTGTCAGTATCTTGAAATTCAAAGATTTTAAATCCACCGAAGCATTCAACTAATTCTAAAAACAAACTTCTTTCAGTACCCACATTAAAGACAATTAATATTCTAATTGCTCTTTCAAACTATCAATCAAAATGACAAATCAAACTGAGATAAGGGCTGTTGTAAACTTGCCATACAACAAAATATTCCTAATTATCTCAGCCATAATCACAGCTTTTGGGAAATTAAACAAAGTACTCAATGAAAATTACAGGAAAAGAATGTAACTTTTATTCTACTCTACACCAGATGGCCTGCCCATCAAAATAGTCCAGGAGATTTTATTTATTTTTAACCTGAAAGCTTGAGCCTGATCTTTTTCTTCATGTTTAAAAGGCATAGACTTCTTAAAATCTTCAGATTTGAACACTTAAGCAGACCTTATTCATACTTCTCTGTAAATTTGTGATTCCCACATCGCAGCAGTGAAAACGGAGCTGATTAAACGCAGACCTAATTTCAAATGGCTCAGATGAGTCTTGGTTTCCCACTTATGAGATCCATGTCTGATCCTTTACTCCTCTGGCAGAAATGGAATCTATTGGAAATGGGCTGGGACTTTGATGTCATAATTATAACAAAGTCAGCCAGATGGACCTAATAGAATATGTGTTCCCTGACTGGGGCTATAAACCTGGTCCAATCAAAGAGCCCTGGCTGACAGACATAAGCAGGGGTGTTCAGAGGTTTTGCTCACTCTGAGAAAGCCAGACCAGTATCAAGTACTTTGCAAGTGTAATATAGGGTGACAGGGTGCTGGATACCTGCCTTTTTGGAGGTATTTCAATGGCGATGAGAGAAAAAAAATGTTCCTGATGAAATTTGCTCGTAACAGTTGTCTTTGATTTGGGATAAGCATTTCTGGCATCCTGCTGTTATTAGGAAGCTTGACTTGTTTAGTTCTGCCATGGGAGGCTGTACCCAGTGGCAGATAAAAACCTTGTGAACCTGCAGGCCAATTTTGGTTATTAGAAGCCTAACATTTCCTGAGGCACCAGGCACTAAAACCTTTCAAGAATTGACAGATTTAGTTAAGGGAAATAACGTCCCCAAGCCTCCTCTAATTCTGAGACACTTCTTTTGCTTGGCAAGTCGAGAACCAAGGAAATTTTGTCAGGATTTTGACAACATTAATGTCATTGGCAAAGGAATGTGACTTTGGTTTAACTCTTAATGATATGCTGAGACACTGTTTGGTATGTAAGATTAATGAAATAACCATGAAAAAGTGCCTAATTGCTGAAGCCCAGCTGGACTTCAAACAAGCTCTACAACTGGCTTTGTCATTAGAAAGTGTGGCAAGTGGAGTATACGAGATGGAATATATGCCAATTGAAATCAGGCCAACTGAGCGTGGGGAACACCATTTGAGTGAAGGCAATTGCATAGCTTCACTCAGGTTCTAGGTCAGCCCACAGCAAAACCCCAAAATAAAGACAAGCTTCAGCCAAACGGTTAACATTTCCTTCAGGATCCAGTCTGGCAAGCCAGTGTAGTTGCTGTCAGTATATGGGCTTGAGCCAGCGAAACAGTCCCATTGGGTCTGGATTGAGTAAGACAACTCATAGACCTGTACCCAGGAGTGTGTACAGCTGCGTAAGCTCACCTACACCTGACTTGAAGCAGTTAAATAACTTGGCAACATCCAAATCAGAACCAATCAATATAAACTTCTGGTCAAATGGTCGCGCAGTTCTAATGGAGGTCGATTCCAATGCAGTTGTATCAGTGATTGCACAACCAGTCTTTAACAAAATTCACTCTAGAATCAAACCCTTATGTTTGCATAAGACCCTGGCTAGGCTGACTAACCATACCGGGAAAACTTGGTTCTGTTACCACTGATTGTAGTAAAAGGCTTGGTCCAAGCCTGAAGGGGTAAAATTGGTTGAGAAAGATTCGCCTTGATTGGCTCAACATCTTTCAATTAGAAAATTGCTGCCTGAGTGAGGTCCTAACTAAATGCCAGGAAACTTTTCAGGAAGGCCTTGGGGCTGTCAAAGGAGCCGAGCCACTTTGTACCAGGAAGCAATTCCACGATTCTGTAAGGCCCACCCAACACCATTTGCCCAACAGGCAAAAGTAGAGGCAGGATTCAGGAGACTGAAAAGCAAAGCAATCATCAAACCAGCGCAGTTTGCAGAATGGGTAGCACTGGTCATACCAATTATGAAGCCCAGTGGCTCGGCTCACCTTTTTTGGGGATTTTAAAGAAACAGGAAATTGTTTCTCCCTGCTAATTAAATACCCAATCCCTCACATAGAGGACTTATACGCAAGGCTGGCAGGGGTGCTTTCCTTCACAAAGCTGGATGTGAGCCATGTGTACCTGCAATTGTGGCTAGACAATGATACACAGAGGTATGTTACATTTAGTACCCATAAAGATTTGTACCAATATGTAAGACTGCCATTTGGTGTATTATCAGTCCCTGCTACTTTGCAGTGGATGGTGGAGAACATTTTACAAGGTCTACTGCAGGTTGCCATTTATCTGAATGATGTGCTAATAAAAGCGAAGACCAATAAAGAGCACTTAGAGAGCTTGGACATAAACCTTAGGCTCTTCTCCAAGGCAGGCATATGCATCATCAAGGCAACCCAAGTGATCTTCTTGGACTACAGAGTCAACAAGACTGGGTTACACCAGTTGGAAGATGAAGTGAGGGTGATCAAAGGCACCCAGGTTTCCATGTCTGTACCAGAGCTTAGGACTTTCTTTGGATTTGTGAATTACTACAGAAAAATCATATGTATCCTGGCTTCCATCCTGGCATACTTACATCTGCTATTGAAAAACGGATCACCCTTGGAAATGGTTATAGCCAAGACGTAGCCTGTAGGGAAGAGAAGAAGCAGCTATCATCATCTAAGGTATTGGCACACTATGATCCCAAGTGAGATCATGGTGCTGACATGTGATGCCTCCCCATATGGTACCGGGGTAGTGTCGGCTCACAGATGGCCCAATGGAGATGACTGCCCAATAACACATGCTTCCTGGACTTTGGCTGATGCAGAGCACAAACACACCAAGATAGAGAAGGAAGATTTGGCAGTCATCTTTGGTATAAAGAAATTTCGCCAATACCTTTACGGGTGTAAATTTCTAATATTAACAGACCACAAACTGCTGCTGGGGCTTCTCAAAGAGGACAAGGCTGTGCCGCACACAGCTTCGATCAAATTCAGTGGTGGGCTCTCATTCTAAGTGCATGCAATTACAAGTTGGAACATTGTCAAGGAGGCCAAGTAGCGAATGTGAATGCCTTGAGCTGTTCCCGCTGGCAGATATATCACTGGTGCCACCACTGGAAGAATCCATTCCAGTTTTAAACTTTCTGGACACACTTCCAGTCACTGCTGACAATTGTGGATACAAAAAGATCCCATCCTGGTCAAACTTAAACAGCTGGTGGTCATGGGGGAAACAAAAGGGCCGTCACAACCAGAATTGAAACCTTTTTTAACACACTGAGACCAGATCACAGTAGAAGATGGTATTTTATTATGAGGAACAAAAGTGATTGTCTCCCGCAAAGTTCACTGCCAGATGCTGCCTGAACTCCACCAGCGTCAACGAGGGTGTCCAAAATGAAAATGTTGGCAAGAAGGCATGTCCAGCGGACAGATTTGGATGCACGCTTAGCCACCTTGGTGAGCTGTATCATTTCAATGATATCAAGAACACCAGTACCAGACATAAGACTCCTCTAAGTGGAAGCGATTACTTGTTTCAAGGGATGAAATTTGACGCCAACACCATGGAAATGTCTTTGCTTGGGTAAGAGACATGGTCGACGCGAGTCTGAGATGGACATGGTGAATGTCACGGCCTCCACACATTTGCTACCTGAAGAAGGGGATGGATTTCTTCCAAGGGGCTCTGGGCATAAGAGGTGGGCTACGGCCTACATCTGGAGGAACTGGATCCAACGTGAAAATGCCCCAGGAGCAGCTACAAGGAAAAGAACAGGTCTATATCTTTGGGCTTATAGGGGGAGTAATGCAGTGATTGTATTGAGGTCAGCCAGATGACGTCATAAAATGAGTTACTTGATTGTGGCTGTTGACTTGATCCTGTCAGGGAGACCTGGCTGACAGATACAGACAGGAGAGTCAGAAGCTCTGTTCATTCTGAGGAAGCTGGATCAGTGTCAAGTACTAAGCACATGCCTGGATGGAGTTATTTCATTTCACATTCAAGATGTAATTTTTAAACGTTTCTGGATCATCCCAAAATTCTGCATATACAGCGCTTAGTGCCTGTCAGCCCAGAGGTCATTAGGGTTTCGAGGGAAGAGGTAGGAAGTAAGCTGATTGACATCAACATACTCCTACCCTTGTTTCTGTATCATTCCCATGAAGGTGAAGAAGTGAGTGGGACCAAGGAAAAGTCCTTCAGAAATTTGGCACGACCATGTAGAGATGAAGCTGGAGGAAAAGTCATTGCTAGGCACATTATACATGTAGGCATGGAACCAGACAAATGGAATCAGGCCCGACCAGTCCCCCTCCACTGACACCCTCATCCAAAAAAAGTGTCAGCATCTCCAAGGTGGATGGTGGAAGAGGAGCTACAAACAGAATAATACGATCAACCTGAAAATCAAGGATTCATGGAAGATTAGTACAGGTGTATCCATTATTTCCGTAGTTATTCCCTTTAAAATATGAATCTGCACCCCATTCGATGCAGGAGACTTAGCAGGATTTAAGACCCATTAGTTTCCGAGTATGTTTTCTCTAGTGATAGATATGCATTTATTTCCTCCCCACTTAGGCTCCTTGATTCTTTAATAACTCTAAAATGCTATTAATATCCTCTACTACGAAGACTGTTGTAAAGTACTTATTCAACTCATCTGGCATTTCCTGATCCCTCATTGGTATTTCCCCAACCTTGTATTCTTAAGTGCCTATGATTAATTTAACGTCTCATTTCTTAAAAAAAAATTTAACATACTGTTTATTGGCCATCTTATATGATATGTTAGTTAGTTCTCATAGTTTATTTTCTCCATCATTGTTATTTTTGGTTATCTTTTGTTGGCTTTTAAAATTTTCCCAATCATCTGGATTACTACTAACCTTTTGCAATATTGTGTATGTTTTTCCTTTGGTAATAATCTCAACCCAGAGGCAATCTTATTGAAATATATGATAGTGAGGGGGTTTAAAAGGATGACTTCTGAAAACATGTTTACACCTCTAGGAGAAGATTAGAATTAGGGGACAGCATTTAAAATAACAGGTTTCTTATTTAAAATGGACGTGAGGAAAGTTATCTCTCCCTCGCTCTCAGAGGATCTTTAGGCTGTGAATTCTGTTCTCGAGTGAGCAGTGGAGGCAAAGTCATTGAATATTTTTGAGTTTGGCAGGTTCTTGATTAATAGGGAGACTAAATGTGTAGGGGTAGAGCAGAAAGAAAAGGCCTCAATCAAGTTTGTCATTATCTCATAAATGATGAAGAAGCTAGATGGGCTAAATGGACTACTCCTGCTCCTATTTAGGATCATTGTATGCGCCATCTAAGATTCTGAAGGGGTTTGACAGCATAGATACTGAGAGATTGTTTCCCCTGACTGCAGAATGTAAGACAAGGAGTCGGGGGATCAGTCTCAGCATAATGGGTCAATCGTTTAGGACAGAGATGAGGAGAAATTTCTTAGTCAAAGGTTTTTGAATCTTTGGGCTTCTTTATCTCAGAGGATTATGAATGCTTCATCATTGACTTTATTCAACTTCAGGACATATATTATATATATATGATCTGTCAAGGAATCAAAGTATGTGGGGTATTTGCAAGGAAGTTGAATTCAAATTAAAGATCAACAATGATCATATTAAATAGTAGAAAAGGTTCAACCAGCCATATGACTTACACCTGCTCTAACCTTTTCTGCTTTTCTGCTCTTGTGCCATGTGCAGTTCAGCTTCAACCCTCTTAAAGTACGCTGTCAACGTGTTTACTATTTGATTGAAAGGGGCAATATAGCTTAGGGAATTTCCGTCACACCACTTTTCATAATGCCAACGCATTTCAGTTTAAAAATATGTTAAATACTAAAAGGTATTTCTGTGATTTATTTACAAATAAGCAAAGTTGTTTTCCTGTTTTTATTTTGGTAACTTCTGTCTCCACAGACATATCTATCCACTGTGATACCATCAAATTGAATGTCAGGAAAGAATCATGGTAGACAAATTTTTAAACCTGGTCCAACTGTATGTATATTTTAATATCAATATTACAAGGTTGGATAGATCTCTAGGATGATTATATAAACATAACTGGAATGTATATATTGCCTTCTATTTTGATAACTGTTTGTCAGTTGTTTATACTAAGATTTTGGGATTTTAATAGCTGAGAATAAACAAAAGTGTTGTGATTTGAATGCAATAATACATTGGGCAATATGTCGGTGCACCCAAGATACATCCAATTACACAAAGTTAAAATTGGGCCCATTACCTCACTGTTGTGATCACAATATAGGCATTACATGAAAAATCCATCTTTCTGCTTCTTTTCTGATTAACAGAGCTATGTGATTCAAGAAGCATGCAAAAAACATTGTCATCTGATACAGTCTGTAAAATAAAAGGTGCTGGTATCACATTTGCTGCAACAAGGGCTTTGTGCGCTACTGTTGCTGATGTGACATTGCTGATTAAAGCCATTATGGTTAGTGACCTCTCAAGCCACACAGTCACATTATGGATTTACTTAGTCTTATTAGAGTTGAGTTTTTCTGCTCATTAAAAAGACTGGAAATTTGGCTTCAAATCTTATAGTACCTCAGCAAAATACTGCCGCCAGAGTGTATGCACCTATGTCTTGAGTGTTACTGTGGTATCTTTTCTTATTAGGCTGCAGAAAACTCAGTTATTTTTATTGTTGTTGAGAACCTGCATTTTAATCTATAATTACTGATCCAAAGTCATAACCACAATTTATACCACATATGTAGTGTGTCTGTGTAATGCAGCAAGTTATTTTCCATTTGTTATTTTTAACTCAGAAGTAATTCTGATGATGTCACATGATATGGGCTTGGGTTTTATCAGTCACCAACATTTTTAAACAAAAAAAATTATAGTCATTAATTTTAACATTACATACACAACTTAGATGCCAATGATGAGCTACGGTAAATAACTGTAAAGAAAGGATACAAATAATTCAATTGGCCACTGTATTTTTTTCCAGAAATATTGTTTAGGGATTAATATATTGCTTGTTTAGTAATGCTAAAGATAACACTACGGTTCATAGTTTTGATTGATTACAAGGATGGAAGCCCAATTTGTACCAAGTGACTATTACACCTGGACCTTGGTTGAGAGCAAATTGAGCTTTGATTATGATTATTTCTTAGTGGTAATCAAGGTAGAGGGTCATTGGAATGCAGCATCTGAACCATGGACATTCTTATGCCAATCAGCCTGGACCTGGGATGTTTGCATTATGCCTTGCTCTTTTTCTCAAGGAAAAGCAAAAGGCACAGGTAAATTATGGCTTCAGTTAGATATCACTAATGGCTTTAATCTAATTCTTAGAAACATGTGGCATTCATGGATTAACATAAAAATGGAAAAAAAAACTAGTGCTCTTTTGTGCACAAAATATATCTATTCTTCTTCGCAGAGTGGAAATGTGCATATCCTGTAGATCATAGAAATCATTGAAGTTACAGCATAAAGGGAGGCTATTAGACACCTTTTTTTTGTGATGTCTGTTTTTGTTGTGTGTTTCTCTGGCGGCTCAGAAAATTTGAAATGTCTGTAAGGTGCCGCAGCAAATTCTACAGATGCACTATTGAAAGCATACTGTCCGGGTGCATAATGGCCTGGTATGGTAATTGCTCTGCCCAGGACTGTAGGAAACTACAGAAGGTGGTGTGCGCTGCTCAGACCATCACAGAAGCCGACCTTCAATCCATGGACTCTATTTATACGGCTCGCTGCCGTGGAAAGGCAGCCAACATCAAAGACCCACTGAATGCCGTAATGACCACCCACAACCTCTGCCATCAGGCAGAAGATACGCAAGTCTGAACACATGCAGGTTGAGCAACAGCTTCTTTCCAGCGGTTATTAGACTGTTGAATGGACCATAGCCTCAAATAATGTAACTTGCAATGTAACCTGTGTGCTTCTAAGGCTTTTTGATCTGTACATCCTTTGCTTGCTGTGATCTGCCTGTATCACTCATAAACAAAGCTTTTCACTGTATTTCAGTACACATGACAATAAATCAATCAAAATGTTGTTCATTATTTCCATTCCCTTGCTCTTTCCCCATAGGCTTGATTTTGTTTCTCATTTTTATTGTACCTTATACAATTTTCAAAAGATATTATTGGACTTGCTTTTATCTTCCTTTCATTCTAGAATATATCAATGTACTACAATTATAAGAAGATTTAATCTCCTCTCTGGGCTTCTGTCAATTATTTTAAATCAGTGCCCTCTTTTAATAGACTTCCTGTCAGTGGAAACATTTCCCTTTGTTTGCTCCAGCACCTCTATTAAACCTTATTTTTTCAATTGTTCTTACTCTATGGAGAATAATCCCAGTTTCTCTAATCTCTTTATATAACTGAAGTCTCTTTTTCTTGGGATAGTTTTTCTGAATCTCCTTTGTGACCTCTTGTCAAGTCACATCCTTCCTAAAAGATGGAATGTAGAATTAAACTCTATCACATCTAATCACCTGAACTCTATAACTTCAGCAGATCTGACATGTTCCATCTTTAATTAAATCGTACTAGTTGATCACTCCTTTATCTATTGACACTGATTTGCAATATCTTAAACAACTCATATTTTAAAAATGTTTGCAACCCCTAAATGAACAGGGTAAAGATTACAGTTACGATGTTTCCAACAATACAGTCATACACTCTCCTACCATCTCAATTATTTTTCCATTCTCAGAAATCATAGCTTATTCCTTCTTTCAAAATCCAATTCCCCACCATCCCTTTTTCATCCATACAGTTGTGCATGCTCTCTGGTACCCTGATAACTAACTACTTATTATTCTTCAAACATTGCTGCCCCTCAGCACCAGGGACCCAGGTTCGATTCCAGCCTCGGGTGACTGTCTGTGTGGAGTTTGTACATCCTTCTCATGTCTGCATAGGGTTCTTCTGGGTGCTCAGGTTTCCTCCCACAGTCTAAAGATGTGCAGTTTAGGTCGTTTGGCCATGCTAAATTGCCTACAGTGTGTAGGTTAGATTGATTAGCCATGGGAAATGCAGAGTTAAAGGGATGGAGTGAGTCTGGGTGGGATGCTCTAGGGAGAGTCGGGGTGGACTTGTTGGGCTGAATGGCATGTTTCCACTGTAGGGATTCTATGATTCTATCTCTGCACCGAAATGGTGGCTACCATACTTGCCATTGCGCCCCTAATATCTGCTCCCTGTCTAGCTCACCCTTCCTCTTTGCTGACAAAATTTCAAAGTCCTTCTCTTTGATCATGTCTTCAACCTTTTTTATCCCTCTCCTGTTGAGCATCCATTTTAATATGTACAATATGTGAGCAGCACTTTATCCATGAGGCATCTTTTTGGCATCTGTTTTGTGTTTCATTTGGGATTATCTCTTGTTTATGGTCTCACAATATTTATTATATGCTTCAAATTTCTAAGTGTGTATGTGATTCAGCCCACTGTATTTGTAAAGTTGGCACATTTTCTATATTGATTCAAAAACATAGTAAAGGGCAGAAGTAAATAATGAAGTAGAATCATTGAACTATTATGATGCTGAAGACTATTTAACCCATCATAACAGAACTGGCTCATCAAATGACTTGGTGACAATCTCCTGGTTTCTCCCCAAGTCATTGCATGTCATGTTTGTTCAAATGATCATCCAATGCCCTCTTGAATGTCTCAAAGACCATTAGAAATAGGAAGAGGAGTAAGCCATTCAATAAAACCAGGATGATCTGACATTCCTCACATTCACTTTCCTGTGTTTTCCCTGCAACTCTTGATTTCCCCTACTGATAAAAACAAACCTATCCACCTAATTCTTAAATATCGACTCTGTGCCCACCCACAGCTCTCTGGCAAGGAATTCCAAAGACTCAGAAATCAAATTCTTCCTCTTTTCAGTCTTAAATTGGTGCCCCTTTCATCCCGAGAGCAAAAGGTGGGAATATGAAAGAAGCCAGTGATGACCTTTAAAGAGCTTCTGCAATAAAACTCGAACTGGTCAAACCCACGAGCGGTTGCACACTGCAGTGAGTGAGACTCTGTTTGGGATGTCGCCGCTGAACTGAAGGAGGGAGAGAGGGGCAGCGGCGAGCCAGGACTACAGTCCCCAGAGTGCAATAGCGGTGGGCGGGGGGGGGGGCGCGTGCGCGTTCGCGGCCTCCCCCGTTCATTTGAATAATCTGAGAGCACTTGGCTCCAAGCCAATCAGCTGTCAGGAGCCTATGATAAATCGCAATGCATTATTGATAATCATAATTACCATGACACATGCGCACTCCACTTAATGGAGTAATTTGGCAACTCCAAGAATTTGTTTGAATTTTTTTTGTATTTGTTACTGATGCATCTACCATGTCGCGTCGCAAGCAGGCGAAACCCCAGCACATCAACTCGGATGAGCAGCTCATAGTTGGAAACGGTAAGATGCATTTGTATGGAATATTAGAGAAAACCTTTTAGTTTCATCTCTCGTGGTTTGTTTGATTAATCAACAGTTTACTTGAAGAAAATAGTTATATGTTTTCTCTCTGGAGTGCGTGTCCGCTCCGACCCCCTTGGATCGTAACATCTTTTTGAACCGGTTATCAGCTACGAAGATCTGAAAAAAGATCGGGAATACTTTCTGTTTAATTACTGAGGGACAACCTGGGATGGAATAGAAGGGAGAATTTTTAAAAAAAAGTTGTTCAATTCTTTTCCAAATATAAAAGTTGGGATGGGGATAGAGGGAGTGGGGAGGGGGAGAAAATGACCAGCGCTTGTGTCCTTGCCGTGGCCGCAGGGAGCAAGACCCGGGCTCTGACCGCTGACCGACTGCAAATCCCTCCCAGGGAAAAAAAAATCCAAGAGCAGATCCTGCTTCCCCTGCATTCCAATTTAAGTAAACTTTTATTCTCCATCTGTGGGATCAGATTTACTGTAAAACTGGCATTTTTTTGGGGGGGGCGATGTTTGACTCGATTATGGGACGGGTCTGATGCGCACGCTTAGCGTGACTCACTCCTATTGATCGAGGTAGGTATAAATAGTTACAACATGTAACACAAAGAAGATCCTATCTTATCTTGTCACAATTATGTTGCATATATTTCATTTTTGTCTCTTTTTACATGCCTCTCGATTATTCTGTAATCATTCCGAGCTTCGTTGATTTCTGTATGCGGCTAGCTACCAGTTGATGTTGCAACTTGTTAAAAGGCTTATCATGTTTCGCGATTGTACTATTCAGATTTGTTTGCAGTAAACGGTCAAGATATTGTTTTATGTTCAAATCGTTTTTTTAAAAAAACATATTGAACAACTTTAAGAGGAAAAAAAGTGTTACTTTTGGTTCTATCTGGTACTTTTTTAAAAAAAGAAAGCTGTTGGTTTTTTCTAATTTGAAAGGTGGTGGTAGGGTTTTTTTGTGTGCTGAGGATAGGGCGAGATCGCGATCACCCTGGACTCCGAGCCATGACCTACAGCCATCTTTGATTTCCGACTTCCTACAGCCACTCAATGGACGCATTTGTTCTATTTTTTTTAAAAAAATGTCACAGAAGTTGCAGTTGTTTTGCAAGGGGGTATTCAGGTTAAATGTTAACCCTTCAAAAAATGAGACCTGGGATTCCTCCAGTCTACTGATGCCAGTATGGATTTATATGGGTTATGCAAACTTTAATCCGTGAGTCAGTCAGATCTTGTTTTTAAGAGTTATACAGTACTCCGCTGCAAGCATATTATCAATATGGAGTGTATCGGTGTGAGATCGAACTGAGCTACGATATCAAAGACTGTTTAAAAGCCACACGCACAGCCTTATTGTTTTGCACCTCTAGCCTTGGGTTGAAAACGGTATTGCCGTTTATCACTGATAACATTCAAATTTGATTACATATCCTTTTTAAATTGGTTTTGCAAAATTGTAACTGCAGATTGTTTTAAAAATGCGTTGCATCATGAATGATTGATGAAGATCTAATTTGGAGCACGTGGTGGCAGTTTTTGAGTTAGTAGATATCTGAACATTAAAATATCTTAGCCACGCTTAACATTTTGAATATCTTTATTGTAGTGATATTGGGAGTATTGATATAAGATACTTGTCAAAAATATTTATGCACGTTTTCCTGAGTTCAAGTTTTATCAAATGCAAAACATTGCTGCATTTACCCCCGTTTTCCTCTGGTATGGGGTTTTATTTATATCTCTCCTAATGTAATACAGCTGGAACCCATTAGTATTGCAGTTAATTGCAGTTGTGTGCAAGAAGCATGGATGGCCAGACTCACCAACACACTTTTAGTCATTTGCTTGTAAAATTAAATTAAACAGAGTTACTCGCTGAACAATTATGCTGGTGGTAGAACTCTGCCCCCTCCCCCCGACATTTGTTATTGTCCAAGTGCTTAACTGTCCTGCGACCCACCCATTGTTTGCAGTGGCAAATCCTCAAAGAACCATTTTGAATGTTAATGTGCTCTGAAGAATCATTCTGTAACTTCTACTTCAGTGCTTTATATCTTGAGTGCAAGTGGGGGGATGGAATGGTAGTGCTTGTATGTGTACTAACACATGGCACAAAAGCTTGTGAAACCCTGGGTATCCCCTTTTCACAAAGGAGCTCATCTGCATGCCAGCTTTAAAAGCAAGTGTCCCTTCCCTTGCTATGTGCACTGGACAGCAGAAATGTACAGGATAGCTAGCTGAAGAGAGAGGGAGGGACAAATATGTTGAAGAGGAGTGGAGAGGGACACTTGTATTGAAGGGTCTCTGGTTAAAGTCGAGATCCTTTGGATTTCTTCTGTTTAGCAGTACCCTTACCACGTATGCATCAATTTGGTGTGTGAATTTGATAATTAGTTTATTTCTTCAAGCAGTTTTATAAATGGCTAGTTTTGAGATTAATTTTAAACATGAAGGGAATGATATTAAATGAAATATTTTAGAATGTATTGGTTCAAGTAGTTTCTTTCTCCCTGACTTATAGTAATACCTTCTGCAACTTTGTTATAATGAAAGCTGTCATGTTTACAGTGCAACACAACTGACAGTGCTGTCATGTTAGTAATTTGAACAAATAGTCAGAAATTGATAAGCCTAGAAACTTGCAAATTAGGCACAAATGTTCTCTTTTTCAGAATTATGTTGCTACTTTGCCTGCACTTTACATGCTGATTACCATTTGCATTTTTTCTATATAACAAGCTTTAAAAGTAGATAGCCAATGCAAAACATCTGAACACTTAAAAACAAAATATCTTGCCTGTTGTGAGTCTCAGTGCAAAGATGTATTGCCATGTTCGACATGATTGCTTAATAGATACACTGTATCATCTGTACCTTTGTTAAATTGGGTTTTCATAGAGCAGTGGTGGAGAGGTTGCATTAAACTTTCAGCATCACGCTTGAAGCCATTTTTAAACGACAATCAAATTTATTCTGCTTGCTACTTTGAAGGAAATTTTAATGTCAGTGTGATGAGCATCAATTCGCGCTAGTCTGGTTTGGTGTAATTATATGTAACGTTAAGAGTCAATAACAAGATAATGCCAAAAATGCAATGTAGCCTGGTGCAGTAGTAGGTTGAAAAGCAACAGTGCGTTACACAAATACTGTAATAATATTTTGGTGAGGCATCCACCAATTGATTACTTTTTTTTCGTCCAGAGTGGGAAATTGAGATGGATGTAGCATTGTAAATAAGATCTTGGGGGGGGAAAAAATGTCTGCACCCCAGTCTTTAGTGCACAACATTTTTAATTGGGGAAATCTCAATGCTGACATGCCCAGCTTCTTCAGGGTCACCTTACTCTTCACGATGGGGGAGGGGGAAGGAACGTCTCAAGTGATGTTACAATATTTCATGCAGTTTGGTTTTGGATGATTCCACGTCTGACCAAAATGAGCATTCTGGTCTAAATTACTTCAAATCATTTCTTTTTTGATTTTTACTGTTTGCAAATTTGAACAAGTTACAAAATTTAACTTTCCAACATTACAACAGTAAATATACTAGAATAATATTTCATTGCTGCTAAGTGATTTAGGACTTTGTTTTCCTTGTTGATTAAAAGGACGTTTAAGGCACCAGATACCATTGTTTGGATTGGAGAATTATCCAAGACTATATACAGTGATAATTGCAGTTATTGTAATGCTGGTTTATTGTTAACCTAAAGATTTTTGCTTTATCTAACAATCTCAAGACCAAATGGTGCAATTTCACACAATTTAGTACAAAAGAAGAACCATTATATCAGCATTGTGAGCATCATCAAACAAATAGAAACTCAGGATGCCCCAGGAGTCTTTGTGAATTACTTCTTACTGTCCATTGTCCTTGTTAGAACAAAGATACAAATGGAGATAATTCAGATATTTTCTTGTGTTGTGCAGGGACCTCAGTTTTAATATTGCTGAGGCTAACTGTTGAGCAGCACAGCAAGGGGAAGATGATTTGCATACTAGCTATATTGTAGTCAGAAATTCGTTTATATACCTAGGTATGTGTTGGCATGAATATCTTGAGTTTAAACGTCGGAGAACATTAGTTCTTTAACTTGTAAATTTTAGAAAAGATTCCTTTTCACTCATTGTAAATAAATGTAGACTCCTTTTGTTGCTCAATCCATGAAATTTTCTCAATTTTTAACTGATGTCGCTGTGTGTGTGTGCGCACGCGCAGTATCTAGTGTCACCTCTTCATCTTGCCAGTTTGATTTTCCTTCAATTTTAGGTGTGTAGTGAGCATAGATGAATTATTTTGTATTTTTGTTTTTCCTTTTTTTTAAGGAAAGGAATTAACAAAAAGCAGTGTGCTATCCTTTTCATTGAAACTATGCATTTGCAGGGACATTTCTGGTACTTTTTTGGTTTAACTATTGGTTTCCCTAAGTATATTTGATGGTTGCTCAGGATTATGCAAGTGATGTGTATAGAGCAACATTTTGAAGTCCCACCCCAAAAACAGTGCTGTTTGCGATGTACCCTTCCTTCACTTGAAAGGAAATTAACTGCACCAGAGTGACCAAAAGAGGTGACAATGAGTAGAATTAGCCAACTCTCATCGTTACTGATGTGTCATAACTTATTTAGTATGTTTTAAATGGGCAGTGTTAGCTTCAATATGAAGGGATTTTGATTTTGGAACAAAACTGTTAAAGTTGGGGTAAAGAAGAAAAATTCTTTTTTGAACTAATCAAAGTCTTCAAACTAAAGGTAATGTATAAATGGTAAATACCATTCTGAAAGGAGAAAGGAGGCTTCTGTAGAAACAAATACTAAATTTAATTTGGTAATAATCACAGGTTTCCCAGAAACCTATACTAACTTAAAATGGATAATATTTTCCCATCAGCTAGTTTACCTTCATACAAGATATGAAGAGCACAAGTTCAGTGCCTGTTCTAATGTTACAAATATAATTCTGTAGCGTGGACTGGTTTACAAAGTAAATTTTGTATTCAGCCTTTAGGAGAAGGCAGCGTGAAAACAGAACTCTGAAGTTGAACTGGCGTTTCAAAAACGTACTTGTTACGATCAGTGAAGTTACTTGATGTCATTTTCCTTCCACAATCTACATTTACAAGTAGTAGGACAGAGTTGTTTTATCTGGAAGAAAATACTTTTTTTTTCTGTAAATGTGCAGTAATTGTAGATGTTGCTTCTCCTACAGCCTTTCATTCTTTTGTATCTAGCCAGCTGTGGTGCAATAAAGAGATGCTTGGAAATGTGAAACTTTAAAGGTTTTTTTCTGTCTCGAAGATTATTGGATTGTGGGACTTCCCATGACATTAATCAACTAAAAGGTGTGTGTTTTTATCTGGAGTTTTAGGATTGTTTTTGTCTTGACTCTAAACAATTGTTTACAAAAAAAATAAAGCTGCCTTTTTTGTTATCAACCTTATAATAATTAGATTGAATGGATGCACTACCTCCAGGATGGGGAAAGAAGAGAGGAGAAAATTGTCACCTTTAAACAGTTTTTGGAGCAAAAAAAAATTAAAATCAAATCAATCCAGGTTGATTGTTGGAAGCCTTGTATTGTCCTTGTCAACTTTCATTCCAGCCTGTAATTGGCAGGAAATGTCTTCCAAGAACAGATATGTTTTTCCTCACTTCCCATTTATATCCTTACTCTAAATTTTAATTCTAGACATTATCATTCTTGCAACTCCTTTCAAGGGTGAATGGTTTTTATTTGTCTGACCATATATGGTTCACCAGTTCTGCCGAAAAAAATTTTAAGTTGTAGACCGCAAGAGATTAAGTAAAGCATAATATTGAGCATTGCTATTTTGAATAATGTAAATTGACTAATTTTTCACACAATTCTTTTGATAATCCTTCATGAAAACTATTAAACTTTTGAAATTTTTGTTGAAGAAATATTTTGAAAACTGAAAAAGGATTTCACCACTAAGTTAACATGCTATTCAGTCCACATGGAGTTGGGGAAGAAGTTGGATGATGTTTTGATTTGCTTGTCCAGATTAGTCTTAATTTTGGATGTGTAGAATAAATCCATCCCTAATCCCTCAAACCAAACCCAATTGTTTCCTGTGTGAATTATTCCAATGGAAAATCACTGCAGATCTGTAGCAATGAAAAAGGTTTTTGAAATGGTCTCTAAAGCTAATTGGTCTATGCTAAACATGTAAATTGTTACTACTGGCAAAATCCGGAGAACATCTTGACATTTTCTTTTAGAGAATATCTGTTTGATTTGGATTTTAGTTTTAATTCTGCCTAACTATGAAATCTGTTGGAATCATAAATTAATTCAAATCATCTGCTATTTTGAGCTAACCAATGCAGGTATTTGTTTGTTTAATGGGCCTTTCTTTTGAGGAAAGATTCAGCAAACCATTGTCTGCATTCTTTCGTTTTTTTTAATGTCGTTACTGTATAGCACATTTTTTTACAAGAGCACCAACATCTTCATGAAACTGCTGATGTAACCTTTGCCTCCTTGGGCCTGCTGGGTGGCAAGTTGATGTCAAGCTAACAATTAGGGCTCCCAAGCAATTGACCTTGGCAGCAGGGTTTTGCGTTGTTTAGTTTACTGTTAACACCATGGTTGTGTTAAGCATGACTTGGAATAGCCTGTTTACCAACTTGAGTCCATTGGACGCTCTTGCCAGGAAAATACAATTCTAGTTCCTGAGTTAATCTTCCTGTCTAATACTTTACTTTTTCCTTGAAGATTTTGAAAATGCACAAGGGTTCATTGTTTAAAACTTTCTCTTTTTGACAGCCTCTTTTTTTCTGGATCCTTCTGAGTTGTTCAGCAGGCATCAACAGTCTGTGTAAAGCTTTCTTGAGAAAATGTTAGTAGTTATACTCTTTTATCTTTTTTAAGAACTAATTCATTTTCTAAGCCACACTTATAGTCTCAATTAGTTTTAATTTTGAAATACTGATGCAAATAATTTTTGAAAACACTTAAAATTAAAATCCTTTACGGTAAGGGATCCAAACTGCTTTAGACTTTTTTTTAACCAAGGTTAGCATCAATAAGAAAACCTTTTCTTGTTGTCTTGCACACTGCGCAAAATGTGTTTCCTTGTATCATTAACTCAGAATACTATAAATGCCTCTGACTATGTAGCTTTTAACACAATGTATGAGCTATTGCTTTGGAATCCTGGTTGTACTAAATATGTGATTTTGCAGGCTCTGTTGTACAAGTATTCTGATAATTTTGAGTTTGCAAGCAATTTCTCCAGTAGGTTATTGCACAAATCATTTGAACTGTTTTTCATTTGGGTAAGTGCTATGCTTGTGAACATGTAGAAAAAAATCCTGTAAACTTGTTGGGTTTGCTGAAGCTGGCTGCTGGAAAAGCTGTTTTGCTGCTGCCAGCCTTGACAACTTCATAAAGTTACTTTGTTTGTCATTGGCTGTGTGAGGTCCATGCGTAGAGTGCGAGCAGAACTAAGCTGACAATGTAAAAGTAGCTTCAGCAACATGATGCATTTCATAAACAGCCTTCTACTCTGAATGGTGCAATCATTGGGAAGGGTAGTTCATTTAGATCTAAGGCTAAGGAGGGAAGAATTTTTAAAGTTTTAATGCTGTCACCATTCAATGATTCTGCTGGAAACATGGGTGAAACCCGTTTGGACTTCACAGTATTGTGTTCAGCTCGCCTGGTGGCCTCATACCTTTGACTGTGCTTTGGTACTAATGCAAGAAGAAGGATAACTTGAGTGAGCTGCTGAAGCTGCTGGGAAACCATGCTGCAACTAGAGTCAATACTTATCTGCTCTTTGCCAGCTGAGAAAGAAATTGTTGTAATCTACATGCTGTGAAACTTGAACTTCTCACTCTGCATAAACTTGAGCTTACCCAAAATTTGTATCCTAACCCTCAAGTCCTTCAGTGATCACTCAAACTGGCAAATGCCAGTATGGCATTAATCTTCATATAGGCTACAAATTTTATAGCCACTATACCACCACCACACAGCCAATTCTGGTCATCTTTTTTTTAACATAACCGGTGTTTAACCACACTGCTATTGTCACCCATGCCTTATTTGCCCTCTTTTTGACTTTTTAAAAAAATAAATTCTCTCTGTAATTCCCTCCCTGACTCTCTCCACACCTCTAAACCTCTCTCATTTTTAAGACACCATTTGAAAACCAAACTAAGTTTTTTTTTAATCAGAGATAGTAGGAACTGCAGATGCTGGAAAATCCGAGATAACAGGGTGTAGAGCTGGACGGACACAGCAGACCGAGCAGGAAAGCTGACGCTTCGGGCCCACAGCCTTCTTCAGAAATCTAGCCCCGAAATGTCAGCTTTCCTGCTCCGAAGATGCTGCTTGGCCTGCTGTGTTCATCCAGCTCTACACCTTGTTAATTTTTTTTTAATCTTAGGCCACCTGTCTCTTTTGCTTTCTCCTTTTATATGCTGTTTTGATAATGCTCGCGTGAAATGCTCTGAGATCTTACTAAGTGTTTAACGGAGCAGCACAAATGCAAATTGTTGAATTGATCACATCACTCGGCACATGTTATGATTAAGGGAATAAATATGGAAAAATTGCAAACCTTGGCACGACTGGAGTTCGATTGTCATACTTGACAAGTGTACAGCACGGTGACTCAGTGGTTAGCACTACTGCCTCACAGCACCAGGGATCCAGGTTCAATTCCAGCTTCAGGCAACTGTGCAAACTCTACACAGACACTCTTCCCTGTGTCAGTTTGTTGGATTGGACATACTGAAGTTGTCCGTAGTGTTCAGGGATAAGTAGGCTAGTTGGATTAGCCATGAGAAATGCTGGGCTATGGGATTATGGTAGAGGGCTGGATCTGGGTGGGATACTCTTCAGAGGGTCAGTGCGGACCTGATGGAGAAGCAGCTTCCTTCTGCATTGTAGGGTTTCTGTTACTCTCAAGTACATTTGTGTTGCATTGTCAGTTTGCATAGGAATGCTGTGAGTGAATTGGAATATGATTTGGTTTTGAAAATTTTCCTTTTCCTCACTCACTCATTCCTTTAATTTTATCTGCACCAAATTGCTAGCCAGTCTAGCAGGTTCAGCCCAATGATGGTGATTATCTACAATTTCGTCTCAGGTGGGTGGTATCCATTGTAGACCTGAGTTTTAAAAACTTGGGAGTATTTCTGTTGGTGTTTGTACAGTGTACACCTTTTATTTACTAGCAACTTGACTTCCAAATGTCAGTGCTTTCCCATAGGCAAGATTTCACCATTTCTCCTTTTTTTACTCTCCTATCCCATTTAAAATTTTGAGTTTAAATGAAGGATGTCGTGGGAGAATGAAAGAATTGCCAGCTGAGGCACTTGCTGTCAGCATGGGCATACCCAAGTTACATACAGCTGCCCTTGCTCTTTGACGATATGTCTCGACATAATAGCTAATCCTCTTGAGTTTGGATGAAGCGGCACAG